>NC_135625.1:35182618-36382618 GCF_053574225.1 Canis aureus | reverse complement strand
GAAGGCGCCTATTGTGCTTATATAAAGGGAGAGAACCAGCTTCGCCAAAAACATGAGTAGGAAGTCCACCTCTGAAGGGGTTGTCATGTTGTTATTGTAATGCTAGTCTTTCTAAGGCAAATGGAAGTTAGGAAAGGATCCTTTTCCACCTAATGGAAGCTTTGGAATCAGAACCCTTGGTGACTTGACCCTTCTCTCCACTATAGGCAATTCAGAGAGTTGGTAATAGTCATACAAAATCAATTTATGCTGAATCCTCCATTCTCTGCCTTATAAACAGCACACCCCAAATAGTCCAAGAAAGTGGCTTCTAATTCTTCAGTTCCTCAAAATATCCTTCTACTTTTTCCTTGACCCAACTTGGAGAAGCATCACATTTCCAGGTCACGAGAAACTTTTATCAGTTCCCATTTAGGTCATGTTCCAACTACAGATACATCTTTTCTACCACACCCTCCAAGAGCCTATGTGATCTCTGTTTGAGAACCCCTAATGAGGCAAGCATCCATGACTCCCGGAGTCATTTCAAAACTTTACAGGGGAGAAGAAAGCCTGGCACTAATCCATCATTCACTGACAAATTAGTAATCAAGTGTGCTGATCAATTTATTCTCATGGCTTTTCAGATATTATGTGTGCCTTATCTTTTTCATTTGCCCTCTTCATTCATAGGACAGTAGTAACAAGAAGTTACTAAAATCCATCTGTTGAGCTTTAAAGGCACTGGTGGTAAAAGATGCAGTTGATGATATGCTAAGAGAGAGGATTTACATTATGTTTTGAATTCAGTATGGACACATAATCGTAACACTTTTGACCACCTTACACCAAAAACTAAGAAGGAAGCAAAACTGACATTTACTGAGCTTGTGTTAACCACAAGGTCAGGCATTAAGTGTTTTGTGTTGAATATTTTAGATTGTGTTGTTTCCTTTATTACTCAGAATAATCCTGCACAGTGGGTACTCTTAGCCTCATTTTAACAGGAGATAAATCAGCAATGATATGTGCTGGGAAATGGCATCATTTGAATACAAATCCAGGACTATTTGAATTTGAATACAAATCCAAACCCATGCTTTTCTATCACATGATTTTTGCTATGCCTAAGACTAAATGGGATGTTTACAAACAATGGCTTTGTTTTCTTCAGTATACTATAAAACTCCGAAAACCCCCAAATTGCTTTTTTGGGTAAGCAGCATGGAAAACAGCTATTTCAGAAGGTAGAACTAACTAAGGAAATGAGGTAGCAAGAAGTTGGGGAGAAGAAAAAAAAATATTTGAAGTGAGCATTGAGAAGAAAGAATTTATTCTGTAGCCTCTTTCTGCAGAATCCTAAAGTGATCAGGTCATAAAGCTGCACCTGTCAAGGTAGAAGCAGAGGAAAAGACCAGGACAGAACAGAGAGCTGCCCACAGCCTTCATTCCAACACATTCCGAGTTGTGTGTAGCAAGCTCAGAGCTACAGTGCCCTGAATGCTGTGCAGTGCAATGTCATGTGGCTTTATGTTTACTTTAGGCATTTTGGTTAGCCTTATGCAATTTTAATTAACCCATTATGAACTCTGGTGAGAGAAATGCCAAGCACCTGAATTTCTGCTTCCCATTCCTGGCCGTGACTCCTGGCCATAAAATAGTCTGTCTTCTAATGATCATGGGACTTCCTCTGCCCTAATAGTCTGCCTTCTTCCATCAAGAGTACCCCAGCAGCACATGCTTATTCTTGGAACTGCACAGCTGTTTCCTTGACCAGACCCAGTGACGTATGTGCTAGATAGTGTGCGGGAGTCTGGCGTCCCCAGGTTTTTGCTTCTATTCCCACTGGAGTTCTCAATAGTTTCCACTCCCCGCCTGCAGCATGTATCGCTGTGAGATTCTGACTCTAGTGTGGGTTGCCTCCTTTCAGTTACTTCTGAACTCTCCACCTGGGAAACCATCTCTCAGAGATGCCCTCTGGAGATTTGTGGATAATAGGCAGATGGAATCCGGGCACCTACGTGGCTCAGTCAATTAAGTGTCCCAACCCTGGGTTTTGGCTCAGGTCATGATCTCAGGGTCCAGAGATCAAGCTCCCCATGGGGCTCCCTACTCAGCAGGGAGTCTTCTCTCCCTCTCCCTCTGCTCCTCCCCGTTCTCACTCTCTCTCTCTAAAATAAATTAAATCTTTTTTGTTTTGTTTTGTTTTGTTTTTGTTTTGTATTGTAATTTACTTTTTTACATTTTTTTATTTAAATTCAATTTGCCAACATATATAGTATAACACCCAGTGCTCACCCCATCAAGTACCCTCCTCAATGCCCATCACTCAGTTACCCCATCCCCTCACCCACCTCCCCTTCTGCAAATAAATAAATAAAATCTTTTTTAAAAAGAGGTTATAAGTTTTGTTGCAATAGGCAGTTAATTACTAATAGTTCTTTCTCACCTAGTTTAATTCTTTATGGAAGAGAATTCAGTTAGTCTTGGGTCATGGCCCTTCCTTTAGGATGAATACCACTCTACTTATCAAGAAATATTTCAAAATAAGATGCATAATATTAAAATAATGCCAAAACGTTTGCTCTGCTCTGGTGGGATAATGATTATCCTTATTTTTAAAAGTGAAAAACATGATTTCACATTATGTTGTATTACATGTCAAAACTAACAAAAAACAAGGCTGAGAACTGAATGTGATAACTTCTTTCTAATTCTACCTCCCGAGATCATCAGTCCTTAATAGCTATTATTATATTAAAAGCTTATCTCACCCAAGAATATCTCAGATATTTAAAATATTTAAATTAAAACTTAAAATGTTTAAATTTAGATTAAATATTAAATTAAAATCTGAAAATATGGGGAAATTATTGTAGACTGTGTGGTTTTGAAGGATTTTCTAACAAAACAACAAAACAAAGCCATAAATGTCAAAGTCAATAGATTTCACTATATAATTTTCTAATTAAAAAGGAGTTGTCAAGTATACAAGAAAATGTTGAATGGCAAATGGTAACTTGGAAAAATTATTTGTAACATAGGTAAAAGGAAAACATATTCTTAATATGTATTATTACATATAATTTAAAAAATCTATTTACAACCAGAAATAATGACTACAAACAATAAAAGGAAATTTGTAAGCACAGAAAGATATATACCAATTTGAAAAAAATACATGGTCACTTGTAGCAAAAAAAAGAAAACAAACAAACAAACAAAACAACACATTGACACATAAAAAAAACCTTAAATTTTTTACTTATGAGTTTGAAAAAGATGATGCTATAGCTAAGATATTTTGTGTTCCCAGAATGCTAATAAATGAGTATTCTTATATACCACTATTAAGGTTGTAAGTTAATGACTAGTAAATGTAGCAAAAGCTGCAAAAATTATGCAAATTATGTTACTTAGAAATTTTGCTTCTAGAAATTAGTCCTCAGTACATTATATCTGTGTATTTGGAGACTATAGATATAAATATATCCCTTTATCATAGTGTAAATTCTGATGGCAAAAGTTTAGAAGCTACTAAATATCCAACGGTAGGTATGAGTTAAATGGTTTATGATACATTTATATTATCAAAAACTCTACAACAATTACAAATACTATAGAATACTATTTCATGTGGAAGGGAAAATTGTTATGATGTATCTTAACTGGAAAAAGTTAAAATTATATAGACAAAACATTGTCAAGAGTTTGGTTTCATTTGTGTCACATTCACCCATAAAGGTCTAGGGTTTGTTTCTAATTATCATTTTGAGTGTCTTAACTTCTTAGTACTGAATATATGTACTACCACTATAAAATGTTATTTTAAATTTTATACACATACAGAATTCTATAAAACTGAGATCTGAAATGGTAATAAACCTTTTAGAAATGTCTTTTAATCTTCTTAATATGTGCATTTTACCTTCCAGACTAGTCTCCTTCCAGAAAGTCTCCTATCTTTTAAAAAATCTCTCCTTCCTAGAGCTTCAAATTGGTATCTGCATTAGTTTCTCTAAGCAAAAGCTCAATGAGTGTGACTATCTCTGAAAAGAATCATCATAACTGCTCTTAAGGGAGTGTGTGTTTATGTGTGTGTGCACACACTCATGCACAATGATAGGAGATGCCTGGAAAAATATGGGTCATTATAAATTCCCCCATTTCTCCCACATGCGATACATGAGTTTGAGATATTTGGGGGGATTTCCACTATAGGCAGCTCCATGAGGAGATATTCCAGAGTAAGGGACCAAAAGGGAAAAAAGCAGACAGTCTTAAAATCAATAAGCTGTCTTCCAAGAACCAAAGACACATGGGGATCATTTGACAAACCTCATTTTAAAGAGACTCCACATGCTTCAGGTTTGCCTGCTGTGCATTGAATATAGTGGTGGCTGGTGCTCTGAAATCCATCCCAGCACCTTGTGTTGGCAGCCATTTGCCAAGTAAATTCAAGAGGTAGCAGCTGCCTTGGAGCAACAGCGTGGCTGCCACCTCCCTGGACCATACAGAAAGAACTGGAACCCATCACGGCTGTTTCAGTGAGCAGAAGGAGCTGAATGAGAGAAGGGCTGTCCAGAGTCAGAAAATATTTGCCAGCTGAGATTGTGGATCATTACTCTTGGAGCTTCTTTTCTAACCCATCAAAATCTTTGGGGGTTGCCTCCATGGGATCTGCAGATTGCCAAACAAAATTTGAATGAGGCACAGAGTGAGGGAAAACTCAGATGCTTTATTTTGCTTCTAGGCAAACATATGCCTATTTAAAACTTGGTTTCTTCTGTGAATTTTTTTTGAAAGAATGTTGTGAATGTAGTTATTTTTCAAAGAAGAATGAGTTCCAGTTCTTGCTCCACACCAGGATTTTGCCACATTTTGGATCTGGAGAGTACTGCATGTGCAGACTAACAGCCCTTCAGAGTGAAGGTCATTAGTATAAACAGTATCACGTGCCGCTCTTTTCTGCATGAGCAATGAAACACTCGTTTTCTTGCTGCAAATTTATACTCTGGCTACCCAGGTAATAGCTCCCCCTTCTCAGCTCAGGTCCCAAAGGGGACCTGTGTCCCTTCACCCAGAACAATTCCCAGCCCCAGGGCGAATTTTGAGAACAGGTTTGCTATTCAGTGAATTACTTTGCTTCTCTTTGGTACTTGGGGTGAGCTCTAGGAGGTTCATAAATTTTACCTCTGCTGATGGGCTACTTAATTCTCCAGCCACCGTGTGAGGAGTTGAAGATTTATGGGAAGGAAACTCTTCCAGATGCTTTTCTGCAGACTGGTCAGGGGCTTCACTTAAATCACGATGGGCTTAGAGAATTGGTGGCAGGGTATGAATGAAACCTCAATACTTCTTCAAAAAGAAATCCTTAAGGAAATAGTCTTTGCTTCTGAGGATTCCCAATCATGATAGTAGGTTACAGGTCATGTGCCAATTTGGGGGTACATTTGAGGTTTTGAGGTTGGCTATGCAATTTCTAGAGCCTCCTTTGATCTTTAGGATTTAGTGATACCATTTGGAATCAGGTGTTCTGTATTTTCACCTTAGCCCTGAAGAGAGGGCGGGGTGGGGGAAGGGGTGGGGAGAGTGCAGAGGAGGAGTGAAGGAAGGCGGAGGGAGAAGAGAGGTAGCTGATTATGGACTTGAGAAGATTCTGGAACCAGCTGCATAGCCTGAAATTTGATTTTGTCCTTTTTCCAGCCTAATTGTAAGTGGTGTACGAGTTGCACCCACCTGTCTTTGCATAAACACTCAGGAAGATGAACGACTACTCGAGCAAAGATTCTGAACCAAGGGTCCTCTCTGGGCACAGATGCTAAAACAGGAAGGGCTCAACAGCTCCCCAACCTCTGTCTTGCGAGGAAGATGGCCCCTGCTGCCTTGTAACTGAAATGTATGGGCTGTTTTTGTCAAGTTGGCAGGATTGCTGTAGCTTTGCAGCAGCTTGCTCTCTGAGTTTCTGTGAGAACAGCAGAGAGCTAGGTGCAACAAAGAAACTGCTATGTTTGATTAATGCACAAGATACTGCACCGTGGTTCTGCCAAAGCCTCATTTCAAGACTCAGCATTGTACTCTTGCAGGGAGCAAATATTCAGTATAGCTCTCCTCTTTGTAACTTGTCATACAAAGGAATCAACAAATTCCAAGACTGTCAGGAAGGCTGTAAGTGAAGATAATTGCTCTCCTTTGCACCTGCCTCAGCCCCTGCCATCATTGTGCAGCAGGAAGGTCTAAATATTGTGATTTACTCGCGTGGCAGTATGTCTTTTTAAAATGATTCCCTTTTATACCCACCTGAAGGCTTGAAAATTTCAACAGTGGCTAAGGAGCAGGGAAAGCGTTGAAGCACAAGACCCTCACGTTGCTAATGTCCTATCACTTACGGTGGGTACCAGAAACAATGGAAGGTCCCTCATGGAAAGCCTGAGTTTAATACTATGACACAGAGATAAGCCTTTTAATCCTCAGTTTTCCTGAATGAAGAAGAGAGGTAGGCAGGCTGCTGAGGTACATAGCGTTGGAAGCAGGATAGTAGCACCACTTGCAATAATAAGTCTGGAGGAGGAGCAGAATGGGTTACAGTGACCCATTCTATTTGGACATAATATTTAAGGATAAGAGAAAGTACATGGAAATTGGTTCTACCTAGGATTGGGGACTGCTGAGTGAGCATGCCCCAAAAGACAATGGCAAAATGTATTCTGGTAACTAAGTTTATAATAGAAATGACTGAATGTAGGAATTAGCCAAGGAACTAGAAATTTTCACTGGACCTGATTCCTTGTCTGTAAATCCTTTTATTTTTTTCTGAAGATTTTATTTATTTATTCATGAGAGACAGAGACAGAGAGAGAGAGAGAGGCACAGGCAGAGGGAGAAGCAGGCTCTATGCAGGGAGTCTGATGTGGGACTCGATCCCGAGGCTCCAGGATCATGCCTTGGGAGGAAGGTAGGCACTAAACCACTGAGCCACCCAGGGATGCCTCATTTTAAAGACCATGGGAGTTCCTTTCTCTGTTCTTTCTGATAGAATATTGAGGCCCTTCCCAGGGTTGTTGCCAATATACTAAGTTCCAACTCTGATGTCCAAATTATATTTCCAATATATGTGGGATACTTGTTCAAGAGACTCAGAAGGTCTGGATTTTCCTTTCCAGTCCATATTCCTTAAATGGGAAACTAAAGGCATTTTTCAGTGGCTGCCAAGATTCTCAGTTCTCATACCTGTGTTTCTGACATATATTCCTAAAATATGCAGACACCCAAGAAAGAGGTTATTTTTCTCATGCCCTCTGTTTTTCAAATTGGGATTCAGAGAGTTCTCAGTCTAAACATGATCACTAAAAAATATATCTCAATAATCTCTAGTGTACCATGAAAATTGATGCTCTGCCAAAACAAGTAACACTCAAACTTCACTATCTAATAGAGGAAAAGATTAAGTTAAAAAATGATAATATGATATATGTGTCAAGAAGTGTGAAAATTTCTCTATTCCCACTTGTTACTCTGGCTAGTTTTGGATACCATTCTGGTCCCAGGTCCTTGTGGGCTTCTGGGGTTGCAGTGTGCTAAGTAGAAGTCAACTCTTGATTATGAGTCAGTGCCTGGAAGTTGATTGGATGATTGTGAGGATTGAAATCTTTGACTTCTATAGAATGCAGAATTTCCTATTCACAAGTTTGCTGTATTCTTTGACTGGCTCATAGATTGTACTTTCACTGAGGTCTTTCTGTTGACTAGACATAAGCTATCAGACTCCAGCGGTTGAGATTATGGTCAGCAGAAGCACAAGAGATAATGGTGTATACCACATACATACACAGTAAGTGTCACACAGCAAATATACACTGAACAGAGTCACCTGGAGGGTGCCTGCCCCTTCACTTGGGATTAAGAGCAAGCCAGCTTATTTGATAAAAGGAGCAAAGCCAGTCCATCCAGTTTGCAAGTGCAAGTGTATGAGTGTGTGTGTGTGTGTGTGTGTGTTTAACAAAGTCATTATAGGTCAATTTTTCTTACTAATACAACTAGACAGATCAGGGAGACTTTATGATAAATGTAGGACTTGAATTTGATCTTGTAAGATAAAAAGGAATTCTATAAATTGGGAAGAGAACAAGGGAGAAGATAGAAGATAAAAGGAGAAGAGGGAAACAGGTGAATTTTATGTGCCAGAATATGCAAAGCACGTTGAAGATCTGTATATTAAATCTACCTAGCTGGATTGGAATAATTAGTAAGGAGTGTGGGATTTGATAGCTGGACTGTGGGAAGACTACAGGAAACCCTAGATTATTATAAAGGGACCTATTCTGAACAGAGTAGTGATGGCTCAAATAAGAGACTTCCACATGGATCTCAAGTTGACATTCCTGGAGACACTGATCCTATTTAGTTCTTAAATAATCATTTTCTCATGTTGTAAAATGGTTTAAATTCAATGTGATAGAGTTATCAAGTACAACAGCAAAAAATATTAACCCATAGCCCTACCATTCAAAACTGATATTCTTCTCTTTTTCTAGGTCAAAATTTCCAAAAGGAACTTTTATGAGTCTAGTATCCTGTGAAATTTCTGTGAGTGTGATGGGTTAATAGATGCTATAGAAAAAAAAAATAAGTGGATAAATGGGTTTATAAAATGCAAAATTAAACAAAAATGAACAGACCTTAATATATTAATATATTTTAAATTACCCAAAAGTAAATAGGCTTAGTAAATATATATAATTTTGTGTATTGTGTGTGTGTGTGTGTGTGTGTGTGTGTATTCTTCTTCCTAAATCTGTTGGATCATATGAATAGTGTTCCACAGAGCAGAACCAGTAGGGGTGGGAGAGGTGGTGAATGCAAACAATATTCTGTGATTCCTTCTTGGTATGAAGGGTGTATGTGTGTGGTCTATTCTTTTATCCTGACAATCCATGAGAGAGGAAATTATTCTGCATATAAGTAGATCCTCTTTAAATGCCAAGTGACATGTCTTAATAAATAGGCATGATTTTATTATATAAATTGATCTGCATATTGCCTTAACTTTCCTTTATCTCTTTGTCCTATCAAGAGGAGAAAGTTGGTATGTCAAGAGAGTTTTCTCAGGATTGTACAGATTTCAGTTCCAAATCATAAAATGAAATCTGAGAACTCCTAGCTATAGGCAATGGTTCAATTTTATAGGTAAAGTATACACTGTGGAAATAGAAGCTCAAAGTCTTAGTAAAATTTGTACTAATTAGAGTGAGAAACCAGGATGAGAGGAAGTAAAATTTTTAAAATTTCTCTTCCGTTAAACAAATTTTTATATCTATTTCCCTATTCCATTTGTGTCTATGTATGTGTGTATATGTATGTCTCTGTTTCAAGTTAAAGGAAGGTGCATATATATATTATATATATATAATTATATATATATAATATATGTGCACATATATGTATGTACAGAAAGAGCACCATATAATTTCATGGAATTCCAATAGTTACAAAAATTCATTTTCTTTAAGGATTTTATTTATTTGTCCATGAGAGACAGAGAGAGAGAGGCAGAGGCACAGGCAGAGGGAGAAGTGGGCTCCCTACAGAAAGCCGGATGTGGAACTCTATCCCAGAACTCCAGGATCACGCCCTGAGCTGAAGGCAGACACTCAACAACTGAGCTACCCAGGAGTCCTACAAAAATTCTCTTAAAGCTTCAAAAACAAAACAAACAAAACAAAACAAAAAAAAAAAAAAAAGAAGAAGAAGGAAGAGGGAGAAAAGGGAAAATAAAAATATGCTGCAGTCCATGAAACAGAAGAGAATTCTTGATGAAGTGTGAATTGGACAACTTTGGCCAATTTATAGCCTCTAGTAAACACTGCAAACTAAATAGCCCTTTACAGGCTCCCCAAGATTCCTTTAGCCTCAGCTTCTAAATCAACCTGAACAGAGTGTCCTGGAAACAAGCTTGCTCCTGCTGATATTTTTCTTGAATCTGGATTTACCTCTTTATCTGGAGCAAGAACAAACAAACGAACCACTTAATCTCAATCCCTTGAGTATCATAATTTGACTTTTTGTAGAATGGATCAAGAGTGTTACCAATTCCATCCTTTTTTCCCACTGTTTCTTAACTGAGGTTGCTTTAGTCTCACTACGGGGAGCTCCCTTACTGCTCAAACCAGTCTATCACCACGCACAACACAGAAAATTGGTAGAAAACCCTGTTTGAGGGTCTATTTTGATTCATAGAAATTTCTTACAGAAAGAATAGCTAGGGCAGCCCGGGTGGCTCAGTGGTTTAGCGCCGCCTTCAGCCCAGGGCCTGACCCTGGAGACCAGAGCTGGATCGAGTCCACGTCGGGCTCCCTGCATGGAGCGTGCTTCTCCCTCTCCCTGTGTCTCTGCCTCTCTTTCTCTCTGTGTCTCTCATGAATAAATAAATAAAACCTTAAAAAAAAAAAAAAAAAAGAACTACCCAGCATATTGTGATGATGTCAAGAACAAGAGGAGGGATTCGATTCATTCCATGCCCAACTCCTCCATTCTAAGGTGTAGCCTTTACTGTCTTCCTGAAGATCTAAATAATATTGTTGAAAGTTGATTCCTTAAGTTTTATCTCTTAAAAAAAATGTGTTAAGTAATCTCTATGCTCAAGCTGAGGCTCAAATTCTCGATCCAGAGATCAAGAGTCACGTGCTTCACCAACTGAGCCAGCCAGACACTCTCTGTTTTATTTTTTAATTCCTGTGACAATATGACACCTTAAAATTTTGGTAGTTGAAAGGGCACTCTGCTCAGTGAGTGACGGACATGTGTTCCTTTTCAGGGTGGACCAGTAAATAACTGTGTATACTTTTTCTTACTGAGTCTCATTACTTTCTTATCTATAAAGTATAAGGATTAGATTTTATAAGTTCAAACTTTGAAACTCCACCTATGCTGTGGTGTATGGATAAGTTTCGGACTCTTTTTCCTGGGAAAATATTTGCCAAAGGAAGAAGATAGGATTTTTTATGTTTCATGGGGAGAATGGTCACAGAGGTACAAATGACATATTTAAGAGTGCTAAGGCAAATTCTAAAGGATAAGAGTGTGTGTGTGTGTGTGTGTGTGTGCGCTGGTGATGCAACTTACAGAAAACAAAATATTCTTAAGCTCAGTTAAGAGGGTTGATTGCAAAATCTTAGTTCTTTACCAAAATGACCAATCTCCTTACATTCTCTGCCATGCTTTGAGATGGGAGTGGAAGGAGCTTATTATCAAGATTCAAATTTGAAAAACCTTATCATTGCTTTGTCTTATGTTTTGCCTTATTTTACAAATGCTTTTCTCAAGTTTCCTATCCAAGGGAATGTGTTGAGAAATATTTTTGAAATGCTTCTGAAACCTAACAATATCTGAACACTATTTTTCCCACCCACTATGGAAAACTTTGTTCAACATACCCCTGATGTTTACTGGTAAAGAATTTATTGTATAAATAAAACTCATTAATAGGAGGTGGAGGAGGAAAAAAAAAAAAAAAACAACAGCTGCAATACTGAGCTATTTGCATTGTAAGATTAATATTTACTTATAAACTGAAAATAATCATAACAACAACAAATAGAGTAAGCAAGAATAGAGAGAAAGACACCATTGAGGACTGACAGGTAGAAGAAGAAGCAAGTGAGGATAAGGCGTGGAAGGAAGAGAGACCTCTAAGCAGTTGAAAACTATAAAAAGTTTGGAGAGACAGAGAAATGAGGGAAAGATGCCTTGAAATGTTGTTTGATTTATGAGATAAATCCCTTTTAATGTTAATGTAGAAGTATAGGTGAGGGCTGGGCTTCTTTAAGTCACTTTTAATTGTTTAGCTAGTTTTCATTTTTTAATTTTGCTTTTTAATGAAGTACAGTCCTGTGCCTGAATTACAGAGGACCAGAATATTTTTTATATGTGTTATATTCCTTTTTTAAAAGATTTTATTTATTTATTCATGAGAGACACAAAGAGAGAGAGAGGCAGAGACACAGGCTCCATGTAGGGAGCCTGATGTGGGTCTCCATCCCAGGACTCCAGGATTATGCCCTGGGCCGAAGGCAGGTGCTAAACCACTGAGCCACCCAGGGTTCCCTATGTGTTATATTCCTACTAACTTGGACTTAGATTTATTGCAGTGGCATCTCTTTGCTAGGTCATATTGAGTGTGTAGTCGATAAAAACTAAATGCTTCAAAAATCAAATGCTAAGTCTGGTCACTCCTTTATTTACGTAACTGCTTGGCAAATGTGCATATAAAATTTACATTTTCTGTTAAGTTTACTACTGTGAATTTTGTCCTGTGATACTAACATGTTAAGAAATTTGCAATATTTTCTCTGATAGCCCATATTAGTCTCTCTCCCAATTAGAATGCCTTGAGCTTTAAGTAACAGCTAGCTACCTGTATGAAATTCACTTGAACAAGGCAAATTATGGCCATATGTCATTAAAGTAGAATAGACTTCAAAATCATGGACCCAGGGATTGAACAATGTCATTGTGTTTCAGGTTTGTCCTTTCTCTCCAGTATTCTTTCCAGAACATTGTCATAAATGATCTACCCTCATGGTCACACAGCAGCTACCAGGCATGGTCATAGCTACAACTTCCTTGGTTACATAAAAGAGGGCAAAAGTAGCTTTCATGCCTTTCCCTTAAAAAGTAAAAATTTTCTTAGATGCCCCCAGCAAAGCTCTTCTTAGTGATCAGATTAGGATGATGTACTCATTTCTGAACCATCTCTGGCTAAGAAACAGGATCTTCTTTAGACTAATCATGTTTTCACCTGTGAGAACAGAGTTTGCTTCCTTCAAATAAAATTATACTTATGTTTGGAAGGAAAAAGACTGAATGGGTAATCTACCCATATTACAAGAACCTTTCAGTTTTATGTGATTGATTCTTTTTGGATTATGTCTTTATTTTGATTTTTTAAATAAAATTGTTGATAAGGTGAAATTCAGGGATCTCTCCAGAGATTATTTTTCAACATGGCCTCCATTTGTTAATTAACAGGATAAGTGTTAATTTAAAAATCATATATAGATTATTAATTCATTAGGATCTAGTGTTTATAAAGTGCAATAAATCACAAGATTGTAATTTGTTGCTGTTAAAGAAAGTCCAAATATTTACCTAACACCTACTATGTGCCAAGTACTTTTCTAGGTGCCTAGGGATATATACTGAACCAAATAAGCCAACGTGACTGTTCTTATGAAGCTTATATATTAATTGGGGTGGGGGGGGCAGGTACCTTATATTACAGGTAGTATATAAGTAAATTAAGTTCTTAGCATATCACGTTGTGATAAACATGTAAAAACAAACAAGAAAGAAAGAGGAGTGTTAGAGTGTAGGGGGATGATCATTTAAATAGGACGGTTAAAAAGCCTCAGCAAGAAGGAAGCAAAGGTCTAAAGGAGAAAAGGGAATAAGGTATACAGATATGTGAGGAAAGAAGATTCCACGCAGAGGAAATAGTAAGGTAGATGGAAGGGTTCAGAAAACAGAAAGGAGGCCTGAGAGAAGGAAGCTAAGGAGAATATTCAAGGAAGAAGTCAGAGAGAGGGCAAAGTGGAGGGTAACTCACAGTGGGCTATGAGGTCATGGGTCATTTTAGTAATTTGGGCTTTTATTCTTATGAAAAGTGAGCCATTGGAGAATCTCAGGTTGTAAAGTGAAATCATCTAAATTACATCTTTAAAAATATTTTTCTGGCCACTATGTTTGACAGTAAGTTTTTGGAAGGTGAAGGAAGAAACCTGAAAGCACAGAGCAGACCACTGTGATAAATAAGGTGAGAAATGATGATAGAAACAGGATCACAGTGGTGGGTGTGTCGGTAAGAGGTCAGATTCTAGATACAGTGTGGAGGCAGCAATCATGGATCTGCTGACAGATTCTATGTGGATGTTAGGAAAAAAGAAAACACTGGTGACTAAGATTTTTGGCCTGCAGACCTGGAATGACTGAGATGCTATTTGCCAAAATGGGAAAGACCACAGGAAATTTAGGTTTGGGGAAAGGGCAAAAGGGTGGGTTTAGGTACATTAAGCTTGAGATATCTAATAGACATTAAGTTAGAGCTACCTACAAGTAATACAATATGCAAGTCTGCAAGAGGAGAGATCCATGGAGATAAAACATTTCAAAGTCATCAGAGTATATAGATGATATCACCCAGTGTGGACAGCAGGAAGCAACCCAAGGTCTAATACAGGTGAGCACCCTTAATTTTAGAAGTTAGGGAAATGAAGAGGAGTAAGCAAAAGAGACTGAACAGTAAGTCAGTGGTAGAAGGAGAAAAGTGGGAAAGAGTTGTCTACCAGAACCTGAATAAAGAGAGGCGGTGGCCCCTCTCAGAGGGGGTGGTGTGGTAGTGAAGCTGGTCAAATCCTGCTGATAGGTCAGGTTGATAGGAGCAGATCAGCTAGGGTATTGGGGTTGAAAGAGACTGGGAAGTATGTCCCAGAGGAGAATTGAAGAGGAAGAGTTGCAGACAGTGAGTTTAGACAAGTCTTGTGAGCAGTTTCACTGTAAGGGAAGCAGAGAAAAGGGGCAGTAACTGAAGGAGGCTGAGTTAAGAGAGTATTGTTGATTTTTAAGAGGAGAGAGAGACAATATGCTTGTGCAATAATAAAAAAAAAAGAAGCACAGAGGAGAGGGAGTAAAAGATGACGTGAGAGGGAGGACAGAATTCCAGGCACTGTGCCAATGTCCTTTAGTTAAAGAGGCGCTATGACATTTGGTGCATACTTGTTTTAAATGTGAATAGCTAGCAAATGAGTCGTCAAGAGAGGCCATAAGGAGATTAGGAAGCAGCAGCAGGTAAGTATCTTTATTGTTAATGCATATCGCCCATTCACAGATAAATGATAGATACTGTAATATATTTTATCTCCTCAAAAAGTTAGTTTTATACCAAAAAATACATTACTATAGGTGATTGCACAAGATCATAGTGCATTATACATCCATAAAAATACCTTTAGATTGTGTTAAAATTAAGTTTATGATTGATTTGAGAACAATATAATTAAAAAGACATAAAGGGATATTGGGTCCATTCAAAGAGAGGGTCAAGAAGCAGACTAATTGGGGCTTCGCAAACTGTTAGATATACCAATGGAGTTAAGGTCTAGGAAAGCCTCAGTGTGTTAGTTTCTATTATTGCATAAGCAATTTAGAGGCTAAAAACAAGACAAATATATTATTTTACAGTTTCTATGGGTCGGGGCGTCTAGATTTGGGTTAGTTGGGTCCTCTGCTCAGGGTCTCAGGTAGATGGAATTCAAAATTTCAGCCATGACTGCAATTGTCTTCTTAGGTCCAGGGTCCCTTCCCAAACACTGGTTGTGGGCAGAATTCATTTCCTTGAAGCAGTATGACCAATATCCCCATTTTCTTTCTTAAAAAAAAAAAAAAAAAAAAGAAAAGAAAAGAAAAAGATTTACTTACTTTGGAGAGGGGAGAGTGGCAGAGGGGCAGAGGGAGAGAATCCTCAAGCAGACTCCATACTAAATGCTGAGTGCACAGCCTGACATGGAGCTTGATTCCAAAACCCTGAGATCATGACCTGAGCCAAAAATCAAGAGTTAGACACTTAACCAACTGAGTCACCAAGGTGCTCTAATAACCCTGGTTGCTAGGTATCAGCTGGACTGCTCTCAGCGACTAGAGGCCACCATGGTTCCTTGCCACATGACCCTAATAGGTAGTTCAAAGCATGGTGATTTGCTTTCTTCCAGGCCAGTAGGAATACATTTTAGGACACTTCACCTTCTTTTAAAGGATCCTCTGATCAGGTCAGGCCTACCCAGAATAATTTTTTTAATTCAAGTCACCTGATTAGCAGCTAATCCTAGGAGTGCTACCCCATCATATTCATGAATTTCTCATATTCTCAAAGGAAAGGGATTACACAGGGTGTGTATATCAGGAGGTAGAAATTTGGGAGGTCATTTTAGAATCCTGCCTACTGGATAGTAAACATAAACACCCCTCACCATTCTTTATTTTTGGCTTAATATGCCTGGGAAGGGGAATGAAGATAGAATTCTGGGAAGAGTATTACATAATGTACAATTCTCAATGTAGGAAGAGACTCTGTTGAATAAGGATGGCCTACACTCATGCAAAAGAAGATACAGACACTCTTATAAATATCTTCTATTCTGAGACTTTCAGTGACCTCAGCTTCATTATGAATTTCATCAAATGGTGAACAGAGATGCAATCAAGATAATATTTCATTTCAGTATTTGTTGGCTTGGTTTGTGCTTTTACATGGCTTTAGAATTAGAGATTAAGTTCAATTGATATAAGTAATGTACACGGTCTCTGAAGGATGAGTCAGAAGCACTGGTGGGAGGAATGGTATAAGGGCAGGAAGCAGGAAAGTCAGTGATGCCCAGAGAGTGAGTGGGGAATGAGAAAGCTAGCCAAGAGGATATGAAGTCTATCCAGATGGTCATGAGAGGACATCTCAAGCTAGAATAATGGTAGGACAGAAGAAATAAATGCATTTATTTTTTATTGTGGGCTAATAGAACCTCAGATAATTCACACCAATTATCTGGCTGCACAACCACTATTACAAAACAAAAATATCGTGAAGCATCTTAAGGCTGAATATACCTACACCTCAAGGCAGACAAAGTACTTTTCCTACCTAAACTGTAAAACAGCAAGACCTGGAAAGCACAGGATGGCCTGGGAAGGAAAAAAACTGTGCAGGCCCTGGCAGTCTTGGTCATAAAAGTGAATTCCTGAATTTTCTGAAATTTTTGCAACCTAGTTGTTAACACACAGTCATTATTAAAAATTAAATTATAAAAGCTTACAATTAAATAACTTAAAGACAAAGGTAATAAATATTTGAAACTTGCTAATTATATTTTACTATTATATACGGTGTTGAGTTTACTTATGTCTATTATATCTGTAGAGTAGAAATACTCTGTAACACTGCATTTCTTCCCAACTCTGTGTTAAATAGTGTCACGTTACTGGTGGCTTGATTTTGTCCATGGAGTATTTACCCCACTGAAATCAGGAAAAACAACAAATCAGGGTTGATTTAGTGCTGAAATTGAAAAAGGTTTCCCATTAAATTAATGTAATTTACAGAAGGGTGAGAAATAATTTCATAGTACATCACATATCAGATTTAATGATAATAAATTTATTAGGAAACAGTCAGTAAGTTAGGAAGACGCCCTCTTGTCAAATCATGGTTTAATTATAGTTTGGCTTCAAATACAAAAATTCTGGCATAGATCAACAAAAACATTCTGCAGGAATCAATTCGCTATAGAAACTTACAATAAAGAGTAATGCATATTTGTATTATGATTTATAAACTTTCTATTATATGCCTATAAAACAAAGGTATCAGTCAGATATTCCTGCATGATTGCTGTGGGGAACCAGTAAAGTAAGTAATGGATGTAAATGTTCTTTGAAAATTTTTAGTGGACAGGAAAGCCAAAGTGCTTGCCCTCATGGAGCTTACATCTCTGTGCATATGTTGAAGATTTCTGGAGTGTGTGAGCCAGAGGTGATCCAGAGATCACCTGGCCCAAGCCCTTACTTCATAAATAATGAGAGAAGACGACAAGATTGAACTGCTGAATTTGTGCATAAGTGTGAGCACATAGTATGTGTCAGGTTTAACCAAAAGTACCCCTAGGGGGCCATTGAGCCTGGTGGTGAGCAGAGAGAGGCCCCCACCAGCGTGGGGCCTGATCTCCTCCCAGGTTTGGGCACCAAATGTCAGGTTTAATCCGATCGGTAGTGAAATGGAATAGAGAGGCCAGGCAAAAGTTGGTCGAAACAGGCCTTTAATGGGATGCGCTCTCATGCGAGGTTCCGTGCCCGCAGGGGAGGGAGACAGTGGGGGAAGTGGAGGACCAGGGAAGTCAGGCGCAGGCGAGGGCAAGCGGGCTTTTTAAGGGAGAAGGGATGGGGGAAGGAGTTGTGGGTCTGTATGGGATGATAGGTATTAGGGCATGTTACTGGAGAGAAATCAGCCTGGGGCAATAACTGCCCATTATATGGGGTCTGGGTGAAGTGCAGTTCGGGTTTCCTGCAGAGGTCCAGTATCCCCCTGATGACTGTCCTCTGGCAGTCTGCTGGTGATGGGAAAGTTCTGAGATGTGGGCAACAAGGTGGAGGGTCCGCCACCATTTTGTTGGTGCCTCCCCATCCCCCTTGATCCAGCCGGCCCAACAGTATATGCAGATCCAACATGGCATTTTCCCACTCGTAACTCAGTAATTTCCAGGGCCAATTCAATAATATAAACTAAATAGGAGAAAATAACACATCCCAACATACTATTCAATACATAGACCAAGAACACCCCAGCACATCATAAGCTGTATGATCTATTTACCTAAGAGCATTTAAGAAATAACCTCACCAACACAGCCCTCCTTGAAAGTTAGAGAGTAAGGTTGCTCTTTCAGGATCCTTGATACTAGAAAGATTTAATATTTAAATTGTAAGAAACAAAGTGCCCATAAGAATTATTTAATTCAAGGTAAATATCTCTTACCAACTCTAATCTGAATATTAAAATCTCTTTTAATATTAGGATTCAACACTCATAGTGCTTCTGCTTGTCTGATTCAAAAGTTTTCTTTGCCTTTGCCTTGTGAAAGTCTTTTATCCTTTACAATTGTGCAGGTTGATGTTTATTTTTAAGTAAACAGTGATTCAGTGCATTTCTAATAGGGCAAGAGTCTACAGTGACCAGCTGATATACATCTTATGGCTCTGCACCTGATATACACAAATTTTGCTGCAATCTTTTTAAACACCTAGACTGGGAGGCTACCCAATCTCAATGAAATATAGACAACATGGACCTATACCTCAGAGATGGTGTTCTTTCCTGGTAAGCGCTGGTTGGTATGTGAATGGAATGTGTAACTATGAACTAGGTAGCTCATGAGGCAAAAGAGCCTCCTGTTGCCTTTATGTGACACATTTCTATAGCTCCCACAAAAGAACGAAGGTGGATTCCTGAGTTGCTACTGGGGGGGCAGGGGGGTGGCTCCTTCTGCCCAAAGCAACAATCAATTCAGACTCTTACCCTAGTAGGTGAAACAGTTTCTGTCTATAGTCCTAAATTCTCTTCCATGTCATTTAAATGTAATTTGCATAAGATATCCCCTGCTTTAAAGCAGAATTCCCCCCCCCCAACCCCTCCCAAAATGAAAGCAACATCTTGGGTGATTTCCTACTTACTTAATTTCTTTTGCCTGTTTAGAGCCAAGAGTCTAGTCATTGCATTAACATGCTAGCAGTTGATTGCACTTCAGGTTTTCTTCTCCTCTAATGATTTCAGGTAATATAGAGGTAGAAGAAAATATGATTAATGACAGAGAATCATTTCAACACTTCAGAGTTTATTAATCAAGTGTTTGATACACTGGGGCTCTAACTGGAATGCCAAATTGCAGGTGCTCGTGTGCCATTTCTAAATGAATCTTAACACATGTAAATCTGCTGTACGTGAGGATGTGATTTTGAAACGATGATAGGATGACTCAGGGACAAGGTGACGTCTGCTTGTTGTCAGAGTTTATTCCTAAGTCACATTTCACTCAGTGCTGGGGTGCTGGGAAAGAGCTAGTCCGTGTTCAGGCTCTGGTAAAGCTTATCGCTCAGTCTCTGTTTTCCCCTTTCACTTAAGTCCTGAGGGAATGCTGGCACTAAAACCAAACTCAATGCAAAATAAGCAGTGAAGATGGATCATTGAGGAAAAAAAAAAGTCAAAAGGATATGAATATGATTAAATAGCCTGATAGAGCTGGCCTGGCCTGGTTCTTCTCAGTAAGAAAAAGCTATAAAACAGTGACAGTTCCATCATTCACGCCCAAAAGACTTCCCCGGGGGGGAAGGGAGGGTTGTTCCCATAAGACTTTCCCAACTGTCTCCCAATCAAGCTATTTTTAGTTTATTTGATTTTGTACTGATCAGGATAGATAAGCTCAAATCCCTTGTTATTTCACAGCATAGAAAAGCAATTTTGAATTTCTTTTGATTTTCCCAGGTGTGGGCATAAAAATATCACAAAACCCAAATCTTCATGAGTCTTGCCCTTATCAAACCCTAGAGTCACTGTCTGCTTCACTTTTGGGGGGAATCCAGGTTAAAGAATGCTCAAATCTCAAAGCAAAAAAATCAAGTTTTGCTCAAAGACTATCTTAAACCAATATATTTCAGATGTCTGAAGTGATTCGAATTTTTTTTCTTTTTGTCTGCAGGCTAGGGGGGAAGTAACAGATTTCTACCCAAATATTTTTGTCCAAAAAAAGGTAAAACTAAAGCTCTGACCTAAGCCTGGACCTAAAGCTTATAATAAAATTCCTGGTTACTTTACATCCTTTGCAGAAATACATTAATGGCAACAGACTATGATGCTTTAATTGTGAGTAGTTTTAAAATTAAAAATTAGATGTCAAAAAGAAAACCAAAAAAAAATAAAAATTAGATGTCACTTCAGTATGCTATACCTGTAGACATATTTGCCTTCTTTGGTGAACTGGTAAGGAAAAAAGTGCTCACCTCTATAGTAGACCATGACATGTCTACTGTGATAGAAAGAGATCCTGCAGAGCCATGGAATATGGGTTTATGATTCTCAGGGTTTCAATTCTATACGTAGGTTGAGAGTGTTCAAATAGGTAACCACTCAATAAGGCAGGGAAAACTATCGTTGAAATCGGCCATTTACAATTTGAAAATAACTTGCCTAGCTCTTAGCATTCTTTCTCTGTAAAATTCCAATTTCTTGGGTCAGCTCAGGAGACCATGTTCTTCTCCAACTGTTCATCTGCTCAAGACAAAAAAAAAAAGTCTTTCTTAGGCAAGTACCTGCAAAGAGATCACTCTGTACAAGTCCTTGAGAAGAGACCAGGTCCCAAGTATTTGCCATTCAGTGTCTAGCCAACTATCAGACCCAAAGTGGTATTGAGCTTTTCCCCTAGGGTTTTCTGAATCTCTCTTGTAAATAGATCCCTGATGAATCTATAAACCCTTAGAGCAGCAGTATCCAAAATTTTTTATTATAAATTCCTAGTTGCAAAAAGAAAAAAAAAATAAACATTCAGTATATGTGTGTGTGTGTATATATATATATACATATATGTGCTTATTCATAAATGATGTGTGCTATTGGATATGTACATTAAAAATAAACTCCAGTTTAAATGTAATAGAATGGGACACCTGGGTGGTTCAGTGGTTGAGCATCTGCCTTTGGCTCAGGACGTGATCCCAGGGTCCTGGGGTGGAGTCTCACATCAGGCTCCCCCACAGGGAACCTACTTCTCCCTCTGCCTATGTTTCCGCCCTTCTGTGTCTCTCACGAATAATGAATAATATCTTTTTTAAAAAATAAATGTAATAGGATGAGGTTGAAAGTACATATAAATAGCAGTTATAGTGTTCCTCTTGTGTTTCCCTCATCACAGGGGATCATCAAGCATGGCACCCTGTGCCCATTTGTGCTGCACCTGGAGACCAGGGCAAGATTCCCTTGACATAGCTTACAATTTTGAGTGCACAGCACTGCTAAAACAAGAGTAAGCCAAGACTACTTCAAGAGAGATTCCTTTCAGTTGATGTCAGGTTTGTGCATTTAACATATTCCTGAATGTACTTTTCTTCCTAAGTGATCTATTTTCCTTATCTTTATTCCTTCCTGCCTAAAGATCTGATATAAACACTGAGCATCCCCTATGTTAGAAAATCAAGTTATTCTTTGCCTCTATATCTCTATATCATGAGGCTTGGGGACTGGGTTTCCTTTTGGTAAACTTACTATAAGTGCCCCTTTAATTCATATGACACTCCTGTAGGAGGTGATAAAAAGAAAGGTGTGCAACATCTGCCTGGGTTTCCCTGCTGAACATCCCGAGCAGCTGTTGCGGCAGGTCTAAAAGAAGTGCTTCTGAAAAAGTGCTGTGAATAGTTATTTCTACATCTCCTTAGAGACTCTGGAGGAGGTGTGCAAGCATCCGTTGTTTTATGGCTGAATTATCCAGTTTGAGAATTAGTCAATCACGTGATTCCTTTTCTCTCCTGCTGCCTCCCTAATGTCATTCACATGTAATCCTTCATCAACAAGGGGCTACCAGCAGGGAATTAAAATCCAAATCAGCCCATGGGACTGCTTCACATTACCTGGGTATATCTCATCTTAGGCTGCTTCCAACATGGGCACATCTCTGCGCTAAGTTGTAAGCTTAATTTGTCTAATAAAAATATTAAAGTAGAAGTAACCACAAAAATGTGTGATGTACCCTTAGGCTCTGTCACTAAATATATACCTGAAAAATAGCTGCTTCTGTACATAAGAACCAGAAGAAAAAAAAACACTTAAAAAGAAACTAACTTTGTTGAGATTTCAGTGGATGGAAAGATTTACTTCAAACAATTCAAATACCTTAAAATATCGCTTGGTCTAAAATCAGGTCCCTTGGTCACTTCCAAGAGACCTTCGGTCTCTGGTACTTTTATTCAGACTTCTTTCCCTTCTCTCCTCATTGTCCTCTCCCTTTCAGTAGCAAGTCACATATTCCTCATTTCCTTCTTAAGAGCAATTTTGTTCTTTGTATCTCTTAGCTCCAAAGCCCAGGTAGTGAAGTATCTGCTAAAGCTCTGAAACTTTGATTGGAAAGAACCCACCAAATTAAAGCTAGAGTTTCCCAGAGCTCTGCTGGTTTATCCTCCATGTTTCCCCATACTCCCACTGCCTGTCTACCCACATACCATGGAGGCTTCTGAGAATACCAGCACAGGGAATATTCAAAAGCCACCAGTGTCAGTTTTGTTTTTTATGTATCAACAAGTGGCAATGTTCTCTTCCTTGCTCCTTGATTGGCCTTACCTGCAGCCAAAGTGCTGACAGTCTCCAGCTTCCTACAGCATACGCTGATATCATCTGAGTCTATTCAGTGAGAATCCATTCATTTTGTTCTACTTCATCTGCAAGTTCCTGCTGGCCATTTTTCCAATTTGAGGGGTGGTACAAGAATTTGTGGGGTAATATGAGAATTTGTGGGTGATTCCATCTAAGCCTCTGGTATTTTGCTGAAAAGTGTTTCAGGACTATACCACTATATGTATTTGTTTAAACTTAAGTATCTAAACTGTAGACTTTGCCAAATGGATTCATATAGCTTAATCATATAATATATATAATATATTATCATAATAATTATAAATCATATAATATATGTTATATAATATTACTATATATATTTATATAGTAATCCTGTAAGGTAGGGATTATTTTTTCTCATTTTGTTGATAAAGAATCAGATGATCAGGAAACTCAAACTTCCTAACACATCATGGAATTAATTTATGCTGGAGCTTGAGTCAAGATTTCCTTTTTATCTATTAACACTGTATGATTCTACAAAGCTATAGGCAATCACTAACTCCTCTTTTTCCTTGAGCCACCTCACTCTAATTTCAACTGCAATCCCACCTTCTTAAAGAAAGAACAAATTCTCAAGCCAGGTAGAAGCTGAACCCTGGAATAAACAACCAAAAGGTGCATAAACCGTAAACCCACCCTCTTGGGTAGATTGAAAAAACACGGGAAATGGGAAAGGCTCAAAACAATGGGGATTCACTCTGCCCTGAGCTCAATTCCTCAAGCCATCTTCCTGTTTCAAACTCAAAAACTAGATTTTGGAAAGTCAATTACAGTGCCCACTACAGAACTGTGTGTTCATGTGGAGAAACAAGAGCCTGAGTGGGGCACTGCAGGCAAAAGCCCACTGTCCATACATGAGCTTGAAAAAGATAGGCCATCTCCTGATATACTTCCACAGTCTTAGGCCAACCCCACAGAGGAGGCCTGTATATTTAGGGGTGTCCGGTCAGGCACTGAGGCTTGGTAGCAACCACATGGGCATCTTTTTTCAGAGGGGGTCTCAGAGGACAGTCAGGGCAGTCAGGTAGTGTACAGAAGGGATTGGCAGAAAGGGAAAGGATACATGTCTTAGAACTCCGAAAATTTTCAGATTCTTCTTTCTTTGAGCCAGCCTGAGGAATGTGAACAGATTGAAGCACAAATCAATGCTGTGCTGTTTATTCACAGCCCAACTAAGTTGAGATGTCAGTAGTGGGGAAGTAGGTGAGTCTGAATTCACTTCTGCTCTTTTTGACATCCTTAATCTTCCAGAGATCACTACAAACCACATAAGATTACATTTGTAAAAACATGAGTGAGTTCATGCTAGGAAAACCACCTTTTGGAAGAGAATGGATCGTACTAGCTTTTGCTGGAAATTTCCTCACACTTTCCAGAATTAATAAAATCACTTAAAAAATTATTTGCATCATTCTAAGATTCTGAAGCCTCAAATACTAGTTATTCCAAGGGACTCATTCTTTATCTGGTCTCTCAATGATCTAGATAAGCAGCCAGCTTCATGACCTAATCTCAAACATTTAAAAGGATGGGGTATAGAGCTATGTGTATTGACAACTCAACAATATTTTAAAGAAGCTTCTTTTATAATAAGGAAAAAGGTAATGCAATATTTAAGTGAAATGTTAATCTCTCCCAAAAGGAGGCATGGTTAAAAAAAAAAATGAAAGTAGATTTAAGATGCTTCAGCTCAATGGTTTTCAAACTGTTTTTTATGGCCGGGCTTTCTTCAAAAATGCCTTTGGGACTTCCTCAGATGTGAAGGAAGAGGTTAAGAAGTCAGGAATTATAATCCAATTCCAAAATAAGCAAGCTCCATTTCTACTTGTCTATAGACTTGGGTCCTTTGAAAAATTTCAATTGGTAAAAAGAGTTCCAAAGCTTAAAAACATTTGAAAGCACTAATGCAGCTAAATTCCTCCATGATAGGTACACAAAGAACTCAAGGGAAGCTTCTTCAATTTTTTTGTCATCTTCACCTTCTAATGCCAAAACCTTTAATGGCTCTGCATTACCTAATGAATTAGATTCAAGTTCCTAATTAAAGCATTCAAAGTTCTGCATTACCTTTTCAACATTATCTACCAAATTTTCTTATCCTTCTGCTCCAGCCAACCAGACTTCTTGCTACACACCATCTACTAACCCATTTTCATCTTCCTGTCTTGTCTCATGCTGTTTCCTCAGCTTGTAATGGACTTCCAAGCAGCTGTCAGCTACTTGTCTGCACCCTATTATTCCTTTATTTCTCTGGTCTATAGGTCACTTCTGCATCATGCATGTCTGCGTCCTCCAGCAAACTACATCCATCCTCCCACTGAACCTCCCAATAACCTGTCTGGTTTCAATGGCATATTCTGTTTCGTTAATCTTTTCTTTTACTGGTCTTATTTCTTTTTCATTCATTCATTTATTTTCAATTCATGTCACTCATTTCAAAATTAGTCTCTGCTTCACAGTAGGTCTTCCAGAGTCTTGCACACAATTGTGTGCAAGTCAGGTGTTCAGTCAGTTTAGGTTGCTGTTAAGACATGCTTCTGACCTGAGTTGGACTGAATTTGGTTTTTCTTTCGCTTTAAATTTTCGTTGAGAAAATTTAATGTTTCCAAATTATGCAGCCATTTATCAGTCTTCTTGGTAGGATAAATGCTCTCTTTCTCCTGTCTTTGGAATTGCAGTTCTACTCATATAAGATCTAGAAATAATCATTATCTATAAGTATGTGCTCATCTCCTACTATTCTCAGCTACTTTCACTGTTCTGGACACACCAGCCTCATTGTTATTCTGTGAACAGAAACACACAACATTTATTTTTGCCTCAGGGCCTTTGCAATTTTCCTGTGTGTGTGTGTGTGTGTCTGTGTGTGTGTGTGTTTTCCCTTAGTTCAGTCAAATCACTGTTCTTGTAACACAGCCTCAAAGAGACTTTTTCTAAGGTCTTATCTTAACGGACACCCTGTTATTCTCCAGCCCCATTATCCTGACTTATTTTACTTAATCTTACAGATACTACACTTTTAAATTGTTCTGTTAGTTGGCCTAGCTAGAACTTAAGTTCCATGAAGGCAAAGACTAAGTCTTATTCACTGATCTAACTGCAGCACTACAATAGCTTCTGGCATAAAAGAAGAGTTCCATAAATATTAAGTAAATGGAGAACTGAAAAATTAACATATGCAGAACACCATAGGAGCAGAATGATTTCTCAGAATACTAGAATGGGAGATGGAAGATCTGGAGTTCCCATCTTTGTTCTGTCCTTAACTAAAAAAGTGGACAGAGTTAACATTCCAATTTCAGTGTTTTTTGGTTCTTTATTTTTTAAACAAGGAAAATTAGACAAAAAGACAACATTTTAAAAATCTAACTTTTTAATTTTTTTTAAAATTAATTATTGTCTTTTCATTTAGACTCATGGTACCTCCTTATACAGTGAGACTTGTAGGCTGCTGGCATATCCTGGGATAAGTCAGCTTTTAGAAGGAATTGTGACATAGACAAGAAGTGACCAGAATTCACCCTGGAGCTGTTGATGTGTGTGGAGCAGCTTAATGAAATGACAGCTCTTGTTTTGTAAAGAAGCTAATGGACTTGACAAGAATCACAGTTTCCATTCAAGGACACTAGCAGTCCAAATAATGAGTCTTTAACTCACTCACCAGGACTGTCATATCCTCAAAATGCATTTGTTAGGGGCTGTATTGGGCCAAATACTTAACAAATTCAATCATCTTCTCACTAAGTGCATTAGTAGAGCTCAGCTATGATCTTGTTGGATTGTATTAGTTGTGCTTAAGCAAGTACAAATAGGGCAGTTATTCTAAGAAAGTAGGAAAGAATGGGAAACTAGATCTAATTGGTTGCTTTTCTGAACTGATATGGGACAACAAACCTGACTGGGATGCAAAGGCAATTACAAAATCCATTTAAGTGTAACAAATGAAGGTCTAGAAGACTAAATTACTAATTAAGGGCAGGAACATTAAAATTAAAAAGGTGACCATTTAGCCTTAGTTCAATGATGCATGTCTCTTGCCAAGTAAATTGGCAATAGAATTCTGGAAGGAAGACCTTGCTAGAACTCTGGAGTACTAACAGGAGGCTAGAGCTGGAGACATGGAACCAAAGAGTCCAACTTTCAATGGCTTCTTGACTTTCTGGCTGATTCTCAGAATTTCTTACTCTGCAAGTGATGACAGGCCCATAAGTCAAGGACACAAAAAACAGCAGACATCAAGCAAAGTAGAATTAAGTAAAAACTGGGATCAAGACTCCGAGCCAAAGCTCTGTATTTCTAGGTTCCCTGAGTACAGAGCTTCAAGAAATAATTTCTAAATATGGCATCTCTATTCTCCTTCTCTCCTTTCTGTGAGCATCTATTGTTACTCAGTACATATATATTTTAAAGATTTATTTATTTATATTAGGGGGAAGGGAGAGGGAGAGAATCCTCAAGCAAACTTCCTAAGCCCCATGTGGGGCTCCATGTCAGGACCCTGAGATCATGACTGGAGCCAAAACCAAGAGTGGTACTTAACTGACTGAGCCACCCAGGGACCCCTACTTAGCAAATATTGTTCCTCTCTTCTGTATTTCATCTTCTTGGCACTCAGAGAGATCACATTTTCTCTAAAGGGCTCTAAGTGTGGTATTCTATAGCAGCTTACTACTCTCCCAAATAATACTCTTCTTTCATCCATTTCCTACTCTAACCTCACCACAATTACTTGCCCACTCTATCCCATTTGTTCAAAAGGCAGCTTCCTGACAGATATTAATATGCAAATATTAGTCCTATTAATTTGTGAGAGGCTAATATGTTATCTTTCCAGAAAAACACAAAGTCTTAATACAAACAGCTTCAAAAATATATTGAATTTTATAACAAAAGAATTTGAAGACCATTTATTCTAGAACCTTCCTTTTTTTAAAACCCACAATGAGCCTGAAGTCCAAGCATCTGACTATTCTGACTATTGTGACACAGTGAACTTTCCAGTACCCCAAACTGACACCTTATCAAGATATAATATTAGAATGTTAGACTTTTAGACTCTCTGGCAGGATTGAGAGAAGGACAAGCGTTTTTATATCCCTTAGATCACCCCCAAAGCCTCTATTCACCTGTGGGTAAGAATTGCAGCAGACAGAAGCATATGATATTGGGAACATTTTATTTTTAAGATTTTATTTATTTGAGAGAGAAAGAAGAGAGAGTGAGCACAAGCCGGGGAGAGGCAAAGGGAAAGGGAGAAGCAGACTCCTGACTGAGTAGATAGTCCAATGCAGGGCTCCATCACAGGACCCCAGGATCATGACCTGAGCCAAAAGTGGACACTTAACTGACTGAGCCACCCAGGCACCCCAAGAGAACATTTATACATTAGTACAAGTGTAGTCTTTTTAGGGACTTAAAATGCCTCAAGTCATACCAGGTATCTAGTAGGAATACAGCCTGCTAAAAAGAAGCATAGCTTTAGGGACCAGCTAGCCTTGAGTTTACATGCCGGGCTCATCACTTTCTTGAATAGCTGTTTATGCTTTTTCGCTTCAGTATCTTTACCAATAGATATAATGCCTACACTTCACTGGTATCATGAGAATTAAAAATATTTTTGTGCTTATGTACACTTACTTACACACATATATAACAGATTTTGGCATGTGGTAGTTAATGAAAAGTAATTATTTTTATTTTATTAAAGTACAAGGAGAAAGCTTCTTAGTTATTGTGAAGGGAGAATTGCCTGAATAGCCACCAAACTACAAAAGCCAACATTTTCCTAGTCACACACATCTACTTTGGCAACATTATCAAATTTGGACCTGACAGGAAAGATAATACTTTGAATGGCACTTGTCCCAAATCAGGTGCCCTTTCCAGGCACCACCCCCCACCCTAACACACACTGAAAGTTTTTTCAAGTACTGGGATTATGAAGACTGGAGGGAAACACCGATATGCCCCCTGCCCTCCTCAACCACTTGCAAGGGTGTTCTCACTGCAGTGGGGAATGATTCTCCCAGAAGCTGTCCCCCACCCATCCTCTCCCAGCTGCACAGCAAGTGGATCAGTTTCTGCCAGTTAGCATCTGGAAGATCCTCGGGACATAGTCCCTCAGTAGGATATGCTGCTCCTTTCAGGAGTACCAGACCACAGGTTGATCTAAGATAGACCATGCTTTCCTTCACTATTTCTGTAATTTTATTTCCCACAACAGTCTTGCAAAGCTATGTGGGTATTAAAGATTTTACTAAAGGATTGGAGTGATTTAGAGGAACTATAATGGTAAGAGAAAAATTCAAACTGTGTGCCAACTATGGTTTTTCCCATCATTCTGGGGAAGTCCCGAGAAGCTGATAATTTGCTAGGATGTTTTCCTGAGTACATTCATCTTCCTAACCTTGCTCCCCTGCTCTAAGGATTCTGCTCAGAGAGCATTTCCTTCTAACCTGCATCATGCAAATTGATGTTCATCTTTTGGGATGTCTATCCTCTATCCCGAGGGCAGCAATAGATTCCACAGGTTTGAGTTATTAAGTCAAGGTAATAAAGAAGGTGAGGGTCAAGCTTCACATTTTGTCATAGCTGATCAATATCACCTCAAATCTCAAGAATAACTCAAAGAAGGCATTTCCTCCTTCAGTGGCACAGCATACTCTACACCTGACATGGAAACATTGAGGCCAATTCTCCTTTGAGATCCCTGTTCTGTGTGAGTTATGGGCACAACTATTCAATGCAAATGCATGCCAACACAAACACATGGAATTTCTCAAAATAGTAATTATCAATGACAGTGAAGCTTAAACCCATCAAAGGCAAAATAATATATATCTTTCTGTTTTGTATATTTCAAGGTGCTTCTCTATACAACGGTGTAAATATTTTACAAACCTTTGCACAAATAATTATCTCTTGCTTTCAAATTTTGCCCTTTCAGGTCTTTGCACCTGACTTCTCCTAATGGCCACTTCTGTGGGTACCAAAGACCTGGTCAAAGATTTGAAATTCTTTGGTAGCATTATGTTCCTATATTATTAGTTCTTTGCCTGAACATTCAATCTCATCAATTTCTATTTGGTATGGGATGGGAAAGATTAATTTTGTTTACAAATGGAGGAGTATTTTAACAAGTAAGTTTCCTTCTAGAAATCTAGTTAAATGGCTTTTTCTCTCTGGGCTGACATGTTACAGGCTCTTCACTAGAAATCTGCCTTTTCTAGATCTAGTTTAAACTCAACTTGATGTCTAAACTAAAATCCCTTTTCTTTTAAATGTTATTGATGTGCACACTGGAATAAGCTTGAGCAAAAAATAAAACAAATAGTCTGTTGCATAATGGACCCAGCTGTTAGCAAAAGACTGAAAGAAATAAAAGGATTTCCTGGCTTCTTTAAAAATGGGTCCTACCATATCTAGCCTGGTACTCAAATTCCTCCCAAATCTCCTTTGAGTGCTTTTTAATCCCTACTAACATGGAGCAGCAAATCAAGGAATTGTGTATCTTTTTCCATCTATGTATTCATCTGGCAAGGAGCACTAAATATCCTAGGTACTATTAGAGTTGGAGCTATTAGAGGAGGACATGCATCTGAGCAGACAGTAGAGAGGGTGGGGAAAAACATTTAACCTAATGTGCATTCTTAGACTTGAAGTACTGATGTCTGCAGTTAACAAGACGTATGCTTGTATTGAGCAAGGAGGAGAAAGCTTTCCAATTCAGTTAGATGTCTATTTCCACAACATATATAATTGAATTACATATCTGATTTAATCAGAAAAGGGGAAAATCTTTGAATATAGAGCACCCTGTACTGAATACCTTAAATGTGAGCTCACTTGCTACCTTCACTGCCAGCTTTAATATGGCAATTAGTGCTGGCAAAATTCTATTTGCTTATAGACCTAATTAGAGATCAAGAGAGTGGCTCACTTTTGATAATTGCATGGCTGTGGCCCATCTATCAGCCATTGTTAAATTGTTGTTATATTAATGTAAAGCTTATAATCACTGCTGTTCCAAATTGAATAAAATGTTCTTGCCAATTCTCCAATGCAATTAATTTACATAAAAGCCTCTGGAACCAAAATTAAAATGATATACATCTTTGCAAAGGCTTCAGTTAAAACAAAGCTAAGTAATAAGGAACTCATACATCTTTTTCCCCTGCATTTTTATGTTTACCGGAGTTAATGGCCAAACAATCATTAAAATGTGCCTAAAACTAATTAAAATTGTTATGCTCATACCTCATTTACTATGTACTCTAATTTATTATTCAAAGCATTAATATTTTAAACTCCCTGTTCTGGAGTCCAGGGAGATTCCAGGCAGTGGAACAGGAGGTCAGCAGTTCCCCTTCCTTCCAAGAATCTGCATATAAATCACATTAATCTCACTGAGGCATTTGATATTGGCTCAGAAGAAATGATGATATAGGTAGGCTTGTCTGGTTTGTTCCTTTTGCTTAAACTTAATAGATAAAATAAAATGCAGTCACACATCATCTGAGCATCTGTACAAGACTGTAAGCAAGGAACATCGCGTGATAGATGCCACGTTTATATCAACTCCAAATAGGAGAAAAACAAACCAAAAAAATGTTATATGCTATGCACCAGGCACCTCCCCACTAAGACTAGTAGAGGCAGGTTTATGATGTAGTGTTAGGAATCTACAGAGTTCTGTCATAAATATTCAGTTGATGTGATCATTTATAGGAGAGCCAGGTAAGAGAATTTAGGCTGTGGGTCTGACATTAAAAATCATATTAATAATGTAATATGCTCTCTGCTAATTTTAGGTCATTAGTCTAGTTATGTTGTTCCTCAAATTACTAATATCTACCATTTATTTAGAGACTACTCGGAGGCAGTGTTTCTAACATAATTTATCCAATTTAATATACACAACAATACTATTATTGCTGCCATCTTAATGTATAATGAGGAACCAAAGGTCAGAAATGTTAAGTAGCCTGCCCAAGGTCACAGCTGTTGATGACAGAGAAGTATATTGAGCTCATATGGATTTGTTTCCAAAATCCACAATCTTTCTATCAGATCCTGTTGATCCTTCTCAATAATGTTGATTTTTCTGGATCTGATTGGTAAACCATTCCTTCCTCACGCATCTTCTACACAAATCTTCATAGTCTTTATTGTTTAGTCCTTCTTTATTATCTCTGCCACCAGGTCTCCATAATCCAGATCTAAAAATGGCACTTTGAATAGATCAAACGAGTGGTTATCTTCTGCTATGGAAAGAGCTGCTAGGAACCTAAGCCTGTTCAAGGCAAAATACTGGTAAATCCCTGACTTACCTTGAATCAAGTTTCACTGCTCTGTAGTCTGAGGAATATTTCAGACTAACTGAAAATAAAAGAAAATACTAGTTATTTTTAGCAAGATGGAATATAAAATGTGCATTTTTCTTGAAACCCATTTGTGATTTTTTTATCTCTTGACTTTTGTACTCAGTAGCACTGTGAATATGAACAAATCAATCCCTCTTAGGGCCTATTTTCTTCCTCTGTGAAAATAGATGCTGTATAAGAAGTTCGAAAAACATCCCTGAAGCTCTATTATCTATAATTTTATTTAGATGAACTTGAACTTAGACAATGACCATCACTTATGGCTCACAGAGTTGCAAAAGTAGTCATAACTGTGCTCCAGAGTGTGGTTCATAAGGAAACTGCAAACTGAAAATTCATGTGCTAATGGGTAGTCATGCATTTTGTTTAAAAAAAATTCTTTAAAAGCAGAATGATTTTTGCCAAAGAATGATTTTTGTATCCATGTGTATATGCACACATGTGCACATATGTACAAGTGAGTACAGTACAGTAAAAACAGGTGTGGGGGGTAAGGCTGTGGATATAGAAAGATTCTAAGAATTCCTAGTGCCTGACTTCCTTTATCTCTACAACAAGAAATTGAAACCTAAGGTCTCTTAATACCTTTGATGGCAAATTATTCCAATGAGAGAATGGGGGGAGGGGAGGAAATCTAAAAAAAATAGAAATATGCAAAGCTCCTCAGAGAGCTCTCTGTATGTTTAGGTTACAAAGGAATGAAAGAACCAAAGAATGATGAAAAAGAAATCAAGAAGAAATAGAGACAAGTGGTATGATACTATAGCAAGAGAGCCATTTAAACCTAAGGTGAGTCAAGATTCAAGACATTACTGACCTTACAGATGGTGCTCAGGATGAGAATAAAAATGGAGAGCTCACTGCTGGTGGGGGATTGACACTGTGGAGGACTGTTATAGCTGTTCAGAAGGAGAGAGATTACTCCTGATTTTGGCAAATCTGTGACAAGGATCAGAATAAAGCCAAGAACTCTTTGGTTGTGGGATGCCTGGGTGGCTCAGTGGTTGAGCTTCTGCCTTTGGCTCAGGGCATGATCCCGGGGTCCTGGGATCGAGTCCCACTTCAGGCTCCCTCTGGGGAGCCTGCTTCTCCCTCTGCCTGTGTCTCTGCCTCTCTCTCTCTCTATGTTTCTCATGAATAAATAAATAAAATCTTTAAAAAAAAGAACTCTTTGGTTGTAAAGGCATTGAGAAGTAGCAATGGACAATTCAAACTTTTTGAAGAGATGCAAAGTGTTTATGAGATTTTGCCTTGCAGAGATGTAGGGACAGATGAAAGATGTTCCTGGCAAAGGAACAGAAGGAAAGAAAGAGGCCATAACATAGAGCTGATAACAAAATATCTAGGTTTTTTAGGAGCAAAGGCTGAAACGTAGTGGAAGGTACATTTATTCATTCAATAATTATTGAATACCTACTATGTGTTCCAGGTGCCTAGGGTACAATAACAGACAAAACAGACAAAAATTCTTCTCATTCTATGAAGTAACAGATACCATGCAAGATTGTGGACAAGATAAAAATGCATATAAAATAGAAAAAAAAAAGAAGTAAAAAATCAGAAACCTGAAATATTGAGGAGAGAATTTAATGCGAGGCCTCACTGAGAAGGTGAATTTTGAATCAAAATCTGAACAAGTTACATGAATGTGTGTGGGTGGAAAAAAACATCCTCATCATACAAAAAGCCACCTGTGCCAAGATCCTAAAATGGGAACAAACCAGGAAAAAGAAAGTAATATAATTGGACAGTGAGTGAAGGGGAATTTAGTTGATGAGGGCCCCCAGTTCCTATAGGGCCTAAAGAAGACAGTAAGTACATGGATACTTACTCTGAGACAATTAAGCAGTCATTGGAGGGTTAAATAAGTACATGGATACTTACTCTGAGACAATTAAGAAGTCATTGGAGGGTTTTAACCAGAAGTAGAGCTTCAGTCAATCTGTATTTTTAAATGATAAATCTATCTACTGTGTTGAAAGAAGACAGCAGGAGGCAAGGACAGAAACAGGGAGATCAGTTAGAAGGATAGACCCATAACCTAACAGAGAAGACGGTAAATGGATCAAGGTGGGGAAGAGGGGTATGTGTGTAAGTGGTTAGATTCTGGATGTATGTTGAAGGTAAGATGTGCAAAAGGAGATGTCAAATAAAACTTCTGGGTTTTTAGCCTCAGCAACTAAAAGAAAGACAAATGACTGACATGAAAAGACAGAGAGGAGTTACTTTTGGTTTCATGTTGCTAGGCTTTTCGATGGAACAATGTCAGGAACTCGATTTTGGATGTGTTAATTTTGATATAGATATCAGACATCAGGTAGAGTACTTACTTGGGCAGATAGATATATCAGACTGAAGTTTAGGGGAGAAGTCTAGAGTTGAGATATAGATACAATATAAATATAATGTAAAACCATGAAAGATGATCTGACCAGTAAGTGTAGGTGAAAAAGAAAAGTGTGACAGACTCAGCCCTGGAGCTCTGCAACATTTTGGAGCTGGAGATGTAATGGAATACTGGTGAAAATAATCTAAGAAAGATAGATGAGAACAGTGGGAGAAGAATCAGGAGAGTGTAGAAGCCAAGAGAAGAAAGTGTTCCAAGAAGGAGAAAGTGATCAACTATGTCAAATACTTTTGACAGGTCAAGTTAAATTAATATTAAAAATACCATGGTATCTAACAACACAGAAGCTATGAACTTGAGGAAGGCAAGTTTGGGGACACAGGGCAATATCTGGTTGGAGTGTGTTCAACTAAGTGTGTCAAGAGAAAAGTGGAGATGATGAATATAGACCTTTTGAAGAAGGGTCTAGAAGGAAAAGTAATGAGGCAGGTGATAGAGGAGAAAGAGAGATCCAGGCAGGATTTTCCTTTCTTTTACATTTTTTTAAGATGCAAAAATATAAACATGTTCGTGTGGTGATGAAAATCAGACAGTCAAGTTAAGATTGGAAAGAGAAGGAAAAACCAAGTTGAGAAGATGTTAAATATGAGGGTGATAAATCTGAGTTTTGTCTCAGAGGCAGGTGTAACATGTTCGAAACAGACACAAATTAATATTGTTAAAAATGCAGGCTAGTTGGAATCATGGCCTAAATTAAATTATTTAAGTCACCTTCCCTCTGCATTCCTAATGTTATAAAAACAGACTCTGGCATACATAACAAATACTACACGTTGAGAATGTTTGTTTCCAAAGTCCATGGTCTTTCTATTAGACTCTGTCGATCCTTCTCAGTAGTGTTGATTCTTCTGGAGTTGATAGGGAAACCATTCCTTCCTCCCATATCTTCTATGCAATCCATCTTCACAGTCCCTGTTGTTTAGTCCTTCCTCATTATCTCTTTGTTGCCATGTCTCTATCTATAATTCAGATCTAAAAATGGCACTTGGAATAGATCAAACATGTGTAGATATCTTCTGCTATGAAAATAGCTTCTCGAGTAATTAAGAGAGTAATGGAAGTATTCATTAAAATAGAGAAGCTGGGTAAAAGGAGGTGTGGGCCTGGCTAACTGGTTGAATTGGGCAAGTGTAGCTATGCTCAAAAACATCTGCGTGGAACATTCTAAAAAGCAGTGAAGAAGAATCACTGTGTTGAAGAGGATTAGCTTTAAAAAGGTGGGGGGCCTGGGTGGCTCAATGATTGAGCATCTGCCTTCAACTCAGGGTGTGATCCCAGTATCCTGGGATTGAGTTCTGCATTGGGCTCCCTGCAGGGAGCCTGCTTCTCCCTCTGCCTATGTCTCTGCCTCTCTCTCCATGTCTCTCATGAATAAATGAATAAAATCTTCAAAAAACAAAAAATCATTGGGCTGTTGTGAATGTTAAAACATCATAAGAGGTTAGTAAACTACATTAAAATACAAGTATAGCCAACATTTTTGGGATCATTTCCCTTTAATCTGATTTTGAAGGCAATGAATGATGAGCATGAGCAAACAGTTATGCAAGAATCCTTTAATATTTGCCCAACAAGCTACAATATCATTTAAGAAGGAAAAAGCACTATGCACTAATTGAAAACATAGAAGAATATCCTCCCTGACATTTTGGTTCCAATAGATACAGCTAGTTTTATGGTGTCTGACATATGAAAAAGTCCTTGTCAGAAATGAGAGCATAATCAAAAATACATGAAACTTTGAGAATTGACAATACCTGAAAAACCTTGAGAATTCTCAAGTAGATGTAAATAATCATAACCAATCACTGCCCAAGGATATTACTCTTGTCTTCACCTCAGCCCTAGTGTCCACACCAGACCTGTAGTTCTCCTCTAACATGAAACCTCTTTTATGGGGATTTTGGTGTCAATTCCTAGTTTTCTGATGCCTGACTTTCCAACATGGCCACACCCTCACCCCAACTTTACTCTTTTTAAAAAGATTTTACTTATTTAGCAGAAAGAGAGAAAAAGAGAGGGGAGGGGGAAGCAGAATTAGGGGGAATGGCAGAAGGAGAGAGAGAAGCAGACTACCCTGCTGAGCAGGGAGCCCGACGTGGTACTCCATCCCAGGACCCTGGGATCATGACCGGAGCCTAAGGTAGACACTTAACCGACTGAGTCCCCCAGGCACCCCACTCCAAGTTTATGCTTTAGTCCTGTTCTCTGTGCTAAGCATCTTTCTCCCTTTACCCCAAATGCTTTCACTTGGTCTTTCATGATCCAGTATTCAAAGCTTATTTCATTGCTTACTTGGATAGGTGACCTAACTAGGACATATTTATACCACTCTAGAAAAGCTCCTAATCCAGGTTGACAGCCTCATGGAGAAAAATGAATTATGCCCATTGTATCTCTATGGGTAGATAAGAAGAGAGAAAAGAGGAGGCGCCAGGGGATAAAAGAAAAAGTGAAAACACACACAGAAACAGAAAGAGAGGGTACATTTATCCTGGTCTGGATCCTTGTGCCACATGTTATAATATTCCAAATGCCAATGCAGGGGTGGGTGCCAATCCATAATTAATTTTTCAAATCTGTGTGGCATAAGAAAATAAGGTCAACTTAATGAATTTTTCAGAATTCAAATTTGTTCAATTTATAGCTTTGTCATTTATTGTGAAAACACACCCTTCCTATATTTTGTATTAAAATGCTCTATTTAGAAGGATTAAACCGAATGATACTGTTTGCTTATTTTTCATTCCTGGCAAAACTAAAAGTGAACAAATTATGTATCTGAGTGTGCCTGTACGTATAAGTGTGTTTAGTTTGTATACTATTTACTCTGAAACATGCAAAAATCTGGCAACCACTGCCTAAATCAACTCACTTCTGTATGAACATATCTTGACATGCAAGTTCGGCTGAGGTATTTTTGAGTAGTTAAAATAACTCATCAGCATAGCCTCAGTACCCATGTACTTCAGTGAGCTTGGTTAGCAGCCACTGTTGTCTTCACTTAAGTGGCTGAGGGACACAGAAATAAAGCAAGTTGCATACTAAAGAGGTAAAGAGTAAGGAAGGTAAAACATGAGAGAGCCACCATCACCTTAGCGGCCCTGGCATGTGTAAGTGTGGGTACCAGCCAGGCTGGGAACCCCTAACCCTCTAGAGGAATGTTTTCATAGGAGTATATGTTGTTCTCTGTATCTTTCTTTGCTTATTTCTATGAAAGTGCCTGTTTGGATTTGTACACACCTTCATCTTACTCAGGCTGAGCTTAAAGGTTTCCTATAGCTCAAACCATTCTCACTTGATTGTCTTTTGTGTATAAATCTCCCAAGTGTTTTATTTTCTCTCCACTTTTTTCCTTTCCAGGTAGGAAATTCTAGGAAGCCAAAGTTTGTTTGCCTACATAGGACTGACCCTGGTTAACATGTCACAGGACCTCCTAATGTTCACTCATGTTCTTCTGCTGCCCCTGAATCATCATTCTGAGCAAACTTTGGTATGACTTCCCTCTTCTCATAGGGTCTTATCCAAGGTGACAGCAGCATCAACGGAGTGTCAGTCTGCCCTCAGTTCAAGGACGTGGCTCATCTATTCTAGCTCAATCTTTTCTGCCTATAGAAATACAAGTGTAGAAGAAATGCATCTACCTCCTCCTTAACATGCTCACTTCTGACCTTTCACGTTTTCACAAGAAGTCGACATTTGCAAAGGCAATAGTACAAAAGAAAAAAAAATACAGAGGGAAGTCAGAAAGTAATAATCTAGCATTTTTACTCTGCCAGAGAAGTATATTTACTCACAGCAACAGCTGACCTTTTTCAAGAAGGACATCTTTAGATAGGTGGTTTTCCTGTTAATCATGAATTATCATTCTGCTCCTAGCTTCCGGGCCTGCTCTCTTCACAAACACCAGAGATAACACAGTAACACGGGGGGCATGCCAAATTCTCTTAGAATCATTGAATGCTAGCACTGAAGAAGCATTTAGAGGTCATCCAATAGGGAAAGTTATTCATTTCAATAAAAACATGCCTTGAGAACCATTCTTTGTGTGTGTGTGAGTGTTTAGGGTGGGGAGTGGGTGGTTGGTATCTGCCAGGAAATGCACTAGGTGATGGGAATACACAGATGAAATAAACAGCTTCTGTCCTCTTGAATAAATACTAGCCGGAAAGGTTAAGTGACTTAGCTGAGGCTATTAGACATGTCGCAGCAGTACTATGAGTTACCCTGATCCCTAGTATTACTGCATCCTCCTCCTCCTTTTTTCAAGGCATAATTTATTTACCCTTGTAACTCCAGTGTTATTAATAACATCTTCCCTCCTGTTCCTACTTACATCATCCTTATTCATCCCTGGGCCCACTGCTGGTTGGTGGAGTGCCTTGAACGTGGCACCTACTTTTATTTCTTCTTAAATGTGTCTATGTTCCCCCTGGATGTAGACACCACCATAACCCATGTTGATGGAATTTTGTATATGGCAGAGGGGGGTATGGGGAAAATATGTAGTTATGGGGGATTGGTTCGCTGTCCTAGTGATTTTATGGTTCGGTGATTTGGAGGTCAATGGAAGATTAGAACTGATTCATTACACAAAGGACACTCCTTTCCAACTTGCTTGATCCTTTTCTGCTTTGTGACTTTCAACCAAGACCTAAACTATTGCTGGATGGCTTCTCAAGCCATCTAGGAAAGTAAATATAGCTTGAGAAGCACTGCTTTCTTGGCCTTACAGACTCTAAAACTTTTTCCATATCATTCATGACCCTGGCGAATTAAAAAGGGCTTTAAGCCTCCTCATTATCAACATATATAAGATTTCACATGCATGTACCTATGAAATGTTAAAGTATAGCAACAACAACTAGCTAAAGCTAATCAGAAATAATCTAGAACATGAACACGGATAATTTTGATAGATAAAAGTCTCATTTAACTTTTAAGATACTATTTTGCCTTAGAAAGAGTTTTTTGGGAGCATAATAAGTTATTTTACTTTTTATAAGCGAGACTATTATAGCTTAGAGAATTTGCCAGGGTATTCACCACAAATCAAATTAGTTTTAAAGAAGCATAAGTTAGTAATAAAAATAGAAGAACTTACTAAAGATGGGGGAAAGTACAAAGATAAGAAGCTATTTTGTTTTGCTTTAGGAAAAAAAGATCATGTTAGAAGTGAAACCCTCAGAATTATATCTTAATAGTCAAAACTTTAACTACAACATTTCTACTTCTTGGTTCAAAGTTATTCATATAGCCTAAGTTGATTCATTGTGATGGAAATCCAGGTCTTTGTGGAAATATTCTCTCTCCTCTGCAGGGTACAGTGAGGGAACAGGCTCTTATGTAGCCATTTTAAGATAACCATAGTTGTGGGCTACTAAGAATGGTATGAATTTCTGGGAACAAAACTAAAATGGGAGAAAGAGAAACTCAGTCCTAGTTTAATTTTGCAAAGAAGCCATATCAAGCTTCCCCTAAAGTCAAAGCTAATTTTTCCATTTTAGTCAAGCCCAAAACTGTTTCTTACTGTTTTAAATAAACTTAATCTATTTCTTGATTCTTGCCAAACTACTGTCACTAATTTGGAGGGTCACCACAGCCCACATACCTGGCCCTTGGTATGTTTACAACTCATCTTTATCCTTATACCTAGAAATGATCAAATTCTTGGAAATTAATTCATGCTAGCTAAATTCATAACGACAACAACAAAAAGAATTTTAAATTAGATTTACAATTAATTATTTTCCAGTAATAAATGGTCAAAGAAGTAAAGTTTTGTTTCTTTGGCAAATACCTTTTCTCCTTATCCAAAATCTATAATAAGAAGCCAAATTTTATCTAGTAATACACATGGTGACCATAACTTGGAATAATAGTCTAATGAAGCATTTTCTGAAGTATATTTATAGAGTACAACTTCTGGTTGCTATTAATAACTATTACACAAAAAAAATAATTCTCAAAAATCAAACTGATTTGAGAAATTCTAGGTTTATATATATGTAAATATATAAATAATATATATATATTTATATATATTGAATATAAATATATATATATATATTGAAGTCGATTTGCCAACATACAGTGTAGCACCCAGTCCTCATCCTGTCAAGTGCCCTCCTCAGTACCCATCACCCAGTCACTCCATTCCGCCTGTCTCCCCTTCCACTTGTTAGTTTTTCAGAGTTAGGAGTCTCTCATGTTTTGTCACCCTCTCTAATTTTTCCCACTCATTTTCTCTCCTTTCCCCTATAATCCCTTTCACTGCAGGACTTCTAAGAAACTTACTAATTTAACATGCTTTGTAAATATCAAAAGGAAGATACATTGTGGGCTACACAGATTTGACTTTCCTTTTTCTATGGACTGTCATGAGATATAACCAAGTAGGGTTACTTCTTGTTCTTGTCCTATTAATTCTTGCTTTAAAATACATCCCATGGGTGTCTGGGTGGCTAGTTGGTTTAGTGTTTGACTCTTGGTTTCAGTTCAGATCATGATCTCCTGGTTGGGAAGTGGAGCCCCATGCTAAGCTCCATGCTTAGCTCCATGCTTAGTCTGCTTCCTCCTCCCTTTCTCTTGGCTCACCGACTGTCCCTCCCACCACTCACATACACGCTCTCTTTCAAATAACTAAACAAATCTTTTTAAAAAGTTAAAAGCAAAAAAATAAGATACATCTCAAATCCAATATTCTTACCACTTTTGTTACTTATGCCATGGGCCAGCTCATTACTGACTTTCACCTAGACTGTTGTAACAGCCTCCTGACTGGCCTTACTCTTTCTACCCTTCACCTTGAGTTATTTATTCTCCATAGACCAGCCAGAATGATTCTTTCAAAACTGAAGCCAAATCATAACACTCATCTACACAAAACCACTAGAGGTGATAGGTGTGCTTATGGCACTGAGTGCAGTGACGGTTTCATGGATGCCTACTGATCTCCAAACCCAAACAGTTGTATATATTACATGTGGACAGCTTGACATAAAGTAAAAAAGATTTCTAAGAGCATTAAAAAAAAAAAAATTCAACAAGCAGAAAAACAAACTAACAAAGATCCAATGGCTGCACATAACACAGTAAAATGTAAAATTTCTAAATTCATGGATTTAGAAAACTTTAGAATTTAGAAAACTCATTTTATCTGTCCTGTAGCCCCATGCCCTTATCTCCCCCCTGGCTCCTCCTGCTCATTCTGTCCCAGCCATACAGGTCTTCTCATTACCCCTCAAACACACATAAGCACCTTTGCCTCATACTCTTTGCTCCCCTTGTCAGCATGCATTGTGCCCACAGATCCTCTTGACTTGTGTTCCTAATTTATTTTCATCTCTCATCAGATACCACCTTCCCAAGCTATCCTATCAATAATAGCATCCTCTGTCATCTCTATCCCCTTAGCATGGTTTATTTTACTCCAAAGCACTTTTCACTATCTTACATAATGTATTTGTTATTTATTTTCTGTTATCTCTCCTACAAAATGTTAAGTTCTACCAGGACAGGGATTCTGTTTTGCTAGCAGCTCTTTAACCATGGCCAGGATAAGCATAGAATAAACTTTGTTGAATCAGTGAAAATGCAAAGTGCCCTCTCTCAGAAGAGTAGAGAAATACTGACAATTTCTTCTTTTTCTTAGGTAGCATGTTGACCATTCTTTGGCAAAATTTAACAGAATATTCCTTCAGGATATCTTCTTCCTGATTATAACCATATTCTAATCATGTTTTTCTTAATTAAACATTTTTTTCCATAAAGCACCTTTACCTACACAAGTTAATTTTAGAATAGGTACTTTGTCCAGAAATAAAATCTTACTCATTACATAATTTTTTAAAAGATTATTTCATTTTCTGAGCATATTTTAAACTGTTGGCACTACTTTGCTGATAGCTTCAAAGATAGACCATGCTTATTCACTGAATACATTTTAAGAAATTCTTTGTGTAATTTTAGTTCATAGGAAGTACACACCTTGACATATAGCTTCTAATTAGGAACTAGCTTTTTGTGGGTTGAACTGGAGTCAAGCCCTACCATGTATGTGGGATTTCTGCTGTTTATGTCTTAGGTTTTTCATTAATAAATTATCAGTAATATATATATATATATATATATATATATATATATATATATATATATATCCCTTACAATATTGTTAGTGAGACTAAGTGAAATAAGGCATTCAAAGTGCTTACCACAGATCTCCATATGTGATAAACACTCAAATGTTAAAGGTTTCACTTATTAGTATCACTGTCAAGCCTATTTTTATGCACCAGTTCTTAATCAGAGATTCCTTATGCTAGTTCAGTATGATTATTTATATTCTACGGAGCAAAGTACTGATTCTAATATAAATGAACTAAACATACAGCCATAGCAACAACCTACAGATAAAAACTAAGTGTAGCAATTGCACTCCTACAGATTTTATAATCAAAAATAGTTCTCAAAGCCAAACCTCTAAATTGAGCTGATAATCATTCTTGGAGGCACAGGGAATATTCTTAGTTTCTGTTCTTGGCTGTAAAAAACAACCAAAAGTAATGACGAAAAGACAATATTGAAGATGACAGCATTCTTCATGCATATAGGGTGCTGTTGTTTTCAAAAGCCTTTCTCAAAAGAAAAGACATCACTGGAGCATACTGGTTAAGAGGTTCTGGATACTAAGTGCCTGGGTTCAATCCAAGTCCTATAGCTTTTCGGATATATCATCTCAGGCAGTTTCCTCACCTCTCTATGACTCCAGTTCTTCTGTTTGTAAAATGGAGAAAATGTTAGCAGTCATATCATTAGAATGTTCTGAAACTTCACTGACTTATGTCTTAAATAGCCACAGTAAGTCCAGGATACTATTGATAGTATTAGTACTAGTAACTTTTGCAACATTTTTAAATACTAAGACAAATATTGTGATCCTCATTCTGTATAGAGAAAAACTGACTTTAGGAAGACTAAGTGCTTTGACCAAATTCACTTATTTGTGATGGTACTGGACTTAGAATACAAATCTTCAAACTCCTAAACCAGTGATATGAATGCCATAGTATTGTTTCCTGTTGACGTAAAAACAAACAACAAACAGACAGCTACAGAAAATGGAACAAACAAGCAGATAACAGATTCAGAAGATACTACAAGGTAGGTATTCACCACCATGTACCATATACCCATTGTTAATAATAATGAGATACTTTCAATACTGGTTGACAAATAGCCACTGCCCTGCACTGGCCATCAAGTGCCATTTCCCAGTCCTGCCTGCAGCAAGGCCTGTGCCCGTCTAGTCTTTCCCTCTGGAACCCCTGAAACCTTTCATTTAGTTACTAAAGGAACAATGCCTACTATAGGAGACTTTATGTGCTGACCGCTGCCTCCTCTGTTCTGATTATTTGGTACATGTGCAGTTTCTGTTTTTAATATTTGTAAAACCATCACTGGCTGCTAAAGATGTCACAGAAATGTTTTGAAGATCAAAGAAAGTTATGTTTATGATAGCAATGATAAACTAGAAGAAGCTGGATATAAAGATGAGCTCTCTTGATTTATTCTAGGCACCAAGCCACATTCCTATGATTTAAGTATGAACATCCCCTGAAGGGTATCTTAATATTAACTCCTGATTTTTATATTTCCATACTGGCAATAATGATTAATTTACTTTTAGAGATCAAAAGTTCTCAATGAATTTGAAATCAACTGATAATAAAATAAAAATATCAGTCTACAATTCTTGTCAAAATTATCTGGTTAATTTCATTTCCTACCAGAGTGTTCAGCAAATGGCAGCATGGTGACAGTACAGCAAACAAGTGGCTCACTGAAAGAGAAGGTGAGGACAGGGTGGTTTCAAATGAGAAATGTGTGAGGGGCACCTGGGTGGCTCAGCTGGTTAAGCATCCAACTCTTGGTTTCAGCTCAAGTCATGATCTCATGGATCATGAAATCTAGCTGTGTTGGGCTTCATATTCAACAGAGAGTCTACTTGAAAGAAAGATTCTCTTCCTCTGCCCCTCCCCCTGCTCTCTCCTTCTCTCTTGCTCTCTCTCTCTAAAATAAATAAATATTTATTTTATTTGTAAGATATTATTTATTTATTCATGAGAGACACAGAGAGAGGCAGAAACATAGGCAGAGGGAGAAACAGGCTCCCTGTGGGGAGCCTGATGTGAGACTCAATCCCAGGACCCTGGGATCACAACCTGAGTCAAAAGTTGATGCTCAACCACTGAGTCACCCAGGTGCCCCATAAATAAATATTTTTTAAAAATCATGTGTGAATGCCAAAGTCCTTAAAAGAGGTGGTGGGGGTGGGAAGATGCAGAGAAACACATATTCTTCTTTTCAGAGATCAGGATAGAGTTAGAGGTTTTATAGTTTAATTCAATGAATTTGGTTTTGAAAAGGGTCTCCTCTCCTCAGGAATCATAATGTAAAATTGTCAGTTTATTATATATTAAAAATTAGAGCATTCTAAAAAAAAATTAGAGCATTCTATATATAGGCACATGACTGGTTTTCTTTTTCCAAAGCTCCAAATTTTGTTCTGGTTATTTATGTTCCTAATTTCATTTTCCATTTTAACATGTTTAACTATATGATATCTTTGCTTCACTCAATAATGGAGTAGAATATAGAAAAATATATTATGGTAATATGGAAAAAGGCACATTTCTCATAACTAAGAAAATAGGTCACTTAAAATGTAATTCCATATGCAGTATACTGGGGGCACTTTGGAAGTTGACTGTAATGTGAGTGCTGCAGTTCATCCATATCTATTCACGTTTATTTACATCTAACCATCGTCGCTTAAAAAAATAATTATTAGTCTACTTTGGAGGAAGAACAACATAAACATTTTGGAAACTGCCTTTTGTCATAATTTTAAAGGTATTAATGTGAAAAACTGTGCTTCAAGAAGGAATAAGAAAACAGAGAAGAGATTAAAATGATTGTGAGAAATGGGGCAGACGATTTGAATTTACAGAAAGCTACATACCTAAATATAGCTTTCAACAACTTTTCCATATTACATTTCTTCATTGTACAAAATAAAGTGAATTTGTCGTAGCTATGCTGACATAACACTAATACCACTAGCTCAGTAGTAAATCTTATTGGGATATTTCCATGAACATATAACTGGTTTGATTAAAGGTACTGAATTAACTAGTTACTTTGTATTGTGTAGCCAAAAGCTTCATGGCACTGAAAAGCAGACATGATTTTCAACTTACGTTGGTGATGTTTGATGTCAAGTAGCAATGGAAAAAAAAAATCAAAAACTTCCTATTATGTAGACACCCAATTATTAGCCCATCACAGAAGAATATATTTTCCTTAAGCATCATAGAGCATGAGGATACCATAACCAGGAACCAGCAAACATCTATTTATGCTAGTCGGAAGATGGCACTGGAGCCCCTGTATGCTGTTTATGGTCCTTTGGGGAAATGATTAGTGGAGCAAACAGGCGATATACTGCTGAAAGCACAATCCATTATCACCCAAGGTTGTCTTAAAATGACAAAATTTGAAAACATCAGAACAGCCTCTTTAGAAAGGAAACAGGTATTACTACGTAATGGGGTCAACAGGTAAACACAGCCACAATAAACTCTAATCGTACAGTTTCATCTCTTCCTTCGGACTCAGTCATTTGAAATAGAAGCAAAAGAAAAACCACTCCTGGTGTTTGCAGAGGACACCCTGATATTCACAAATATCATGCTGCTAAATGCATGCTAGGTTTCTTTAGAGGGCAGTGTGTTTGCAAACTCGCTTTCTTCCTGACTGACTTCACAGTAGGGCGTACAATTTTTGTATACAATGCAGGATTCATTGGAACTATAATTTAGAAAATTTTTGAAATGGGACACGCTGTCACCTTTTTCATCTAATTCCTTTGTAAAAGGCAAATTCTGTTCCTTGAGTAATTTGTCCACGGTTCCTTTTCTTCTTAAGTAAACGAAAAAGTTGGAAATAAAGCGTATTATCTCCCCATCCGCCTCAATCCTATCAATCTTGCCACCCGCTACAATTACTTTTCACACCACTCCGCATGAACCAGAGGGACAGCCATTAAAACACTACTGCACACTAAGCCAAGGCTGCTCCAACCCACAGCTGAACTTAATAAAACCGTTAATGTCAGAGCCTGCCGGCTAGCTTCCCAGGAATGCCACTTGCTCAAAACCCTTCCATTCCAGCCATGCATGTGGCATTTCATCCTTCTCCCCATGCAGAACCATGCCATCTGCTATGAGACACAGATATACCACATGCCAGGTGACATTTTCCTTTAAATTCCTTTTTTTTTTTTTTTTAATTTACCAGGAAATATGCTCAACGGGGAGACAGAAAGAAGAAATATGAGCTCCACCTAGTCCTGTTCTTCCAATCTCTTGATATTTGTTGTATTCTGGATCTGCATTTGAAAGATTGGTGAGTAATTTGTGGGCAGGCATCCTTAGGAATAAGTCTGCAGATAAGTAATAAAAGCCCTGACTGAGCACTGGCACTCTAATAAACCAAGGGGTAACTGTGGAGTTGAATTTAAAAAAAAAAAAAAAAGGAAGAGGAAAGAGTCATTAAATCAATAATACTGAAGTCTGATGGAGCTGTGTGAAGTCAATAACATCATAAACTTTTATACTGACTTCAGCATGGGAACACATTATTATCTGTGGCAAGCAATGGTGTGAAAGAATTTAGCTCTGATACATTTGACCTCACAGAAAAAAATGGTGAGGAGGTTTTGGAGATGCTTCATGCTTTTGTATGTTTTGGATATGGAATGAATTCTACATACATAGATAGGCATGTATTTAAAGTCACTCAGACTGTGGTGGGATCAAGGAAAAATGTGAGAGAGTCTATTTTTAAAAATAGAAATTAATCCTTACCTCCATGTTTAATTCAAATTATGAATATAATAGGTCCTTCCCTTCAGGGATATCTTTAAAAATCTGAAGCTATAAATTTGGAGTATTTATATGCAACAGAGAAGTAAACTACAAAATTTATATATAGGGTCACAGTACCCCTCCCTGGGCAGAAGCATGTTCACATAAGCACCAGGGCTGGTCTTAAAAGCCAGATTAGCTAAATCAGCTATATACATTATATTTGGTCCATAGCTTACGACTATCATATTGATCATTATTTGGCCTAATTACGAACGCTGGTAGTGGAACACCTAGGTAACATTAGATTGAGTATATGTAATGAGCATGGCACTCAAGCCTAAATACAATCAGAATTAATTTTCTCCATATATAATTACTTGGTCAATTGTTTAAACATATACAGATTATTTCACAGTTTACTACTCTTGGAATTGACTAATAAACAATAGATTTATACTTAGTGAATTCTTAATTACTTTCCTCCATGTGCTATGTCCTTCTATTAACGGTTAATTCCCTCCTTGACTTCATGCATTCAAATAGCCACCTACCTCACCTCATTAAAGCTTGACCTAAAGTTATCAATGACCTCCCCGTGATTAAACTCCATGATGGCCACTGAGGCAAACAGATGGATTCCTTGAACACATCATCTGATTATGTCAGTTCTCATGGATTCCTGCCTTTTCCTATCCTCCTTTCTCAGCCCTGACAAAATACTGGAGTGCCGATGTCTTATGGTTCTTGCCTTTGGTCTTTACATACCCCTCCAGATTCCCCCACACCAGAGTCCTTCCTGCTTAACACTCCGGTTACACTAGCCTGCCCTTCCTTTCTTGTACTTGTCATGGCCCCTCCTACCTTTGCACATGATACTCCTTTCCTGAATGCTCTCTCTTTTCTCCTCCTGACCAGGCATTCCATGGCACCTATTACTTTGGAGTTGTAGCCTTCATTGTAACTTCAAATTTATACAATCCTTTGACTAGCAAGGAAATTTGTAGGGTTTTTTTTGAAGTAGTTTGTATATTTCCTAAAGATATGAGAAACATATTTTTCTGACCTTTGAAGGAAAGGTCATCTAGCATCTAGCATCTAGCACTCTGGTTGGCATATACTAAACACATAATAAAAATCCATCTTATGAATGGATGGTTTCTGCTCTGCTTTTCTGGACTCTTATTCCACTACTGTCCACTAAGTGCAAGAATGTTTAGAAATGCACTTGAGAGGAGCCTGGGTGGCTCAGTTGGTTAGGCACCCAACTCTTAGTTTCACCTCAGGTTATGATCTCAGGGTCATGAAATCAACCCCTTATAGGGCTCTGGGCAAAGTGTGCTTGAAATTCTTTCCCTCTGCCTCTCCCTGCCTATACTGTCCCTCTCAATCTCAAATAAATAAAATAAAATAAAAGAAAGAAAGAAACACACAAACTTGAGATCAGGATGCAAAAAATTAGCTATTGATTCTTTCATAAAATGTATATTGTGCCTTTTTCAAAAAAGAGCCAGTAAGACAGTTATGATCACTGTACTCAGTGAATTTATGTTCTAGTGTGATAAGCAAAATATTAAAAGAATACACATTGTGATAAATCCTTAAAAAAAGAAAATACATAAGAGAATGAGATAAGTCAAAGACCAGGAGTTCCTCAGGGTTGTCAGTAAAAATATCTGTGAAGAGCAAGCTGAGAAACCAAGTAGACAAAGAAATGAGCTATACAGAGAAGGAAGGAGAGAATATCCCAAGCAGAAAGAATAGCATATTCAAAGGCCCTAAGTAATCATAGATCTGTCATCTTCCAGAAATAAAAAGAAATTTACTGAACTAACCATAGAGTGGGAAGAGTAAGATTAAAGATAGGTCTCTGTAGGCCAACATAAAAAGTATACTTTGTATTTAAAAGGTGATGATAGTCATTCAAGGGTTTGCAACAGGCAGTACCATCCTCTGGTTTACTTTGGAACAAGATTACTATTGCTTCTGCATGAAGAACACATTTAAGTGGACAAGAGCAGAAGGAAAAAGGCCAACTAGAAGCTTCAGGGACTTATAACATGGTGTGGAAAGGTAGCAGGGGAATGGAGTGCCATGGACAGATTTGAAATAGATTTTGAAGATAGAAATAAAACAACTTGTTAATGGTTATGAGGGTTGAGGGGGACAAAAAAAATTAAAGATGTCTCTAGGTCTCCAATGTTATCACCTGGGTAGGGGGTGGTGGTATTTGCTAAAATGGAAAGCTTGGGGGAGCAAGGAGGAAGAACAAGAGGGCCAGGTGATTGAGATGAGAGCAGGAATCTGGCATCATCAGCTCAGTTGCCTTACTGTTCATAGCTATCTCTACAAAGTTGCCCCTATGCATTTTTATCATCTAGTAAAAATTACAGGTCTATATTTATCCTATACTGGTCACTGGAAAACAGGATTTTTACTTTTCTCAAATAATACTGACCGTATAACCAATAAGGTCTAAAACTGATACGAAGACTAAATTCAGTGAAATCTTTCAACACATAAGGTCAGTATCTGCCCTGAGTCTATAAACATTCATAGGAAACAACATCTCTGTAACAGGCCCACTGGAATGAAAAGTGGGAAGCTAGCAGGATAAAGGACAGGAGGTGTTCTCTACTAATTAAAAAAGAAAGTCCATTTAGCAATGGAGCTGAGAAGTGAGCTCCAGCTGATCCAATGCTGTATCATTGGAAGAGAGTCCAAAATGTTCTCTAAGGTGAACAGAGGTAGTGATAGCATCTAGTCGATATAATTCAATTAAAGAAAATGGGCTCTAACAGGGTTAGTGGCATATGAAGATCACTGGTGCAGATTTTTAGTAGATAAAATCTATGGCAAGACTCGAAGTTGAGAAGTGCAGTACTCTTTGTAAAGAAAAAAAAAAAAAGTCAGAAAAAGCCCCCTCTGAAAAGTACAAAATAAAGACATCACTGTCCTCCACAAATACAGTTTGCAACCATGATGAGGAGGCCACGGGAGACAGCTGTCTTCTTATCATCTCCAGTCAAAATAGAGGCACCCAGGTAATTAGCTAAATTGCAGCCATGACATCCTAAATTATTTTAGACACTATTTCCTCCTTTAAGACCAATCATTCTAGGAGCACCTGGGTGACTTAGTGGTTGAGCGTCTGCCTTTGACTCAGGTCGTGATCCTGAGGTCCTAGGATGGAGTCCTGCATTGCGCTCCCTGCATGGAGCCTGCTTCTCCCTCTGCCTGTGTCCCAGCCCCCCTCTCTCTCTCATGAATAAATAAATAAAAATTTTGAAAAAAAAAAAAAGACCAATCATTCTTGATTTTTTTGTGAGACACAGAATCCTTTGCAAAGGTGATGAAATTAGGGACTCCTCAGGAGTAAACATGTTTAGAATCACATTTTCATTCATATACAGTTTCAGGGTGTTCCCAGCACTACTTCCCCTCCCCTAAACCAATTTCTCAGGAATCTAAGGATATCAGGTTGATAGGAGCTCCTCTATTTTAGCAGAAATTAAAATGATCTGATAATAAAAATCTGGGTTTTTTGGATTGTCTGGTAACAGTCTGTAGATACTGTGGTTGAGTTCGCAGCTGAAACAGCTCATCTTTCCTCATCTTCTACGGCTATAAAGGGAAAATTCTTTTCTCAGGTCCCTTTCAGTCTATGGGCTTCTGGATATCTCAAGAACTTTTGTTATTAATGCAAATAAAGTTTAGTCTAGAAAGACATCCAGTACCACCCTTTCAAGGTTACTAACTAACACTTTTCATGTACTTCTGATGGTCAGGCATACTCATGCCAACCTAGGTCATGATTAGCTCCATCTTACATTGAAGGAAATTTCAATAAAAGAGCTTTCCCAGTATCAACATTTAATTTTCTCCTAAGCACATGGAAAACTATAAGTCTCCGTGTAATTGCATATAGCTTGGACCATATATCTCTTTATGGCCAATAGGATGTGAATGGAAATAATGTTATTTCCTTGTCCCCAAAATGTTTTGTGTGATGTTCTATGGTTTGCTACACACTCCTCAGCCAGGTGAAAACGGATATTCAGCAGGGCACCAAAGGGATGCCAGAAGCCAGTAAATGGAAGGGACACAGAACCTTTAATCACCACCTGGAGTAGAGCTCCCCAGCACATCACTCAATAAGGAACACCTGAGCTGGATTTTCTGAGTGCTAGAAATATACTTCTTATGTTAAGCCACTGAGATTGTAAAATGGTTTGCTATGTTAGTATATACTGACAACCCTGATGAAGACAATTATACACAATCATTTGACACAATGGAACTGAAACCCAGGTTTTCTTATTTCAAAACACTGGAGTTCAATGACAACTCTCTGCAGCTCCCTATCTAAATGCTCAGCATTTATGCTTTTAATAAAGATACAGCAATTGATTAGTTACTTGAGAAACACAGATTTTTAAGGACAGCTAAAAGGATCCTGTCCCAGGGAATTTGTGAATAGAATAAAATAGTGGAATATTTGGGCAGTGTGTTTTAGGAGTGGAAGAATGGAGAATGCTTTCAGAGTGTTTGCCCAGCCTCTGTCTTAATCATATGATGGTCTGGCTGTAACATCCTTCCCATAGTTAGCTGGCAAGCTGCGAACAAAACAACTTGAAATCTCAAAAAGAAATCACAATCATTTCCACAGAATGGGTCTCTGAACCTTTAGGATAAAAAGAGCTTTCTGTGGGAATTAAGATAATTACCAAAGGAAGATTGACAGAAATTGTTACGCCAGCATGAGTGACATCTGGAGCTGTGTTAATGAGAACTGGGACATGGGAATATAGGGAAGAAAATCTTGATGATATATAAGAGAAATAAGTGGCTATCACTTCAGATGGAATGCTATTAGGTCCTGGACTCTTCCAGGAGTCTAAAAAAGATAGAATTTGCTTGAATAAAGGAGGGAAAAAATTGAAGGTCTGAGATTGAACTCTACTCTGTATCCTGGGAAACAGAAAATGAACAGATGGTCATAAAAAATGCAGAGATTTGCAAATATGGGGAAAAAAAACAAAGAATTTTATGACTATAAAAGTGGATCTAGTTGGCTCTTCATATTGAGAGATGTTAAAACAGATGATGTAAAAAGAGCGATTGGCAGTGGAGACAATAGTAGGTAACCTCTTAATAGCTTAAATCTAGTTCCAGATGACTAACTGATTTCTAGTTTTCTCATTAAATTAGTGGAACATATTGTTAGAATGATTTCTTGCTACATTGGTGAAAAAGAAAATGGGGCAATGACATTGCATTCTCTTCTTTGCAGAAGAGGTGAAGCAATTTCTACCAACAATGGGCTCCAATCTTATCTTAGAGATCAGTAAGCCCAGGAGAAATAAAGACCAAAAGGCCTCCAGTATCTCTTCTGCCATCACCCTCCGCTCCAAGTTAGGCTTGGAGAGTGACACAGTGCTACCAGGTATTACTTATTCTCTTTCTTCAGAGATGAATCTCTTGTGAAACTATAAGAGTCAAAAGACTACAGATAACTCACTTATAAAGATGCCACTTCTGTCCATTTTGATCTATAGGTTCAAAGCAATCCCAATCAAAATGAAAATTTTTGCTTATTCATCTGACAAGCTAATTTTAAAAGCTATATGGAGACATATTATATGTTATATATATTTAACATATATAATTTATATGTATTCTGACTTCTCTCTAGAATATAAAAAGAACATCTACAAACCAGTAAGAAAAAAAAAAAAAAAAAAGGATAGTGAGTTAGAAAAATGACCACAGACCAAAATAGGATTCACAAAGTAGATATCCAAACTACCATCACCTTTTTGAAAATAGTGATTAACTTTATCAATAATCACAGAAATGCTAACTAATAACAAAATTAGATACTACTACACAAACTCTAATAACAAGTATTGCTGAGGATATAGAGAACTGGACCCCTCATACACTCCTAGGGAGAGTGGAATTTATATTCCCTTGGGAAAATATTCAACGTTCTCTCTCTTCCAAATGTGGACATACACATATACTGTGACCAGAAGGCCCATATGTCCTAGGTTACACAAGACAGACTGAATTATAAATATTTTTCGGGTATAATGATTAAGAGGAACTCCTTCCCCTCTCAAAAGGTACTGGTTTAGATGAAAAATTTTATTCTATCTATAACCTAGATATATCACAATTCAGTATATACTCAACTGAAAGGTGTATTTATATGGTACAAAAGATGTGAACAAGAAAGTTAACAGCAGCAGTATTCTTAATAGACAAGTACTGGAAACACCCCTAATGTCCAACACAGTGGCCAATAAATAATTCTTGGTAACTTAATTTAACAGAATGTACTAACAGTCTACTTTAAGCTGATAACCAGTTTGAGTGCATACTAAATCTCTTTATTTTTACTCTCGATAGACCATAGTTTGGTTTTCATGATATACTTTACATCTTTTTATCTCATGTATCCATTAAATTATTACAGTTATAAGCTTTTTTTCCTACTTTTTTAACCTTCATATTAGATTAATAAACAATTTACCCACTACTGTTACAACACTAGAGTATTCTGAATTTCATTATACAGTTAATCCTCGGACAAATGAGGGTTAGGATCACTGACCACCCTACATAGTTAAAAACCCACGTATAATTTTTGATTCCCCCAAAACCTAACTATTAATAGTCTACTTTTATATAGATTTTATTTATTTATTCATGAGAGACACAGAGATAGAGAAGCAGAGACATAGGCAGAGGGAGAAGCAGGCTCCATACAGGAAGCGCAATGTGGGACTCAATTCCGGGACTCCAGGATCACACCCTAACCCAAAGGCCCAATCGCTGAGCCACCCAGGCATCCCTTAATAGTCTACTCTTAATGAGAAGCCTTACCAATAAAAGTTAATCAACATATGTTTTGTGTATGTTTTGTATATATACTATATTATAACTTAATAAGCTGGAGAAAAGTCTGTTAAGAAAATCAGAAGACAAAATACATTTACAGTATTTATTTATATATATATTTATATATTATTTATTTATTTATTTAATTTATTTATAAATAAATAAGTAGGCTCCATGCTGGACCCTGAGATCAAGACCTGAGCTGAGACCAAGAGTCCAGTGCTTAACCAACTGAACCACCCAGGTGCCCCAGTACTACATTTATTTTTAAAATCTATATATACAAGGATCTGCACAGTTCAAACCCATGTTGTTCAAGGGTCAACTGTATATTTACTTTAACCAGTGAGATTTAGATTTTCTTAATATTAATTAGAATGCTGTTGTCTCAGCTTGAATAAGTTCCTTTAGCCTTTCTTGTCTAGTGCTAAACTCCTACAGCTTTGCTTGCCTGAAAAACTCTCTCTCCTATTCTGAAGGACAAATTTGCCAGGGAGAGTATTCTTGGTTGACAATTTCTTCTTCTTCTTCCTTCTTCCTTCCTCCTCCTCCTCCTCCTCCTCCTCCTTCTCCTCCTTCTTCTTCTTCTTCTTCTTCTTCTTCTTCTTCTTCTTCTTCTTCTTCTTCTTCTTCTTCTTTTTCTTCTTCTTCTTCTTCTTTTTTCTTCTTCTTCTTCTTCTTCTTCTTCTTCTTCCTTCTTCTTCTTCTTCTTCTTCTTCTTCTTCTTCTTCTTCTTCTTCCTTCTTCTTCTTCTTCTTCTTCTTCTTCTTCTTCTTCTTCTTCTTCTTCTTCTTCTTCTTCTTCTTCTTCTTCCTTCTTCTTCCTTCTCCTTCTCCTCCACCGCCTTCTTCTTCCTCTTCTTCTTCCTCTTCTTCTTCTTCTTCTTCTTCTTCTTCTTCTTCTTCTTCTTCTTCTTCTTCTTCTTCTTCTTCTTCTCTTTCAGCATTTTGAATGTATAGTACCATTCCTTTGTGGCCAACCAAGTTTCTGCTGAAAAATCCGCCTAAAGTCTTATGGGGGTTCCCTTGTATGTAACAAATTTTTCTCCTGCTGTTTTTAAGATTCTCTTGTCTTGAATGCTTAACAATTATAGCATACCTCACAATAGATGGCAACTTTTGCATCCATTTGGGGGGGGGCGATTTTCTGGGCTGCTTGGATCTTAATGTTTCATTCTACAAGCTAATTTTTTCAGTCATTATTTCTTCAATTTTCTTCCCTTTTCTCTCTGCCCCTTCTTCTTCTGAGTACACTTGATGGTGTCCCATAAATCCCTTAAACTATTTTCTATTTTTATTCTTTTTTTTTTTAATTTTTGCTCCTGTCATTGGATGAATTCCACTGTGCTGACTTTGAGGTCACTGATCCTTTCTTCCACTGATCTAGTCTTTAGTTGAACCCCTTTATTGAATTTTTCAATTCAGTTACATTCTTTGGCTCTGTAATTTCTGTTTGGTACCTTCTTATATTTTGTATCTCTTTATTGAAATTCTCACTTTTTTAATGCATTGTTCTCTTTACCTTGGTGAACATCCATATTTTGGGCTCTTATCGGGTAAATCACTTACTTCCATTAAGGTTTGTTTCTGGAGTTTTATCTTATTTTCTTGTTTGGAACGTATTCTTCTGTTTCTTCATCTGTCTTGCCTCCATATTGGTTTATGCACATTAGATAAAACCACCACCTCTTCCAGGCTTGAAGGAGTAGTCTCATGTAGGAGATAAACTTTACAATTCAGCCTGACTCTAGATCTTGGTGATCTCTCAAACTTTTGTAATTGTACAAGCTGCCATCTTCTCAGTGGCTCCTCCAACAGTTGAAGGGTGCCAAAACCTGTCAGTGTCCCAAAGAGGAGGGTCTCAGTCAGCACCTAGATACAAGCTGATTGGAAACCAAACCCTTAGGTCAGCAGCTTTAAAGTATGCAAGTAAAACTCTTTCAGAGAAAGACTAGATGCTGAGCATTTCTGTCCAATCCCTCTGCACTGAACCCTGGAGGAATAGCTGGTTAAGAACTATTTTCTTGTTTGCTCCAGTGGGGGACTCAAAAATGCAAGCCCCATTAGCCACCAGAGCCAGGTTATCAAGGAGTGTACCTTCTGGCAGCAGCTACAAAAGCCAGAATACCAGATGAATGCACAAGCTTTTTCTAGGGAGACACTGAAAATTCATGTCAATGTGTGGTTTTCTCCCTATTCACCTGATTTATAGAGATAAATCAGCTAGTTTCTGGATTTCTTTCAGAAAGAATTATATCATGTGTTGATTCACTGTGTCCATGGGAGGAGGTAAATTTAGGAGCTCTTATGTCACCATATGATACAGCAATAAAATGAGCAAATTACATCTGTATGTACAATATAGATGTACAGTGATTGTTTTTATAGTAATAATTCATTTACTAGTACATTATCATTTTATATGGTCTTCTGTATGTGTAATACTACCTTCAATTTAAAAACTTAAATTTTCATGCTGGCTGCATATATGCATTTTTCCCCCACAAAGACAGAGTCCCTTTAGATATAAAGCAGAGAAAAGAAACATACTGAAAATTCTCCCCAGGTAGGTTACTCTGTATTCCCCCAGGTAGTCTTCTGTACATATCAAATAAACCCTAAACCCTGCAACGGAGCCGGTTTCACCTACAGTGAAGTTCACCAACTCCAATCCAACTGCTTTGAATGTTTGGGGGTCTGTGTGGGTAAGTCTTTATGCTCAACAACAACAAAACATTGTAATCAAATAACAGTATCTGCCATGGGAATTAGAAGCGGGAAACTAGTAAGCATTATGTATGGGTTTTTCCAGAGAGAAAACCACTCTACAATTCTCTAGTTATACAAAGGGGAAAAAAAACAAACAAGCAAACAAACAAACTTCTTTGCAATTAGGAAATCCATTTGACTCAAGGAGGAGAAAGGAAAAGTTTTCATGAGACTGTGGACTTCTAGATGTGATATGGAGAATAGAATTAAGAGAAAGGAGCAAGAGAGAAGAAGAAGAAGTGTTTCTGCTTAACACTAAGCCTTATAATAAAAAGAAGATCAAAGAGGAAAACTCTATGCACCTCTAGTCAGTTTAGAGTAAGACTATATTAATTTTTAAATAATTCAAAGGCAAAACACTTCTATTTTCTCATACTTTTGGATAACATCATTAGTCCAAAAACTAAACTGTAATCTTGGGTTTCTGGCATTAGAAATGACTGGGTGTTCTATGGAATTATTCTACTTCAGAAAAAAAAATATCCTCTATTTGACAAAACTGAATCAATCCTACCAGCAGTAGAGGAGTTTTGTCAGAAGATATTCCTCACTTTCTGAAATATGATCTGGTGAGCTAGCATCAAGGAATTATAGATAGAGTGACTAGAAGTCTAAAGGGACAGGCTTACTTGGAAGGTGATGTTGATAGGGGCATAACCCTCATCATACATACTGCATAACTTGAGCCTGATACATTTGAGATAAGCTAAATTCTTAAAGTGGGTAGAGTAATCCCAGATGGGTTGTATAACTTGACTATTAGGAGAAGCAACAATAGTCCCTGCCTGGATAAAGTTCTCCATTCTGGTGAGCGAGGTTAAGATCAAACAGTTTGTTTACAATTCAACATCATCAAGCAGTTAAGAAAGTGGTCAATGTGAAAGAGAGTCAGATGAAAAACTACAGATTTAGATGCTAAGAACTTTAAACACTGAGATTATTAGACATAGATACAGACAGTTATATGGGGAGCACATACAAAAACGAATGTTATAATCTCAAAGATAAGTTTTCAATAAGAAACTATCAGTAATAGATTTGAAAAATAATCAAAACATCTAGAAGTGCAAACAAAAGCTGTTTAAATAAAAAAATAATGATAGACAAGTTAAACAGCAGATTTAACAACCTTGAAGAAAAGTCCAATAAAATAATACAGAATGCTGCACATTGAGGTAAAATTAAAATTATAAAATATATTTTAAAAAATAGGCAGAATAGAGTGAAGTGGTAATATATGCATATAAATTGAGTCCCAGAGGAGAAAAGGAATGGAGGAGGTATAGTACTTATAGTGCTTATATGATGGATGAATTTTTTTGAACTAATGAAAATAGTATGTAACATACACAAAACCAGGAATCATAGCACATATCAAGCAGGAAAAATGAAAAACTTTCCTCTATAGACCTATTGTCATGCACTGCAGAACATCAAAGATAGGAATATTTTTTTAAAAAGCAATCAGAGAGAAAAAATATCTGATTTTCCAAAAGACATAAAATTAGAACAGCAGAAATCAAAACCAACCACAACAGAAGTTGTTAAGCAGTGGAATACAATGCAAAAATTCTTTTACTTAAAATCATTTTAATCTAGAAAATGAAACGTGAACCCAGCAGAATAAAAACAAAATTGTAATCATAATCAGAAAAGTAAGAAATTATTTGGTGCCACCCATCAAGCTAATCACTAGACCTAGAACACTGCCACTGAAACACCCATGTTTCAGTGCTTTTTACTTACCACAGAAAGCACCTAAATGCTTTTTCCCCTCACTTCCATCACATAAATCTTATATAAATAGCTCTAAGTGCTGGAACCCAAAATCACATTATAAAGCTACAAAGAGACCAGTTAGTGTTTGCCTTTCCACCATCTATAACCAAGAAAAATCAAATAAAAATAGAAGAGAAGAGATGATTTGCAAATTGATCATATCTACCCAAATGTGCCAAGGCATCTGGCATGAGGGAAAGGAAAAAGGGTTGAGAGAAGACAATGTGGCAAATGTGGAGGAAACCAAGGAAAATGGTGTAAAGTAAGTTCATAGCAAAGTGGAGGATCTACACTACAAAATAATCTTAAAGGCAACACTAAGCATTTTGTTCTTTCCCCAAAGAGCAAAGAAGTCAACCGAATTCTTTAGACTTTTGTTACGGAGTGGTTATATTACATTTGAAGAACCTCACTCTGAGTTCAAATATAGAAAACATTATGGCAGAGGCAGCTACTCTCATAGTTGAGTAGCTCAGTGGCTGTGCTCAGGAATCATTCCTGGAAAAGCTGACCAGATCCTACATCTTTGATCATTCAGTGATACCTTTCCCATGTTATATTCCTTTCTGCCTAAAAAAAAATCTGAAGTGATATTAGTTTCTTGTACCTGAAACCTGAATATATATATATATGTATATATATATATACATATATATATATATATATATTATGATTTAAATCCTATTAATCACATTAAGTCATATTTAATCAGATTTAAACTTCAAGGAAATGAAATCCAGAGGTCAATAGAAAATAATATATTGGTGGTCATCCAAGAAGTATAGCATTAAGATTATTATTAAAATATTAAAATTAAAACTGTTTCCTTTGGTGCTATCACCTAGAAGGAAATGCCTGTTAAAGGAAGATTTAGCATATCAAGAATTTATTGCAGCAGGCTGCTATGTAAAAATTCAGAAAAGGGGAACATGCTTTTATCTGCATATAAAGAAAAAGTTATAAGCTAAAAATTTGAAATTCCTAACCTAAACCATAGTCAAAGCATCGGCAAACCACAAAAGATTTTATTCTCTTTAATAGCTAAAGGCTAAAAAAAAATTCAAAAAATAATAGCTAAAGGCTAGCATGATCAAAAATCAGATTCAAAATCATGGGGTTGCTGAATAACAGAATAATTCACAGTCTCACTAGCTCTTTTACCCATGAGCAGCAATTGAGAAATACTGCAATCTTAAAACATGGTTATTTAGTTAGATTCAGATGACTCTGGATTATTTGGACTTCATGAAACTGTAATAGCCAAGGAGCATTTCTTTTTTAAATTAATTAATTAATTAATTAATTAATTATTTTTATTTTTCACAAGGAGCATTTCTTACTAGCAGAACTACCCAATATCTATTCTCTTGACTTGTTGGAAGACCCTCAAATAAATTCATGCAAGGCAAGAGCATATTAATTGTCCTAAAGCCCCCACCTCTATCAACTCTCTCTGCTTCCAGATATATATATTATTCAAGTCATGTCTCTAGTTGAAAAACGTCTCACACATCTTCATAATCATAATAGGGGGGAGATATAGTTAGTTAACATCAATAAGAAACTTTCATTCATTTTTCAATGTTTAAGGACTCATTCATCTGAGACATATTACTGAGTGCTTACTATATGCCAGGCAGTGTTCTAAATATTGACATAGAATAGTAAGTGACATGAACACAATCCTTATTTTCAAAATGAACTATTTGAACAAAGTGAAGAAATAAGTAGACCATATACAGATCTGGTGGAAAAGCATCCTGGCAGATGGGGGCACATTTACAAAGGTCCTGGGGTGGAAATAACTTCTCCCTATGTTAGGAAGACCAATGCGTCTGAAGCAGAATGGACCTCACGGAGAGTAACAGGAGATGGAATCAGAGAAATAGGCAAGACTCCAAGTAGTGTAGAACTGTGTGGGGCATAGTAAATACTTGGATTTTGTGCAATCATAATATGGCAACCATGGCTATTGATTATCTAAAAGTATGCTCTAGAAACTCATAATGAAAACAACATAATACACTATATAAAACTCTTTATACATACATAAATAAAAGCAAACACAATTTTGCTTAATCATTAAAGGTTATTTATATTTTTATGAAATAGAATAGCCCAGCCAGTTAGCTAGACCTTGACCGAGAGTTTAAAAGATCTAACTAAGATTCAGTTTTCCTGAATGTGTCTGCACTGATTGCCTTTTGACCCCATCCTTAAACTTTTCTCTCATGGTAATGAAGGAACCATCAGGAGTACTCAAAGACCCATCATTCTCTAAGCATATCCAGTAGAAAGAAAGGATGTCCTCTTTTTATAATCTCATGGGGAAAGGAAATTTTCTGACCTAGAAGTTTTTTAAATATCTCACCAGAATAACCAAAAACTATATTCCTGGTTCTGGTACTTTTAAACACCCACCCTAGTGTACTGACAATTGGGCTCTGATTGCATAAACCAGAGTCCACTGCTAGAGCAGGGAGCTGAGTCAAACAGAATTGCTTGGATAAAGATAGAAAAATGGTTAATTCCCAAACTAAATCAGGCTATTCTATTGCAAAAAGGTTATCCCAATAAAGGAGCTTGCGGAAAATACCAGCAAGAGCCTACCAGAATAATTTTTGGACTTACCAATTGCATTAGTTTGTTCAACTTGCCATAGCAAAGTACCACAGACTGGAATGCTTGCAGAAGTGTATTTTCTCATAGTTCAAGAGGCTAGAAGTCGGAGACCTCTTTCCTCAACTTAACAATGGTGGTCCTCTCCCTGTGTCTTCACAACATCTTCCTTCTATGCATGTCAGTATCCAAATTTGCTCTTCCTATAATGACACCAGGCATATTGCATTAGGGGCCTCATGACCTCACTTTAACTTCTTTAAGGACATTTTCTCCAAGCAGAATTGCATTCTGAGGTACTGGGAACAAGACTGTCAACATATGGATTTTTTGAGAAGGAAGGGACACAATTCAGCCAATAACACTAATAAAAGATATTTTTCTTCTGTGCGTAGTTTAGAACATTGATAAACAGATTCAGATGCTTTTTGTTTATAAACAGCTAACCTAACATTGAGTGTTACTGTGCACCATGCTTTGTGCTAAATGCTTCACATATATTATCTGATTTAATCCTCACATTAAATCTTGAGGTGTTCTGACCTAAAAAAAGAAAAAAGAAAGAAAAAAAGCAGTTTCATGAGTCCCTAGGCCCTAAAATAAGAAAAGATCTGGGTTAAATCGAAGATAGGAATCAATCTTTGGATCTTAACAGCAGCAGCAGAACTTTCCCTGAGCTATCCTAATTTCAGGATTTGCTAATATCTGTGGGATGGAAATTGGCACCTGGATTTGAGCAGTGACTTAATCCCATGAGGAGGTGGGAAGCTAAATCAGAGTGGCACGGATCTATAAAAATGATCTTTGTGTCATTATTAGTTCCTCATATATAAAATATGTTTCATCTAAAAAAAAAATACATTTAAAAGTAATAGCCCCCAGTGCAGTGGCTTTCATCCCTGATTGCATACCCTAGAATGTCTAGACTCCACCTCAGAATCTCTAGGAGTGAGGCTGACCATTAGTATCTTTTATAAGCTCTGCAGGTAATTCTAATATGCAGCCATAGTTGAGAAACATTTTCATAGAGATAATATGATAAAGTATCTGAAGAATATCTTTTGTGAAGATTGCAAAAGAGAGAATAGCTCATGATTTCCATTCCTATCCTAGACACCAACAATCTGATTCAGTTTCTCTCTGAGACAAAGGGTTCAGTCCTCTTACACATAAAAACCACTGCAACAGTGGCCTATTCCTGTTGAAATAATAACTAATGAGCCCCCTCCCTCCAGCAATTAGCTCCTAGGGTTTCTAAAATATTTATGAAGCATATATCATTTCCTGGTGTTATACATAATATAATATTTGCCCTAAAGGTACTTATATTCCAAAACAGATAAATTTAAGAATAGGCCCCAAAACTCCAGGGAAGTATTTTCATTATTTATTAGAAGTGCAAAGTTTTATTTTTCTCCAAATAGCTTAAGGCGAGTTACCTATTCTCTCACTCAGTGACAGGGTGGACAAAACCTCCCGGATAACTGATGTCAAGTGACCTGTTTCTTATTGAGGACCTATCTACCTTGCTTTTGCTTGTTGTTTTTTTGGCCAGGACCACCCCAAACCCCTCCTCACTAAACTGTTCTTTCAATTGAGTTGAAGAAGGAGAACTTTGAACAGTGATTTAACTTTCATGGCCAAGAAATCCTCAGGCACTAGAAATAAGATCTCCACTTTGGGATTGACTTGAAACTGACTTCTGGTCAGAACGCTACAATATGCCTACGTGGAACACTCAGCATTGATGCTGATACTACCCAGAAGGCATTGCTGCTTCACCTGTCTCCCTTAAGAGTCTGGCACTGGGAGACCAAATATCTTTCATATAGCTTATAATCTTGGAGCTCAATAAGCATTATCTTTATTCTATTCCACTACAAGAGAAAAGTTAAAAACATCAGGAAGATCTTTCTCTGCCCTGATTTTAATAGAAGTTTAGTTCAGTTGATTTAGTGAAATCTTCTTTTAGCAACTGAGGAGACCAACTGTCTTGGTCACTGATGTAGCACCAGGATCTAATAACTTATGCACCATACAGAATCTCCCATCTAAATTTCAGTCAAATGTCTACTTAAACACACAGAAGTTTACACACAACAAATTAATAATATCCTTCAATGCATTAACCTCAGCATGCTTTGAAGATGTGATCATGTATGTGTTGCTCATCATTATAGTTTTCAGTAAAGAAAGCTCCATATAGATTACAGTTGAGTAGTTATTTAAGGATGGAGGTAGTTCAACATACATTTTAAAGTATACTTTGAGGATATTAATATCCTTCTAGTAACAGATTCAGAAATTGTCCCAAAGGAATACACTGAGGCCAAGCTTAAAAAATGAGAAGTTCATCAAAAGAAGGAAAAAAAAGAAAGGTACCTTAGTAACCCTAGGAAGAGGAACAGTTATACAAAGTCACAAATCTAAGAAGGTGATGACACAATCTGGGACACAGAAAAGATCATGGCTTGACCAGACTGTGCAGTAGGGAAAAGCCTGAAGGTAAGACTAGAAAAAAGGCAAGGACTTAATCATTTGGGCTAGACTAGAAAATCTGAACTTCATTCTATAGATTAAGGGAGATTGTTCAAGTATTTTAAGTGTGGGGCTGCCAAGATTATGTTTGCACTTTAGAAGAATCTAGGATTGAAAGGGCAAGCTGAAAGGGGACACAGGGATACTATTAGGAGATAAAGGGGGAATCTGACTAAAGAGCAGGAATGGGATATTAGACATTCAAGAGATATTAAGATGTTAGTACAAAAGGGTTTTGTTGCCATTTGCATGCAAACAGTTGGTGGGCGAGAAGTCTTGAATGACCACTAGATTTATGCTCTATAAGACTAGGGATTAGAGTTGCCATTATTCTAAAAAGAAAGCCAGATGAGAAGCATCCATTATGGGGGAAGATAAGGCAAACTGAATCTCAAATATATAGCTGTATAATAGCTAAGTGGCGCACTCCAGTGAGTAAATGGAAATGACCACCATCCCTGAAAATCTACCAGACACCAAGTGTTACCTTACTGTAAACCTTACCTAATTTGCATTTTATTTATTTATTTATTTATTTATTTATTTATTTATTTATTTATTTATTTATTTATTTTTGAGAGGGAAAGGGAAGGAAAGAGAGAGAGGGGAAGATAGAAACTCTTAAGCAAGCTCTACACTCAGCATGGAGCTGAACATAGAGCTCGATCCCACAACTCTGAGACCATGACCTGAGCCGAAATCAAGGGTCAGACGCTTAACTGACTGAGCCACTCAGGTACCCCTAATTTGTAACTTTTAAATATTCATGGCAAGAATTATTCTTTCAGGGCCAATGATATGATTTTTTAAAATATTTCAGTTAAGATCAGTGCAAAAGTAATGTTGAAGGTCAGAGTCACACTAAGAATGCAGATCTATGTGAATCTAAACTCTATATTTCTCCTCCTTTGCAGTGCCTCACTGAAATTTAGGAGACATATCAAGACTGAAAATATTGATTTAGAAATAATCTAGCTATAGGTAATAGCCAGAGTCCCAAGAGGAAAAGAAATTCATGCAGTAGAGTCTATATGGTAACCCGGTAATTATTAGTTACTGGTAAGACCAAAATGCTTGTGACATTGTCCTGCTCACCTTTGCCTGGTCCTCACATTTCAGTATTATTTCTTCTCTCCTAATCCATTCTCTCTGCTGCTATATTAGTATATCTAAGTAATAGCCCAAATCATGCCACCCACTGGCTTAAGCATCAATTTGTTCAACAGATATTTGAACATCCATTGTAAGATTACTAGGTAAAAAGAGTCAAAAACCCTGCCTTCAGGGAGGTCACAGTCTAAAACGGAAAACGTGTAATCAAGGGGGCAACTGAAAAATGATTTAACTGTCAAAATAGAAATAATTCCATGGTTCTACAAGAGCATAGAGGAGAAATATCTAAGCTACACTGTCACTGCAGAGGTGGATATCCAAAAAAAATCATATGCTCCATTTAGAGGGAAGATAGGTAAAAATCCCATTACGGAGACCTTTTGGCCAAGAGTGCTTTATTACAAAGCAAGGCAGTACCATGCTTTAAGAAACTGACAGATTAGGTAGGGATAAATGAAATGAGCTGTGGGAGAAATCAGATGACAGATCATAAATGGTCCTGTGCACTTTAGCTCTGGAGTTTGGATTTTATCCTGAAAGAAATGAGAATCCATAGAAAGGTATAAAACAGGATGATTTGAACAGATTTATAATCCGGAAAACTACTTGCATTCTGATGGATAGATAACTGTTAGATAAGCCTGCAAACAAGGATATCAGTTAGGAGGCTAGATAAATAGTCCAGGTAGAAGCTGATAACATTGATTATTGATCCAAATGAATTCCTTAGCCTAACATTCAATGCACCCCACGTTCTGGCTCTAAGCCCTCTTTCCAACCTTCTGTCCAATATCCCATTTCCAGCAGACTATGCTTCCATCAAAAACCATCTGGCTATTTTAGAAGCATTACTCTCATCATTTGTGTTCTTCACTCCAGACCCCGGTTCAGATTATCCTTATGGTTTAGCACATACTTGCAGGGCAGGTAGTGGATCGCTCAATGCAAATCAAGAAGGTCGATTTTAAAAAGAGCAGATACTGTTTAAAATTAGGTTCAGATATTTTATAGCCACGGTAACAGCCTAACTTGAATTCTTGCCCAAATCTTTTGAGAACTGTCTCTCTAAAACCTAAAATAATTTGAAAATTTAATCCTATGTTTAACCTTTTGAAATTGATTTCAATGAGCTAGTGGTACTTCAGCCACTATTGGACAAATACATTCTTTTGCATCCTAATTGAAAGAATTGTCAAAAATGATGCCAATTCTGGCTAAATGTAATAAATAAATTCATGAAGTATGACTGCATTTCCAATGCCAGAGCATCAAATTCCCACTGATTGAAGTTTTAGACTATGCTCCTAGCTTTTGCTGCTATAAGATTATTATTTTCCAGTTTCTTGTCAGGTACCGATAGGATTTAGGAAACTCCAGCAATCAGTGTAGCTGTTGGCTTTTTAAAATGTTCTTTGGGGGGCACCTGGGTAGCTCAAGGTTAAGCAGCTGACTTTGGCTGAGGTCATGATCTCAAGCTCCTGAGATACAGCCCAGTCTCTCGCCCTGTGGGGAATTGGCTTCTCCTTCTGCCCTTCCCCCTCCTCGTGCACATGCACGTCCACATTCTCTCTTTCTCTCCCTCTCAAATACATAAAATCTTTTAAAAATAAATAAAATGGTCTTTGCAATCCAAGGAGGTTAAAAGGAACTTCAAAACATGAGTCTAAATTCCAAGTGTCTTGAAGAAATGTGTTTTACGTCAAAAATAAATAAATAAGACTTTCCAAGACCAAACTTCATTTTTACGTGGTTGTAGAAGTTATAGTGTAGCTAATAAAATGAGGGTGTCATACACCTACTAGAGTACTGTACAAATCATGAATTATACAACAGTCAAAAATGAGAAACGTCAATGGAATCAAACCTATATGGAAATAAATAAAACATAAAAGCAAAGTAGCAATCATGTCGGTTCTGTTAATAAAATGTGCGTGCACAGGGGGCTCCTCAGAAAAAGAATGCAATATGTTAATAGTAATTATTATTTTAGGACTTCAATGTAACTATGTAATAGTTGGTAATTAACAAGTAATTAGGGTTGCAAGTTCTTTGAAATAAAAAGCAGTGGTTTGTAAAAGATTCATTTGCATTGAATGGTCTTTGAGAAAGAAAAGAAAAATCAGACCTAAAAGACACTTTTTGGATTGAATATAGAGCTTTTTAAGAGTTTCCCATTATCAAAATTATTGTTAACGAAGGAAGTCTGGGGTTTTATTCGTCTGCAAATCTACTTATATTATTGGGGGTTGTTGTGTACAATTTTGTGATTTACAATAAGAAATCTTTATTTGGGCTTATTCCCATTCCAGCACAGAGCCCTTAAAACCCTTGAGATCTCTAAGTGAGAAGACCTGTAAAGGTGTTTTATTCATAACAAACCCCTTTCAACCACACCTCAGTGTGTTAGTACAGGGACTTCTAGAAAGCCTTTAGGTATGGTGGCTGGTGGCCAGGGAAAACAACCACGTGATTAAAGGGTTGGAACTTAACAGCTCCATGCACTAGTCCTCTTGAGAGGGAAGAGGGACTAGAGCCTGAGTTCAATCACCAATAACCAATGATTTAATTAATTGTGCTTATGTAATGAATACTCAACAAAGCCCCAAAAGGATGGGGTTCAAAGTACCTTTGATTGGTAAACATGTTGATCTGCTGGGTGAGTGGCATATCCAGAGATGCCATAGAAACTCCATATGCTTTATTCATATCTTGCCCTATGCTTCTCTTCTATCTGGCTATTTCCAAGTTATATATTTTTACAATAAACTGGTAATCTATTCAGTAAACAGTTCTCCTGACTTCTGTGAGCCACTCTGGCAAGTTAATAGAACCTAGGGAGAAGGCCAAACTAACCTTTGATTTATAACCAGCTGGTGGTCATAAGCACAGGTGAAAACCTGGATTTGGGACTGGCATCTGAAAAGGGAGGAGGGGCAATCTTGTAAGAAGGAGCCCTTAACCTGTAGGACCTGATGCTATCTCCCGGTAGATAGAGTCAAAACTGAGTTAAACTGTAGAACACTAAGTTTGTGTTGTAGAATTGCTTGGTGTGTGGAAACATACACATGCTCATGTTTGATGACCAGAAATGTCAGAAGTATTGAGTGTGAATCATTAAGAAAACATAGGAAGAGGTGAATTGTATTCTGCAGGGTATAAACAGAAAATGTTAAAAAATCCTTTCTTTTTCCCTCTGAAGGGATAGGGTAAAAATTCATTTGATCTCATCTTTATTGTCATTCGTGAGGAAGATTGTTTTATGTGATGAATAATGTTGACTTATGTCTATGTCTCATCTCTTGTCTTTAGGGTCAACAATGCAAAGAATTTGCTTTGCATGAAACCACATACCTTGGCACTTGATGTAATGAACTCTATGCCCTTTCTTTCTTCCCATGTCTCATCACTTCTCCATGGCCGACCACCCTGCTCAACCACAAAAACCCCTTTAAGGTCAAATATGAAAAATAATCCCATAAAAACATTTTTTTTCTAATGGAGGCATTTAACTGAAATTGGGAGAAGATAGGAGTTATCAACCTCCTGCACTGGCTTCACGAGTCTTTCCCTGATGGGCCGTACACTGCAGCCAAATTTTGTCTCTGTGATTTCCCTAGGGGTCCGAGTATTTCAATGGCTTCTAAAAGAATCAATGAACCACTTATGTGACTCACTTTTCACCTTTATTAATCTGTCCCACAAGTAAGGGCAGGGTTGGGCTGAAGGAACTTATTACATTTATTGGCCAGAATTAAATTATTTACTCAGACTTTTAAAGATACCACAGTATTTTGTGATCCATGATGACTAGAGTAGACTTCTCTAAGCTAAGAGGACTAAAAGGAGTCAGAATTCAGTATTTAGGAAGTATTAATTGGACATATATATATGTATATATATAGTAATATATTAAATATATATATATATAATTTTAATATATATTTTAAAAAGGCACTTTATCCCAAGGACTTCCTGGAAGCATGGAGTGTGTACTCTTTCAGATCTCAGCACTTAGACTGAAGATCTCTTGTTGAAGACCCAACTGACAAGTGGCAATGGATTGGAGAAACTTCCATAGCTCTATCAGTTTAATTAGATGCAAACCAGGAAGCAGTGTCCATGCTATCCCATTGTCCGATTATTATAGAATATTACTATATAATATTATTATATATAGGGCTCTCACTTTCTTCTCACAGTACTTTACAAAGAATATCAAGGATTGCTTGAAAATACACTAAGAGGATCTACTTAGAATGTCCAACTCAGTGTCTAAATTAGCAGATAGCTATCAATATCCTGAAGTCACATAAATTCCAAACAATATACTTAATGTCTCTAGAAACCTGATATTTCCAGCAGACCTGCTAGAATTAAGATAACCTCTCAAAAATTAATACTGCCTTGATGCCCAGATCCACCTTTCCGAAGCTCTAACTCCACTCAGAAATTAATAGGATTGTTAGAATTTATTAAGCAAGGCTTGAAACTTGTTAAGAAAAGAACTTATTGGAATATAACCCCCTAAATCAGCAGTGTATAATTCAATCAATTTTCACAAAGTAAGCCCAGTGATGTATTCAGAACAAAGATTCAAAAGTCCATTCTCTTTTCCCAATCACTTAATATCTTAACTTCACAGATTTGTTTTGCCTGTTCTTAAATTTTGTATGAGTTGATCCATATTGTAGATGCTTTTGTGTCTGCAACATTTTTTTTCTATTTCATACTTGTGAGATTCATTCATGTTGACATATGTAGTAAGTAGTTCATTCATTCTCACTGCTGTATAGTACTCCATTGCATGATCATACAATAGTATTATGTAACTATTCTACTGACAATGAAGATTTAGGTTTTTGCCAGTTTGAGGGTAATTACAAACAATATGGTTGTGTACATTATGGCACAATCTTTTCGTGCATAGGCGTACATTTCTGAAGGTATAGACTTAGGAGTAGAATCACTGAATGACAGTTTTGCCTATGCTAAGCCTATGTTATTCCAAAGTTATTGTACCAATTTACATTCTAGCTGGGGTGTTCTTTTTCAGCAAGACATTTTTGTCATCGAGAATTATAGTGTTTAGTTCATTTGCATGTACTGCAATTAGTGATATATATGGACATGTATCTACAATCTTCCCTTTTGTGTTCTGTTTCCCTTTGCTCTCCTTTCCTGCCTTCTTTCGAGTTAATCATCTTTTCAATTACTCATTTTTCCTCTGTACCAGCTTGTTAATTATATATCTTTTATCTTTGAGAGTTTAAAAGCTGCACATCTGATTTCTTGCAAGTTAATATAAATTAAGATTCTATCACTTCCTCAACAATCCCAGGATCTTGGAATATTTCAATTCCATTTATAATTTTCTATCTTTTTGTATTAATTTGATAATACTATATTTTAATTGTATGTGCATTTCAAACGCCACAAGACAGATCATTACCGTTTTGTACCATTATTAACAAATGACTTTATCTGGAATTATTTACATTTATTCTCATATTTCCATTGCTCTCTGTTCCTTCTGTTTTTCTAGGTCCAGCTCAGGTAGTTCCCTTACTGCCTATACAATTTTTTAGTATTTTAATTTTAATTTAATGTCTTATTTTTATTTGAATTATGCAAAATATTTCCATTGGGCATGGATATATATGTGTGGTCAGTGGTTAGTTTATGTCAGGACCTTAAAGATCTCACTCTATTTTGTTCTGCCTTCCATATTTTGCTAAGAAGGAGGTTGTCCATCTTTTAATTACCCTCCAAAGAGATTTTTTTTTTGGACCATTTAATTTTTTTCTTTTTCATTGCTCTTAATCCATTTTGCTCTGATGTGCTTCATGTAATTTCTGTTGTATATATCTCGTTTTGGGATATTAATGCTTTCACAGTCTATTTCCAAGTTTTTCATCAGTTTCAGAAAAGAAGTCAAGGCTACTAGCTCTTCAAGTATCGTTTGTCTTATTCTCACTCTTTGTTCCTTTTGGAACTTCAATGTCACATATATTGGATGACTCCGTGTCTAATATGCGTCTTTGCTAAATACATTATATATACATATGCATATGCACATTTTATATATACATATATGTGTGTGTATTATATATCTATAGATCTCCTTTGAATTTTTTTTTGAAGAAGCATAGGGAGTGGGCTTTCTGTTTCATCCTGGATATTCTCAACATACTGTTTTATTAATTTATTTTACTCTGTCCAATTTTCTTTTTAAATTCATGCACTTAATTTATAATTTCAGCAATTATTTTTATTAGATCTGGAGTATCAGTAACATTCTTACAGATTCTATTTCTGTGGTTAAAGTCACCATCTTGCCACTTGTTGTTGTTGTTAATTGATTAAAAATAAAGGACTCAGAATGTTATTTTAAAGTCAGTGTCTGATAACTCCAAAAACTGGGACATTTATAAATCTCAATCTATTTTTTTAAATGATAAACCTAGTGACTTTTCACTCAATTCCAGGTATTTACTAAGAATATTTGCCAAGACTGGAGGTGATGGTATCTTCTCCCAGATACCTTATCTGCTCCTAGGCAGTTACAGTGGAGGGTATATCACCTAAATTCCACCTGGGCCTGTACTGATTTGAAGCTGGTTTTCTGGTTTAAAATATTCACTTCATTTTTATCTGAACCACTCACATTCCTAGGCTTCTGCCTTTTAGGGAGTTCCTAACAGAGACCCTCCCTGGTTGTTGTCTCCTTGCTTGTAAACAGAGTTATATTTAATTATTTTTTTTAAGTTTTAAATAATCTCTATACCCAAGCTGGGGCTCAAACTCACAACCCCAAGACTAAGAGACCCATGCTCCTCTGATTGAGCCAACCAGGAGCCCCCAGATTTCTTTAAATTCTCAACCTCTCACACTTAAGACTTGGGCAAAATTTTGCCAGGCAAAAATCAAACCAAAACAAAACAACAAAAACAAGTTACTTTTGAGGATTTTGTCCATGCTCAGCTTTCTTGTTGCTTCACTGACAATTTTGGGTGACATCATTAGCAAAATTTCAATAATATACTATATTCTTATAATTACTAAGTTTAAATCTCTAGTCCCAGGACGCCTGGGTGGCTGCCCAGTGCATAATCCTGGAGTCCCAGGATCAAGTCCCACATCAGGCTCCCTGCATAGAGCCTGCTTCTCTCTCTGCCCATGTCTCTGCCTCTCTATGTCTCTCATGAATAAATACATAAAATATTTTTTTAAAATAATAATAAGTAAATCTCTAGTCTCAATCTCCCCATCTCTTTACCCAGATATGAAAGGATGATTTCCACCCAAATAGTGTAGGTTATCACAACCAAGATTAATATCCATCAATTTATACCAAATGTACCAGTTGTTCATCTATGGCACCAAACCTTTTTAACTCCAAATTTAGTTATGCCTTCATCTTGCCATGTTGTTCCCTTTATTTCTACTGTATTGGTCTGAAAGGCTGTTTTTTGTTTTTAATTCTTTAGCACTATTTCCAGAATTTTTAATACACAGATTATCTTCTCATCCACAACCCTTCACTGGCTTCTATATTTTGAAAAGGTAACTTAAATTTTTAAGCCTTGGTGTTTTTCAGGTACTTTCACAGGTTTCTCCAATCCTTCCCCATTTTGTCTTATTCTCAGCCTCTTCTGTCTACCCCACTCATGCCGAATCTCCTTGACACCCCAGGCCTTTCCTCATGTTATTAAAGCCAGCTATAATGAGGTTTCCTTCATTTGGAAAGCTTCAATGTTCATCATATATATTTACCTTCTGTAAGCCTCTCTTTTCCTGCTATTAACAGAATTAATAATCTTCTCTGCACACCTCAAAAATACTTCTATTTTTGAACTTAGAATCTGGCTTTCTTATTGTTTATCCTTAATTGAAAATTCTTCCTTAAATGTAACCATCTTATTAAATTTAATATTTTCATCACCTAGCATAGTACATGACAACACATTCAACATTTAATATACGTTAGAATAAAAGTAAATCAAGTTTAATATGTCAAAATCAGTTGTGCAGAGATCTTACAGTTGAGTTGAGAGACCATCAAACAGCTGACCCAGGCTCAATTTCCAGTCAATGCAACAGTCAATTTGTCTCAAATTTAGTCCCTTAGAGCACATTGTAAAAGGCCACATTTTTCAGTTTGAGCTTTACTTTTGCCAATTAGCTTTTCTCCAATTCTCATTGCAATTTCATAGTTATGCCATTTAACCTGATTTAGTTATCTCACCAATATCTTGGTCATAATGACAAATTGAAGAAAGGCAAAGACATTGATGAGCAAAGTAATCCTCAGGACAGAAAGAATAACCTCAAAATGTATCCTCTCCATATCATCAGCAGGTCTTCTTTTAAATACATTGAAAGTGGTACACTGTAGTGACATCACAGCAAGATAAGTTACTTATTTAGAATGAAGTTTCAGTGGAAATATCCAGCTCTAGCTCCCGAGAGGTATGATCAATGATGAAGTTTTCCCAATCTGAACAATTCTAAACCAACGGGATATCTACCACTGTAAGATGTGAAGCTAGTAGAAGTTTCTACAAATTAGTGTGCTTTAAGATTGAAATATAAGAAGCAGTAAAATTTAAATTTTTACTATTTATTATTTATTTATTTATTTATTTATTTATTTATTTATTTATTTATTTTTTTAGAGAGAGAAAGCATGCTTGCAACTAGAGGCAGGGGGAAGGGGCAGAGGGAGGGAGGGGGAGAGAATTCTAATGAGGCTTCATGCTCAGTGTGGAGCCCAGCTCACAGCTCCATCCTACAACCCTGAGATCTTGACCTGAGTCAAAAATCAAGAGTCAGACACTTAACCAACTGAACCATGGAGGTACCCCATGAAATTCAAATTTTAATCTTCTTTTTCCTTAGGAACATAAAACTTTAATCAAAAGAAAATTTATGGGTCAAAAAATGTTATTCTCATTAAAACCACCTATTTCCTCAGCCACTATTTTTGTTTATCTTTCATTTTCCCCTTGACATCTACCCTTCTTTTCATACAAATTTCTCCCTTAAAAATGGGTTTTACTTATTTGTATGCTTATCCTCCACATAACTGGATTTTGTTTTCTCCTTAATGTTTAATACAATTACACCCATCTTTCTGAATCTGGCTGTAATTTCTTTTCAAAATCATTCCAACTTAAAGATCTCACTTTTACCTGAATTTTGGCACTATTTACTGTAACTACTCCATGCTCATTAATAATCACATATTGCTTTTGTATTTGGCTATTTTTTTCCCCAAATGGACTTTGAATGATGGAAAACAGAAACAAAAAACAATAGTTAACGTTTTCTTTTTTCATCCTCACATGTATCACAGATGCAAGTAACCACAATAGGCGCTCAAACATTAGCCGTGTTTAAATGACTTTACATGAAAAAGAATCAGCAAACATTCAGAACTACAAAGTATGCACCTGAAAGCACAAATTTCATATGAAGTGTCTACTATTAAGACCATTATTACCAATATTTACCAGTATTATTTTCTTTCTAATATTTTAATTAATATTTTCTTTTAAATGAAATGTTTTCTGAACATCTTTTATATTCTATGCTTATTTTTATAATACTTATTAATGGTTATTTTTAAAGATTAAGGTATCCAGCTTTGTTCTCATTCTGAAATACATATTCTTTGAGTAACTTTTACTGAAATCAACATGACTCTATCCATGTGATTTTCACTGTTTATCTCTGCCTTTTTTTTTTTAATACTCATTGAGCTTAGACACAATTTTTAACTCTCAGGTGCTTGTGCTCATTTTTGTTTCATTCTTTTCTCTTTTCTGAATCTCTGTGAATGGAAAAAGAAATGATCTGACAAAGACAGTTGAGTTCAAAAGGGTAAAGCAACACTAAAAATGCTGGGGGTGGGGGAATGCAAAGTAGTATTCAACATTTGTCAAGGAAATCTGTATCAAGAGGCAGGAAAAATTTCGCTACAAGATATTAAACAGAATTTTCCAAGAAGCTTCAAAAAGAGATACAGAGGATCTTGGCCAGCTCTAACATCATGGTAACGCCGTATCTCCAGCAGTCATGGTTAGTTAGAATGCAATTAAGATAGCACATTTTCACTGTTTTAAAATGGAGATAAGTTAATTTGTGTAAAATACCTTTATTTTCTATACCCAGTTCCTTTGAAACAAATACAGTAAGAGTTACTCACTAGAGTATTTCTAAAAAATACATTAGTTTAGAATGAACTAAAAATTGCTACATAGTTGCAACACCATTGTCCATCTATATGGAATCTGCCCTTTCCAGTTTTTCTTTTTCTTTTTTTCCAAGGGTCTCAGAGAGTAATACATCAATGTGAACAGCTTTAAAGAACAGAAGAAAGAGAAGATAGCTCTCATTCGATTCAATTATAGTTGCCTAGAACAATTTCCCTCAGCCTTGGCTCTCCTAACTTAGGGTATATTCTTTTATAATTCTCTCCTCTTTTTCCATATTCTATTATACCCTATTCCAGCTTCCACAATACATTCAGAGGCAAGAAAATCTGTGGGAACTTTTCTTGAGCATAAAAGAAAAATATGATGGAGTTTAGGGAAAAAAAGGAGCCAGGAAGAAAAGGAGAGGAGTAAAAGAAGGAAAATAATAGAGCAAGAAGGAGCGGCTGGAGAATTGCAGGAAAGATACTTCTCAGAAGCCAGGAAGAGAAGGAAAGAAGGTCGCTGCAGAACAAAAGAAAAACAAAGGAGCCTCTCATCCCAGAACCCCGCAAGCTCCCCTCAAGGATATGAGGAATCAGGCATCCAGGCTCTCCAACAAGCAGGTGTTGAAATCTGAATGCAAGTTGCTCCTACTGTTAGCAGTTCATTTATCCTATTCTTCCCTCCTTAACAGAATATCTATCCAAAGGAACACAGGGTGCCAGTATGGCTTTAATAATAAGAAATCAGGGTCTTTGGAAATAAGTAAAAAAAAAAAAAATTAATGTAGTAAAAGGTCAAAATAGTGAAATAAAATAATTCATTATTAACACAACATTTACCTATACATAGTTTTAAAAAATGCCTAACTATTTCAAAGAGAAACTGTAATTGCAGCTAAAATTGCTAATCAAATATTGTAAAATAGCTAATAAAATTAGAATATATAATTTTTTAAATCTCCTTTTATAATTCCATTTAATTAATTCCATTGGTTGCTATGTGGAAGTTTCCCCTGAGTTATCTACATTTTCCCATATTTTCCACTTTGGGTTTTATGTTGGGGAGGGGGTGGTCTATGAACCCCAATATCTGATACTAATATACAAATGTCATAACTAATATACAATGTCATAACTCCATTGAAGGTCAAGATCCTGAAAAATCCTATTAGAGTTCCATGAAGAAATTGCTTTCTTTTAACTTTCTATAAAATTAAACAGAGTTAAGGATTTCATTCCAAACTTGACAAGCACACAAGTGTTAGTGTTTCCTTCTCTGGAGAGGGGGATGAAAATTTCTATTTAAGAGATAAACTGCCAGACTCTGGATATTGCACCCTCTTGATTTTTCACAACATTTATAGATAGGTCTCAACACCCACCCTGACCCTCACTATTACCACCTGTCTTTCCCCCTGGAGAAACCACCATAATCAAAAGAATCAAAGAAACAGAATCATAAATCATGGCAGGTATTCCAAGATAGGAATGAGTTCTAGAAATTCCAAAACAGAACCAAAGCACTGAAATTAAATATCATTGACAAATTTCTTTTCACGTTTGTTAAATGGATCCAGTAATATAATCCTTCTAAAACATGATGAATTAGAAGGTGCTCCAAAAAGTTGAGGAAATGAAATGTTTTAGGATGACATGCTCTGGAATAAGCAACATTCTTGGGTGCACTGGGATAAGGGTGGCAATACTTCATGTGGACCTTTCTAGAAGGGGGAACCCATGGGGCACTGGTACTCTGAGGTCCTGACAACTGACCACAGAGCTCCAAAAAAATGAAGCCAAACATGACAGAAAAGGCACTGTCCTAGCAATGCCTTCAACAGTTCAATAAAGCTACCATTTGAGAGCTTTAGTAGGGTAGCCAAACTTCCCAACTTGCTTGAGTCTGTCCCAGGTTCAGCACCAAAAGTCCAGCAACACATCCTAGTATTCAGAGATGGGTGTAAAAAGTTTGGGGAGAAAACAAAAAAGCTCATTGGAAACTACAAGAAATAGAGGCTGAAAGCAACACTACTTTTAGTGTCAAATGAACATGGCACAGATTGCTCAGCTTCTGCATTGCTGTCACCGATTTTCCTGACTACGAATGTTGGCCATAATGATTTGTAGACTGCCATAATATATCGCTCATTGTTGTGTCAGTTGAGTGATGTGACTTAAGTGAGCAGCTTAAGGAGGTCATAATCATAGAAATTAACTGTCCCATCTTTGACTCTGCCTGAGAACAAACTGTTCTGCTCTTTATCCACATGGTACCAGTTTAATTTTTAACATTGTAAATATTGTGACCAGGCTTTCCAAGAGGTCAGAGAATGAAAAAGAGAATGATGTCAACATTAATGTTAGCATGACCCTGACTTCACCAAAAAGAGAGCTATCGAGGTGTATTAATTTAATGACCAGTGAAAAGACTCAGAAGAGAAATAATAACGAAACAGAACATCCTGCCAATATGTCAAAAAAGAACTTTAGACTGAATATGATGGTAAAAGGCAAGTGAAAGCAAATATGAATCTCCTAAGTTAGGTATGAGATAGGCCAGTAGGTCTTAAATCAATAACTTATTCTCAACTTCCCAAGTAAAACCAATGGTCATTTGAGAACAGTACTCACAGGATTAGCTTGGGCATATCACAGGAACACACATGCACCGTCTTATCATTCCCTTGGCTTCTCAATGAAATGTAAAGTTACAATTTCTGATGCAGATATTGCAACTAAAACATGGAAAAACAGGGAATTCTGATAGCAGTTGTTTTAGCGCCCTACAGCATGGAGATGGTTCTGTCAGAATTTACCAACCATTGTGTTTAATACAGTGTATCAACGAAAACCTGAGTCACGGCACAATCAAAAATGTTCTCTCTAGCTCTGGAATAATTTGGTTTGAAAAATGGGGTTTCAAATACACGTTGATTTCTTTTTTTTAATCTTTTTTTTTAAGATTTTCTTTATTTATTCGTGAGAGACACTGAGAGAAACAGAGATACGGGCAGAGGGAGAAGCAGGCTCCATGTAGGGAACCTGATGCAGGACTGGATCCTGGGACTCCAGGATCACACCCTGAGTCAAAGGCAGATGCCCAACCGCTGAGCCACCCAGGCGTCCCTACTCCTTTATTTCTATGAAGATTTTAGTGGTCTCAGAAAACAAAGTAAGTTGTTGATATCGCGTCCAATATAAACTAGATTATGTTTCTCTATCTGGATAGTGGACAGACGTATGTAATTTTGCCAAATTTGGCAAATATAAATTTTAGCAAATTCAATTCAGTTTGTCTTACCCAAGAACAGAAAAGATCTTAACTGCTAAATATCCCGCACTCAACACTGCTACAAGGGGCAGGGGGAGGAGGGATTGTTTTACATCTGATATGGTGCCTCTGTCCTGAACTTTTTGGTTATTTATCTGGTTTCCCAAAATATGCAGAAACACTTACCAAAAAGCACTTAATGTGTCTAAGGATATAACCTCCTTAGACATGTGCTGACAAGATGGCTGTCATTGTTGCCAGCCACAGGAAAGATGCTAAGATGTCAGTCCTCAAGAAAATCATCTCCTTGAAGTGTGGGACAAGAAAAATGACCTTCTCTAATTTGAAAATGCATTGGCAGGATGAAAATGAAGCAAATTACAGTAGGACAGAAATTTTATACTTTTTTTTAAACTACTTGGCAATCCTTGAAGAGGCATAAAGAGCCTAGAAAAAGATAGACTGATTGTACTCGAGTTCTTCAATATGAAGTGTAGACTGAGACCAAAACATACTGCATAAACTGACTCTCTGTTGTTGTTGGAAATAAGATTACTTCAGAACTCAAAAAATGTCCTCAAAAAAGGGCAGTGAGGCTAAGCAGTACTTTCTCAATCTCTTTACTAAAACTGCAATACTTCTGGAATCCAGCTTTGATTTCACAAGCTGAAATTACCTCTGTGCTTTAAAACCATTTTCCTTAAGAAAAGTATAACTTAAGAGGACACCTAGCAGTTTAAAAGGATGGCATATAAGATATAGACAGTAAATTTATAGGTGCAAAGACTTGATTGATAAGTAGCTAATTTACCAAACCAGCCCATAGATACAAGAAAGTACACATTTTTGGAGAGGTGGAAACTGATTTCTACAAGTTTAAAAACCAGGTGTTGCCAATAAGTAAAATCCCAGATATTCTATGCTCAGACATTTTTGTGGAGAAGCTACTTGGCTTTATGTCCTCACTTGGGACTGACTGACACCAGGATTCCATGTAAGCTGTACTTGAGAAAACCAAAGCTGTAAGTCAGAGTGAATTGTACAGTTGACTGTACTAAGCTTTATCACTACATAAAAGAAAAGAAAAATGTTCTAAGATCTGCAAGTAAGTCAAAGAAGTATTATTAGGAAAAGACATAAGGAAAATAAAAATAACCTGTAACATGGCAAAGAAATATGTAACTTTATAAAATTAAATATACTAACATCTGTGTAATTACTCTTGTAATATAATTTAAAAGGATATGAATTCATGTATCTTAAATAAAATAATATAGCCTACAAATTTGTATGCCCAATAAAAAAGTTTCTTAAAACATTAAAAATAAAACACTGCAAAGGATAAAAAAATTATAAGATATTTTATATGCACCGATTAATCCTATTAATTACTAATCCTATGTTGCTTAAATAAAAGTAGTTATGCAACAGAAAAATATTTCAAATAAATCTCTATTTTATATAAGTTTATGATTAAGTTATAACATGTATGTGTATAATTATTACATGTTATGCTATTTGTTTGTTTGGTATGGTTATATCCTGGGTCAGCTTTCTAAAAAGTTGGTTACTCCAGTTGCTAGAGAAATAGAATCCAGATTTCAAGGAAAACATGTATCCATTATCTTTTGCAATGTTAACAAACAACTCCCAAATATCACTGGCTTAGAACAACAAAGGTTTACCTTATGGATGTCTTAATTCATTGTTCTCTAGCTGTAGCTCTTGTTATTTATCTATTCTAGAAACAACTGAAATAGTCCCTATGTGGGGCATACTGCTTTGGTGGTGGCAGAGAGGAAACAAAGCTTTCTCCTATGTACCACACAACCTCATTTGCTGACATCTTATTGACCAAGTGAGTCAATATTTCAATAGCAAATCCCATGAGAAAAACAAGACTTTCTAACTCTTCTGGCTTGGTCACTCCCTTCCACTTACCTCCTTCCCAAGGCAAACCTCATCTACCACCCATTGAAGATAGCTCTGCTCTCTTCTTCTTTATTCAGACATGAAGGCTGATGGAGAAGGCCCTATATGGTACATGCTGCTCTTATGATAAAAGCAAAGAGTAAGAATAGAACTGGAGTATGGCTTTGCTTACACAGGATGTGCGTTATTCTGGTCACACTTTACTAACCAGTGTAAGACCCATCAGCGCACGTGCTATCAGTGCCGAGATGATAAGCAAAGAAATGCTATCAGGCAAGGCGACAGATACTTGGAAACAACTGTCAATATTCCCAGAACGGGAAGGAAAGATGCAAGAGTAGAAAGAACGTTTGCAATAGAGAGGTGAAAACAGAACAGAAGTGATCCTGTGAGTCACTGGAGCAACGGCCGTTTTCATCAGGTGCCTGAAGCTTTGCTTTCTAGTGGAGACAGGATGGATAAAGGCAGTAAACTGCCTCACACATAGCACATGAGCTTAAAATAGAGTTTTTGTCAAAGCATCCTAGACATGATATCAATGAGCATGCCTCAAATCAATATTGTTTGTATAGTACCTATAATTCACAAACTACTTTTCTTCATAATATCGAATAGATATTTGCAACTATCCTCTCACTTATTCTTCCAAGGTAATTTAAACTAGCATGTGGTGAGGGGCTCCTGGGTGACCAGTTGGTTGAGTGTCTGACTATTGATTTTGGCATAGGGCATGATTTCAGGGTCCTGGGATCAAACCCTGAGTTGGGCTCCATGCTCAGCAGGGAGTCTGCTTGAGGATTCCTTTTCTCTGCACCTCCCACTCATGCTCTCTCTCTCTCAAAATAAATAAATCTTTAAAAAAAAAAGTTGTCTATAAAAATAAAATAGTATATGTAGATAATTGATAAGCTCCAGTAATTCAAAAGTACCCCACAGAACTATAAGAATAACAGAATACTTTTCAACACTATAAAGAACATATAATTTAAGTTCAGTGAACAATAAAGAATGACCATTAAAAGTTTTCCTATAAATGGTGTAAACTACTTGCTTTGCTGTCTCTACTATTAATTTTTTTAAGATCTTATTTGAGAGAGAGAGTGCACAAACTGGGGGGAGGGTCAGAGGAAGAGGGAGAAGCAGACTCCCACTGAGCAGGGAGCCCAATGCAGGGCTCAATTCCAGGACCTTGGGATCATGAACAGAGACCAAGGTAGATGCTTAACCAACTGAGCCACCCAGGTGCCCCACTATTAAATATTTTCTGAAATTTCTCCTCCATATGATAAGCTCTGACAAGAGATTAAAAATATTTGAAACAAGATTTGAAATAAATAATAGGACAAAGCTTATGTAATAGGCTACACAGTACTTAAAAAAAATCAATGGTTTCTTCTATATCTACAGTTAGAAAATGTAATTGGGAAATAATATTCCATTTGTAAAAGCTTCATAGACAGTAAGGAGAGATTGGACATTAAATGTGTTGTCAAATGGAACTGAATTTGTATCCCACTTCTGCCACTTACTATGTGTCTCCCATCAAATTGTTTAGCTTTCTAAGTTTCAATTTCTCTCACTTGTAAAATGTAGATAGCAATAATTCTTACCCCATAAGATTGCTGCAGGGAATAAGTAATAGCTAAAACTTTTGGCAAACTTGCTCTATGGACAGTGGAAGTCCATATGCATATGTTTTCTCCATTCTAACAATGGCCCTATGAGGTAGATAACCCCATTAACTACTTTAGTTTTCCAGGTAAGTAATAAGAGACCACAAAATGCCAACTAACTTGCACAAGGCCACTCTGCTATGAAAAGCAGTGGTGGGATATGAATCTGGGCTGTTTGACTCCAGAACCCAGATACCCAACAACTGCATACTGACCATTGATATTTAACTAAGGGGTTACTAAGGTCTTGGGATATATCAAAGGACAAAAGAAAGACTTAGGACCTCAAGGAGGTTACATTCTAGGCAGTGAAAAGAGGAAAATACAAATACAAACAATAAATAGGTTATATGTATGCTCGAAGTCATTACATACTATGGAAAAAGAGAAAAGAATCAGAATGAGAAGGCATGGAATAAGCCTGATTGGAAGGTGATGTATAAGCAAAGACTTGAAAGAAATGAGGAAGTTAGCAAAGCAGGCATCATGGAGGGTGTTCCAGGCAAAGAGGACTAGAGCAAAAGACCTACAGCAGGGTCACTCCTAAGGCAGGAGCCAAGGATGAACACAGCCATAATGACCTGAGCAAGCAAGACAGTGGCAGGAGATGGAACCACAAAAGGAACCCATTCTTTATTTATGAGATTTTACATGTATTTTGACTTTTACTCTAAAATGGAGAGCCACTGCAGTATTTTGAACAGGAACGACAACAACCTAACTTATATTTTTTGCTCCAGTTGATATGTTGAGAATGGTATAGGAGAGGGGGAACAGGAGCATAAGAGAAGACCTGCCTGGAGCTCTTGCTATAATCCAGAAAAGATTGTGTGGTGCTACCAAGGTAGTAGTAGGAGAGGTAGGGAAATATGGTCATACTCTATACATAGAAAAATAGATCCAACAGTAAAATGGATTAAATGTGAAATGTGAGAGAAGTGGAATAGCCAAAGATGTTAAATTTTCTACCTGATTTGGACCTGAGCAACCTAAACTTGGAGTGGGGAAGCTGCGAAAGAAACATGTTTGATAAAAAAAAAGGCTAGGGTTCATGTCAGTTCATGTAGTTCAAGAAAGGATATGGAGAATATGAGCTTTTAATCATCCAAAAGGAGCTGTGATATCAGCAGTTGGATACATGATTGAAGAGCTTAGTAGAAGAGCCTGTCCTAGAGATATAAAACCATGAGATTTGATGAGATTAAGAAGGATGCTTGTATGAACAAAGAGAAAGGACCAAGGACTGCGCCTGGGAGGGCTGCAACATTGAGACATTTTAGAAGGAGGCAGACCCTGCAAAAAAGCCTGAAAAGCAACAGCCAGCCAAGTCATAAAAACCAAGAGTATGTCCTAGAGGCCAAGTGAAGAAAGTTCATCAAAAAGAAGGAAGATAAGGGTTGCCTGAAGGGCTCAGTCGGTTAAACATTAGACTCTTAATTTCAGCTCAGGTCATGATCTCAGGGTCATGAGATCAAGCCCTGGCTCTGTGCTCAGCATGGAGTCTGCTTCTCCCTTTCCTTCTGCTCCTCATTCTGTATGTCTCTCAAATAAATAAATAAAATCTTAAAAAGAAAATAATTGTGTTAAATGCAAGTGGTTTGGATGCTTTTGATAAGCAAAATTAGAGTAAAAATGGTCTCTGTCTATTAGATTTGGCAGCATGTGAATCATTGAGTTGACATGGTGGTGGCAAAAGCCTAATTCAAGTGGGTTTAAGAGAGAATGTGGACAAATTTTAGTTTATGAATTATTGATCAATGAGAGAGAGAGGATGAGAGGAAAAAAAATTGGAGATAGTAGCTCATCCAAGGAGTTTTACTACAAAGGTGGGCAAATGAATAGTATGAAAGTTGGCACACACACACACACACATGCAATCAATCAATCAATCAATCAATGGTTTTTCCTTCCTTCCCTTCCTTTTTTTAAAGATGGAAGTTTATTTTTTATGTAATGGGTAGGATAGAAAAATCTGATAATGTACATCAAAGTAGGGAAAATGGCTGCAGTGATGTCCTCATATCAGTGAAAGGAATGGGAAAGAATGTCCAAGGGTTGACATTGACTCCAGTTAAAAGTACAAATCTCTCATCCCTGGGAAAGTTCGGGATGCAGGGCATAGAAATGCAGATGCACAAGGTATGTGCATGTGGTAGTCAGTCTATGGGACATCTCTTCTGTCTACGTCAATTTTTCAGTGAGTAAACAAGGTAATTAGTTGATAAGGAGGGATACAGAGGAGGTGTTATGAGTTTTGGAAAAAGAAAAGAAGGGACCAATGGTCGCCTGAAAAAGTAGAAATGTAAATGGGCTAGGACATGTATCTAGTTGTCTGGCATCATGCTGACCCCATGTGAGGTCTGTGTATTACACTACAAGACAGGTAGGTAATAGGTGCTTAGGGCTTTCTGTAACAGTTGTTCTTTATTCATTTAGCCATCTATCCACTAGGCAAATCTTAAGCACTGGAAATGCAACATGGATAAGAAAAAAATACCTCTGCCTTTATGTACTTTACATTCTAGAGAGAGGGGCTAAACTGAAAGTATACAAAATAGCCAGGGACCTCTCAGTTCAGATAGTAAGAAGTGCTATGAACAACGGAAAGCATTAGAGCACTTAATGTGTGGTGTTTTCTGGAAAGTGACATTTACTTTGAAACATAAACAAATAGAAGCAGGCACCTTCTGAGGACATAGCATCCAGAACAAAGGGGGGGAAAGTCAAATACTCTAAGTCGGAAATGAGTAGGTTGTTTTGGGGGTAAGGAAAAGGCTAGAGTGATTGAGTTCAGTGAGAGGAAGCCTGAGAACCTTGATCAGCCTTGGTCAGAGAGTTTGGATGTTTCCTCATTGCAAAGGGAAGCTCTTGGAGGACTGGTTGTAAGCGCCGATCACATTCATTGCTGTTTACAGTAAGTGGTGCAGTGCAAAATGGGTTGCAAGAAATCCAGTTAGGAAGCTGCTGGGTAAAAAACAGAAGCTAGTTAGGACCAGGGTTAGAACAGTGGAAATGACGACAAGTGGTAGGATCTCAGGCAAATATCAGAGGACATGCTGATGGAGTGCATGGATATATGAAGAGAATATATATGAAAAAGTACAACACTCGGAACATTTAACCTTAGGAACAGGCTAATACGGTTAACTAAGATGAGAAAAGAAACACAACAGCAGACTTGAGAAAGGCCAGTGAAATCAAGATCTTTTATGGACATGTCAATTTTTTATATACTTAATGTAGAAATGTTGAGGAGGCAACTAGATATTTAAGCTGGAAGCCAAGAGTAGTATTAGATAGGACTAAAGATAAAGACTTATGAATAATTTTCAAACTTAACAAGTTAAAAACAAAACAGGATGTCCAGTTAACTTTGAATTTCAGACTGTTTTCTTAGAAGTGCCTCATGAAAAATACTAAATACTTTTAGTATACTAAAGTTATACTAAAAATTATAATAATTTTTAGTATAATATTTATACTAAAAAATTGTTGTTTATCTGAAATTTAAATTTGGGTGTTCTGTATCTAATCTAATGAACTGTGTCATCATCATATATTTGATTTGTCTTAAAACACTTTCAAAAGAAGTGTACAGAATTTATATATATATATAATATTGGGGGAAAAAAACCAAGGTTATTTAAACTCTTAGGAGGATTCAAAGAAATTTATTTTTTTTTAAATGTACTTTTTCCCATTAAAATGTCTGCCATCAATGGACATAGGAGATGGAAATCTATTTGGTTAGTATAGCCAAATTAAATATTCCTAAAGGCAGTATGGCAATATGTATCAAAAATCAGTTGGAAGATGCCAGGAATTCCAGAATGGTCTGCCTCAAACCAAGACATACTCTGACATAAAAGGATCTGACTTGCCACTGTTATTCAATTGTAGGTGTGAATATCACTGGGCAGGGCAATAGGTCAGTTGCTATCAATCATAAGGTCATATCTGAACCATTTTCCAAGGCAACTAGCTAGTAACAACTAATTAAAACACATAACACCTAAGGTTTAATAAAAGAAGCTACCCAGAGTCAGGAAGATGCCTTGTAATGAAGGAAAGTATAATGAGAACAAGCACACCCAGATGTGATAGCCTAGCTGCTGGGGCAGAACCATTAAAAAATAGCCAGAATATTTCTAAGTTTAGACAGCACCACAACTTGAGCCTTTGATTATCCTACTTTGAAGAAAAACTATAAAGAAAATATATTGCAGAGGAAGAAGGCATGACTGAGAAAAGGCCTTCAGTTCATTCAAGGCAGAATACCATGGTGGTCTGGAAAAGCACTCCCATCTCTACCCCTTCTGGACTCTTTGTCAGGTCTCAACACCAACCATATAATAATGAAAACATAGGTTGTGCGGAATTTCAGTAGAATTCACGAGCAGAGGCAATCAAGAAAGGGACCCAGGTGAGAACTCACCTAGGACCTTATGTTCTCACATTTGTTAATTTGATAAATGAGTTTTTGGCACTAGTTCCTTCTTTTTCCTTTCACACTCCACAATACTTCCAGAAGAACTTCCTAATTGCCTCTCTACATTAAATCTTTCTAATGATAACAGCATTAACTCAGGCTCACTTTTATTTGGGGCCAAATTATCATCGTTGTACCATACGGAATTAATTAAAATGTAGCCAGGAAAGGCTGCTTTGAACGACAGAGGCAGAGTTTGATTCTAAAAACCTGTGGGAATCGTCAGTGAGATGTGAAGAACAGCCAGCAGTCCTGCGCCAGAGCCCTGGCTGGTATTTCCAAAGCTATTTGTAAGGGAGGGCCTGGTGGGCTAGGGGAAGGGGACAGGAAGACACAGGAAACATGGGTAAGAAATTGAGTTAACAGTTTTAAAAATGAGCTTGGGCTGTTCTGGTTGGGAGCATCATTTGGTGTAATTGCATATGTTCAGCATTTAATATCTCCCGAGATTTAGCTTGAGTTGCGACTTCTCACATTTAATGAAGCGAAACTCTCTCAGGCCACCGCAAGACATATCTAAGGATGAAAACCAGTAATTTACAGCTTTAGTGACCTTATTACAGTGTACTTTGTGCTTGGCTGCTCTTCACTCTCATCTGGACCATTATCAAAGACTCCGTGGAATAGTGGCCATTAGCTACATGCAGACCAACAGGCTTTGTCTTCAAGGCAGTGACAGGAGGGGGGAAAAGATATTGAATATTTTACCTTAACTTCTAAGGAAAAAAGAAAAAATCAAAATAGCAACATGCTCTTTGAAACACTAATATGCATGTGAATGGTGGTGATGAGGCAAAGTCTCCAGTAACAAACCAGCCTTGGTGCAAAGGCTTCTCAAAGATGAGCTAATTACACCGACAGCCCAAATAACAATGAATATTCTCCACTAGCTGATGAATAGCTCCTGATTTTGAGATGCCTAACCTACATCTGTGCTATGGAGATGGAAATAACAACGGACCAAAAACACCATCATATTTGCCAGATGCCAGCGGCGCACAGCGGGGGTACCAGGAGTTCAGGTTTTCTCATTTGGATGGGTCTTATTGCCAGAAATTAGCTCCATGGAAGAAGAAAGACCCACTTCAACACACGTGCATACATGTGCACATTCATTCAACAAATACATGGAGCTTCTACCAAGAATTTGGGCAAATTTCTAGGCCAAGAGGTAGACTTTTTCTTCAAGGAGATAGAAAAATTTTAGGCTTTGTGAGCCACACATGGTGTTTGTCACATATTCTGTAGTCTCTGTTTAAAAAAAACAAAAACAAAAACAAAAACAAAAAACCTCTTTCAGAAATGTAAAAATAATTCTTTGTTTAGTGAGGCCAGGCAAAAACCAACTACAAGTTACTGTTTACCAACGCTTGTAGGCACTTGACCCCAACTCCATGACCAAAGTAAAACAACAAAACATTGCCATGTCCTTGAGGAGGGTGAAGGAAGGTATGTAATAGAACATACAGGATTAATATCATAAAAAAGATATTAGCAGGTTATTGGCACCACGGCAAAAAGAACAAAGTAGATCAGGAGAAAAACATTAAAGAAAAATAAATATTTGGAAGAAAAAGACTCTTTGATTTGAGATTTCATGATTTGAGATCATGATGAGAGCATCCCTTCGAGAGGAGTTTTCATACTTCAGAAGAGGCAATATGTGCATGAAAAGCTCAGATATTTTAGAGCCCACACACTTGAAATAACAGCTCTGTCAGTTCAGAACTGTATAGCCCCCCACAAAGTGGCTTCATATTGGTGGACTTTTTTGCATCTGAAAAATGGGAATCCTGATGCATGACCTGTAATCCTACAAATTTGCTGTCAGTTGAGTCTCAAATGAATCTACGACAGCACTTTGTCATTAGGAAGGCAATAGATTTTTTTAACATCCTCATCAGAGCTGTAGCTACTTAGAAACATGGGTTTTGTTGTTGGTTTGTTTATCAATTTCATAAATACAGATGGTCTGCTTAAAACAAGGGATGAGGGATCCCTGGGTGGCTCAGTGGTTTAGCGCCTGCCTTCTGCCCAGGGCATGATCCTGGAGTCCTGAGATGGAGACCCACATCAGGCTCCCTGCATGGAGCTGCTTCTCCCTCTGCCTGTGTCTCTGTCTCTCTCTCTGCCTCTCATGAATAAATAAATAAAATCTTTAAACAACAACAACAACAAGGATGAGAATATGGTTTTAAGTTTCTAATATAAAGACAAGGCCATAAGAGTAGCCTATGAGTCAAGAGAAAAGGTATCCTCCTATGCAAAGTGGTTGCAAGGACACCATCCACAGGGCTCCCATAGCATTCTTTTACAGGATTCTTAAAGTATCTACAATTAGTCTTACTCTTTTGACAGAGTTGAGTCATATGCCATCATAAAGACATATGAAGAAATTGACTTGTGATGGTTAGTGCTATAATCTGTTGCTAGAGAACACTTAACCAAAGCAGGGATGGCCTCCTGGATGAAGATTTATTCAAAGCATGAAACATTGAGTTGGGAATCCAATGTTCAGGGATGTCTGATAAACTGTCTGCACAATTTGGTCTAAGAATTACCAGGACAGTGATCTAGACAGCTTGGGCAAGGCAGAAGTTCACTGGGTCCCCTTGGCTGGTTGATGGAGTCTGAGAAGTGAAGGTCGAGAGTAGAAAGAAAGTACATGGGCCCCAAACAGATGAGGAAACAGACAAGACCAAAGCTAGGAATGCAGTCTTGGGAACCTAGCAAAAAATAATGTGTGGGTGGAAGAAAAACCTGCCTTAGCCTTTGTGGGATTTCTGTTAACTCTTCAATCACCCACATACCCCTTGACACCAAAAAATAAACAGATGTTCTATCGTACCCCTCCACTTAGTAGATACACAGTTTCCCAAGTGTAGAATCCTGTAGTTCTATCATAAAATATTACTAAAGCCAGTCCATAAAAGAGAAAATGTTTTAGAGTCCATTTCCTTGGGGGAGTCCCTATGATCAAATGGCAAGAGAAAGGTTCAAATGGCAAGAAAAAGGTTCCACAAAATTTACAAATAGTGAGTATACCTTATAAATGCCAGGGTCTTAAGTGGCATTCATGATGTGAAAGCATGTTAAAAGAAACCGCTTCGTAAAATGGCACTAGCGAACATACCTGAGCCTGAGCCTATAATTAATCTATTAAATAAAGAGCTTTTCTTTGTAGTTAATCAAAAAGGACCTCTCTGCCCTATACTCACACACATACACACACGCAAGTGAAAAAATATAGACCTGCTTAAAAGCTATCTTTTTCAGAAGCAATGAAAGATAAGGTTTACTTTCAGAGACTTCCTGACAACCTGTTACAAAATTATTTCTGTTAACTCAGCCTGAGGCTATTTCATTTCTAAAGATTTCTTCCTGTATAATTAAAGAACCACTGCCACACTCTGGCAAGCTCTACCAAATGTACTTAAAGAACTTCTAACTCTATTGTAACTGGCATTTGTTTCTCTTCTCTGTCCTCACTGATTAACAGTCTATTTCTCTGTAAATAGAAGTGGTCTAGGTTCTAATCGGCTTGCCCCACTCCTTCTGATGAGGTACTAATAGGTACCAGCACTGCAGATGATCTCCACAATGTCCCAGGCTCTGTGGAGGCCACAGCCGTCAAGCCAGGTGGTCTAGAGAGGGCTCTTATGGAAGTGCACACGTGACACCTCCTCTAGTCAGCCAGCCAGTGATGCTACGGGGCATAGACTCGACACACATTATTTTTGAAATCACAATATCCACATGAAAAAGCTCTTCTTACTCATTTTTTAGTGCTCGTGAAGTCTCTGGCACATAGAAGGAATCCAATAAATATTATCGAATAAATATTAAATGATTTTTTTTTCTTCCTGATATATAGAAACTCAAATTGAGCAAGGTGAACTATCTTGGTATCCGATGAAAATATCGATCTGGGCATTTAGATCCTACCCAACCTGGAGCATTGACTCCCAAATTAAAAAAGATTTTTTTTTTAAAGATTTTACTATACAAAGCAAACTGGGTTCGTTAAATACATTGGCCATATTTTAGGTATTAGAGATATAAAACTGTCAAAGGAATCTAAATGAAAAGATCAGCCTTATCACTTGGAATTGCTGTTTCTTCCATCACAATGAGAAATCAGAGATTCACTTGGCCTGTGAAGTTTGTCATGACATTAGAATATTTAAGACAATTAGAAGAGCTCACAAGCCCAACTTGCTAAAGTCCAGAGAACATGAATGGGGACTCCAGCACTAAATACAATCCTTGAAGATGTGACAGTTGTCACTGGGCCTGGAGCCCTCCAAGTGGGTGGCCAACTTCATGATAGGGCTACAGCATCAATTGTGTACATAGGGGAAATAGTAAAATGTCAGAATAAGTCAGAAGATCTGGATTTTTTTTTTTTAAGATTTCTAATTTTAACTTAACTGCTAACTAGCAATTACATTTAGGCAGGCCACTTAGCAGCTGTGATTGCTTATCTTCAGCTTTCCCACACAGATAGGTACAAATGTCCTAGGTATTATAGAAAATTAAATCTATGAGATTATCTTTAAGCTAGTATTTTCTAGCTTAGATATTTTAAAATAATATAATTATTTAGTAAAGATCTGGGGAAAGGGCTGAATTTTGTTATAAACTTCATCTATCATACTTGTCAATTTTGCCTGCTAGGAGTACATGCACCCAAGAGGAGAAGGTCAATGGCATTGAAATGTTCCTTGCTGCAATTAAATTATGTGCATAAACATTTGATGAACCATGGATAAATGGCAATGGGGAAAGTGAGTAATATTGATTGATTTACAATTTTAAGAACAAAAATATTTGATTGCTATTACATTTGATAGTCTCTGGTGAGAGGTACTACAGAATATTGATCATTCTTTTCATAATGAGGCTTAATCTCAGTACTGGCAGCTGAAGAATGAAGGGAAGAACTTGATTAACAAAAGTGTGAGTGACCACTCTGTGGCTGAGGGAAAAGAAATGCACACACAAAAGAAAAGGCATATTTTTCAAAATATTTTTCCCCCTAAATAATCTGGATTTTCCTGATTCAAAAAATGCCTCACTTTTGATTTTTAAATAGTTTCTTAGTTATCCAGATAGGTGAAACACATTCTGCTTCCTCCTGGATTCACCTTCTCATTTAAATATGAACACTCCTGGGGGCACCTGAGTGGCTCAATAGGTTAAGCGTCAGACTCTTGATTTCACCTCAGATCATGATCTTGGGGTCCTGGGATCAAGCCCCATGTCAGGCTCTATGCTCAGCAGGGAATCTGCTTGAGGATTCTCTCTCTCCTTCTCCCTCTGCTCCTCACTCCCCACACACGCAATCACTCTCTAAAATAAAAATAAATCTTAAAAGTAAATACTCAAACTCCATCCAGATGTCCAGATTGGGATTCACCACAATTTCTCCCTCTCCCTCAGCCCTTTCTTCAATTGTAGCACACAGTCTAGTTGATCACACCTCCAAATTATGTTTTGAATCTAATGCCCTTTTTATTTACAAAGCCTTAAGTGAGTTCTACATTATGTACAATCACCTCCAGGTTGTCTCTCCTTTTATTTGTCTTTCATGTAGAGTTTCTTCCCCCCAATGAATTGTCAATCTAATTTTCAAATACATATACTTTTTATCAGATTAATTCCCTGCTTATAAACAGTGCTTATAAACAGCTCCTTACCACCTGAAGGATAAGATAAAAATGCTTCACATATAGATCTTTGCCTGGTGTAGTTTTGTGCTGCCATTCTACCAAGTGTCTTCTCCCAGCCTTGTTTATGATAACTAAAGGGATACCTGTATTAATAGGCCAGGATTTCATAGTCTCCAAATATATTTCTTTCTAAATTTACATTGAAATTCTACAAGTTCAACAGATCTCCAACACTGAAATTATGTAATGTGAATTTTTTAATTTTTAAGATTTTGACAAGTGTGGAATATAACAAGTTAAATATATAATATCCAATGTTTTATATATATATATATATTTATTTATTTATTTATTTATTTATGTATATGGTAGACTTTAAAAAAATTATTCTCATACATGTGCATCCTAATGTTTTCTCTTACTATGCTTTTGGACACTGTCACTGCTTTTGTCCTTACCTGATATAATAGGGTTAATAATGTTCATAAACAATTTTATATACATATATATAATTTTTTTGAAGCCTGAGATGTCCTATTAAAATTCAGAAAGCTGAAATAAGACTTCAACAAAAACCAGATCAACTACAAAATCCCCACTTTTCTAGACTGACTCAGAAAGCTGCATCCTGGGGCAATCAAATAGCCTAAATTCTATGAACAACAAAATGCCTCCTGCAAAACATGTGAAGATTCCGTGGCTGCTGGTTGGTAAAATCCTTTAAAAAAGAGGGTCATGCCCACTTTGTCAGTGAGGGCTCCACTTGGCCTATATGCTAGTTCACAGGTAGCACTTCCATTCTTTGTCAAGTAATGTGTCCTTGCATTAAAAGGATTGAAAACTCAGTGTATTCAAGTGTCCTTGTGAAAGAAAAGAGAGAAGTAGGGAACAGTGAGGACTATGGAGCACTGGCAAATTCCAATCCTTTCTGACAGCTTGTGTTGCTCTGTGCCACAGAATGTGAGCCAAGTTTTGTCCATTTCTATGATTTCTCAAGAGCAGGAACTAGAGATTCCTGTTTTTGTATGAAATCTCAGTTTGAAAATAGGACATCTATTTATATTTTTCTTTAACCCATGTGGAGATAAAACCCTTCTCTCTGCTCCAAGTTTATTTCTCTTATTTAAGATAAGTCACTCTTGTTTTAATCTTAAGTATAGCTGTACACTGGCATCTGGGTGGCTCAGTTGGTTAAGTGTTGACTCCTAGTTTCATTCGGCTCAGGTCCTAATCTCCTGGTCATGAGATAGAGCCCTATCAAGAGATCTGTGCCCTGCATGGAGTCTGCTTCAGGTTCTTTCTCCCTCTGCCCCTCCTGATCATGCTCTCTAAAATAAATAAATCTTGAGAAAAAAAATAGCATGGTTGCACATTACATAATGTAGGTTTCTCCCTAAAAGAGCATGTAGATCAAATAGATCATCAAATCAGGTTCTAAGTGCATCAGGGATGCCTGTGATTTAAACGAAGCCCAAGTCCATAATAAATTCCTTTGTCTTAGAATTATTCCCACATTTGGTTTGATGAGTTACTGCACAAGGTGTAGAAAGTGATTGCAGACAGTAAATAGCAAAGGCAATCGAATCAAATAAATATGGATACATACACTAGGTCTTCCACACACAAGGTGTGGGGACAAGACCAGCTATAGCTCTGCTTCCGTCTTATAGAATAGATATAGATATACACATCTATTGGATTTAATTTTTACATCTATGTGGTTTTCATATATATGAGAAACCATTTCATTTATTTATTTTCATATGTATATATGGTTTTTATAAAAATTAAGAGATATTTAAATACTAGCAAAGTTATTAATGTTAGGTAATACTCTTTTAAGTACTATATGCAAATAAGTACTATATACAAACTGCAAATGTGCAGTTTGTACAAGGAATATTTCATATAAACTTTAATCAATTCCAAATTTACGGAAATTTTAACATAAGAGAAAGGATTTCTTAGGTGCATCATTACTGTTTCTAGGTACTAAAGTAACTATGAAGCTGACAATGTGCTTCAGGAATGTTGTTTATTTAAAGATTTTATTTATTTGACAGAGAGAGAATGTACAAGCAGGGTGATCAACAGAGGGAGGGGGATAAGTGGGCTTGTTCCTGAGCAGGGAGCCCAACAAGGAACTCTATCCCAGGACCTTGGGACCATGACCTGAGCTGAAGGCAGACATTTAACCAACTGAGCCACCCAGGCACCTGACAATGTACTTCAGTTTAAGTCTGTTCTCTATACTTGGTCTTGAGGTCATAGGAAGACTGTCAGCATTTAGTGAAACATAACTACTGTCTTTGATCTAAAGGTTATTAAATACCATAGCAGGTCATCACTGTCTCAAGAGATCTTTAAGAAATTGGATAGACAATTTTGTCTTGTACGAATTAGGTGTTGACTGACCAGGACAGGACAAGGACAAGCTAGTTGCCCTCTGGTGACTTCTTCCTTCTGCCTGGTTTGATTGACTACTATGCCATCTTGGATATAAACACCTGGCAGGCACTGCTGTGACTTCCTCTTCCTTCTCAGCAGCAAAGAATGATAATGCCCTCCTGCTTCCAAACTCATAGGAATTAGGAAATTGAAGAAGGGATTTGAAAGGACTTCATGGGAAGCCCCAGCGCAATCTGGAGATGGATACTTTGACCACGTGTTATCAGTGCCATTCGAATTTAAGGTTTGCCTTACATCACAGAATTCTGGCTGGTATTTAAAATTTAGCCTGTAAAAAAAATAAAATAAAATAAAATTTAGCCTGTGACACTAAAACAGACACCTAGTCCACAGACATGCAAAACCTCTTAATTTTTAAAGACATTAACAAATATTTTTCATTTACATGTTTATATATTGTCTTGGCTATTTATTAAACAGTATATGTATAGTTGGGGGTCATAAAATACATTACCAGTTTTGTAAAATATCTTTATGAGATATATTTACTTGGATAAATAAGCATATCTAACTAAAGTCAGTTAAGTGAGAAACAACTGGCTTAGTATGTCTTAAATCAGAACCAATCATCAGACTTCTGTTTACCTAGTGGATGAAACAAAAATCATAAAAGATACTACAAGCTACATAAACACAAAACCCAAAGATTTTTGAGTCCATTAGAAAAATGAGGAGAGGAAGACACTTAAATGAATTAAATTCCAGAAAGTGTCAGACCTTTCCCAGGAAAAGAGACGACACATAGCTTTTATAACTTGAGGAAAAACCAATAGGAGGATGAAACCATCCTAAGGGAAGCAATGTAAAACAGCTGTGATTGGTTAATGTGGCCAACTAGAATCTTGAAGAACTCCAGCCACAAAGTGAGTCCTATGCATCCATCAGTTTGATTGAGGCTCTCAGTGAGTGCACAGGGGTGAAATTCTGGGGAGCAAGGGAGCCCTAAGAAGCTCTTTGTGTAAACCAGATCCTCATGCAAAATATTGCAGAAGTCAGGCAAAGTGTGGAGGCAGAGCAATGAGGTAGGATATCTGCTTGGTGCAAAACCAAAGGACAGGACTTGGGAGCAGTCAATTCCCCAGAAACTGAAAACCTCCCAACAATGCTCTAAAACAACAAGCGATCTCCCTTCTTCACACTCATATCCATAGTCTTGCTAAGTGGAAAATTCTAGTCCCACCCATAATGTATTTGAAGCCTTGACAGAATCTAAAACTGCCACAAGCCCAAACCCAGCACTGCTATGTTTTATTAACACTAGTGGTCTGATGGAAGAAAATATTTGAACTTTTCTGGATATATTGTTTAGTTCAGTCCCAGCTCTATTTTACAGAAAATGAATAATAAAAACAAAAAAAGCAAGAAAGCACGGCCCATGGTCAAAAGAGAATATCATTACTAGAAGGAGACTCAAAATCGACCCAGATATTGGAGAGAGGTGAGAATTTTATAACAGCAATTAGTCTTTAAAGGAGCTTTGGGAAAGGTGAACATATAAATGGGAAAGGTCACAAAAGTGGAAACTATTAAAAGAAACCAAATAAAAATGCTATAAATAAATATTTGCAAACCATATATCAGGGGATTAATATCCAAATTACATAAGGAACTCATACAACTCAACCACACACACACAAAAATCTCATTTTAAAAATGGGCAAAGGACTTGCGTAGATGTTTTTCCAAAGAAGACATACAAATGGCCAACAGGTACATGAAAAGATGCTCAACATCACTGATGAGGGAAAGGCAAATCAAAATCACAATGAGATATCACTCCACATCTGTTAGAATGGCTATTACCAAAAAAGACAAGAGAGCCAGTGTTGACAAGGATGTGGATAAAAGGGAACGCATGTGCACAGTTGGTGAGAATGTAAATTAGTGCAGGCACCATAGAAGTCCCTCAAAAAATTAAACATAGTTCCATATACTCTATTTCTGGATATATATATATATGTGTGTGTGTGTACATATATACACAAAGGAAATGAAATCAACATCTTGAAGAGCTAACTCTAACTCCATGTTCATTGTAGCATTATTCAAAATAGCCAAAGCATGAAAACAACTTAAGTGTCTATCAATGGATGAAGAAAATAGGGTACACATGTATGCAATGGAATACTATGCAGCCATGAGAAAAAGAAAATCCTGACATTTATGACAACGCAGATGGACCTTGAAGGTATTATGCTAAGTGAAATAAATCAAACAGTAAAATAATACTGTATGATATTTTATGAAGAATATGAAAAATCCAAACCTTCAGAATCAGAGAGTAGAATAGCAGTTGTCAAGGGGCTAGGTGGTTGGGGAAGTGGGGAAAGGTTAATTGAAGAGTATAAACTTCCAGTTTAATGATTATTAAGTTTTAGAGCTATAATATATAAAGCATAGTGACTATAGTTAACAATACTGTATTATATACTTGAAAGTTGTTAAGAGAATAGATATTAAAATTCTCAACATACAGCTATAATTCGGTGAGGTGACGAAAGTGTTAACTAACCTTATTGTAATAATCAGTTCACAATATGCATGTGTATCAAAGCATTATATTTTACACCTTAAACTTACACAGTGTTATGTAAATTACCTCAGTAAAGCTGGGGGGTGGGTAAATAAATGCTGTAAATATGGAACACATCCACAATTTAAAATTCCTTCAGGGTTTAACTTTTTATTATTTTTTGTTTATTTGAGAGAGTGTGAGAGAGACAGCATGGACACAAAAAGGCAGAGGAACAAGGAGAAAGAGAATCCCAAGCAGGCCCCACACTCAGCAGGGCAGAGCCCAACTCAGAGCTTAATCTCACAACCTGAGATCATGACCTGAGCTGAAATCAGGAGTCAGATGCTTAACCAACTGAGCCACCTTGGCACCCCTTTACTTTTTTTTTTTAACCTTAAGCAAGCTCAATACTCAACATAAAGCTTGAACTTACCACCTCAAGATCAAGAGCCATATATTTTACCAACTGAGCCAGCCAGACACCACTCCTTCAAGGTGTTAAAGCACATTAGACACAGTAGGAGACTGAATTAATTCAAGGAAAGGTCAATAGAAATTAATCAAACAAATAAGAAGGACAATGAGCACATCAAAAAAAACAGTGGGACAATATCAAAGTGCCTAATATATGTATATTTCTTGTGTCAGAAAAAGGTAAAAGAGAAATGGACACTAGCAATATGTGAGAGCTAATGGCTGAGAATTTTTCAAAATTGTTGGGCATCATCAGTCCACAAAGTTAGATTTATTAGTGAGTGAAACAGGACAGATAAGGAAGAGACAGTTAGGCACATTATAATCAAATTATTAAAAAAAATGATAAAAGGAAATTTTTATTTATTTATTTGTTTTTTATCGGTGTTCAATTATAAAAGGAAATTTGTGAAAAGATAAAAGTAAAACTATACACAGAGAACAAAAATATGAATGATTGCTGACTCCTTTTCAGAAGTAGTAGGGACATAAGAAACAAACGACATCTCTAATATATGGAGGATTTGAAATGAATAATAAAATTACCTGAAAAATTCCCAAATATTGGATACTGGCCAAAAACACTTCAGAATAATCCACAAATTATAAAAAATACCCACAAAAATTAAAATATATTTTGGACTGAAATATCAAAGTTTGTATATGGTAGCTAAAACAGCTCCCAGAAGAACATTTTTTACCTTTAAAAGCATATATTAGAAAAGAAGAAAGGAAAGGAAAAATGGAAATAAAGAGCAAATTAAAATCATAGTAGAAAAGGAAAAAAAGAGTAGAACTGAAATAAATATACAAGCAATAGAGAATCAACAGAGTAAAAATTGGCTTTTGAACAGATTAACACTGAAAACCCCCTAACAAAACTGATCAGTAAAAAAGAAAGTATCAAGAAGAGGATCCATCATACAAAATACTACAGATATTATATATGCAGATAAACAATAAATTTCCCAATAAATTTGACAATTTAAATAAAATGAATGTTAGAATCACTATCAAAAAATAAAAGAGAATGTGCTCTTCAGAAGTGAAGGAAAAAGAAAGATACTTGGCCAAATTCAATTACCATTCATGATAAATACTTGTAGCCATCAAAAGATAGAGGAGAATTTCTTTAACCTTATAAAGTATACTTAGGAGACACTTACAGGTAATACCATAGCTAATGATGAAACAGCCAACAATTTTTCTTTATGATTGAGAACAAACCAAGAATATTCTACTTCTTTCTGACCTTGTACTGCAGACCTTAAGGCAATCAGAAATTCATAAAGATGAAAAAGAAGTGAAATTGTCTTTTTGCTCAGATGAAATTGTTGCATACATGCAAAATATTATGACATTTAATTAAAAAAAATCTCCTGGCACTAATCAAAAACATAGCCAATAAAAAGGACAAAAAGGTAATATTTAATAGAATTATATTTCTATATATTGGCTACATACAACCAGAAGTTTGTAATATAATCAAAGAACATGAAATACCTTGGAATAAATAAAAATGTTTATGACCTCCACACTGAAAACTATAAAATATTGCTACAAGAAAATAAAGTCTTGCATAGATATATTACTTCATATATTAGAAGATTCAGTATCAGAATATTCATTCCTTTCAAAATAATCTTTAGATTCAATGCAATTCCAATCAAAATTCTGCATTAGCCAACCCAATGTTGCAAAAGAACGGATTTGGGGGAATTTCAATACCCAATTTCATGATTTATGATAGAGCTACAGTATTCAAATCGGTATTATATCAGCATTAATTAGACTAACCAATAGACAACAGACAATAAGACAATGGAATCAAAGATAATAGTTCAAATAGGTCCAATATTAATAATAATTCCAATGAAAGTACCAAGTGAGTTCAATGTGGACAGGATAATCTTTTCAACAAACAAGTTCTAGAACAATGAAATAGTCATATGGATATGACTGAAATGTAATTTTAGTTCATAAAGTAGATGTAATTTTTTATAGATCATAGACCTAAACCATAAAAACTAAAACCACAAACCTTCCAGAAGATGACAGAGGACCTTGTGACCTTCTGCTGGGAAAATCATCTGTAGGTAAGTCACAAAATACTAACCACAAAAGATGGAGTACCTGGGTGGCTCAGTTAAGCCTCCAACTGTTGGAGGTGTAGTTCAGGATCTCAGGATCGTGAGATCAAGCCTCACACATCAGACACCAAGCTCAACACAGAGTCAGCTAGAGATTCTCTCTCTCCCTCCCCCTTATTGCTCCTCTTCTCATGCTTGCTTTCTCTCTCTCAAATAATAAATAAAATCCTTAATATATATATTAATATATATAATTTAATATATATATTAACATATTATAATATATATATATATATAAACCACAAAAGAAAAGGAGTGTGGGCAGCCCCAATGGTCCAGCGGTTTGGCACTGCCTTCATCCCATGGTATGATCCTAGAGACCCGGGAGCAAGTCCCACATCAGGCTCCCTGCATGGAGTCTGCTTCTCCCTCTGCCTGTGTCTCTGCCTCTCTCTCTCTGTCATGAAAAAATATAAATAAAATCTTAAAAAAAAAAAAAAAGAAAGAAAAAGAAATGCTAGTTTGGACATCTCAAAAATTAAAAATTTCTGTTTATCAAAAAGTATTGTTTTTGTTTGTTTGTCTTTTTATTTTTCAGAGACAGAGACACAGACAGAGAGAGAAGCAAACTCCCTGCAGGGAGTCTGATGTGGGACTGGATCCCAGGACTCCAGGATCACACCCTAGGCCAAAGGCAGTTTGGCTCACTCAACAGCTGAGCCACCCAGGTACCCCATGAAAAAATATTGTTAAGAAAATAAATAAGTTGGGCAGCCTGGGGGCCTCAGCAATTTAGTGCCGCCTTCAGCCCAGGGCATGGTCCTGGAGTTCCAGATTCAAGTCCTACATCGGGCTTCCTGCATGGAGCCTGCTTCTCCCTCTGCCTGTGTCTCTGCCTCTCTCTGTCTCTCATGAATAAATAAAATTAAAAAAAAAAAAGAAAATGAATAAGCAATCTATAGAATGGGAGAAAGTATCGACAATGCATGTATCTGACAAAGAACTTCTATCCAGAATACATAAAGAATCTCACAAATCAGCAACAACAAAAATACAACCCAATTAAAGATGGGCAGCAATCTTAAGCAGACACTTCACAGAGATAATAGGAATGACCAGTCAACACATGAAGAGCTCAATTTCCTTAGTCATCCATGAAATGCAAACTAAAACCACAATAAAATATAATTCCAGACAGTGTAAATGGCTATAAAAAAAAAAAAAGAATGACTGTACCGAACTTTGGCTAAAACGTGAGTGTTGGTTTGCAAACCACCACCACACATGGAGGCCAAGGAGAGATAGCGCATGGAGGGAGAGACAAACTACACAGGGGAGACCCAAGAATGAGGCAGTCCACTCCAGACCACTAGGGTAGCAGGTATAATAAACGAGAGACTGTTCTAGTCAGCCACAAGCAGAGTAGATACTCACACCAACCAGCCAGAACCTTAAGGGTTTTTTTTATAGAGGCTTTAACTGGGCAGTGTCAAGTACTATGCCCAGTTGATCTCAATGACTCTTTACTCTCTCTGGGGCTATCCTTAAAAATAGATTGAGCTGTCTGCCTGTGGGTGGAAGATACATTGCAGGGGCCTGGGGCAAGGGGGAGGAGCCTTTGAGTGCCTGGTTCCTGTTGCAGGTCACCCAGAGGTCATGTCCTCTGAATGACCTCTTCCAATGATTAAGAAAAAAAAAGCAGAAAATCTCAACTCCCATTGCTAGTGGAGTGCAAAATCATTGAATCAACTTGAAAATTGCTCAGCAGTTTCTTATAAGCAGCTACCATATGAGCCAGCAATCCACCTTTTAGGAAAATATAGAGAAATGAAAACATGCATTTTGTATATGAACATCTTGTATAAGAACTATTCATAATAGTCCTCAAGTGTAAATAACCCAAATGCCCACTGACAAAGTCATGAACTGACAAGTTACTATATAATCACAGAATGAGATACTATAAAGCAGTAAAATGGACAGTTCTACACATAAGATGGATGAATCTGAAAATGTTATGTTGAGCAACAAACCCAAACTCAATTGAGGAAGCTGTTTATAGAAGAGCCAAGAGCAGAGAAAACTAATCTACAGTGAAATCAGACAATGGTCACCTCTGGGCTAAGGGTGGGGTGGGGCAATGGAACAAATATTAGGCAAATTAACTGAAAGAGGGTACAAAGGGCCTTTCCTTTTTCCATCAGTATCCTGCTGGCGGTATTCTATCTTGGTTGGTATAGTCATTCTATGGACATATACCATCACGATTTGATTGTCAAAATCATCAAGCTGAATATCTACTATTGCTATATTTTATTGTATGAAAATTACATCTTAGTACATAAGAATAAAGAAGCATGAAGGGGAAAAAAAAAAGGAATTAGTGATCAAACTGAAGAGATCCAAGAGTGGTGATAATGTTATTCATACCACCCTGTGGAAAAGTGAACTCTCCCATATAAACATTCATCTGCTCTGTGGGAGGCTTGCAATGGGAGAGCATATTGTATAGACAGCCTCACAAGCGGCTGTGTTTATTTTCGGTTTAAGACAATGAGACAATAACAGGCTGTGATTTTTAGAGGAGAAAAATTACTGTGAGATCTGTTAGGTAGATGAGAAATGGCAAGTGGAATGTGCTCAGAAAAGAGCAGTCTGAATATTTCCTCAGGTAGCTAAGCTCAGGGAACAGGAGTCAGGTGGTCTTTGGTGAATATATCGATGTGTGCAATCCTCAGATGCAAGCACGATCCCCTCAAGAAGCTTAAACACCACTTGGGCCAAACTCAATCTGCAAGGTAAAGAAAACCCTCCCTGGAACATACACCCAAACTCCTTTGAGGAAGTTCCAAACTCCTGATGGCCATTTGTCACATGAAGAATAAAAATGATCTTTATAGTAACACTGTTTGCATCCATACTAGTATAAGTAGCATATTCCTGCTGTTACTAGCTGGACCAAAGTAATTTGGGAAACAGTTGACATTCAAGCATTTTTAAAATCTTTACACCTTAAGCAATTAGTGAACTCTGGTCAGCTTATTATGATGATATCCTGCGCCATATAAAAGCATTGATCAATGATTTAGAAAGCAACACTGAATCCTTTCTTTGCCTTTCATGGAAAGAAAGGCAATCATCTACTTGATACAGTGATCAATTACCATAGCACTTAAACTATTTTAAAGTGCTTATATGTTATTATCTCAATCTTTCTTATTCCAAATCTCTAAGGAATACAGAGACTATTTGAGCCAGCCTGAATTGTGGTTTTCTCACTGATGGATGCAGGTGAGCAAATGGCTTGCCCAGCTCATGTGGTGATCCATCCAGCCTGAATGGTAAGGAAGACCACAGAAAGTGCTTAGTTATAAAGCCACGAAGATAATTTCAGCCAAATAACCAATGTTTAATATATAAATTCTAATATTTATCGACAATATGCCATCTACCAGAGTGCTCAGTGCTAGGGAAGCAATTGTAAAGAAGACCATTGTGAGGTATAAATGATCACATTTGACCACATAATCTAAGACATACATGGGCATGTCCAGCATATGGAGAAAATGTAGAAACATGGAGACAGGAGATTATGTATTTCTTTCCTTTTTTTTTTTTCTTTTCTCTGAGTGTTTTGTTGTTATTTTATTTTGCTTTAGTTTCAGGCACTCTGAATGACTCTATTGAAAGTCTATTTTGAAAATCCATATTCACCTGTCCCTATTTTCAGCACACGATCAATCTGTTTCTTTAAGAATCACACACAAGAAATTAGTTTAATTATATGGTGTTTTCTTCAGCAATTTCCTTTCTCAGTACATGGGATTAGAACTATTTTTTCCTGCTGCTCTGTTGCATTCTTCATACTATTGTACCCGCCTCACGTCCAGAGGTCCCATCTCATTAGATGCTACAGCTCTGTGTGCAGAGAATTGGCATTATTATGATCAGAACATTATTTATTCCTATTAAACAAAAGGTGGTTTTATGTAAGTGTTAAAACATTATTGCTTTTTTGACTCCCTTGATCTATCAAATACCAACTTGTGTGTATGGCCTGGCAGGGAGTAATCATATGTTAACATTCAGCCCTGGTGTACACAGAAAATGAAACCAGTATTGGTTGTCTTTAAATGTTAGAAACGTGTTCCCTTCTGATGGCTGTTTCTTCCCAGAACACCAGCTAGGAGGAAGTAAACAGAGAGCTTTCCTAAATCCTGTGCACAGAAGGAAAATGGACAAAAGGCTGTCAGAAACCTAAGCTTCGCTCTCCAGCAGGTCAGGAGACAGAGACTTGGGGGCTTTGCAAAAGCTTTGGGAAAATCTAAGGGGAAAGATGCTGAATTAATATCAGCAGGACATGTCCAGAGAGAAGTGGACAAGGTCTGTCTATAATCCCCACACAAGCAAACTGGTCAGCTTCCCCTGATCCAAAGGATATCATTAAAAAGGGAGGACACCTTCTTTACCTTCATTTTGCCTTAGATTCTTCATTTCTTCAAAGCAATTTTAAAAGCCAGCAGTTAATTTTCACGATCTTTTTAATCTTCGTATATGTTCAGGGCCTTGTCGTGATGACTCAAGCTGGCATGAATAACCATGGAAAAACAACCTGAGGGTGGTGTCATCAGGAGCCTGCAATCCTAGTCTTGTTCAGCCATTGAGTGAATATCAGTGTGACATGAGGCTAGTGTTTCCCATCATGTGGTCCTCAGTGAGCAGCATCAGCTCAACTGGGAATGTGTTACAAATGCAAACTCTCAGGCCCTGGACCTGCTGTAGCAGAAACTCTCAGGGCAAGGTCTCACAATTTGTGTTTAACAATCTGTGCTCTACATAAAGTACAGTGAGAACCACTGCTTTAAATGATAAAGTTTTCTGTGACTCAGTTTTCTTATCTACAAAATGAGGGTATTTATCTAGATGACATTTCAGATGTATCTTATTCCAAAAACATAACTTATGTTGGAACATTTTAAGCTGGATTGAGTATCTTTATTTGTCTGTGTTCCTAGGTCTGGTATATAGTAGGTGCTCATGAAACAAGATGGTTATAAGATGATCTCTGCCCTGACATGAACATATACAGATTAATAGGGAAATACATCAGCCCTGTGATCATTTGTTGACACTCAAGATGGCCAAGAAATTGCCAAAAGGAAATATACATTTTGCATGGCTCTTAAGAGTGAGTTCATCAGAGAGCGAGAGAAAGCCAAAGAATACATCAGATACAAAGAAATTTAGATATGGAAAAGTATTTTATTTGGAGGTATGGAAAATAGCATGTAGTAAGGCAAACAAAAACAACAAAACAACAGCAATTATTTCCACTCAAAATTTTGAAAAGGAGGATGGTGGATATTACCCAGACTTCCATAGCCAGTGTGTATTTGCAACCACAAATTTGGATTTATAAGAACTATCATATTTTGTTTTTCTTTAAAGCAAATCATATTTGACTCCAAATTTCCATTCTGTGAGGCTGGCAAGAGATTCAGTAATCTCACTCCTATGCACACCTGTCTCCTTCCCCCAGAGATGGGCAAAATATTCAAGAGATACTGGGCCAACTCAGTATTCTAAAAAGCTTTAAGTCCATATTATTTCTCTCAAGTTTGGTGATTCTGTGGTTTCTGTGTCTACTAGAGCAGAAAAAAAAATCTTTGCCAGGACTGGGAACCCAGTGCCTCAAGTAGAAGTGAATTGCCAGAACATAGGTTGTTGTATGTTTCTTTTGAACTAGGAATATGTAATCCTCTACCATATGAAAATTTAAAGAAATCTCTCCTCTTTTTTTTCTTTAAAGATTTTATTTATTTACTCATGAAAGACACACAGAGAGAGGCAGAGACATAGGCAGAGGGAGAAGCAGGCTCCATACAGGAAATCTGATGTGGGACTTCATCCCAGGACTCCAGGATCACACCCTGAGCCAAAGGCAGACACTCAACCATTGAGCCACCCAGGGGTCCCAAAATCTCTCCTCTTTCTTGCTGCCTTTTAAGATACATACCTCTTTCTGGAGTACCTTATATAACTTCAAATATGAATCAGGTTAACTGATCAGCTTCAGTAAGGGCTCACTTGTGGAAAAATGACAGAAGGAAAAGATACAGAGAGAAAAATATAAGTGAATGCAGTTATATTTTTTAAAACAAAATTAGCAGGAATGAGTTCTTTTCAGTGTTTGGAGTAAGAAATGGTATTCCACAAAATAAAACCAAGATAGGGCCACATGTTCCAAAGGACTGTTGTTTTCATAATCTGAGGAAGAATCTATGAACTAGAATGTTTCCCCTATCAGTTCATGGCTTTGTAATAGATGAAAATGTTGTACTGATAGAAGCCCCACAACTGATTTTATCTATCCAAACCCAAATGTCCTTTAAGGTACTACTAACTAAAGAATCCCAAAGAATGCTTAGCAAACTTTCTCCTGACAATAATAAAACATAAACCATACTTCTGGGATGCAAGCTTATTTTCCGATAATTTCAAGAAAGTCTTGGCAAGGTACAGAAGGATTATTTTTGGAAGAAAGGTCTGCTCTGTGTGATGTTTATGCAGTTGTGTGAAAGGGAGATATATGCCATTAGACATAAATCACTTGATTTGCCAAACACTAAACCTTCACATTCAAGCCACTTCATCTTTCTTAGTCCTTCCTCTTCAGAAGATTGTAAAGGGATGACTATTTTTAATAATCTTAGTTTTACAATAACCTGCAAATTTTTCCTTTTATCTTTAAAAAAAAAATGCTTCTATCTATAGCTTCCCCATCCTGTTCTTACATACCCTGGGAAAGTAGTCTAGGATGGATACATGGCATTCGGGAGAAGAACCAGGACATTCACTCAGGAAATCTTTGGAAGCTTCTCTGAAGAATCACTGTAATTCTGATCTTCCTTTGTGATTTCTTGTCACCATTTGAATAAATCTCTCCTGGATGTTTTCTTTAAAGAAAAAAAATATATATGTTTTTCAGTTTTCAAAGGAGCAATATGTATTGATTATCAAGGACTGAGGAAATTCAGAAAAGCAGGCACAGGCATATATACATGCAAAAATTTTTGCGATTTTATCTTTCAGAATTAACCACTGCTAACATTAGTGCTTAGTGTACCAGACTTTTTCCCTGCATATGCACACATGCACACGTGCACACAAAATCACCCATTATACCATCATGTAATCACTTAAACTTAACCACTGTGGAAATTATAAATAGATTTTTGATAAGTCTTACATGCATACACACCCACTTTAGAAAATTGGGGACATACTCAAGATACTCAGTTGTTACTTACTTTTTTCCACTTATGCTGTATCATGTTTCAAAGTCCTTACTAGGGTCCTTGAGTTAAATGATGTAAATAGAATGTAATTTATTTGATCTCATGTTGTCTTCAGATTTTCCACTATTATTAATATCATTGAGATTAACATTTTTAGAGATAAGTCATTACACACATCCAATTTATTCCTCAGGATGAAAACCATTGCTGATTAAAGCTATGCACATTTTAAATGTATTTGAACAAAAATGTATTTGGAATAAGATCTATCAATATATATTCCTAAGAAAAATCTGAATACCATTTTTCTCATTCTCACAAACACAGAGATTATCTTCCTTTACTCTTGAATGACTGACAGTTGAAAATGGAAACAATTATCATTTAAGTTACATTTAAAGAATTACTAGTGAAATTGAAATTTTTTGTCAAAATTTTTCATTGTTGATTTGTATTTCTTCTTTGATGAATTGCCTCTTCATGTCTCATCAATTTGACCCACTTTTGTCTTTTTTTTTATGGTTGATTTTATTTAAATAAACTAACAAGATATTGGCAGCAATAAGTATAGCTCTGTAAGCCATGCTGGTTAATGCACCACCTAGGAACTTACTTTCTACCTGTAAATGAGGGACTTAGGGCTCCTCTGGCTACTGACCATCATATATGGGTGAAAAAAGAACATGTTTTGAAGTTTCTACTAGAAAAAAAATATTTTATAGGGCTTTCTATTCTAATACCTTAAATCGAGTACATTTCCTTCTGTTTCTACTGGAGTGTAGCCCCTCTAATGTCTTCTCCAGAAAACAAGCAAACACGACCTAGAAACTCTTGGAAAATACTACCAGAAATCTCAGTTTCTGAGTTCTCTTAGTTTCAAGCTGTTTCCTTAACATTTTGAGATGGCCTCTATGACTTCTTTTCCTTTTGAGAATTTGTGCTCATGGATATATTTTACCAAAAAGGGAGAGATGAACAGAAGTGCAAATTATTTTTTTCCCCTTGTACTAGGCTTCTGCTATTTCTCCTTCTTGAATTATGGTGCAATTTTGCCATGAGAAGTGATTCTTGGTTCCTTTCTTTCCTTGATTTCTGTGTCACAAGACTATGGTATCAAATATTTAAGGTCCTGTATATTCCATGAATAATAGCATAGTCGATGAGATACAATGACCTTTTCAGTATTCTGTATTGTGACTAGCTATAGTCAATCCATTCATTTCACTCTTTTATAGCCTCCCTGAGCTTGAGAGCAGACAGTGAAATGGCTATCCGAATCAAAATATGATGTGCCAAAAGGTCAAGATAGTAAAGTACACTAGTATATTTCATAGAATATATTATGGCATTAAAATCCTAATATCCTGCCCTGGTGCCAGAATCTATAATGGGAAAAGAAAATGGCAGTTTAGGAATTTGCCCTTGTGAAAACTGGAATGAATCCAAATGGATAATGACTATTTCTCATCTTAGTTACAGTGAAATTTTATTTCTTATATTCAAAAGTCTGTATATGGTGTTACATTTTTAAAAAGCATATGTGTTGGGGGTTTGTTGACACATATAATCTCACCATTGAAGGTGAGAGAACTTGTCTCCTCTTTAGCTCCTGCCATATGGTACATTATTTCTTAGAGTTTCCCATATTTTTTTAATTTCATCTCACTCTTAGAAAAAAAGAAGTGTGTTTATCTGTGTATCTGAAGACAGATATACAGAGATAGGTAGTTAGAAAGACAGATAACACCACTGACTTTCTTATTTATTTCCTTTGCTTTTTACATGTGATAAAAAAAAATCTTTTTTAACTTCATTTTCCTAATGATACTCCATACAACACCCTAAGATTAGAATACTAGCTCAAGGGTGTTGCTTTCATTTTTTTCTTCTCCTAATATTGTGATAAATCTGAATTTCAGCATGTTTTTATCTAGGAGCATTTCAACCAAAAAATATCAAGTGTTGAGCCAATTCTACAATGGTTTAAGGAAAAATTATCTTTTAACTAGATGTTATAAAATTAATTCAGAACAAAAATTGCTCCCGAATCCATATTGAAAGTTATATTGAATCAGAAAAGTCTGGTAGGTAGGTCTTTTTATGTGTTTTATTCCCAACACTACACACACACACACACACACACACACACACACATGCATACATATATATGTATACATAGGTACACATACATACATATATATGAGAGGAAATACACTTGTTTTATTTGTTTCTAATAGAGTCAAATATTTGCAAATTAAATTCCATTTGAAACAACAAGGGAGAACTGGGGAAAGAGATTCAAAATTATAATTAAGAAAGGAAAAATACTTATTAAGCTTGTCTTACCAAGACTCAAGTTCAATATTCTGTTTTAAATAATCTATAATTAAAGGATTGTACCTAGTTTCAACTTTTAATTTTTTAATTTTTAAAATTCCATCAACTTTGAACCTACTCAAGGAAATACTAGTCTGAACCAATATTATGGCAAAAATAGATAAATTATATTCATGCTATGTGCCTGAATAAGAAGAAAAATAATCATCTTTAGATTATTCATATAATTGATATAGTCAAGATCATGGACTTTTTCCTTGATCCCATTTAAGCCTATTTTGATAAATGGCAAGCATTTGTGGCCACCAATGACAATATCAAACTACTAGTTGGGTACAATCCCAACTTCTCTGCCTCATTTTTTGACTCTTGCTTAAATAGTCAACGAGATGATTTTCTACTGCCATCCTTGCTGCTGACCACTGGCTCCCTCGCTAATTGTGCAAAGACAAAGGTAGAAGAAAAATTATCTTTCAGTTTTGTTACTTTCCTTAGCACATACAGAGTAATCTGCACAGAAACACCTTATGTTTCCAAGTTAGCCTGTTTGGGGAATGCATATGTTAAATATCCTACTAGTGGAAAGACAGTGACCACAGGGAAAAAAGTAAGAAGGAGGAGGAGGAGAGGAGAGGAGAGGGTAGTGGTGGGGGAAGTGCAGGAGAAGGGAGGAGGGGGGAGGAGGAAGAGGGAGACGGGGAAGAGGGAGAAGAAGGGGGAGGGGAGGAGAAGAAAAAGGATGTGAAATTCTCAAAGATAGGCCCACACTTCACATCACTGAAAGGGAATATAGAAGTTTAAAATAGCTGGCCAGCTCCTCCACAATGCCCTAAAAATAGGGTCCTCTTGGTTTATGGTGTCACTTTATATAATTTACTTTGTACTCTGATGAAATAGGATAATAGATATTTTTCAGATAACTGACAAATACTCCTTGATTACCACACTTTAAGAAAAATCAATCACTTGGCATGAAATCCTTAGAAAACTACACTCTGGTTACCTATCCTTTAAGCAAATGATTCTGTGAATAATGACTTCCCTTTGGAAATGTCAAGTGGTCACTCTGAACATGCCCTGTGGTGAAGCGAATGACTTTTTGAAACGTTTTAAGCAGACTGCTATATTTTGATGCTCTCACACTTGAGATATACAGAGATACTATCTTCTGTCTACACGTGCTATAGAGGAGGTTCTCTTTCACCAAAAGGTAGATGTCCTCTCATCTTTTTTACTTCTTAAGTCTTGGTCTCCTGCCAGCGGTTGAGTCTCTGATGTAGAGATATGTGAAGAATTCCTGTATAACCCAAACTCCCAGGTAGGTACATCATTCAAAATCTCTAAGATATGTTCCCTAAATATTTGTTCAGTATTTATTTAGACATCAGGCTGAATGATGCCATAAGGAAGCACAAAGAAAGGAGCTCACCTTTTTCTTCTGTTATCCTGACTCTCACTTGCCCATCAATTTTTGTATCTTATTAAGCAACTTTTGCTTTCTATTATAGAAAAGTGGTGTGAATGAAATGGCCAGATATCTATTATTTACATTTAATGATTGTAAACAGGTTGCCATTTCTGCATAATCTATTTTATTGTGCTGCTGTATTTTGAAGTAAATTGCAGACAGGAGGCACTTCTGCCGTCTTTGTTTTAACATCATCTTCATAAAATAAGGAAATTCTCCTGTGTTAACACAAAATCTTTATTATACTTAAGATGCTTAAAAATATTTTGGGGTGCCTAGAGGGTTCAGTCAGTTAAGCATCTGCCTTAACTGGGGTTAAGGCAGTTAACCCAGTTAACATCCTGGGGTCCTGGGATCAAGCCCTGAGTTGGGCTCCATATTCAGCAGGGAATATGCTGGAGAATTCTCTCCCTCTCACTCTGCCCCTCCCCCTGCTCTCTTTCTCACTCTCTCTCTCTCAAACAAATAAATAAAACCTGTTAAAAATAGATTTTAAATGGTCACCTGACAGGGTGCAGCTTCCCTTGGTGGTGGCTTACACATAAATCATTTATTACCCAAACATACATTTTAGAGTTCTACTTGAACTTGAACTCTGAGGCCAACTCCAGCCTCTCAAAGCTGTGCTCCTATCTTCAAGGAGTGCTCCTTCTGGGGAATGATCCTGGTTAGTGAGATCATCTCATTGCTCTTCAAGCTCAATAATACTTTAGTGTAGCCTAGCTAGGGCCCCTGAACCCCTCTCTCTTTGTCATCCTAGGTTTTCCAGGAGAACCATCATTTTATTTTGGGGAAAGAAGTCACCAGAACTCAGAACCATAACTGGAGTTTAGGAGACTAAGAAATGAAACAGGGATGAAGACATATGTTGTGATCAAGCCCATAAAGTGGAAAGAAAGCTACAACATTTAACATCTGTGCAAAGGACTCCTGCACATGGAATTCTAAGTTTTATGAGTCAGCTGCTTAAATAAACCACAATATGAATCTTAGATTTTTGGTCAAAATGAGTTTCACAGCCTCTGTTGCCTGAGCAGTTCGCTCTGCTGTTCTTCCTCTCTGGCTGCAGTTTCAGTGTTTTTACTGGGAGCTGAAACCTCGTGCACCAAATGCTAACTATAGGCATAAAAAGCGGTCATGAATCCAGGCAAAGACAGAACATATCTTCAGGGTTCTGTGCCCTGAGATGTGCAGTGAGAATGGAAATTGCAGGTATTATACACATTTATTCCTAAAGGGAACATGAATTGGGAAGAGCAGAAGCTGCCACCAAGACCCATGAGAAGATAAAACATTCTTTTCCATCTAGAGGACAAAAGCTGATGTTCACAGTAAAGATTTCCAAGAAGTAAGCTAATCAAAATAACTATAGCACTGTATGCATTTGTGACGATGATATTAAACTCTATGTTTTACTGATGGCAAATTAGAGATATTTTTCCTTTGAAAACTAAATATTCCATAGTAATGATACTCAACCAGAGTCACCTTATCTGCTAAAGGATCAGTGGAAAAGAAACTGTGAGAGCAGAGGGTGATCCACAGAGATAACAAAATATTGAACATAGTTTGCTGCCTGTTTCAGTACAGAAGTAAAAATGAATGACTATTTTAATGAGGATGCATGTCCTCATAAACATTGTCCCATCAGGAAAGTCAAGGTGAAAAGAATGTCATATATTATTCTATAGATAATCAGAGAGGATCAACATTGCCCTGATTGTATTTAAAATCTAGTCTTTTGGGGGTACATGGGTAGCTCAGTCAGTGAAGCATCTGCCTTTGGCTCAGGTCATGATCCCAGAGTCCTGGGATTGAGCCCCACATTGGGCTCCCTGCTGAGTGGAAAGCCTGCTCCTCCCTCTCCCTCTGCCCCTCCCCAATGCTCAGGTGCTCTCTCTAGCTCTCTTTCACTCTTTCTCTCCCAAATAAATAAATAACATCTTAAAAAATAAAACGAAAAAAATAAAATTTGATCTTGTAGTTTACTAGTAGTATAATATTGAATAAATTACTGAAGCTTTTTAAAAATCTCAGCTTTGTCATCTGTAATATGGATTATCTACCAAAGAAGTGATTGTGAAGATTCACTTAGTAAATATAAGAAAGGATATTTTACAATACATGTTGTTTCTTTTTGGGGATGGTGGGGAGGCAGGAAGGTGTCAGTTTGGTATTTTATCACTCTGTCAAACATTTATGAGTGCCTCACTGGGGCAGCCAGACTCCAAGATAATCCCAATAATCCCTACTCCCTGGCATTCATGGCCTGTATAGCTACTCCCACAATGAATAAGGTCAACCTCTTTAACACTAGGATACTGTTGTAGTTGAGAGTGTATGACTTCCAAGGCTAGATAATGAAAGACATCATGGCTTCTGCCTTACTCTCTCTTGGAGCACTCTGAGGAAAACCAAGTACCATACTGTGAGGACACTCAAGCCATCCTATAAAAAGACCCACAGGTCAAGGAACTGAGGCCTCCTGTCAACAACCATGTAAGTAAGCCATCTTGGAAATTAATTCTTCAGCCCCTGTCAAACCTTCAAATGACTGCATCCTAGGACAAATTCTTGAGTACCATTTCAGGAAAGACTCTGGGCCAGAATCACATAGCTAAGCCACTCCTGAATTCAGGACTCACAGAAATCACAAGGTAATAATTGCTTGCTATTTTAAATCACTATATTAAAGTAATTTGTTAAGCAGGAATAAATAACGAATGTACCTCTTATCTTCTGCTAGACTGGAAATGAGTAAGATCCATGTGATCTTGTTACAACATGATCAAAACTAGGTATCAAGATGTTTTCACTTTGATTGAGTCCTAATTTCATTAAATGGATTTGTTATTATGCATGGCAATATTCCCTTTCAGGAATAAACTACCTAGTTTAAAAAGATGATAGGAAGTAGGAGGATTGAGAACTAAGAGAGCAGGTAGGTTGAAAGCAATTGAAGCTGTAAAGGTAACATAGAACAGAATCTGTGGGGCACCTCGGTGGATCAGCAGTTGAGGATTTGCCTTTGGCTCTGGTCATGATCCCGGGGTCTTGGGATTGAATCTGGCTTCAAGCTCCCAGCGGGGAGCCTGCTTTTCCCTCTGCCTATGTCTCTGCCTCTCTGTCTCTCATGAATAAATAAAAAATATTTTAAAAAAAGAAAAGAATCTGGGAAACCACTGATCAGTAGAAATTCTAAAGATAAGACTTCTTCATATTAGAGCCTATGATAACATATGTCAGCTAGGCATTCAAAATCATCTATTTAAGAAGATTTGGTGAGATAGTTTTTGGCAAAGAATATTCCAGGATCTACATGTGCCTGTGGTGTGCCAAGTCCTCATCACCCATCACTCCCTTTGGGATATATGTTCAGTGGTTCTGAAACTGTCTGACCTCCAGACACAGCGGGGTCAACCCACTACTGACACTAAATGAAGGCATTCTGTGCATCCTTTGCAGAGCCCCTTTCTTTACCCACAAGCCAAGAAATCTGAAGAGTCATATGGATTCAAGTGCCTCAGGTAGTAGTCAGTTGCATAGTATTATCCTGAAGAAATTTTCTTTTTTGAAGACTTCATTTTAGGGGTAGTTTTAGGTTCACAGCAAAACAGAGGAGAAGACACAGAGATTTCTATGTATCTCCTGCCCCCACACATGCATAGCATCTCTCATTACTAGCATTCCCCACCAGACTGGTACAGCATTTGTGTATCACGGTTCCTCATTTTGGCCATTCTAATAGGTGTATAGTGGTATCTCACTGTTTTAATTTTCATTTCCCTGATGACAGATGTTGATCATCCTTTCATGTGCTTATTTACCATCTGTATATCTTCTTTGGTGAAGTGTTTGGTAAGGTCTTTGCCTCATCTTTTAATTGGGTTGTTTGATTTCTTATTGAATTTTAAGAGTTCTTTGTATATTTCCAATAATAGTCCCTTATTAGGTGTGCTCTTTGCAAACATTTTCCCCCAGTATGTGGCTTGCATTTCATTCTATTGACATTAGCTATTGCACAGCAAAAAATTTTCATCTTAATGAAGTCCAGTTTATCAGTTATTTCTTTCATAGATTATGCCTTTGGTGTTGTATCTAAAAATCATCATCATACTCAGGATCGTCTACATTTTCTTATGTTATCTCCTAAGACATTTATAGTTATGTATTTTGTGTTGAGGCCTATGATCCATTTTGAGTTAATTTTGTGGAGGGTGTAAGAACTGTGTTTAATTCAATTTTTTTTTTTTTATGTGGGTATCCAGTTGTTCCAATACAATTTATTGAAGAAACTATCTTTGCTCCATTGTATCCTTTGCTCCTTTGTCAGATGTCAGTTGAATATCTTTATATGGGTCTATTTCTGGGCTCCCTTTTCTGTCCCATTCATCAAGATGTCTCTTCTTTTGCCAATATCTCACTATTTTGATTGCTATAATAATCTTATAGTAAGTCTTGAAGTCAGATAGTGTTAGTTCTCCAACTTGTTCTCCTTTAATGTCGTGTTACCTATTTGGTTCTTTTGCCTCTTCATATCAAGTTTATAATCATTTTGTCAATATCTACAAAATAATATGCTGGAATTTTTATTAGGATTGAATGGAATCTATTGATCAAGTTGGGAAGAACTGACATCTTGACAATATTGAATCTTCTTATCTATGAACATACAATATCTCTTTCTTTACTTGATTTCTTTCATCAGTTTCATAGTTTTTCTAAAATAGATTGTGTACATATTCTGTTAGAATTTTTACCTAAGTATTTCCTTCCTCAGGGAGGCAGGAATGCCAATATTTTTAATTTCAAATTCCATTTGTCATCAGCGTTATAGAAGAAAGCAATTGACTTTTGTACATTAACTTCGTATCCTACAACCTTGGTTTAATTACTTAGTTTAGGAGTCTTGGGGTTAGTTCTTTCAGATTTTCTACATAGATGATCATGTCATTTGTGAACAAAAACATTTTTACTTATTTGTTCCTCACTTGTATATTTTTTATTTCTTTTTCTTGTTTGGTGCATTACCTAGAACATTCCATTACAATGCTGAAATGGAGGGTGAGAGGGGAAATCTTTGCCTTGTTTCTGATCCTAGCAGGGAAGCCTTGGTTTCTCACAATGAAGTATGATGTTAGCTGTAAATTTTTAAATATATTCTTTATAAGTTGAGAAAGTTTCCCTATCTCCCTTTCTTCCTTGTTCACTGGCAGTTTTTTTTTTTTAAGATTTTATTTATTTATTCATGAGAGACAGTGACAGAGGAGACTTAGGCAGAGGGAAAAGCAGGCTCCTCACAGGGAGCCTGATGTGGGACTCGATCCCAGGACCAGGACCATGCCCTGAGCTGAAGGCAGATGCTCAACCCCTGAGCCACCCAGGAGTTTTTATCATGAATGAGTGTTGGATTTTGTCAAATGCTGTTTCTGTGTCTATGATATAATCATATTTTTGTTCCTTAGCCTGTTGATGTGATAGATTATAGTAATTGGTTTCTGAGTGTTGAATCAGCCTTGCATATCTGAAATAAATCCCACTTGGTTAGTGGTAGATAATTCTTCTTATGCATCTTTAATTTAATTTGTTAAAATTATGTTTAGGACTTTTGCATCTATATTCACGAAAGATACTCGTTCATAGTTTTCCTTTCTTAAATGTATTTGTCAAGATTTGGTATTTGGGTAGTTCTGGCCTCATAGATTGAGTTATGAAGTAGTTCCTCTTCTTCTAGTTTCTAGAAGAGATTATAAAGATTAGAATCTATTTACTCTTTAGATGTTTTGTTGAATTAGCTATCCAGGTATAGTCCTTTGTATTTTGGAAGGTTATTCATTATTAATTCAATTTATTTAATATATACACATCTGGGATCCCTGGGTGGCGCAGCGGTTTGGCGCCTGCCTTTGGCCCAGGGCGTGATCCTGGAGACCCGGGATCGAATCCCATGTCGGGCTCCCGGTGCATGGAGCCTGCTTCTCCCTCTGCCTGTGTCTCTGCCTCTCTCTCTCTCTCTCTCTCTCTCTGTGACTATCATAAATAAAATAAATAAATAAAAATAAAAGCTTTAATATATACACATCTATTCAGATTATCTATTTTGTTTGGGTGAGTTTTGGTAGATTGTATCTGTCAAATAAATTGGTCCATTTCATCAAGTTTATCAAATATGTGAGCATAAAGTTGTTCATAATATTTATTATAATTTCAATGGCCATGGGATCAGTAGTAATAGCTTCTTTTTCTTCTTTTTTTTCATTTTTGATATTAGTAATTTGTGTCTTCTTTGTTTCTTAGTTAATTTGGTGAGAGTTTTATCCATTTTACTGTGTTTTTTTTTTCAAAGAAACAGATTGGTTATATTGATTTTCTCTTGATTTTTCTATTTCCACTTTCATTGATTACTGCTCAAATTTTATTGCATCTTTTTTTTTCTGCTTACTTTGGATTTAAATTCTCTTCTTTTTCTAGTTTCCTGAGGTGGATACTTATATTATTAGTTTTAAATACATTTTCTTTTCTAATACATGTATTCAACACTGAAAATTTCTCTCAAAGAGGCAGGGCAAGATAGCAGAAGAGTAAGGTCCCCAAGTCACCTGTCCCCACCAAATTACTAAAAATTTCCCTCAAAGAACTGTTCTTTTCTGCAGTCCATAAACTTTGGTAGGTAGTGCCTTAATTTTAATTTACTTCAAAATACTTTTAAATTTCTTAGGAGTTTGTCATTGACCCATATGTTATTTAAAAGTGTATTATTTAATCCACAAGTATTTTGAGCTTCTCCAGCTCTTTTTGCTACTGATGTTTAGTTTAATATCCTGTGACCAATGAGTGAATCTTGCTTAATTTCTATTATTTGAAATTTGTTAGGATGTATCTTATGGCCTAGAATTGGTTGTATATCTTGATAAAAGTTCCATGTGAATTTAAGAAGAATGTATATTCTGCTGTTGTTAGGTGAAGTAGTATATAAATTTTAATTAGCTCCACCTGATTTGTGGTGCTGTTCAGTTCAACTCTATCCTAATTGATATCTGCCTGCTGGATCAGTCAATAGATACAACAAAAGTTTGTGGAAATCTCCAAGTATGTAACAATGAACTAACTCATCTATTTCTTCTTGCTGTTCTATCAGTTTCTACCTAACATATAATGATGCTCTGTGATTCAATGCATACACATTAAGGATTGTTGTCCTCTTGAAGACTTTACCCCTTTTATCATTACTAATGGCCCTCTTCATGTCTTGTTATTTTCCTTTCTTTGAAGTTAACCTACTCTGAAATTAATATAGTATTCTGGCTTCCTTTGATTAATATTTGCATGGTCTATCTCTCTTCATCTTCTTACTTTTAATCTCCTTGTCTTTGTATGTAAAGTGGATTTCTTGAAGACAACATATTTGGGGTTCTTTTTAAGCAGCACTGACAATCTCTTTAATTGATGTATTTACATTTAAAATAACTAATGATATAGTTAGATTAATAGCTATAATATTTATTATTGTTTCCTATATATTGTCACTGTTCTTTGTAATTTTTTTTGTCTTTACCCTTTCTCCCTTCTCTGGTTTAAATTGAGCATTTTATAGGATTTCATTCCCTCTCTTTTCATCATATCAAATTTTACTTCATTTTTACTACCTTTAGTTGCCCTATGGTTGCAATATGCACTTACAACTAATCCAAGTTCACTTCAAATAGCACTGTACCTCTTCAGCAGTAGCAAAATATCCCTATAACAGACTATTTGTGATTCCTCCCTTGCACCTCTTATAATATATGACATTAATACATTCATTCCACTTTTTATAAGGTATACTCACTGACTATATTGTTGCTACTGTTAATTTCAAGAAATTTATCTCTTAGACCAACTAAGAATAAGAAAAATAAACTTTATTTTACTTTCACTTATTCCTCTTGAATGTTCTTTCTTTATGTAGATCTAAGTACCTGACCTATATAAACTTTCCTTATTTCTGCAGAACTACTTTTACCATTTCTTACAAGGTAGATTTCCTTCTGAAAAATTTCCTCATTTTTTACTTAGTTGAGAAAGTTTTGTTTCTCTTTCACTTTTTTTGTGCTTTTCTTTCAAGTATAATTAATGTACAGTGTTATATTAGTTTCAGATGTTCAATATAGTGATTCAACATTTCCATACATTTCTCAGTGCTCATCAAGGTCAGTGCATGTTCATTTGTTTTGTTTCTTAAATTCTACAAATGGGCAAAATCATATGTATTTATCTTTCTCTGACTGATTTATTTCACTTAGCATTATATGCTCTAGGTCATTTCATATTGTTGCAAATGGTGAGATTTTATTCTCTTTTATGGCTGAGTAATATTCCATTGTATTCATATACCATATCTTCTTAATCCATTAATTAATAAACACTTGATCTTTTCATTTGTTGTGTCAATTTCACTTTCTTTGCTTTATCATTTGAAATGCTTTATCATTTTCAGAGTATAGGCATTTCACCTCCTTAGCCAAGTTTATTTCTAGGTGTTTTATTATTTTCTTGTGCAATGTAAGTGGGATTGTTTTCTTAATTTCTCTTTCTTCTATTTCATTACCAGTGTATACAAATGCAACAGATTTTTGTATATTAATTTTGATCCTGCAACTTTCATAAATTCATTTATCAGCTCCAATGATTTTTTTGGTGGAGTCTTCAGATTTTTCTATATATAGTAATACCATATCATATGCAAATAGTGAACATTTTACTTCTTCCTGGCCTATTTGGAGACTTTATTACTCTTTTTGTCTGATCTCTGTGGCTAGAACTTCCAATATTACAGAAATGGTGAGAGTGGACATCTGTATTGTTCCTGACCTTAAAGGAAAATCTCTCAATTTTTCATCATTGAGTATGATGTAAACTGTGGGTTTTTCATACATGTCCTATATTATATTGAGGAATCTTTCCTCTAAGCCTACCTTTTGGAGAGTTTTTACTATAAATGAATTTGTCTTTGTTAAATGTTTTTACTGTCTTTATTGAAATAATAATGTGGTTTTTATCCTTTCTCTTTTTTTATTCTTTTTCTTGTTAATATGATGTGTCATGCTGATTCATTTTTGAATATTGAACCATGTTTACAACCCAAGAATAAAATCCCACTTGTTTGTGGTGAATATTTTTTTAATATATCATTGAATTCATTTTGCTAATATTTCATTGAGGATTTTTGCATCTATGTTTATTAGAAAATTGGACTATAATCTTTTTTCTGAAGTTTCTTATCTGGTTTTCATATCAGGATAATTCTGGCTTCATTGATTGGATTTAGAAGCTTTACTTCCTCTTCTGATTTTTGAAATAGTTTGAGAAGAATAGGTATTAGCTCTTCTTTAAATATTTTGTAGAATTCACCTGTGAAACCACTTATTCCTGGACTTTTGTTTATTGGGATTTTTTTATTACTGATTTAATTTCATTATTCATAATGTTCAGGTTTTCTATTTCTTCCTGATTCAGTTTTGGAAGATTATTTGTTTGTAGAAATTTATCCATTTCTTCTAGGTTGTCCAATTGGTCAGCATATAATTTTTCATAGTATTCTTCTGTAATCCTTTGTATTTCTGTGGTGTCAGTTGTTATCTCTCCTCCTTCATTTCCAGTTTTGTTTATTTGAGTCCTCTTTTTTTCTTGATGACTCTGATTGAAGGTTTATTAATTGTGTTTAATTTTCAAAGACACAGCTCCTGGTTTCATTGATCTATTCTATTCTTTTTTCTAGTCTCTATTTCATTTATTCCTGCTCTAATATTTTTTTTCTTTCTTCTACTAGCTTTGGAATTTTCTTCTTTTTCTAGATCCTTTAGATGCAAGTTTAAGTCATTTATTTGAAATTTTACTTGCTTCTTGAGGTAGTGCTGGATTACTATAACCTTCTCTCTTAAAACAGCTTTTGCTGTATCTCAAAGATTTTGGACAAGTTGTGTTTTCATTTTCATTTGTCTCCATGTATTTTTTACTTCTTTGAATTCATGGTTGAACAATTCATGATTTAGTAGTCATTATTTAGCATTCATGTACTTATGTTCATTCTAGATTTTTCTTCTGATTGATTTCCAGTTTCATACAGTTGTGGTCAGAAAAGATGCAGAATATGATGTCAATCTTTGTGAATTTATTGAGACTTGTTTTGTGGGCTAACATGTGACCTATTCTGGAAAATGTTCCACATGCCTTTGAAAAAAATGTGCATTCTGTTGGTTTGGGATGGAATTTTCTGAATGTATGTTAGGTTCCACTAGTCCAATGTGTCATTCAAAACCACTGCTTCCTTGTTGATTTTATGCCTGGATGATCTATCCACAGATGGAAATAGAGTGTTAAATCTCCCTACTGTTGTATCACTGTCAACTTCTCCCTTTATGTTTGTTAAGAGTTGCTTTATGTATTTAGGTGCCTCCATGCTGTGTGCAGTAATACTTATCATTGTTATATTCTCTTGATTGTTCCTTTTATCATCATGTAGTGTTTTTGTTTGTCTCTTTCATTAGTCTTTGTTTTAAAATCTATTTCACTCAATATAAGTATTGCTCCCCAGGCTTTCTTTTCACTTTGATTTCCATGTAAATGTTTTTCCATCCCCTCACTTTCAATTTACATGTGTCTTTAGGTCTGAAATGAATCTCTTAAAGATAGCGTATAGATGGGTTTATTTTTTTTTATCCATTCTGTCACTGTATGTCTTCTAATAGGAGCACTTAGTTCATTTTCCACTTAGTCCATTCAAAGTAATTATTGATAGATATGTCCTTATTGCCATTTTATTACTTGTGTAAGGGTTGTTTTTTAGTTCTTGTCTGTTACTTTGTTCTCATGCTCTCTTCTCTTGTGGTTTGATGACTTCCTTTATTAATATGCTTGTATGCCTTTCTCTTTATGTTTTGTATATCTGTTACAAGATTTTTATTTGTTGTTACCATTAGGCTCATCTACAACATCTTATAGACTGCATAGAACAGTCTATATTAATGGGTTGCTTAAGTTTGAACCCATTCTAAAAGAACTAAGTTCCCCCCTACGGCCTACATTTAATATTTATAATGCCCTACTTTGCATCCTTCAATTTTGTGAAGTCCTGGATTTATTTCTATAGAGAAAAATTGATCTTATTGCTTTTGTGCTTCAAACTCCATACTAGTTTTATAAGTGACTAATATGCTACTTTTATTATGCTTGTATTATCCTGTGATTTATTTTCTTCTCATAATTTTATTACTCTTGACGATGGCCTTTTATTTTCACTCAAAGAATTTCCTTTAATATGTCTTGTAAGTCTGGTTTGGTGATGATGAACTCCTTTAACTTTTGTTTGGGAAATTATTTATTTCTTCTATTTTCAATGATAGTCCTGCTGAGTATTATTGGTTACAGGGGTTTCATTTGTTTGTTTGCTTGCTTTTATCATTCCAGGACCTTGACTATATCATGCTACTCTTTTCTGGCCTGCAAAGTTTCTACTAAAAAATCAGCTGATAGCATTATGGTGTTTCCCTTGTATGTAACTGTTTTCTTTTCTCTTGCTGCTTTTACAGTTCTATTTGTATAACTACTTTTGCCATTTTAATTATTATATGTCTTGGTTTGGACCTCTTTGGGTTGGTTTTCTTGGGATCATTGTGTGCCTCATGGATTTGAGTATCTCTATCCTTCCCCAGATTGGGGAAATTTTTAGCTATTATTTTTTTCATTTTTAAAAAAGATTTTATTTATTCATGAGAGATACACAGAGAGAGAGAGAGGCAGAGACATAGGCATAGACAGGGGGAGAAGCACGCTCTTTGCAGGGAGGCCCATGTGGGACTCGATCTCTGGGCCCTGGGATCAGGACCTGAGCCAAAGGCAAATGCCCAACCATTGAGTCACCCAGGTGTCCCGCTATTATTTTTTCAAATGCACCTTTTTTGCCCCCATTTCTCTCTCTTTGCCTTCTAGGATCTCGAAATGCAAATATTATAATGCTTGATGATGTCATAAAGTTTTCTTAATCTAATCTCATTTTTTATTATTCTTTTTTCTTTTTCCTATTCAGCATGGTTGCTTTCCATTACTCTGTCTGCTAGCTCACTGATCCATTCTTGAACCCCCTAAAATCTACTATTAATTACCTCTAGTATATTTTAATTTCAGTTATTGAGTTATTCACTTCTGAGTGGTTCTTTTTTATATTTTCTGTCTCTGTGGAAAGTTTCACTAAGATCCTCTACACTTTTCTCAAATCCAATGAGTGTCATTATGAACATTACTTTGAATTCTTTATCAGGCGTACCATTTATCTCTGTTTCATTTAGCTCATTTGCTGTTGTTTTGTCCTATTTTTTTTTTCATTCAGGACATATTCCTGTCTCCTCATTTTGTCTAACTCTCTGTGTTTGTTTCTATGTGTTAGAAAAGTTGGTTTTATCAACTAATCTTGAAAGTACTGGCTCATGAGAAGAGGTCCTGTGGTGCCCTCTAGCACAATGACACTGTTCACCAGAACCAGGTGCTTCAGGGGTGTTTCCAATATGGGTGTCATGCACAGTACTGTTGTGTCTGAGTTATGCTTACCTTCAGTCCAGTTGACTGCAATGGCCTACTTTGCCTGTTGTGAGCCAGGTTTAGTCCCTGTGCTGTTAAGAGGGCAGTCTGAGGCTGCTGTGGGCTTAGAGTTAGACAGTGTCAGGTCAAACCAGATGCTTGCCCTTAGCCCATACGCAAGGGCTGCAGTTGCACGAAACTTCAGGGCACTCTCTCTGCCTTATCCCCTGAGATTTCGTTGGTGGGTGGGGCCAGCAGTCAGGCCAGATACCTGTTGATCAGCAGGTCACTCTCTGCATTGCTAGTTACAAAGTTCATTTACTGGGACTGCAGTAAAACTTGTGTGTGTGTTTGTATTTCCCTGTCCATAAGGCAGGAGTCACTTTGGGGTGGTGCAGGTCCCTGCTGGGTCTGCTCACAGAAACAGGACATGGGCTGTTTGGAGGGACTCCTGTTATGTGGAGTAGAATGGATGACGAAGATCCATAGGAAAATACAGGGGAGAGGTGGGTGATGTTATCAAGGTAAATGGAGAGTGTTTCTGTTGTTTCTTGCAGGTGTCTGGCTATCTAGGGTTGGGCAGGGAGAGAAATGGTGCCTGCCTGCTCTTTTATTCTTGAGAAAGTCTTCTAAAGATCTCTGCCCCTCCAGTACATGCTCTGAGATTAATAAATAAATCTCCTTCAAATATACCCCAGGCACTCTTCAAACTATAGCTTCTATGGAGTATCTCAGCAGGGTTGTGTACACTGGCACTTTAAGGATGGGGACTCAGTTTCCTATTGTTCTCTAGCTTTCCCAGAGCCATGCCTACTGATTTTTTAAGTAGGCTTACAACCAGTTAAGCCTTGCTGGTTGTAAAAACTTACAGAATTACACCCCACTGTTTTTCACAGCCAAATGTTATGGGGCTTCATCTTCCCAGTACAGATCCCTCATGTCTGGGGTACCCATTATGGATCTGATTCCCTCCTCCCCTGTGCTGTAATGTCCCTCATGTTTGTAGTTAGTCTTGCCTGGAGTTTTGTTCCTGATGGCATCTCTGCCTCTCCTACTTTTTTTCGATGTTTACTCTATAATTAACTGTGGGAAGTCTGTTCTGCCAGTCTCTGGGTCGTTTTCAGGGTTGGATTCACTGATGTATCTATGACCTAGATGTGTCATGGGACAAGGTGAACTTAATATCCTCCTGTGAACTTCCTAGAATATCCCACTTTTTAAAAATTGAAGTACGGTTGACACACAGTGTTACATTAGTTTTAGTGGTACAACACCGTGATTCAACAACTATACCTTGTACTATACTCATAACAAATGTAGCCGCCATCTGTCACCATACAACACTATTACAATTCTACTGACTGATTCTCTATACTGTAACCTATCATCTCTATGGTTTATTCTACTTCCTTCACTTTTGGAGTATAATTGTGCTCATTGCAGAATTATAGATTGTGATGTTTTGTTTTTCTTTTCAAAATTTTCAGTATTTCATATTACTGTCTTCTCGTGAATGTCATTTATGAGAAGTTTGATATAATTCTTATTCATGCTCTTCGATAGTTAAGATGTTCACTCTTCTCTCCCTTCTATACTTTCTGTCTTCTTTCAAGATAATCTGTATTTGAGTATGATACCTATTTGTATAGCTTTTTTTTTTCTTTTGTATTTATCAAGCTTGGTGATATCTGAGCTTCCTGGATTTATGGTTTTCATTTCTCATTAATTTTGAAAAATTCTGAGTAGAACCAAAGATGGCAGGAGAATAGGGTCCCCAAGTCACCTGTCCCCACCAAATTACCTAGATAACCTTCAAATAATCCTGAAAATCTACGAATTCGGCCTGAGATTTAAAGAGAGAACAGCTGGAATGCTACAGTGAGAAGAGTTCACACTTCTATCAAGGTAGGAAGATGGGGAAAAAAGAAATAAAGAAACAAAAGACATCCAAGGGGGAGGGGCCCCGCGAGGAGCCGGGCTAAGGCTGGGGCGAGTGTCCCCAGGACAGGAAAACCCTGCCTGGAGAAGCAGGAGCTTCACCAATCTTCCCCGACAGAAAGGCCCTTGCAGGGAGTTAGGGCAGGATCCCAGGAGGGGCGGGGATGCCCTCAGGCTCCCAGGGACACTAACAGAGCACCTACGCCTCAGCGAGAGCGCAGCCACACATGCAGCCAAGCTCCCTAAAGGACTGCAGCACGCGCAGGTCGGCCGGGAACACCTCAGAGGCGGCTCTGGCGGCGGCTCCACGTGGAGAGGGCGGCGCAGCCGAGAGCGATTCTAACAGCGCAGGCCCTGGAGCACAGGGCACCGGGGACACAACCCAAGATCCGGCGCTCCCCCTGGGACAGGCAGAGGCCAGGAGGGCACAGGACATCAAGGACGCTCCTGCCCGGGCTGAGCAGATCAGCAGCCCTGCCGCTGGAGCATCCAGGTCCCTGCAGACTGAGAGCTCTGTAGTTACCGCAAGAGTTGACTCTAGGGCTGGAGAGCTGGCCACCACCACTGTTGTTGTTCCTCCTGGGGCCTCACAGGATAAACAACCCCCACTGAGCCTCACAGTGGCCTCACAGGATAAACAGGTTAAACAACTTTCACTGAGCGGAGCACCAGGCAGGGGGCTGAGCAGCTCCCCCAGATGCTCATACCTGAGAATCAGCACAGCAGGCCCCTCCCCCAGAAGACCAGCTAGACGGAGAGGGGAAAAACAAATTATTGACCAAGCAGCACCCGAAAGTTCCAGGGGAAGTCGAAGGATTTACAGTATACAGAATCAGAGGATACTCCCCCTTGTTTTTTGTTTTTTGTTTGTTTTTTGATCTCTGTTTGCTCCCCCCCCTTTTTGCTTTCTTTTCTTCTCTTTTTCCTTCTTCTTTTTTCTTTTTTTTTTCTTTTTCTTTCCTTCTTTCTCTTCTCTCTTTTTCTCCTTTTCCCAATACAACTTGTTGGCCACTCTGCACTGAGCAAAATGACTAGAAGGAAAACCTCACCTCAAAAGAAAGAATCAGAAATAGTCCTCTATCCCACAGAGTTACAAAATTTGGATTACAATTCAATGTCAGAAAGCCAATTCAGAAGCACTATTATAAAGCTACTGGTGGCTCTAGAAAAAAGCATAAAGGACTCAAGAGACTTCATGACTGCAGAATTTAGATCTAATCAGGCAGAAATTAAAAATCAATTAAATGAGATGCAATCCAAACTAGAGGTCCTAACGACAAGGGTTAATGAGGTGGAAGAATGAGTGAGTGACATAGAAGACAAGTTGATGGCAAAGAGGGAAACTGAGGAAAAAGAGACAAACAATTACAAGATCATGAGGATAGATTAATGGAAATAAGTGACAGCCTGAAGAAGAAAAAGCTACGTTTAATTGGGGTTCCCGGGGGTGCCAAAAGGGACAGAGGGCCAGAATATGTATTTAAACAAATCATAGCTGAAACTTCCCTAATCTGGGAAGGGAAACAGGCATTCAGATCCAAGAAATAGACAGATCCCCCCCTAAAATCAATAAAAACTGCTTAACACCTTGACATTTAATAGTGAAGCTTGCAAATTCCAAAGATAAAGAGAGGATCCTTAAAGCAGCAAGAGACAAGAGACCCCTAACTTATATGGGGAGAAATATCAGATTAACAGCAGACCTCTCCACAGAGACCTGGCAGGCCAGAAAGGGCTGACAGGATATATTCAGGGTCCTAAATGAAAAAAACAAGCGGCCAAGAATACTTTATCCAGCAAGTCTCTCATTCAGAATAGAAGGAGAGATAAAGAGCTTCCAAGACAGGCAGGAACTGAAAGAATATGTGACCACCAAACCAGCTCTGCAAGAAAATTTAAGGGGGACTCTTAAAATACCCCTTTAAGAAGAAGTCCACATGGAACAATCCACAAAAACAGGGACTGAAGAGGTATCATGATGACACTAAACTCATATCTTTCAATAGTAACTCTGAACGTGAATGGCCTTAATGACCCCATCAAAATGCGCAGGGTTTCAGACTGGATAAAAAAGCAGGACCCATCTATTTGCTGTCTACAAGAGACTCGTTTTATACATAAGGACACCTACAGCCTGAAAATAAAAGGCGGAGAACCATTTAGCATTCAAATGGTCCTCAAAAGAAAGCAGGGGTAGCCATCCTTATATCAGATAAACTAAAATTTACCCCGAAGACTGTAGTGAGAGATGAAGAGGGACACTATATCATACTTAAAGGATCTATCCAACTAGAGGACTTAACAATCCTCAATATATATGCCCCAAATGTGGGAGCTGCCAAATATATCAATCAATTAATAACCAAAGTTAAGACACACTTAGAGAATAATACACTTATACTTGGTGACTTCAGTGTAACAGTTTCTACAATCGATAGGTCTTCTAAGCACAACATCTACAAAGAAACAAGAGCTTTAAATGATACACTGGACCAGATGGATTTCACAGATATCTACAAAACTTTATGTCCAAACGCAACTGAATACACATTCTTCTCAAGTGCACATGGAACTTTCTCCAGAATAGACCATATACTGGGTCACAAATCAGGTCTTAAGTGATACCAAAAGATTGGGATTGTCCACTGCATATTCTCAGACCATAATGCCTTGAAATTAGAACTAAATCACAACAAGAAGTTTGGAAGGACTTCAAACACGTGGAGGTTAAGGACCATTCGCTAAAAGATGAAAGGGTCAACCAGGAAATTAAGGAAGAATGAAAAAGATTCATGGAAACTTATGAGAATGAAGATGCAACCATTCAAAATCTTTGGATACAGCAAAGGCAGTCCTGAGGGGGAAATACATCGCAATTCAAGCATCCATCCAAAAATTGGAAAGAACCCAAATACAAAAGCTAACCTTACACCTAAAGGAGCCAGAGAATAAACAGCAAATAGATCCTACACCCAGCAGAAGAAGAGAGTTAATAAAGATTCAAGCAGAACTCAATGATATAGAGACCAGAAGAACTGTGGAACAGATCAACAAAACCAGGAGTTGGTTCTTTGAAAGAATTAATAAGATAGATAAACCATTAGCCAACCTTATTAAAAATAAGAGAGAAGACTCAATTTAATAAAATCATGAATGAGAAAGGAGAGATCACTACCAACACCAAGGAAACACAAACGATTTTAAAAACATATTATGAACAGCTATACACCAATTAGGCGATCTAGAAGAAGTGGAAGCATTTCTGGAAAACCACAAACTACGAAAACTGAAACTGGAAGAAATAGAAAACCTGAACCGGCCAATAACCAGGGAAGAAATTGAAGCAGTCATCAGAAACTTCCCAAGACACAAAAGTCCAGGGCCAGATACTTCCCTGGGGAATTCTATCAAACGTTTAAAGAAGAAACCATACATATTCTACTAAAGCTGTTTGGAAAGATAGAAAGAGATGGAGTACTTCCAAACTCGTTCTATGAGGCCAGCATCACCTTAATTCCAAAACCAGACAAAGTCTTCACCAAAAAGGAGAATTACAGATCAATATCCCTGATGAACATGGATGCAAAAATTCACAACAAGATACTAGCCAATAGGATCCAACAATACATTAAGAAGATTATTCACCATGACCAAGTAGGATTTATCCCCAGGACACAAGGCTGGTTCAACACTCGTAAAACAATCAATGTGATTCATCATATCAGCAAGAGAAAAACCAAGAACCATATGATCCTCTCATTAGATGCAGAGAAAGCATTTGACAAAATACAGCATCCATTCCTGATCAAAACTCTTCAGAGTGTAGGGATAGAGGGAACTTTCCTCAACATCTTAAAAGCCATCTACGAAAAGCCCACAGCAAATATCATTCTCAATGGGGAAGCACTGGGAGCCTTTCCCCTAAGATCAGGAACAAGACAGGGATGTCCACTCTCACCACTGCTATTCAACATAGTACTGGAAGTCCTAGCCTCAGCAATCAGACAACAAAAAGAAATAAAAGGCATTCAAATTGGCAAAGAAGAAGTCAAACTCTCCATCTTTGCTGATGACATGATACTCTACATAGAAAATCCACCCCAAGATTGCTAGAACTCATACAGCAATTTGGCAGTGTGGCAGGATACAAAATCAATGCCCAGAAGTCAGTGGCATTTCTATACATTAACAATGAGACTGAAGAAAGAGAAATTAAGGAGTCAATCCCATTTACAATTGCACCCAAAAGCATAAGATACCTAGGAATAAACCTAACCAAAGAGGTAAAGGATCTATACCCTAAAAACTATAGAACACTTCTGAAATAAATTGAGGAAGACACAAAGAGATGGAAAAATATTCCATGCTCATGGATTGGCAGAATTAATATTGTGAAAATGTCAATGTTTCCCAGGGCAATATACACGTGTAATGCAATCCCTATCAAAATACCATGTACTTTTTTCAGAGAGTTGGAACAAATTATTTTAAGATTTGTGTGGAATCAGAAAAGACCTCAAAAGCCAGGGGAATTTTAAAAAAGAAAACCATAGCTGGGGGCATCACAATGCCAGATTTCAGGTTGTACTACAAAGCTGTGGTCATCAAGACAGTGTGGTACTGGCACAAAAACAGACACATAGATCAATGGAACAGAATAGAGAATCATGAAGTGGACCCTCAACTTATGGTGAACAAATATTCGACAAAGTAGGAAAGACTATCCACTGGAGAAAGACAGTCTCTTCAATAAATGGTGCTGGGAAAATTGGACATCCACATGCATAAGAATGAAACTAGACCACTCTCTTTCACCATACACAAAGATAAACTCAAAATGGATGAAAGATCTAAATGTGAGACAAGATTCCATCAAAATCCTAGAGGAGAACACAGGCAACACCCTTTTTGAACTTGGCCACAGTAACTTCTTGCAAGATACATCCAGGAAGGCAAAAGAAACAAAAGCAAAAATGAACTATTGGGACTTCATCAAGATAAGAAGCTTTTTCACAGCAAAGGATACAGTCAACAAAACTAAAAGACAACCTACAGAATGGGAGAAGATATTTGCAAATGACCTATCAGGTAAAGGTCTAGTTTCCAAGATCTATAAAGAACTTATTAAACTCAACAGCAAAGAAACAAACAATCCAATCATGAAATGGGCAAAAGACATGAACAGAAATCTCACAGAGAAAGACATAGACATGGCCAACACGCACATGAGAAAATGCTCTGCATCACTTGCCATCAGGGAAATACAAATCAAAACCACAATGAGGGATCCCTGGGTGGCGCAGCGGTTTGGCGCCTGCCTTTGGCCCAGGGCGCGATCCTGGAGACCCGGGATCGAATCCCACATCAGGCTCCCGGTGCATGGAGCCTGCTTCTCCCTCTGCCTATGTCTCTGCCTCTCTCTCTTTCTCTCTCTGTGACTATCATAAATAAAAAAAAATTAAAAAAAAAAAAATTAAAAAAAAAAAAAAAAAAAAACCACAATGAGATACCACCTCACACCAGTGAGAATGGGGAAAATTAACAAGGCAGGAAATCACAAATGTTGGAGAGGATGTGGAGAGAAGGGAACCCTCTTGCACTGTTGGTGGGAATGTGAACTGGTGCAGCCACTCTGGAAAACTGTGTGGAGGTTCCTCAAAGACTTAAAAATAGATCTGCCCTGTGACCCAGCAATTGCACTGCTGGGGATTTACCCCAAAGATACAGATGCGGTCAAACCCGCACCCCGATGTTTATAGCAGCAATGTCCACAATAGCCAAACTGTGGAAGGAGCTTCGGTGTCCATCGAAAGATGAATGGATAAAGAAGATGTGGTCTATGTATACAATGGAATATTCCTCAGCCATTAGAAACGACAAATACCCACCATTTGCTTCAACGTGGATGGAACTGGAGGGTATTATGCTGAGTGAAAGAAGTCAATCGGAGAAGGACAAACATTATATGGTCTCATTCATTTGGGGGATATAAAAAATAGTGAAAGGGAATAAAGTGGAAAGGAGAAAAAATAAGTGGGAAATATCAGAAAGGGAGACAGAATATGAAAGACTCCTAACTCTGGGAAATGAACTAGGGGTGGTGGAAGGGGAGGTGGGCGTGGGTTGGGGGTGACTGGGTGACGGGCACTGAGGTGGGCACTTGACGGCATGAGCTCTGGGTGTTATTTTGTATGTTGACAAATTGAACACCAATAAAAAATAAATTTATTAAAATTTTTTTTAAAAAATTCTCAATTATTACCATCTCAAATATTTCTTCTGTTCTTTTCTCTCTCTCTCCTTTCTTCTTCTAGTATTTTCATTACACATGTTACACTTTTTATAATAATCCCATAGTTCTTAGATGTTCTATCACTTTAAATTATTTTATTCTCTTTGCTTTCCAATTTTGGAAATTTCTATTGATATTTCTTCAAGTTCACCTAGTCTTTCATTGTCCATGTTCAGTATGTTGATGGTCTCATCAAATACAGTCTTCATTTATATTACAGTCATTTTCATCTTTGGTATTTTTAAAAATTCTTTCTTAGAGTTTCCATTCCTCTACTCACATTACCCATTTGTTCTTGGATGTTTTCTGCTTTTTCAAATATAGCTCTTAGAATATTAGTCACAGTTATTTTAAATACTTGTTTTGACAATTGCAAAATGTCTGCCATATGAGTCTATTTCTAATATTACTTCTGTGTCAATAAACTATATTTTGTCTTTCAGTATTCCCTCTATTTTTTATGTAAAGCTGAACATAATATATTGGGCAAAAGGGACTGAGATAAATAGGCCTTGGGTTTGAGGTTTTCTGTTTGTTTTTCTATGAGTTAGGCTGTGCTTACTGTTGGCTGTAGCTCTCTGTGTCAGAAAAACTAAAATTCTCTCTGGTGTTCTTATTTTTGTCTCCCTTGTTGTCTTTCAGTTTCCCTAGAGGTTTCTTCTTAAATAGGATCTTAGATGAGCAGTTTTTTCAGTTCTACTCATCTATTATTATACAGGAGTCCTATTGATGTGGTGATAAGCTATACAAGGAAAGGAAACATTCTGTTTTCCTATTATTAGGTCCTGATTCATTTGTGAGCTTTTTGTGCCTCTGGGCACAAGTACTGGACACAAAGTTCACAAGTATTTCTTGGTCTTTTTTTCTCCTATTCATTGAAACAGGAAGTCTAGGGAGGTTCTACAGTTGGGAATTTACTTTCTCTCACATGGAGACTAGAGTGAGCTACAGTTAGATGTTTCTCATCCTCCAAGTTGGTAAACTCTGGTAAATCCCATTGGGTCATTAGGCTCTGGCAACATACTTTCTTTCAAGGGCAGTCTTCATTAAGAAATAAAATGTTTAAGGCATATTTCAAAATGGTTATATTTCCCTCCCTGTGCCAGAAGCACAAAAGGGATTTTTCTCCAGTACTCCCTGTCAGAACCTGGAAGAGCTCTTAGAAGTCAAACTCATGCAAGTCTGGGGGTCCTGCTAAGATAAGACCTCTGTGGATTGTTTTTAACTCTTGAGTCTGTCCACAGTGAGCCTCAAACACTCCATCAATTACAGTTAAGATTCCCTTCCCCAGTACTATTGTTCTAGTGGGGTTTTTTTCCTCCAATCAACTGTGACTCTCTATTTCTACCTATTTGTCTCTTCAATCATAGGACAGCAGTTTATCCTATAATCTCAGTTATCTGATGGTTCTAAGAAGAGTTGATTATTTTCAGCTTGCTCAAGCCCTTTTCATTGTTATAAGAATTGGAGTGATGCCCTCTAAGCCCCTTACATGGTGGACTGGAAACCTGAGGTCCTGAACAGTTTTGGATTGAACAATGAGAGAGGCAGTATATCTAGCAGAGACTTCATGAGCAGAGATGATAGTTCTGGCCACATTCTACACTTGGCACATAATTGGTATTCTCTACCTCTGAGACTTTAAAACCTCTTAAAAATTATTTATCAAGAAAGACAAATTTCAGGGTGCATAAAAGCCAAATGCCAAACAACTGAGGATTTTAAAATGTCTTATGAAATCTTTACTCTGAAACTAGGTGAAGAAGAGGATATGAACCACGGACTGGATTTTGCCAAGATATAAATGTCTAAAAATAAGCACTAAATTTTGAGTTATCCTGGGGTCATACCAAAGGGAAATCATTACCAAGTAACCACTAGGTAGAGAAAATGTTTAGAAACTGTGCCAAGAAATGAAAACAAAAGAGTTTTGTTCCCTATAGAGTTTTCCAAGATTATACTGACCTAGCAGAGAGGAATGAACTAAGGGTTAGAAAAGGAGTGGCCCAAGTCAATACAAGTAGAGAAGGGCACCAGGGCAGTTCCACCAATAATTCTATAAACAATCTGTCAGGTTCAATGTCCCTCTTATATCCTCACTGGTCTCTTTCAAAGGATCATGATTATATTCACTAAGGAACAGTTATCAATGTCTTCTGTCATGTTTTATGAGAAGTCAGAAAAGCTGCTCACCTCCCACTTTGAAATATTCTCTACTCTGATGCAATGGAGTCTGAATCTTACCTCTGTTAACGAATTTTGGCCTCCTCTTTCTACGATACTTTTTAAAAACATAAATACTTCTGAAAGCATGAAAGGATTTATTTCATTAGTATTTTTATCATTGGTTTACTAACGCTGCACTCTTCACAATAGAAACTGGATTCTGAAAATTGGATACTCAGAGAGAGAAGTAGAGAAGGAGGAAAACAGTTTTAAAAGCCATTGGTGCCTTACAGATAGGGGTGGTTGGAAGAGAATTTGATTTTTTTTTTTACAAATTTGCATACATATGTACAAATGTATGTGCCTACATACACACACCAAGAAGTGGTCACACCAGCCTCAAAAATCCATGATGTTTTATCTGAAACCCTTACATAATACTTATTACTTACAAATATCTATTGTATATGATGTCTGTGTTTTATTATCCCTAATAGACCTTAACCTCCTTCAAATGAAAAGTTGGGTCTTATTCAATTATGGTTGAATAAAATAATCCATTAGTTACTCATATATTTATTTATGCATTTTTATATGCAAGGTGTGCAAAGTACTAGATCTAATAATATCAAGGTAACTATTAATATTTCATGGTAATAATTCATTCACAGATGGTTGTATAGGAACTAAACTCATACACAGAAAACTACAACTAAGATAAGAATGCAACCAAAGGAAGTAAACTTGAGGATCATACATGTATCATAAAATTGGAAAATGTTCTTGGAAATTCTTTTTAGTCCCTTTCAGGTACTTATTAAATGCAAGTTCAGTGCAAGAAGGAAACAGTAAAAGTTCTCAATACTTCAGTGCAGTTTGCTAAATTCCACCACGTCTCTTGCTGGTAATGAATTATATGGCATATGGTAATGAATACCATATACCAGGTATATGCATTACTTTGTAACTGAAGCCTACTGAAATTAGAGAATGGATGGCTCTTGGAACTTTAGAGATTCAAAGCAATTTGTCTGCTAACTTGCTGTTAACTTGTAAGGAGAATAGCATCTCAATTTTATCAATTCAACTAAACACAAGCCAATAAAATAATAACCCCAAAGGTTTAAATATGTGCCTTATATGCCAATATTAATTGGTATCTTTGCAGTTTTATGTTTTAAACACAGTTATAGAAAATACTACCTTCCATGGGATTCCTGGTGGCTCAGTGGTTTGGCGCCTGCCTTCAGCCCAAGGCGTGATCCTGGAGTCCCGGGATGGAGTCTCACATCGGGCTTCCTGCGTGGAGCCTGCTTCTCTGTCTGCCTGTGTCTCTGCCCTTCTCTCTATGTGTCTTTCATGAATAAATAAAATCTTAAAAAGTACTACCTTCCATTTAAATAATTATGATATTAATACAGTTGCCATTATAACATCATAATACTATAATATACTTTCTCTCTTTTCTCTTTCTCTCTCCATTTGTATTTCCTTTCTTTTCCATTTGTATTTCATTGTTTCTCTCTCTTTCTTTACCCTATTGAGCTTTATTATATTCAAATAAAATAATAATGGACCAGTCTAAGATTAGGAGAATCGTGATTCAATGTCTATTTTGTATTAGCTACCAAACCACAGTAAATAGGACATATGTAGATAGACAAAAATAAAACAAATCTCTCCATCTTTACCTCACAGTGCAGTACCTTTGGACAACAAAACACTACTATCTCCTCACACAAATGAAAACTGAAAGGAGGGATGCCTGAGTGGTTCAGTGATTGAGCATCTGGCTTTGCCTCAGAGCATGATCCTGGGGTCCTGGGATCAAGTTTCACATTAGGCTCCCCATAGGGATTCTGCTTCTCCCTCTGCCTGTGTCTCTGCCTCTCTCTGTGTGTCTCTTATGAATGAATAAATAAATAAAATCTTTAAAAACAATAAAGAAAGAAAATCAAAAAGAAAGAGAGAATATCTTGCAGCATGTTTCCCTGGACTGGCTTATTTAAACCAGGACTCCTTGGGCCTCACAATATTGCCTAATTTAATATTACTATTACATAGCACCATTACATTAGTGTCTTCCAAATTTGCCTGAATTAAAATTAAATCCTGGTTATTTGTTAAAAATATAAATTATGATCACCAAACAGAATCTACCAAATCAGACTTTCTCAGAGTGAATCTTTATAACTTATGTTTGACAGAAACCTTAGGTAATTCTTATTATTAGGAATGATTGAGAAATGTTGATTGTTTCATTTTATTTAAAATTTACCTGAATAACCATCTGAAGCAAGAGTTAGAAGCTAAAAATCATCTGAATTATTACAAATGAGAAAACAGACACATAGGGAATTGAAAAAGGGGGCCGAGCTAGTTCTTAACCTCATATAATCTGGCTGTATTTTTATTTAATTAATTTATTTTTTTACTACCACTAAACCAAATTCTCTACTGTTTCCCAAACTGCTGGCCATGTGGCTGCTAGTCAAGGTAATGTTTCTGAATAACACTGAAAAGTAAGAAATAACACTTTATAATTCACCAAGTCTCTCTGATACTTACTAGTATCCTCATTGCTTACACAGATTTCTTGACCCCTCTGGCTCTTTGAAATCTCCTACCATAACTATCCCGCCTTCTTTCTGAAGGGTCCATACTCAATATTATTTTCTCTTTCCCAGTTTCCTCTTTCCCCAATACCCATCCATCCAGCAACTATGGTCAGTATCTTCAGATGGACAGAAAGCCAATAATCCAAGGCTGAAATATAGGATGTAAAAATCTCTGAATGTTTAATGGAACTAGAGCTAGAAAACTGGACTCTGCAGAACAAGGCAAAACATTTTACTTCTTTGGGTCTCCCATGTGAAGAACTTTAATCTGACCAGAGATTCTAGAGTAAGAATTTAGACCATCTGATCAAGTCTCTTATCTTAGAAGAAGGGAAATTAATATGCTAAAAGTTAATTTAGTAATTCAGTTGAAATTATAAAATTAAAATGTATAAAGTAATATGTTTGAAGATATAATGCCTTTCTTTGTCTTGCCTAAACTAGATTCCTCTTTATCTAAGCCCATGTAAACCAGGAAGTAACTCATTCTCTCTTTTGTGTAACTTCACCATATAAAACTGCACTGAGTGCTCTATATAAATCATATTTTACTAAACCTCAAAACAACTTTTCAAACTAAATATTGCAATCTCCAATTGATTTATGAGGAAACTGACTCACACATTAAAAGCCTGTTACTTCTTGCAAAAACAAAAATAGGGCTCACATTTAGCCTTTTTAAAAAAATTCTAAAATATATATCCCTTAGCCCCTTCTCAAGTAATTGTCACCTTAAAGCTCTACTTTTGAAAATGCATAAATGCTTCTAAAAGGCATTTGAAACAATAAATAGTAGAAAAGAGAGTGCATTTATGTACAAAGCTAAGAAGTAGAGCTAACAGGGAAGGTAATAGATAAAGGGAGAATCATATATAAAGACAGCTCAATGGGCCAGAACAATGACCACAATCAACAGAATGAAATGCTGACCCATCGTAAGGAGGCTGCATTTAGGTGGTTGCACAGAAGATGGACAAATAGAGGATAAGAAATGCTAGCATGTCTATTTGTTGGCCAGAAAGTATTGAGTGTTTATTATTTGTCAAGTGCATTTATAGGCTCTGGGAATACAGCGCCTAATATTTATAGGAACTTATGTTTCAGTGGGGAGTATAGGGATGAAAAATGTGATAAACACATAAAACAAAAGTCAAATAAGCCAATTTCAACACCTGACAAAAATGAAAAAGTGGGGTAGCATGGTAACAAGTGACTACAAGGGCCCCTATAGCTAGAGCAATCAGGGAAGTCTTTTGATGAGGTAGTATTTGCACTGAGTCCTAAATAAGTAGCAGGAAGCTATGCAAAAATAAGTGCAAGTAAAAGAAATGATGAGTGCAAAGGCTCAAAGATGGAGAAGACATGGTTATGTTCAAGGGACAGAAAGTATGCCAGTATTGATGTTGTTTCATAAACAACTGAGAGAATGACTATAGATGTCTTTGGAGACATATAGAGGCTAGATCACATAGGGCATTGTAGGTTACAGTAAGATTTTATCCTAGGCATAATGAAAAGCCATTGCAGGATTTTATACTAAGGACATGCACTGATTTACTTTTGAAAACATCACTGTGGCTGCTGTGTGGAGAATAGCCTATGAGGAGATGAGAGAGGAAGCAGGGAGATTATCTAAGCAGGCTCCTGCCTTAGTTCCATAAGATGGTAGTTTCTGGGACCGTATATAGTAGTAGAGATAGTGAGAACTAGTTGAAGTTCAGTTATGTTTTGGCAGAACAGCTAGCTTAATTCATATACCAGGTCTAAAATATGAAAGAGAGTGGAATCAAACATCACTGACTCCTAGACTTATAACCTGATTACCTAGGTGGTGGTGGTAGTGCCCTTCCATGAGGTGATAGGATGGTATGGACTGAGGTAGAGGACTAAAGTTGATAGTTCTGCTTTGGCTATGTTCAATTTGAGATACCTATTAAATAGTCTGGTACTAATCAGTACTCAGCTATATGAGTTGGCTATCTTAGATTTGAGCACTTGAGAGGTATTTGAATGGGAATATTGAGAGTTCAGAATACAAATAGTATTTGAAACAATGGGATCAGTGGCGATTACCTAGTAAGAGAGTATAGATAATAGGGATCAGGCAACTGAGAACTGAGGCCAGAGTCCTAGGGAAATTCTAACAACTAGAGATTTTGTAGATATCATGGACCGATGAAAGAAGACTGAAAATTGCAGTTAATGAGGTAAGAGGAAAGCTAGAATGTATGGTGTCCTGGAAACAAAAGAAAACGTGTTTCAGGATAAATGGAATCATAGATCATGTTAAATACTGTAGAGTGCAATAGCAATATGATGGAAAACTAACCATTAGTCATAGGAAGATGTAGATTAATGGTAACCTTGTACAGAACTGTTCACAAAGAATGACAAAGTCCAAATGAAATGAATATGAGTGAGAAACAAACTGTTAGGTGAGTACATGAAGAAGACAAATATAAGGGACTCATGATTTTTATCCTATAAATGGAAGCAGAGCAATAGTACACTTAAATTCAAGGTTATATGAGGGAAAGGGACAAGAATTTATTTATTTATTTATTTATTTATTTATTTATTTATTTACCTACCTATCTATTTATCTTAAAGATTTTATTTATTTATTCATGAGAGACACAGAATGAGAGGCAGATGCCTAGGCAAAGAGAGAAGCAGGTTCCATGCAGGGAGCATGATGTGGGACTTGATCCCGGGACTCCAGGATCACGCCCTGGGCTGAAGGCAGACACTCAACTGCTGAGCCACCCAGAAAGATTGGAATAAGATTATAAAGAATATTTTGAAAGAATCCATTAAGAGTAGAAGCCTGATGATTCAGGAAAGAAAGAGTTTAATTGCAGAAATTAAATCCTTAAGATGGTAATAGTGGATGGAATTTCTGGCACAAATTAGCTTGGTCTTGTGTAAGGATATCATTTTTTCTATAATAAGGGAAACCACAGTAGGGAAAAGGAAACTATAATAAGGGCAACAACACAGTAGGGTGGCAGAATTTTTGGTCAAGATGAATTAATTTTCATCAAATTCCATCTATTGTGTACAAGGTTTTCAGCTAAAAGAGCATGCAGGGAATGGGTATTGAAGATTTCAGAAGGCATGAAACTGCCACTACCTTCAGATAGGTAAATTTAATAGGAAAATTTAGGAGGCTTCTCTGTCAGTGTTGAGATTCATTTTGATATGGCGGACATAAATTTAAGTAAGTCCAGTTCATGAATTTTCTCTGATTGTTGAACTTCTCATTCATAGGTACAAAATAAGAGGGTGGCTGAGCTGATCAGGTTGGGATATTCCAGGTGAGTAGGATGTCAGGGGAGAAAGGATAGACAACTTACAAGTTTTCAAAAAGAACACAAGGCTGAAATAAAGAGTCTAGATTTCTTAGGAAAGTGAGGACCTGAAGTGATTGATAGATAGTGCAAAAGTGCTAAAATAAACAACTGCAGGTTTTTGTTTGAGGAATTATTGGAATAAAAATAATAGAGCAAGCTAGAAGAAGAGAAGTTGATAATCAGGGATTATTGAAATATTTAAAACTAACATTTTGGGAGTAGTGTAGGTATAGGTAATGAATACATGATCATGTGGCCAAGAGGGATTCAAAGATATGTGGGAAGCAAGTAGATGAAGGTTCTAGGAATGTAGGGGTTAGATGTATTACCTATTTGCATGAGGAAATTGCAAAATATCAGAGAGAGACAAGAGCTAGATGCTCTATGAATAACAAAACCAAAGATATCAGTAGTTGATAGCATGGAAGTGAAAGCTAATAAAATTTCATGAGTTGAATTTGGAAAAAAAAAAAAGAACTAGTGTTTAAGGAGGAGGGAGAAGAAATTATTTTCAAATAACAAAAGGGAATAGGAAAGACACTTGAGTTACATGGGGTGTAGAAATAAAAATCATCTATATTCAAGAAGTTACAGAGAGAGATGTAGTATCTTCAGTGTGGCCATGTTTTAGTGAAGCAAGAAGATAGAGTGTCCATTCAAAGAAGTGGGTGAGAACAGAATGGGATATGTTTGTGATAGAGATTTCAATGATACTGAAGGATTAGAGCAAGTGGGGGGTTGTAAGTTAGGATCAGATCCGTGAATGTAAACAACTGTAAGGGGAAAATCATTTGTATTTTGATGTATGGCACTGAAAATTGGATTTCTGTTGACATCCAAAGATATAGGTAGGTACAGTAGATTAACTCTGGAAATCAGAAAAGAGACTGAAGACTTGGTAACAGTGTTTATGGCCTTTGGGGGCTGGAAAGAGGGGAGTCAACTTATCAAAACATGAAATAGCTGGAGATTGAGAATTCTGCTTGGCTGTTCCCTTGAGTAAAGGAGCTGACTTACCCCATTCACAGAGGTGACTTAGATGATACAATTTCATTTAAGAAATATGTGAAAGATATGGAGGTTATAACTGACTACCAGATCAATAAAAGCTGAAAACATGACTTCACTAAAGAGGAAAAAAAAAGATATATTCTTTGACTGCATCAATAAAAATTCACCACCCTGAAAAAGTGAATACACCCATTGGTAGTAGAATGTATTGAAAGCACTGTGGCTAATTCTAGGTTTCATCTTTAAAGAATAACATTGGCAAGTGCAAGTCTATCTCCACATCCCTAAGATGTGGTTGAAAACACAAAGATGATCATAACCATGTTGAATAATAAAGAGATTGCCAGGTATTGAACAAGCTATGTATTAATTAACCAAAAGTGCTACTTCAGCAGATAAAAGGATCTAGGCTTCTCTAGACATAAAAGGACCCTTTAAGCATAGAAAGGGCAGATTGCTTGGGAAATCTGATCTGTCCTAAAATGATCTTTCTAGAAATAAATCTACAGGGCCTTGTGTTTCAGAATACTCTAGCAAGTTTGCATATGTTCTTGAGTCTCATGCCAGACCCATTTGACCAAAACTACTGAGAATAAATCCAGGAATCTATATGAGCTAATATGCTATATATCATAACCTCTCCCCCAATTCAATCACAGGAAAAATTAATAAGATCATTAATGTGCTATTAGATGCTTCTCAGGTAATAGTTTTTGGTATACTATGCTATATTAAATGAAAGGTAAGCTTATCTTGATTCACTCATGTATACTAGTGCCTAAACAGTGCCTGGCACAGAGTGGGTACATAAACATTTGGTGAGTTAATGACTGAAGAAATAAACACTCTCTCTAATCTAGATTTAGGCCCTCTGTATTCTCAATTCCAACTTGGGATATTACTATTGATTAAATACCTCTGTTGCTCAGTCTCTACAGAAACTTATCTTTAGCTAAATCTAGAAAGGAGTCTCTATGACTAAGCTCCTGTCTATGTTACCTTTCCTTAATTCACTCTCATCTTAATTCTGATCCTCTTATTCTAAGAAAGGGTCAGCCTTTCCATTTGATTATCCAAACTTGATGCCAGTGCATGCTTATCCTAAGCATTAGACTAGATTTTAGCTGTTGAGTCACAAATTGCTTAGGACAGTCTTACCTGGTCTGAGAAATCCTCAGGGCTTCAATCAAACCTACCATGGTTAAACAAGGCCATGTCACAACCACTTCTAGCAAAAGTATAAATAAAATTTTCCAAGGCTTAATGTGGTTATTCATTTCAAATAGCTTAAATAACTCGCTCATGAATAAAAAAAAGTTATTCTGAGATTTTCAAAGATTTAAGACTAGTAGGAATAAGCTATAGAAAGGAGATTTGATTCAAAATAAAGGAGAGCAATCTAAAATTAATCTCTCTACTATAGTATCAACTGTCTTAAAGTAGCCAGCCCCCTTTCACTAAGAGAATTCAAATAGAAGCAAAACAAAAATGTATCAAGAATAGAATCATAAAGCTTGAAGGAACTTTGGAGATCAGTTTAATATATTATTTCAACTTTATCCTTTTATAAGCGTTGAATCTAAGATCTAGAAAAATTGAGATCTATCTAGCTTTATAAAGCTTACTAATGCCAACGTTACAAATACAAGCTAGTCTTAGGGCTTTGTCCACATATCTTCTCTAATTGGAGAAATGGTACCTGCTTTGGTTTATAGGACTCTGTCTTGTATAAATTCTAAAGCTAGTAACTCATTCTTTTCTCTTTTTTTCTGTTTATATCTGGAATTTTATAGTTAATTAATTTTACATGGAAATGAAGTGAATCATGACTCTCAATTTGCATATTTACAAATTGAAAAAAAAAACCAAATCTGCCTGAAAACAGTTTATGACAACCTGTTATTTACTGACAAAGAAGTAACTCTCTTTTTTTGGCAGGTGAAACAAATGAAATGACATCTACCTTCTTGTTGTGTCTAACAAGATCCTCCCCTTGGGCCCGAGAATACAATTTTGCCAATGGTAGAGAAAGGAAATAACATTTACAGAACGTCTGCTTGGTAGGTGTTTCATATATGTAATCACATTTAATTTCATTTAATCTACACAATATCTCTGTGAAATGGGATAGTACAGCCATTTTACAGATGAGGAAATTGTATCTTAAAACGGTTTAGTGCCATGTTTAAAGCCCTATAGCTAATATATAGTAGAACAAGATTTGAAATTAGGTCTTAGTTAGGAGGACCAACTGCTCCAATTTGCTCGGAACTCAGGAATTTCCCAGGACATAGCAAATTGAAGTCCCAGGCAAACTGAGATGACTGCTCACCCTGGTTAGTCCAAAATCTAGGGAAAAGGAAGTTCTTTCCGAAGCTCATCAAACACCAGTGGCTCAACTAGGGGTATTATAGAGGAGGAGGACAGGGATAGAGGCTATGATATAGCATGTTAGGACACAGATTTCTGGATCTGTTCTGTGATTTTGACTGAATGGATTCAGAATCCCAAGTTATTCTGATATACATGATCTATAAATTATGTTTTTAGAAATAACATTTTAGAAGTAAAGATCAGACTTTCCAAGCAATCTATCCTTTTTTCTCAGAATGGGTCCTACTATGTCCAGAGGAGCCTAGACACCTGTATTTGCTGGCCTCATGGTAACATTTGATTTGAAGATCATCAACGTGAGGGAAGCCTCTGTTCCAATTGTGGTTGGCAGTAAGTGGATAAATGCAACCTTCTCCTTAGGAAAAGATAGGAAGCCATACTATGGTCTTTGTAGCAAAAGGCCAAGGTTGAAGAACATCAGATAAGCACAAAAGCCATTAATCAGGTATCTGAATGATCCCTTTGGGCCAGTAATTCTCAAACTATAACGTGTATAATGAGCACTGTGGGGATCAATATAGCATGTGGAGTCCTGTAATCAACATCCTGAGCCTGATTTAATTGGTCCAAAGTAAGGCCCTTGTATATGGTTCACTTTTTGTGCCAACTTGACTGAGGGGTGCTACCTGTGTCTGTGAGAATATTTCTGAGTAAGATTAGGATTTGAATCAGTAAACTACTTAGATTGTCTTCCCCAGTGTGGATGCATGTCATACAATCCACTGAGAGATTGGATAGAACAAAAATGCAGAGGGAGGTTGAATACACTCTCTGCTGGCTGTGTGAGCTGAGACACCAATCTTCTGCCCTTGGACTGGGCTTACATCATCAGCACTCACAGTTCTGTGTTCTTTAGACTCAGGCTGAAATTTATACCATGGGATCTCCTGGGTCTCTAGGATGGCAGATAATGGGACTATCAGCTACAATAACATGAAGCAATTCCTCATAGTGAATAAATCATGTGTGTGTGTGTGTGTGTGTGTGTGTGTGTATCCATTGATCATCTATCCTATTGGTTCTGTTCCTCTAGAGAACCTTGATTAGTACATCCAAGAATACATATTTTACATGCCCCTTTCTCCCAACTAGTTAATTCTTACACTTTCTTGATTGTCTGATCGAAACTATAATCTTACATTCATTTTCTGCTTATTCTCTGCCTAATATGATACTAGACACTGGTAGATGGAGGGGGTTTAGATAATACCTAATTTTATAAAAGCAGAGTATAAACTAAAGAAATTTTTGACCTAGGAGACAACAGAGTCAATCATATACCTGTGTTGTTGTTGTTGTTGTTGTTGTTGTTGCTGTTGTTGTTGTTTTCTGGTGGGAAAATCCATTTTGAAACTGTCCCAAAAGAAAAGCATCTGGATGAGAAGAGAATTTAGATTAGGCATTTTACTGATTTCTTCTCCTTGCCATTCATATTTCAATGCTAATTTTCTAAAGTCTTTTACACAAAACAGTTTCAAATTCCATACAAGGCAAATTGAGCAAATTCCATTTCAGAATTGCAGTTGTGTTGACACACGGTAATCTTATTAGCAATAAAAGGATATTACCTATAATTGAATAGCTCTGCAATTAGCAAATTTCAGAGCCAGAGAACACCATCATTCTTCAGTTTTACATTTGTTTTTATCCACAGCAGGAAATGTTTGAATTACCAACAAAACTATTAGCATGCTCTTACTCTACCAAATGAAAAAATAACTTAATAAAAAACTGCTTCACCCAGAATAAATATTAACTACAGTTCATGCAGATAAGCTTAACTTTAGCAATCAGGACTGTGTTAGACTTGTACTTTCATAAATAATGTGTACATTTATTTCAAGCAATGTAAAATGAATGTCACCCCAATATCTGATTGGATAAAATTCTGTGTTGATAATAAAGGCCATGTCTCCATTTATTTAAACAAATATATCTGTGGGGAAAATAAAGTATTCATCCTAGGAAGTTATATTTGGTGTCTTCATGACAGCTGTATAATTGGGTCATTCTAATATTATAACACAAACACACGCACACACACACACACACACATTTCCTTTAAAATGGATTTAGCTATGTTCCAGGGCTCAACATCACCCATGGAACAAATTACATTAAAATTACAATTAACTTCCGCTCAACTGTCAGCAGAAATCGATGTTGCTGTGTACATACTGCCTCTTCCTCACTTTTATTAAGCCCCTTTCAATTATGAGGGAACATAAATTGGAAGGATGTCGCTATGTCATCTACAGTATTAAAATGTACGAGGAACATTGACCCTGGCCTCTAGAGATTATGTGAAAAGCCATTTATATGCACAGCTGTACAAATTGCCTGAGTTTAATGCTAAATTCCGTGGAAAATCATCTTTGCTGCTCTGCATCTGAGGAAGAACAAGGTTTAAATATTTAATGTGTTCCCTTACCAGACAAGCCCAGTCAGCAGTGAATTAGTGAACCGGCCAGTACAGAGAGCTCCTTTTGGGAATGACAGGTTTTGCCTTTAAATGCAAGGAGTGACCTGAGTTCACACTTTGCCAGAAACAGCAGCCAAGGGAAGAGCTGACTGGGTTAGTTCCCCTTGCCTTCCCCAATGTTGTCTTCCACAAAACTACTCCCAGTTTGATTCCTGGACCTGTCTCTGGTCTGTTCTTGAATATTGATTGCAACAGCATCCCTTCACCTCTATCAGACCCTTCTTCATAGATATGTGCCAGTCATGAAAATATATTTTGGATATATTATTGAAAGAGCACCTCTTCATATTCAAAAAATAAAAGGACAAGCAGACAAAAACAAATGAATCTGGCCATGGATGGAAATCTTATGTCCAAATGTAGCTATTAGAGAAATTGCTATAGTTCAAATCCCACTTGACCACTTCCTGGCTCTGTCAATTTATTTATCTTCCACGTGTCTCTGCTTTCTTATATGCAAAAATTAGGAAAATTGCTTTTTTATGTAAAAAGTTAAAATGATCAGAACATCTCCACAGGATTGTCTTGAATAAAAGGCTTAACAAATGAAATATAGTATTAAAAAGAAAACAGCTATTTTCAAGAGACATTGTAGCTTGTCATGATTTATTTTTATATGACCACACACAATCTTCTTTATGTTGAGCTGAAATCTGTCTCCTTATCATCTTTATATCTTACCTTCTTGAGGACTCTCCAAAGATAAAATTAGATGTCCAGAAGCTAATGAGCTTCTGTCATAAAGGTGTTCAAACAGAAGTTGTGGCATTAATGTAGCAGAGGGCACTTAATCTTAGAAGTTATTGTTGTACCAGGTCAACTCCCAACTGGAAGGACAGGAAATCAGAACAATGAAAGTGGGATGGAGAGTACAAAAGAACACAATATGAGAATCACTAGGGGACATTTTCAAAATCCATGTTAAGACTTCATCTTGATGGATAGGGAGAAGGCTGCTGGAGTTAGAAGACAGACTAGCCTTTTCCAATCCTGGTTTGGAAATTACTAGACCAACGGCAATTTGGAATTACTCAGACTGTCTGACATCTTGAGTCAGGACTGGAGATGTTTACCTAGATTGGTAAGTCTCAACCCCGTACACATTAGAGTCACCTGGGGAGCTTTTCAAAAGTACTAATGATCAGGCCTCACCCCAGATCAGTTAAATCAAAATCGCTGGGAGATGCGCCAGAGCACTGAAGCTTTTAAAAAGCTCCCCGGGTAATTCTAATGTGCAGCCAAAGTTGAGAACCAATGATCTATAGATACTTATCTAGATAACCTTAAATGTTCTTTTTTAATTTGCAAATCTATGACTTGTAGCATTTCAAACTAAGCAAACACAAAGCTCCAAAATAATAATTATTATACAGATTAAGATATGTATCCAGATACATCCTAATGATAATAATAGTAAATAATATCAGTTTTCATTTGTATAGTGAATAAACTAGTTCCACTCTCTAAACACCCACAGTGGCTATAATTTAGAAAGTTTAACCATCTTGAGCAAGATTCCATAGTTGATGAGAAGTCAAGCTGGGACTCAAGTCTGGTTGTTCACATTCTTGAATTAGTTCTGTTTCTCCTCTATCACCATCAGCTAGTTTCTGAGGTCCTCTAGTGCCTAATTCTATTTGCATTAACAGATCATGCTCTGTCTCCTGTAAAGTATTCCATGGAAGTTCAGCTATCAGTTATGACTCTAAGTCAATCTCTAGCTTCTAACTGATACTTCCAGACTAAAGATCCTTTGTGTTTACTTTTGATGACAAATGGTGGTCTTAGAGAACTGGTGACTCGTTAGAGTTCAGTGAATCAAGGATTTGATTACACTTATGGCAATTTCATATGAATTAATTCTTAATGTAATAAAACAATCAACTTACCTTAAAAAAAAAAAAAACAACAAGACATAACATTTCTTCTTACTTCAACACACACAAATCAGAATTTTTTGTTAAATGAAAAGGACAATGAGAATTTTACTATCCAAGCCACCAAAATTGAGTTTGACATTTCCTGGTTACTTGCAACAACAATTAAATAGTTAAAACACTCAAGAACTAACCCAACTTCCACTTCTAGGAAAATGAAACAGATGGACTTTTCCTAATTCCTTCAAGTAAGTACAACTAAAATCCTTGTTCATATGTAAAACAAACAGAGAGTCTCTGAAAGTTAAAGAAGAGAAGAAATACCAAGAAGGGGAGTCAGGACCTGAAGAATGATATAGTGGTGAACTTCTGGACTTTCTTTTTACCTCATATATCCCACCTAAAGAAGCCAGCAACTGGAAATGTCAATAGGCTCAGACCAAAAAAGACAAAATAAGGGCTAATCTCTCTGATCAAAGGACCAAGAAATGGGCAGTGAAGCAAGACAAAAAAAAACTTTGATATAATAACTGCTCCCCTGTAGCCAAATACCACAGGAAATAAAGCTGTAACTCTACTCCCACCCACACCAGGAAATGTGTAGAGTTTAAACTTCCATCCTCACTAAACTGTAATGAGGCACCCCAAATATTCCCCCAAATGTTATCAAAAAAGCAAAACATGTAGATGGAAATTTGATCCCCATTAGACAGTAACAAGGGCTCCACCAGTGCTATGTCGGTGGAAACTGCATGGGCAGCCTAGACATCCACCCTCACAGAACAGTAACAAGATGACCTTCACCTTTTTGCTCAGGTATTGTCAGAGGAACAGGGACATCCCTAGTACCCAGTGGTAACAAAGTCACACCTTCCCATGATCTCAGTGGAGGCCACATAGGAAGCAGTAATGAGGCACTCTTACCCTCGAACAAATACCAGTGGAAGGCTAATGGGGAGCTAGCACTCCCACCCCAAATAACAATAATGAAAAGTACTCCCTCAGGTGTCACAGAGGCCAACTAGGAAACATTGACTTCTACTTCCACTTGACACTGAAGATGTATTCCTCTCATCCTCCATCCCCTGCTAGAATACTGCCAGTGGAAGCCAATTAAAATAAAAGCTTTAAAGAAGATCCAGGGCAGCCTAGGTGGCTCAGAGGTTTAGCACCACCTTCAGCCCAGGGCATGATCCTGGAGACCCAGGATCAAGTCCCAAGTCAGGCTCCCTGCATGGAGCCTGCTTCTCCTTCTGCCTGTGTCTCTGCCTCTCTCTCTTTCTTTCTGTGTCTCGAATGAATGAATGAATGAATGAATGAATGAATGAATGAATAAATAAATAAATAAATAAATAAATAAAATCTTTAAAAAAATAAAAAATAAGATCCAGAGTCTTGTAACATAATAATAATTCAAAAAAACATTCTCTAATTTTCAATTGAAAATACCTCATCACAAGAACCAAGATGATATCAAACTGAATTTAAAAAGATAATCAATAGAGCTATTTTAATTTGCTAGGGCTGCCATAATAAATACCACAGACTGGGTGGCTCAACGGAGATTTATTTCCTCACAGTCCTAGAGGCCAACATAAAGGTAGGGTCAGCTTCATTCTGAAACCTCTCCCCTTGGCTTGTCCATGGCATCTTCTTACAGTGTCTTCACATGATTACCTGCTATGCATGTCCATGCCCTCCCTTCTAGTTAGAACACATTGTGGATCAAACCCCATCAGTATGATCTCATTTTACCTTAACCACCTCTTTACATTTCCTTTCTTCAAACAGAGTCACAATTTGAGATACTGGGGATCAGGGCTTCCACCCATGAATTTTGAGGAAGGGGGAGAAAACAATTTAGCCCAGAATAGATGCCAATTCTGACATGACAAGGACATTAGAGTCATTTGACAAAGATTTTAAAGCAGCCACCATAAAAATGCTTCACTGAACAATTACAAACTCACTTGAAACAGAAAAAAATAGAAAATCTCAGCAAAGACATGGAAGATAATGAGGAAAAATCAAATGGAAATTTCAGAACTGAAAAATATAATGACTGAAATTAAAGATTCAATGGATGGGATTCACGGCAGAATAGAGTAGGCAGTGGCAAGAATCACTGAACTAACAGATGGAACAATAGAAACCACCATCTGAACAACAATGAGTATTAAAAACAATAACAAAGAAATCAACAAAGCCTAGGGGAACTGTGAGACTATGACAAAGATTATCATTCGTGTCATCAAAGTCCAAGAAGGATATATATATATATATATATATATATATATATATATATATATATATAAAGAATGTGATTCAAAAAGAAAGCTTCAAAGAAAATGGCTAACAGCATTCCAAATATGGCAAAAGATAGAATGCTACAGAGTAGAGAAGGTGAGCAAACCCCAAACAGAAATAACACAAAAAAAAATCTATACCAAGACATGTCAAGATCTCTAAGAACTAAAAATAAATTTAAAATCTTGGAACAACATAGGAGAAAAAAAAATGACAATGAATTTCTTAGGTAAAACCATGGAGACCAATAGGAGGAGGCACAATCTTTTATAAGTACTGGAAGAAAAGAACTAACAACCCTGAACCCTATATCCAGTGAGGATGTCCTTCAGAAATGAAAGGAAATACTACCCAAATTAATCTACACATTTAATGCAATCCCCATCAAAATACCACCAGTGTTTTTCACAGAGCTAGAACAAACAATCCTAAAATCTGTATGGAATCACAAAAGACCCTGAATAGCCAAAGAAATTCTGAAAAAGAAAAAAACTACAGGCATCACAATTCCAAATTTCAAGTTACATTACAAAGCCATAGTCATCAAGACAGTATGGTACTGGCACAAAAACAGACACACAGATTAATGGAATAAAATAGAGAACCCAAAAATTGACCCACAACTCTTTAATCAACTAGAGTTTGACAAAGCACAAAAAGAATATCTGATCGAAAAAAGCCAGTGTCTTCAACAGATGATGTTGAGAAAACTGGACAGCCATGTGCAGAAGAATGAAACTAGACCACTTTCTTACACCATACAAAAAAAAAAAAAAAGAATGGAAGACCTACATATGAGACAGGAAATCATCAAAATTCTAGAGAAGAACACAGGCATAATCCTCTTTAAACTCAGCCATAGCAACTTCCTACTAGATATGTCACCACAGGCAAGGGAAACAAAAGCAAACATGAACTTTTGAGATTTCATCAAGATAGAAATTTTCTGCACAGCAAAGAAAACAATCCTCAAAACTGAAAGACAGCCTACGGAATAGGAGAAGATATTTACAAACAACATATGTGATAAAGGGTTAGTATTCAAAATTTTCAAACTCAATACCCAAAAAACCACCCAGTTAAGAAATGGACAGAAGACCTAAATAGACACTTTCCAAAGAACACATCCAGATGGCTGACACATGAAAAGATGCTCAACATTACTTATCGTCAGGGAAATACAAATCAAAACCATGATGAGATAGCATTTCACACTTGTCAAATGGCTAAAATTAACAACACAGGAAGCAACAGGTATTGGGGAGGATTCAGGTAAAGGAGAACACTCTAGCACTGTTGGTGGGAATGCAAACTCATGCAGCCACTCTAGAGAACACTATAGAGGTTCCTCAAAAAGCTAAAAATAGAACTATGATAGGATCCAGCAATTGTACTACTAGATATTTACCCAACAATACAAAAACACAGATTTGAAAGAATACATGCACCCTAATGTTCATAGCAGCATTGTCAACAATAGCCAAACTATGAAGAGAACACAAATGTCCATCAACTGATAAATGGATAAGTAAATTGTGATACACACACACACACACACATACACACACACACACACGGGAATATTACTCAGCCATCAAAAAGAATGAAATCTTGCCATTTGCTATGACATGGATGGAACTAGAGTGTATTATAGTAAGTGAAATAAGTTGGCCAAAGAAAGACAAATACCAAATGATATCACTCATATGTGGAATTTAAGGAAAAAAAACAGATGAGCATATGGGAATGGGGAAAAGAAAACAAGGAGAGAGGAAGACAAACCAGAAAAGATTTCTAATGTTAGAGAACAAACATGATTGATGGAGGGATGTCAGTGGATGGTGTGGATGGGCTGGATGGGTGATGGGTATTAAGGAGAGCACTTGTTACAATGAGCACTGGGTGTTGTATGTAAGTGATGAATCACTGAATTCTACTCCAGAAACCAATATTGCACTGTATGTTAAACACTTAAAAATTTTAAAAAAGAATAAAATAAAAAGAGAAGACTGCAAAACAAAACAGAACACACGAAAGGAAAATTAACACATTTTCAGATGAAGGGAAACTAAGAGAATCTTTTACTAGAAGATGTTTCAAAAGGAATGGCCAAAAAACTGGAAAGAAAGAAAAACAAGGGAATTTTGGAACACCAAAAAGGAAGGAAAAACATGGTAAGCAAACAGATTTCTCTTCTGGAATTTTCTAAATTATGTTTGAAAATTGAAGCAAACGTTAGTATTATGTGGTTCTAAATGTGTATAGAGGAAATAGTTAAGGCAATGATATTACAAATGAGGGAGGGTAGTTTTCTGTACTTCACTTAAACTAGTGAAATGGTGACACTAGTAAACTCTGATGTGATATATAGATATATCTTTCCAGTTTTTTAGATATATACATATTTCTATGTGTATAGTCATACCTACAGAAAGCATTAAAAAAGCTATGCAAAGAGATACAATCAACACCCTTTTTCAAGAAGCTATAGAACAATTAGACTGAAAGTCAGCAAGGATTTGGAAGAATTCAACTGTACTTTCAACCGACAGAATTTAATCAACATTTATGGAACATTCCTTTAACAGCCAAATACACATTCCTTCCAGTACCCAGGACAGATGCCAAAACAGACAACATTTCAGGTATAAAACAAGCCTTAGAATTTTTAAAGAATGTAAACCATACATATGTTTTTTGTCTGAAAACAATAGCAACAAACTATATATCAAGAACCGAAATATAACAGGAAAATCTCCAATCATTTGGAAACTAAACAGTACACTTCTAAATAATCCATATGTCAAAGAAAATGCCTCAAGAGGCATAAAAACTACATTAAATGAATGAAAATGAAAATAGAATATATCAAAATTTATAGAACACAGTTAAAACTGTACAAGAGGAAAATTTGTAGCAGTTAATGTACAAATATTAGAAAAGAGGAAAGCTCAAATCAAAAAATCTAAGTTCTCATCCAAAGAACTTAGAAAAAATAAAAGCCAAATAAACTAAAGCAAGCAGAAGGAAGGAAATAATATAGATAAGAGCAGAATTCAATGAAATTGAACAGGAATGCAATGGAGAAAATCAATGAAGTGGAGAGCTAATTTTTTTGAAAAATCAATAAAATCGGCAAACTGCTAGCAAGACTAAAAAAAAAGATACAAATTACCAATATCAGGGATGACACAGAACATATTACTACAGACATGTAGACATCAGGGGATATCACTCTAGGCATTGCAGGCATCCAAAAGATAATAAGGAATAACTTCACCCATATGAATTTGACAACTAGGATGAGGTAGGTCAATTCCTCAAAATCTGCCACAATCTTCTCAACATGAAACAGATAATTCAAGCAGTCCTATATAACTAGTAAGGAAGTTGAATTCATAATTTCAAAAAATTACTTATAATCTCCAGGCCCAAATGTTTTCAGTGAAAATTCTGCCAAATGATTAAAGAAGAGCTGTACCAATTCTAAACACTCTCTTCCAAAAAGTAGGAGGGAAACCTTCCTAATTCATTTTAATAAACTACTGTAGGATACCATTAGCTATTGCAAGACCTAAGATAGTCTTGCAAAAATCAATTGTATTTTTTATACTATCATGTGTACTTGTAAACTGAAATTAAAAATATGACATCATTATAATCAGTCAAAAAATACTTAACTATAAATCTAGTAATATGTGTATACCACTTCTATACTAAAATTATGAAATGCTGATGAAGGAAATCAAAGAATATTTCAATATACGATGCATTCATGGATTGGAAAACTCAACATAAAAAAGAAAGTGTCAACTTTCCCCAAATTGGTAGGTAAATTTTATGAAATTCTTTTTTTTAAAGATGTATTTATTTATTTATGATAGACATTGAGAGAGAGAGAGAGGCAGAGACACAGGAGGAGGGAGAAGCAGGCTCCATGCCGGGAGCCCGACGTGGGACTCGATCCCGGGACTCCAGGATCGCCCCAGGGCCAAAGGCAAGCGCTAAACTGCTGAGCCACCAGGGATCCCCATTTTATGAAATTCTTATCAAAATCTCGGAAAGATTTTTGCATAAATATAGATTATTTTAAAATTTATATGAAAAAGCAAAAGAACTAGAATAGCTTTGAAAAAGAAGAATCAAGTTGGAGGAATCAGTCAATCCAATTTCAAGACTTGTTATGTACAGATAGTAATCAAAACTATGTGTTATTGGTGAAGACACAGACACACAGATTAGAACAGAATAGAACAGAGCTCAGAAATAGATCCACACAAGTATATCCCATTGATTTTTAACAATGATGCAAGAAATTCAATAAGAAAAGTAACCTTTCCAAAAAATGATATTAGAGTGTTTGGACATCTGACCAAGGTTGCATATCTTATTCAAAGATAAAACTCAAAATGGATCATGGAATCAAATGTAAAATGTTATACTATAAAACTTTCATGGAAAAAAAACATAACAGAAAATATTTGGATTGGTGACAAGGTAAAGAGTTCTTAGAGTGGACACCAAAAGCACAATTCACAAAAGATGATGTTGGATTTCATAAAAATTAAAAAAGTTTTCCTTAGCCAAAGACAGTTTAAGAGTGAAAAGGCAAGTACACTCTGAAGGAAAGTATTTGCCAACTACATTTCCAATGAAAATCAGCATCTAAAAAAGAAAGAAAGAAAGAAAGAAAATCAGCATCTAGAAAAAAACAAAGAACTGTCAAAACTCAACAGTAAAGAACAAACAATCCAACTAGACTATGTGGGAAGATGAACAGACATTTCACTAAAGAGGATAAACAGAAATTCTTGGCTAATAAGCACATGAAAAGATGCTCATCTTTACTCTCCAAGAGGTAAATAGAAATTAAAACCATAACAAGGTATCACCTATCAAAATAAATAAAAAATGATAACAATACCACATTCCAGTGAGAATTTGGAGAAACTAGATCACAATCTCTGCTACATGGCTAATGGGAATGTAATATGGTATAGCCAGTCTAGAAAACAGTTTGGATTTTTCTTCAATAACTAAATATGCAACCATAATTTGATCCAACAATTACCCCTGAGCATTTTTCCCAGGTAAAAGCTAATGTTCACAGAAAAATCTGTATATGAATGTTCATAGCAGCTTTATTTGTAATTCCCCCAAACCCGAAAACATCCCAGACATACTTTAAAGGAGGAATGTTTAATGAGGCTGTATTACATTAATGAGGCCACAAAATATTACTCAGTAATAAAAAGAACAAGCTACCAGTATGCACATCTGGATGAAACTCCAAAGTATTATATTGAATAAAAAAACAAAAGTCCCCAAAGTTTACATACTGTATGACTCCATTATATAACATTCCCCAATGTACATAATTTTAAGAAACAGAGAACAGATTAATGGTTGCTAAGAGTTATGAAGGTGGTAAGATGGGAAGAAAGTGGATATGGGTTTAAAAGGCAACAAGAAAGTTGCCTGGGTGACTCAGTCAGTTAGGCATCAGACTCTTGATTTTGTCTTAGGTCATGATCTTCATGTCCTGGGATTGAGCCCCATATTGGGCTCTGCACTCAGTGGGGAGTCTCCTTCTCACTCTGCCCCTCCCCCTGCTCTCTCTTTCTTTCTAAAAATAATTAAAATCTTAAAAAAAATAAAAGGCAACAGGAAGGATCTCTGTGATGATCGAAATGTTCTGAATCTTGAATGTATCAATCCTGATTGTGTTATTTTACTACAGTTTTGTGAGTCACTTCTCATTAGGGAAATTTCTTAAAGAGTACATAATGTCTCTCTGTATGGTCTCTGCCTCTGAACCTACAACAATTTCAGAATAAATAGCTTAATTGAGTAATATACCCCATTCCTCAATTTGAACTTCATAAATGAATTAATCCACTTTTAATTTATAATTCATTTAATGTTTAATGCTTTAGAACTGATAAAGATATGGAAACTTCTGTAGTGTTTACTGTATTGTTCCCAGTATTTGGCAGCTTTGGATGAAATGCCTTCATGTTCAATGGGTCTTGAGGGATTCTAAGAAATATTTAACACAATTTAAAAAAAAAAAAAAAAAAACTATTCTGGTCATAGCCAGTTCTTTATCTCAAGGGATTCTCACTCTTTCCCTCCAAGTACTAAGTCTTATAATCATACTAACAGATTGCAAAAGTGACAAATACTTGCATTGATATTCACCAACTTCATATTATAATTAAAGAACTGAAGTTGGTTGTGTGACCTTGGAAACAAGGACCACGTAAAGGTCTATTCAGAACCTACATGGAATCAATAAAATTTTCTAGACTACCATAATGGTGAGGATCCTGTGTTCATGTTTTATCTTTTTGTAACAATATAATGGTATTAAGAGTTAATATTTATTCCAAATTTTTGTATGTCAAGTACTATTTTAATTGCTTTACAAGTATTAATCATTCAACCCTACAGCAATCTAAGTATGGAACTATTTTTTTATAAACATTTTACAGTTAATGAAACTGAGTTATAGAGGGGTTACTTTACTTGCCTAAGATCATACAGCTAATAAGTTTAAAAGTTTAATTATAATCCAGGGCTGTCTGGCTCCAAAGAGTACATTATTAACCATTAATATTATATAATATTTTACAAATATAGGCTGTTTGCCATAGCTGTGGGAATCAAAAGGCAATATAGGGAGATCATTATAAGCTGTTGCAGTGATATTACTAATCAGTCTATTGCATACATGCTAACTATTTGAATCAGTCACACTAGCAAGAGATATGAAAACTTTAGGATAAAAGAAAAAAGGAATCTTGGTTTTCTCATTGGTAATACGAGTTAAAATAAATGTATAATCCAAGCTCCAAGTGGTTAATAGCTTGGGAAATTGGTAGCCAAACTTGAACACAAATGGCTATCCTTTGTTCCTAATCTGCTTGTGTTACCCCAATATTCCTCTCTTAAGAAAGGAAATGTGATCTAGTGAAATGATGTTATGACATCTGCCACTGGACACCCCAGCTTGTCCCTTAAAGCTGGAAGGCTTCAGAGCTGAAAGGTGATCTATAAATACATTGGGAAAAAGGAGTGTCCTCTTCTGCCATGTTAGAGGGGTCTTAGGATAGCACAGTTGTGCCCCAATGTGATGCAAAGATTAGAAAAAAAGTCATTTAATTCCTGCCTTCACCTATGTCTATCTCCAATACCATGATGGACCCAGGACACTGAGCAAGCAATGGATGGTTTCTTTCTTCCTGCAGATAAATTTATCCAAGAGGCTTTGGGAGCCTCATGCAAATGAGCTTCTGCTGGGCCTGCTCCTTCAGTGTGTCCAACAAGCCAGACAGTGCTGATTATCAGACTTGATTCTGTTACTGTCATCTTGAAACCTTAAAGATGAACATATACAGGGCACCAAACAAAGGTATACATCTGTTTTGCCAATTATCTACAGAATTAAAAATTCTAACATTTGATTTACAACCTTCTAAATTATGAACCTTATAATAATCTAAGAAAAAACACAAAACAAACATATTCAACATATATGAATATATATATATATATACATAAAACACAGATTTCTTTCCTCTCAAGTACAGTTTATTTATTGTCTAAAACATTAATATGTTGAATTTAATACTGTTTTGTTAAACAACAGCAAAAAAGATCAAGAACTCAGTGATCCAAACAAAATTTATAATAAAATTTTTACATAATGAAATCTGTGACTCTGGGAGACTATGATTTGGAGAGATAGGGTATGATACATCTTGTGCTGGGGTGTTTTCCTTTTATGGATGGCTCTAAATGCAAGCAGATACAAATTCATTGTTCTGCATATCAGATATGAGCTCCTTGCAGAATGCATTCTGATTAAAATGAAGTGTTAAGCTGACAGTGAATGAGCTACCCAAAAATCTTCAGTGGTTTCTCTTAGAACATAGGCTTCTGTCTATCCAGTGCCTAAACTTATTGCCATCATAGTAAAGATCAATTTCAATTTTTCAAAGCCTTTCTGAGAAGGCCCACCTACCACCTTTACCTCTATAGTTACCTACTGCTCAATGCACCTGGTTAACCATGGAAGAATGGACCCAGATGAAGACCCATGCTGAATCAGCATGATTGTGCAGGTGGGTATGAAGCCTTGATAGCAAGTACAAAGATCAGACTGGCCATGCAACAGGCCTGGTCACTGGTCAAACAAAGAATCACAACTCAACTTGAACCATAAAACTGTTAAAACTTTGCCAAGCTTGTTTTTGACCCCAGCCCTCTACAAAAGCTGTAACAGCTTGTAAGGCTTGGAAGGAACAGTTTGGAAAGCTTGTGATCATCAGATGATGAACCTTCACCTGCTTGAGCAAGATTATATACTATTTTGACATGAGAGTGACTAAGTGACTTCCCTTGACACTGAGAATGCTTGCCCTGACATGCAATTCTAGAGCAGTTATTTAATTAAACGCAATTATAGCAAAGAACCAGAGAACCCATAGAAAGGAATGCTTCTGAATTATAATATCATCCTGTGCCTCTCTGTAATCACAATTTAATCATGTTTCAAAGCATTTCTTTCTAATTTGTATACATAAAGATACGATATATGAAACAAATAACTCAAGGCTGAGTACAATATTCCAAGACCCAGTGTAATTTACACAGAGAGCTGGATATTTATTTCTGATGCTAAGGTTATTAAGTTATCTGAAAGGTATAGACTTCATTTCTCTTTTCAAGAAATAGAGATTTATATTGCTTATTTATTCCCAGCTGTTGAATATCTGAGTTGCGCTCAGAAAAGAGATTAAAAATATTTGATGATGCCAGTGGCTGACAAAGCAGCAACTTGGGGAATTTCACCCAATTTTTATCTAGAATAGCTTTCTGAGTGTGTGTATGTGTCTGTGTTTGTATATCCAATTGTGTCAGACCCAATAACAGACATATGTTTTGACAGTCTATCCTGAAATACTCTATTGTTTCACTTTTAAAAACAATTTTATTTATTTTAGAGTGAGAGAGAGAGAGAGAGAGAGTTGGGGGAAGAGCAGAGGGAGAAGGAGAGAGAAACCCAAACAGACTTTGTGTTGAATGTGGAGCCTGATGTGGGACTCTATCTCATTACCATGAGATCAGACCTGAGCCAAAACCAGGAGTCAGACACTTAACCAGCTCCATCACCTAGGTGCTCCTCTATTATTTCTTCTTCTTCTTCTTCTTCTTCTTCTTCTTCTTCTTCTTCTTCTTCTTCTTCTTCTTTTTTTTATGTGAAAAAGTCAGTTATTCAAGATATTTTCCTGACTTAGGTTTTTTTCCATTGGGATAGCATGAATCCTCACAGGAGCCCTGACCACTGGACTGAGTCCCTGGGACTGGATTTCATCATAGCTTCGCTACAAACTGTGTGGGCATTTATCCTTGGGTATCATCTATGCTTTTTTATTGGTTAAAAAGAAGGAGTTAGGCTTTTAGAATCTCATTATTCTCTTTTTGAACTGAGCTATAATGAACTGGGAATAATTCTTGGATAGTCTTTTTTTAGATATGGAGAAGATGAAATCTATCCTGTTGGTACTTTACTCCATGTCTTAGGTTCCTTATTAACACATAAAATTACTCATTCTACAGAATTTTGAGTGCAAGACCTACTAAGGGTGCCTTTCAATGTGGCTACACAACCTCAGGAATAACATTTTGGCAATGAGTAAAACCAGAAGACAGTTTTGCAACATGTATTTCTTCTTGGAATGGAAAGCACTCCAGGTTATACATCAATCTTTTTAACCTCTTGGGTAGTAACAATGCCAGCACAGGATTACAAAAAACAATGATATATACTATAAGGATAGATCACTGTCTGTAGAGAGAAACACACATCTATATTTCTGTCCAAAACTTTACTAGAGCATGCTTAAAGAGGTCTGGAAACACCTGGGAGTATGAGCATACATTTAGAAACCATGGCAGAGATTTAATCATGCCTCTGGTTTGTGCTAGGACTGCAGGCACATTATGTCCTCACTTACAGTGCCCATAACCAGAGACATAAAAAGTGTCCTAGACAGGTGGAAAGAACCAAGGGCCAAAAGCCAGGGGCCTTCAGCTCAGTCCCAAATCTAATACCAACAAGCTCTGTGTTAAGAGCAAGTCACTTTACATGCTTTGGCCACAGAATTAAGAGAAAATTTAGTATATCAATCTTCAAACTAAAATTAAATTATCTCTAATAGCTTGCCTTTTGTGCAACTGCTGCCCCTTACATTATGTGTATTGGTGGGGGTTGTTACAAAGATTGCGTGTTGAATGCTGCAAAAATTTCCATTTAGGGTGGGGTTTAAACCAGAGTGCAGAGGTCAGCTCCTGTATCAAGATCGCTCCCTTCTGTCTGTGTCCCATTTTGCTTTATGCTATTCCCTTCTTCTCAGGCCACTTCACTGTTCTAGGCCTGCTCATGCTAATGGTACACCAAACTCCAGGACTTCCCAACCCTTTCTTTTTAAAAAGTTTAGGTTTCTACTTTCAATTTTCTTCAGTTCGATGTTCAGTAAACAAAACTAGCACAGAAACTAATTCCTCATTCATTCCAGGTGGGGCCCTCTGAAGTCAAAGTCTTAAAGAGAAATAATCAAATCATAGGGCTTTTAGGCATTAATAGCTAACAAAGGATATGTGTTGATGTCTTCTGATGTCCCTTAAAACATACCGCAAAACACTCAATTTAGCTATAATTTTATAATATGTAGCATTTTACTATTTAAAAGTGCTTTCATATATACATGTGCTACGTAAACAAGTGAGTTCTTTCTTCATATATACTTATTACTAGAAAAAGTGAGGTTTCAGAAGACAGTGACTTCCTCATGTTCTTATAACTAATTATTCTAATTAGTTTATTGCAGTTTATTTTATTTATTTTATTTTTGTTCTAAAAAGAGTTCTTTTTTGGTGCTGTTTCTTCCTGGTACCACATGGTTATCACCAATATTCCTGCCTTTCTGCCAAAAAGATGCTGGATATCCAGGTCATGATAGTAAGAGAATTTTTAAAAATACCAGTCAATTCATTCTTAAGAGCTAATTGTAGATAAAGTGTAAAGTTAAAGCATCATATTCATATATTCTTTAAAGCTCGAGTTTTGGAGGCCTGATACCAATCACATGAAAATCTGAAATTTCAACAAAATGAGTGAATTGTGACTCAAAACAAAAGGTTTCTAATTGTTTTATCTGTTAGTTCCTCTGTGCCTTAGGGATCTGACATTGTCCTTGAAAAAGCTGAGTATCTTTGAATATCTCTACATTTACAGGGTCTTTCTCTGTTCCTTGATTAGGTTTTTATGATGTAGAATAACCTGTACTATTTCCAATAGTCACTCATTTAAAATATTCTGATGTTCTAGATTCCCCACTTTTTGTAATACAGAATCTGCATTACCTTATATATTTACTGGTGGATGCTATGCCTTGGAAACAATAACAGATTTGGAGTAATATCTGAGAAAACAATATCTCTGGAATACTTAGAAACGCTGGCTGAATTGGTAGAATGACTAAATAATTATCAAAATAAGTCTTCCAGTTTTAGTTATTAGGCAAAAACCAATATTCTACTTCATCATTTTATCACAAGGAACTCTAAATTTGGACACAATATGTGAAACAATTCCTTTCAAATGATGGAAAACAGTGCAGGAATGTAATTCTTGAGATAAGGAAAATATACAATGTCAGCTCCAAATGCACCATACTTTCTGCCTGGAGCCAATATCCAGATTGCAGTATAAGGAATTGGAGTACAAGAGAGAGCAGCAGTCTTGTCAGTCAGGAGAAAAACATGAAAGTCCAGCATTTCTGAGAAGATTGTTATGTGTGGCTCCAGGGACCAGTGAGGAGTGACCTGCATAAATAAGGAGCCCCATAAATCTAGAAAGAACTCCTCTTGCTTTTGGCCAAATATGAAGTTGTACAAATATAAGAATGCTGTGTGAGATCTCTAGGAAACCACTAGTGGGGACCCATGAGCCAAATGGAGATCCTGGGAGGTGATGAACTATACTGGCAGACCTTGGAGTTCTGACTAGACAGAGTGGAAAGGCTTCATTGAACACACTTGCCCTTGAGTGAGATCCTGGACTCTATAGAAAAGCCTCACTTGAGGAGCTAGGCTACTCTAGACCTATTCCAGCAAAACCTAAAACCAAACTCTGACCAGAACAAGCTGAGATTGACAATGAGCTTATCAAAAATGTAACATTCTCAACATCCACCCCCAAGTAAAAATCTATTAGATATAAGAAGAAAAAAGATAATGTGACTCTTAATCAGGGGGAAAGTTTATACAATTACACAGAGATTAAACAAATGTTGAGTTGAAATGATCATATCAAGGCTTTAAAAGAGCCATCATAAATAACTCCAATGCCTTAAAGGAAAAGATGGACATAGTGAGTTAACAAATAAATCATCACAAAAGTTAAATGGAAACTATTAAAAAAAAATGGAAACTCTAAAGGTGAAAGTTCAATACCTAGAGTGAAATTAGCTTAACAGCAAATTAGACATTGCTGTTTACTGATATAGAAAATATCAGTAAACTTAAAGATAGTTCAAATGAAGCTACTTAAATGGAAACACATAGAGATAGAACAAACATACAAACACATACACAAAAATAAAGTCCTCCTCACCAATGCAATAGTAACGAATGGTCCAATGATGTAATTCAAATTTCAGGAGAGAAGAGAGAAAATAAGTTGTTGGTTTTTAAGCATTTGAAGAAATAATAGCCAAAAAAATTCCCAAACCTGATAACAATTATCAATGCATAAATCCAATAAATTCAAGACAAACCAATCTAGATAAATACAAAGAAAAACACACTTATGAACATCATAAACAAGTTGCTAAAATCCAACTTTAAAGAGAAAATCTGGAAATCAGTCACCACCTACAGGGGTATAATAACAACTGCTAACTTCTCATCAGAAACAATGCAAGCCAGAAAAAAAAAAAATAGAAAGAAAAAATAAAATAGTGAAAGCAAATAAAAATTTGTCAACCTAGAATATTAAATTCATCAAAGACATCCTTCAAAAATGAAGGCAAAACAAAGACATTTTGCAATTAACAAAAACTGAGACAATTTGTCACTAGCATAGTTGTGGTATAAGAAAGTTTAAATGTAAAAGAACCTCTTCAAATGGAAGAAATTCCAAATAACTTATGTAGATAGTCTAATACCCAGGAAGTAAAGCCACACAATTCTCTTCCAAGTTTGAGTAGAGGCTATGCCAAGTGACTTTCCTTCAAAGAGTAAAAGGGTGGAGAAGTACCTTTACAGAGAAAAATCTGGCAAACACCACTCTGGCCAGGTGTCGAAGGTTAACATCATTGATGAGGCATCATACTGATGCATGTAGACCTAATTATGCACAGTGATGCATATAGACCTATTATTAGCATGTAGACCTAATATGATATGATGCCAATGGCACTTAACCTCTATGGTCTTCCCTCCAAAAACCCATAACCCCAGCCTAACTATGAGAAAACATCCAACACAACCAAATTAATAAACATTCTACAAAATAGTCCATTAACTCTTCAAAACTGTCAATGTCATCAAAATCGAGGAAGGTCTGAGAAATTGTCATAGGCCAGACAAAACCAAGAAGACATGATGTCTAAATACAATGTCATATCCTGGATGGGATCCTAGAGCAGAAAAGTGACATTAGGGAAAAACTACTGGCATCAGAATTCAGTAGGAAATTCAGTTAATTGTAGCATACCAATGTTTATTGCTTACTTGTGACAAATTTATCATAGTAAGTTAGCAATAGGGGAAACTAGGTGACAAGTGTAATTAGAACCCTCAGCACTATGTTTATATATTTTCTGTAGATCTAAACCTATTCTAAAATTAAAAATGTTTTAAACACTGAGAGAGACAGACAGACAGACACAGACACAGACACAGAGAGAATAGAGACCCCACTTCTTGCCCTGATACTAACTACAGGAGATGTAAGAACTCCTTTGCCATGGTGATTAAGAGATTATGAATAAAATGGGACTTAAGAGGCATCTAAATTTAGAATTTGGTTTGATATCGATCAATCGGCAGGATCTCTTTTTGCTCTTAGAAGCTTCTACTTTCAGCACTTCCTGGCCTCCTGTCTAACCAATTAAGATAATTGTCATTAGTCAACTCTGTCCCCTACATGGAAGCAGTACTAAATTTTCAAGTAGAGTTACTAAAAGGGTATGGAGGGGAGTCTAGAGGAACTCTATCCGACCACCCACATGCATGTGTATATATGTGCATACACACAAATTTGTACAGCATATGTATTAATGGAGGAAAGAAAAGCTACTAATTTTGGTATAGGTCAAGGCAAAGAGTTTAGAACACCAACCATGAAGCTCAAGAGCTTTCCCCACCATTTAGCAGCCATGGATGCTATATAGATTGACATAAACTTATGAGAGCATAGTAATAGTAGGATGTAATTATATAATGAGCATCCAAACTTTTTTCAATGGACTACCCCTTGGTCTTACCCTCTGGCCATTCATAACCTCCTAGCTCCTATAACTTGCACCATCTCCACAAAATAATCAGAATTTTCTATTTCCAGAATATTCTTATTAAGGTGGTAGCTTCTGTAGCACTCAGAAATCTTAAATACAGGCCAGAATGGCTTATTCAGATTACCTAGATGAGAGACAGTATTTTCAAATAGCACTTGACTCTTTAACCAGGTCCTAAGTATGCACTGCTTCTGGAGGCAGTTTAAGAAAGTAGTGACAAGTCTGAGCTCCAGAAAAAATGAGGTTGTAAATCTCTTCTCCGCCACTCACCAACTATGTGACAATGGGTGAATTACATATCTTATGTCCTACATACTTTTATTTGTAAGATACAGACAATAACATCTGTCTACTTTACACAGCTATTTTGCAATTCTGAGCTTATTCACAAGAAAATGTTTGTACTCTTCTACAAAAATGTAAAGTTTTGGTAGCCAGGGGTGCAAATATGATGACAATAACAACCACATGATTGGGCAGAGCATCATCATCAACATTTGACTGATATTAGGTTCTTGTCCCTGCTTACAACTTAGAATGCATCTGAAGCTGCCCATTTAGACAGCATATTTTCTCTGGCAGAGTATTTCATGCTATAGTTCCTATTCCTTTTGAAATAAATATAAATGAAGTAGGAGACATGTAGCTATGGAGGGGGATTTTTCCTCCTAAATTTCTTCCAGATTGTTTCTCACTTACACTAACAACTAATTTCCCTATCAGTGTTGCTACTTAGGTATACTGATTCTGACTCCCCTCTGGTGTCTACTGAGATATAGCTCAAGCAGATCAAAGGAAATGCAAAGATGATTCTCAAAAGTAAAATCAGCAAAACATTCATAGCAGTAAAAAGAAAGTTGGTGGGAGGAAAGGACAGAAAACAAACACATTTTAGGCCAAGACACAATGAACTCGTCCCCTATCAGTCATTCTGTTTGGTGGATAAATAGATGCATGGGGATATAAGTAAGTGAGGGGGTTTAATAAACTTACATGGAATTCATATACAAATAAACTTCAAATTTACATTATGCAAAATGGCTGTTTGTGTATCTAATCTTCTGCAACTGGGAACTGGAGAAGTAAAGGACTGAATTTTGTGGTATAACTCAAAATAAAAACAAATTATGGTTGGATAGTTAGCTTGAAGTTTGAAGAAGTTCTGTTTGTGTGGTTATTAATGCTGTGCTTGGTTTCTACCACACAGTGGTTTATGATTATTTTATTTTAATTAACTATGCAATTTCCCAAGTATTTTAGAAAGGCTTCATTTTTTCAGTGGATACATCTGCCATTTTAGCCTTTATTACTATCCCTGGAAACAATGACAGACTTGATACACAAGGTCACCTAACATTCTCCTGCCATTCTTTGTACCTTAAGATATTCCATAAGTTTAATGTCTTTTTTCCATCTCATCGAAGGTCTAAATGATATTTTGCTGGGTCACAGAGATGATGTCCCTATTATATTCTCTCATCAGATCACTGACACCATAAACTGTAATGGCTTTTCAGAACTAATAACATATCTGGCATCAGCCTGTATTGGGGAAGTCCTTAATCCTGTAAATGGTTGATAATAACTTACATTTACACAGAGCATTTTCATCTCCATCTTAAAGTGATATATGTACAGAAAATGTGAATCCACCCACTGCTGCAAGACAGCCAGTTCAAAATGGAATCTAACAGCTGTAGAACTACGGCTCTGTCAACGGGCCAGAGATGAACATTGTATTTCATCTGAGCTGGGCTCCTGAAATCTGATCTCACTTTGAAGTGAGGATTAAAACAGGTCACTGTGGCCAATATCGCTGTATTTGTATAAGGTAAAAAGCTACTGATTTTGGTATAGGTCAAGGCAAAGAGTTTAGAACACCAATCATGAAGCTCAAGAGTGGAGAACTATATCGGGCACTTGTACTATTGGTGTTTGAATACAATGATGCCCATTCTGTGACCAGTCATGAATAATGAAGGCATTCACTTGGATGAATAAATCAGAAAGAACAATGTTTGACCCTCTTTTAATCTTAGCATGGACTCTTCTGTGTTGTGTGGCAAAAGTACATTGGTTTCAATGTATCCTAGCAATCAATCCATGTGAGGTATACATAGTTAAAATTTGTACTTTTAAATTAATATGTGGTGGTTATTTGTATCTTCTCTATGAATATAGAGACTACATAGGCCTCTAGTTAAAATCAAACGAACATAAATACATATTGAGGGGGATTTGTTGTTGTTGTTCTTGTTGTTAGAGTGGGGAGGGGCAGAAGGTGAGAGAGGGAATCTTAAGCAGACTCTACACCTAGCTTGGAGACAGACTTAGGGTTTGATATCTCAACCCTGAGACCATGACCTGATCTGAAATCAAGAGTCACTTAATTGACTAAGTCACCCAGGCACCCCTACACACTGAGTTTTCTAAACACCTATTACAACTAACACAGAGCAGCGCTCTTCTGAAAAAGAAAACACTGGACTTGGAAGAAGACTTGATTTTCAATTTCAGCCCTATTGATTTGGGCTATAATTTGGGGCCTGAATATTCTCATATTAAAAGTGAAAATAGCAATACCTAACTCAGCTTATTATATCAAATGAATTAATATGAATGTAAAATAATTAGAAAAATGGAGACACCTTTCAAATATGAGAGATCACCAATGGCTTCAGCAGGAATGTTTCTTTACCTAACCTTAGATCACTAATCTATGGGACCTTAAATAGAATTACAAACAGCCTAGGTGAGTTATTTCTGAATTATCAGAAAAGAAAAAAACAACTTTTCTTTGAATATGCTATTTAATGGTAGGATCCCTCAATATTTATACCTACATTCTTGAAAGATTAAATGACTGATATATACCATATAACACTTTAGAGCTAAAATACATATGAGACCTCTTGACCTTTAAAAGATTCATATGAATGCTAATGAGAATATATTATGTATATAATGGTCTATTATAAAACTATTTGGTCTATCTTCACATCTGATTGATTAAGCAGATATTGACTGAAAAGGGATCAGGATCAAGGAAGATTATTCTGATTAACAATTTAAAAAGGAACTTAGAGATCTATTATTTAGAAAGTTCTAGGACAAAATTGTATAAACAATGGAAATTTCCAACATTAAGAACTTACAATATATTGAGCTTCCACCCACCTACTTAATTGCATTTCTTTTCATAACCCTTTTATGCTGAAGACTCTTCCTCCATCTAACATACCTTAATGGGGTTATATCCTGAGCAGCAAATGCAGCTGAAACACTAACTTCATTAGTTGCTTGACTCCACCTGTCAGAAATTCTGGCTCCAGACCAATTCAAGGTAAATTTATACTGGAAAGAAGGTTACAAATAAGGTTGTAAATAAACAATCAGAGAACAGACTGGTGGCTAAAACTCTTTTATATGAAAATGTGATAATACATGATTGTTTTGAGGGCTTAAGTGCCCTTAAATTCTTAATCAACTATGTATCCAAATTAGATTGGTGATTCCTTTGGGAAAAAAGGTAAATAAGCTTCCTTTTTTCCTTACTAAAAATACTTGGTGATAAAGGATATAGAACTCCTTGCCTCACCCCACAAAAACAGTACTCTTCTATCAACATTCCCCTAGTTAATCAAGTACATTACAGTATCCGCGAAGGAAACTACACAAGAGTCAGTTGTAATGCTTTCTATATTTTTGCTACAAGAACCATGCCTATATTGCACAGTTAAATTTTATCTTGATAGAAATTTTACCTTGATAGAAAATTAATTCGTTCTCGCCTAATAATTATCTCTTATTTTTCCATGGTACATTTTTTCAAATACAAGATATGACTTTTTGCATGCAAATCAAGAAATGGTATATAGTTGAGGGGCTCACTAATCTATTGCTCATACCAAGACACCTTTTAGAGTGCAAGGGCAACCAGGATAGTATGGACACCTTGGGAAGTCATGATAGATGTCCATGCTGCTTGAAAGTTCAGATCCAAAGACTTATATACATCTAAATAGTATTTAATTATGCAACCAGTATCTATATCTATATCAAGGCAATTCAAAGATTTTTTTAAAGTATAATCTGTCTAATGACTCAAAATCTCATATACAATGTGAAATCAAATTTGACTGTATACTGACTATAATAGACAATATAGAGTTTCTCATTTTTCTGTTCTGATGGCCTCTTAATGAGTACAATTTTAAAAATAAAGTCTTAGATTCCTTTCCTTGCTTGGAATTCTTTTTAGTGAATTATTTATTTGGAGAATAATGCTAAGTTATTCCTAAAGATCCTAAATCCTTTTCTACTGAAAGCATAATGTAGAATTTTAAAGATTTTATTTATTTATTCATGAGACCTGCATAGAGAGAGGCAAAGCATAGGCAGAGGAAGAAGCAGGCTCCCCATGTCAAGAGCTAGATGCGGGACTTGATCCCAGGACCCTGGGATCATGCCCTGAGCTGAAGGCAGATGCTCAATCACTGAGCCACCTAGGTGTCCCATAATGCAGAATTTTAAAAATCAAACAAAAAGTCCCAGAGAGTTGTACAAATAAAAAGAATAATGTGTCTTTCACTTTTGATGGTGTCCCCTCTTACTTAATAAAATAGGTAATCATAAAGATAAAAGAAGTGAAATAAACTTGTTGGACAAGGTAATTAACTTCTCTGTGTCTCCATTCCCTCCTCTGTAAAGATTGTTAATATTAAAAATATCTGTTAGGGTCATAAGGGTATGGGAGTAATACAGCCTCCTTCATAAGGTAGTTGTGAAGCTTAAGTAAGATGCCATATACAAATCACTTAGAATAGTGCCTGGCAAATGTTTCTTAAGAAACATTGCATTTGGGATGCCTGGGTGGCTCAGTTGGTTAACTGTCTGCCTTAGGCTCAGGTCATGATCCCAGTGTCTTGGGATCCATCCCCACGTTGGGATCCCTGCTCAGTGGGGAGCCTGCTTTTCCCTCTCCCTCTGCTGCTCTCTTGCTTTCTATCTCAAATTAATAAATAAAATCTTAAAAGGAAAAAAAAAAGAAACATTGCATTTGATGTGTCGAGATCAACCCTCTTCTTTTATACTTGAATTTTGAAACAATGGAGACAGACAAAGAATTCACTGATTAGGACCAAATCATTTTTATCACTTATAAAGGCAAAGTTGGAAGATTTAATTTACATCTGTAAACAGTGAGCTTTCTGATACACCTCCCCCAGGCATCACTGAATCTTTAAGACTTGTGGTATGCAGGAACAGAACACATACCCTCCATGGACAGGTTTGCTCCCATGAAGTCAGAAAGATAAATGGCCAGGGCTATTATATCAGCCAGGCTGGGCTAAATTTATTTCTGGCCTACACACATTTCTAGTACAGTCAGCCTTTGGGATGTGCTTCACATGCAACTCACTCCTGGACTCAAGCTAATGGAGTAGCCAGTATCTGAACTGCAGGGGATAGCTGTGATAATGGTGAGGAGGGCTTGGTGAAGTGCACTGGCTGGTAAGCTTGTTACTGGAAGTAATGAAAATTGGTTCATCCCACATTATATTGAGAAAAACAACCCATGTGGTCAAATGAAGTTTAAGTAGGTAGGGAAGTTCCATCATGCTATGTTCAGGGAATGAAAGAGAAGCAGCATATTTGTGAACAGCCCTATAAAACTCATAGTTCTCCCTTCTTGCCACCAAATGTTTGACACACTACCCTTTCTACACAAACATAGACTCACCTCTTTCCCTAGGAAGGCAACCCAAAGTCAAAGAATCCATCAAAGTCTAGAATCTGGATGAAATGGTAATCCTTGCATCAAAAGATGATGTGAGAAAACGTTTGTATTGGTCCAGCTATGAGCTTCTTGCTTCATATACCTATGAAGTATAAAGATAAGTTTTCTCCCCACATCCTCACTTTCTCCACCTGTATAGACACCACGCACCATGAAACACAAACAGGACAACCTAGCATTCCCATTCAGAATGGGGTACACCCAAGGATATAAGACATTCTGTATCACTAGCTCATAGAGATTCTAAATCCTGCTCAGCAGATGCTAGATCTGTGCCTTTCTCTGCAGAGGTAATAATCCTTGATTATACTTCAGTTCTGATTCCTGGAAAATGCTTCATAGTCCAGCAATTTCTATGGCAATTGGCTCTGTCTTTTGGAAAGATCTTCTATGTCATTATTCTCCCTGACCACATTTGAAGAGGACATTGAAGAACATACCCTCTTGGAATGCAGAGCCCCTTTTTCAGTTTGCTCCCTGCTCATGGAAAACTACGATTTCAGGGGTGATTTTTTTTTAACTCTCAAAGAGTCTGAAATTATCTTAGTATGGTTTCATAGTTTACCAAATAGTACAATTCTCAAAAAAAGACATTTTTCCCCCTATTTTATTCTAGTCAGATCCACATCCCAATAGCCAAGATTGCATTTTTTTTTTTTCAAATGCATGCCTCTCTGTCTGGACTTACCAGTAAGTACTTGGAGCTTATCAAGCTCTGTGGTGAGAACCACATCTTTAGCCTCAATTCCCTGAGCCACATTGTATAACTGAAAGGATCTACTGGATGCTACATTAATCTATGTTTTTTTCAAGTTTTAACAACGTTTGTGATGTCTAAAATCCTTGATTTTTTTCCTTATCAGCAGGGCTAAGTTCTATCAGTCATTCAGCTTTGCTGCCCAAGGAGTTCCTATGACTTCTAGTTTGTCTATTGGAGAAAGAAGTAATGGCCCCTTCTAATCCCACATGGCCTTTCTGTATTTCTTGCAAATGAGTCTATCTTTTCTGAGATTGTAGCACCTTTTCAAATGCAATTAACAGTAAGCAACATGTGGTACTAATGTTTTTTTCTAACCTCCTCATTAAGACCTATGAGCTCATTGGATATATTATGCCTTTTGAGTTATTACAGGTGATACTTTTTACCAAATATTCTGTCGCTGAATAACATGGTTCACAATATTTCCAAACTTCAATATTAGCTGCCCCACTCTTCATTATGTGGGTTTTAAGGTAATGCTACATAGTTTAGTTTCTTGATGTGAACATTTCTAGGGACTAATTTCTGCTTCAGTTAAGCTACATTGTAGTATGACGGCATATCTTTCCAAGTTACAGAGATTTGTGCAACATGACCATCAAGAGTTGTTGGGGGGCTCCTGCACCAGCCCAATTAGGTCTTTGTGGCAGGAAGAGAGTTAATAGCCTAAGCTCACTGCAAAGAGAGTTGTGTCTCTATCATGTATCTGACAGGTTAGAACAGCCCTAATGACTTCATAGCTACTCATGCCCAGGTTCTTCTTCTAACTAGCTAAGGGATTCTATCTCCTCGGAAGGAAGGAAGGAAGGAAGGAAGGAAGGAAGGAAGGAAGGAAGGAAGGAAGGAAGGAAGGAAGGAAGGAAGGGAGGGAGGGAGGGAGGGAGGGACAGGGGTGGGGAATGCTGTGCTAATGAAAGACCTTCCATATGAAAGCAGTCTCCAAACCTAGGAAAGAAGTAGCATTCTCCCACTCTCTCTAAATAATTACTACTTGTTCTTTTAACCTATTCATTTCAACCAAGAAGTTCATGGTCAGCTAAGATGTGGCTATTCCTCTCTGGGAAAAGAGATGGTCTGTCTGTTAGGACAGATCATTATTAGATTTATGAAGCTGCCCTCCACCCCTGATCCCAGCACAAAACAAGTATAGATCCTTTGGGCATTTTCCTGAGGCCACTGGTATACAGGATAGATTTTTTTTCCTCCAAAGACTCCAACATAGGCCACAAAAATACATGTATTAGATTAACACCAATCTCAACCTGAAACCTTAATTCTCATTTTAATATTCCCAATTACATTCAATTGCATTGACCAATAAGGCTTATCAGAAATGAGACAATTATTTAAGGTGTCTTTCTTTTTCAAAACATTCAGTATATTAATTTTTTTAAGATTTTATTTATTTGTTAATGAGAGATACACAGAGAGAAGCAGAGACATAGGCAGAGGGAGAAGCAGGATCCCTATGGGGAGCCCAGTGTAGGACTTGATCCCAGGATGCCCGGATCATGCTCTGAGCCAAAGGCAGATGCTCAGCCACTGAGCCACTCAGGTGCCCTGGCATATTCAAATTTTAATTCCTTCTTTGAGCACCATGGTTTTGTCAACTGAGTGACATATTGAGGGTGGACTTTGTATAGTGACATATTTAAATATTATTAGCCATTTCTTTACTGAAGTCTCATGAATTTAACCTATGGGCACCAAACTTGAGACCATGTAGACAAGCTCTTTGAATTCAGGGGTACTGGCTACAATATTCTCTTTGGCCCTAAATGAGACATAAGACCTAGTGCCTACCTACTTAGGCCTGACTTTATAAATGCACAAAAGTTGAGAGAGTCATATAATTATTCTTTCCAATCCATCAATCTCCTTGCTTCAACAACTATCAACATTTCTTTCACCCCATTTTCATCAATTCCCCACCCACTCATTTCTGCTCTGCTGCTATTGTTGCCTATTTGAAAAAGAAGAAAAATAAAGCACCTTGTCATTTCACTCATTGACACTTTATTTAGCATTAACCATTTAAAGCTGGAACCTCACTAGAGTTCTGTAGAAATCAATTGCTTTAAAGTTTAAATGCAACAAAAATTATCCATTCTCCAAAGTGAAAAAGACCACTAAATTTCTGTGCTGTGTGATTGAAAATGTGTGTGTCTGAGCCTGCCTAATGAGACCTCTTTGGTGGACAAGTAGGGATCCCATTTCCTGCAGAACCTGTGAGTCCAAGCTACTGCAGATGGTACCCAGACTACCCACACATGCACATGGCTGGGTCTTTGCTGATACAGCCAGGGCCAGCTGGTTTGGATAATTCTCCCAAGGCCTATTGCTTAGATTTGGGCTGAGATCTACACTCCTCAATCTTTGCTGATGCTCAATTCTTTGCTAAGGCTCGCTGTTCAAATGACTAACACCTTCAGTAATGCCATCACTCTTATGGAGGCCTGTGTTTTTGCTAATGTCTGTGTGCCTTTGTCCAAGAAGGGAAAGTTCTACACATCATCTACTGAATACCCAATGTATTTCAAAAAAGCATTTCAAAGCCCAACCTACTTGCTCCAGGTTTGCAAAAAGCCTCAATTACACCCCATATGTTATGGTCTCCCACATTTTACTCATTGCCTCTTTTTCAAACTCGCCAGTCCGTGCAGCAGATACCAGGATGTGTTGATAAGTTCAGTAAAGTATCCCCCTTGCCCAACTAAGTTCTAAACTAGCTGGGAAGTGAACTAAATAGAATGAGGAAAGGTAGTTGGGCCAAGGACAAAAATCTCACCTTTATTTACTAAAAAAGCTGAAATTGGAGAATATTGGTCATATATACAGGCAAATGTGCTTCTTCACATTAAACCTGAAACCAGACAGATTCACCCAATCTCAGGCATCTCCCCACATTGAGGCAGATCCCTATAAAATGTACAATATGGAGGAACAGAAGACATAATTTGTGTGAGCAAAGCTGTTTCTAAGAAGGAACCAGGATGAGGCTAGCTATGCATTATTTATTTTTCTTTCCAAATACAATAATTTGATTAAGTTATTTCTCTCAGAAAGGAGTAAAGAGACAATGAGGACCTCAAGTGTCCTAATATGAAGCTCCCTTCACACAGGAGAATACCAGGAAATGGAACGAACTAAATTCTGTTGTGGTGGTTTTATTTTATTGTAGATAACCATGCTTAACTATGGACAAACCTGACATTAAAAAGAAAAAAAAATGGGGGGGAAACTTCCCAGGTTCTACAACATAGACATAGCAAAATGAGGTTTCTTAATGTGCAGCAGAGATATGGAAAAAGAGCTTCATAACATTGGCACAGCAAGACATTTCAGGCCTCATTATTAGGACATTAGGCCTTGGGGACCTGATGACTGAAGTGGTGGCAAATCTATTGTCTTACCTGGTAGAAGTGCTGCCTGGGCATTGATATGTCTCTTCTGCAGGGGGGAGGATGAAAATCATGATGCTCTTTTGGAGGGTTTTTCAGGCATGGCAGATTTCTCATGCCAGACAGGGTGCTAAATACAGCTGAGGGTCCACCCTGATTATATTCTCATAAAGAATAGGAATTCCCATAATGCTTGAGAGACAGACATGTTTAGGTGTATTCTTTGCTCATGCCCTTTTAAAATTTTATTGTGGTAAAATATACCTAACATAAAATTTACCATTTTTGAGTGGACAACTCAGTGGCATTAAGTACATTTACACTGTTGTGTAACTATCACCACCAGCCATTTCCAGAACCCATGTCTTTATTTGATGCTTAATAATCCTTGTGTACTGAACTTAAGCAGAGTCCATGGTCTTTAGATTCAATATCTTCAAGCCCGATCTCAACCTTCTTAGATTTGGGACAAAGACAATTATCAGCCTCATGCTCATTATCACAATCATTGCCATCCAAATTCATCCTATTAATGACAGAACTGGATATAGCATCCAGGCCTTATGATTCTTAATTCCCCATTCTCTCCACAGGTCCATCCCCTAGCTATTGTTGTGCTGCTTGCAAGATATGCTTCAAATTCAGCTGTGAGGGAAGTAATTCAAAGGTCTGACCAATTGCTTTAGTACTGGAAGCACTTTCTAAGTAAATATTGTTTTATGAAAAGAATATTGGGACTGTGGGACACCTGGGTGGCTCAGTCAGTTAAGTATCCAACTCTTGATTTCAGCTCAGGGCATGATCTCACGGTTGTGGGATCAAGCCCTGCGACGGACTCCATGCTCAGCACAAACTCTGCCTGAGATCCTCCCTCTCCTTCTCTCTCTCTCTGCCCTGCCTCCTGAGTGCTCTCGCCCCCTCAAATAAAAAAATAAGTAAGTAAATAAATAAATAAATCTTAAAAAAAAGAATATTGAGACTTTAATCATTTAATTTCCTGGTTTTTATCTAAAGAGGTAAATACATTGAAATAGTGGACGCTAGATAAAATGTAATTCCAGGGAGAAATATTAGGCAACTTTAATGTAAAGACATCTGTATAACAACAGAATATTTTAGCCATTGCTTCTTAATCTCTTTCTGGGAGCAACCACACTGTTTAAATCCAGATGTGTCCATATTTGTTAGTAACTTGTCAGTTGATTTTATAAGCTTCTTTGTTTTATTGTGAGTTATACTTCAGTTTTGTTAGGAAAGAACAACTTTGAATGGTGCCTTGTTGACATCAATTTTTACTTGAAAACTGTTCTGCACTTGTTAAAACAAGTCATTTGGATTGCTGAAGAGGTTACTTTGTTTTGTTTGAAAATGACATAAAAGACTCCATAAATTTTGCACTACCATTTGACTAAATTTCTTAACAGCAAATAGACTGGTCTGAATTTTAAAATATTTAAATTTATACTTTCTCAATTTTATTCTTTTTGTTGTTGTTGCTTAAAAATCATACAGCCTCATTTGTCTCAGTACTTAAAAAAATACATCCCATGTTTGTACTAAAATTTTCATCAATATTCATATTGGTATTTTTGAAGTTGTAATATTTCCATTAAAATAGCTATTTACTACTTTTATTTTTCAATTGTCCATTGTTTTATTTGTATGAATTAGGGATTTAAGAAACATGAAAAAGAAAATTTCAGCAAATACACATAACAGACAAATTATATTGAATTATTACGGTAGAGATGAATGAGATCTCCTGACTATAAGCCAGGTATTCTGGTTATCTATTAGGATATAACAAACTACACTCACTACTTCATAAAACAACCTCTGGATTACATTTCATAGTTTCATGGGCCAGGAGTTGGACAACTGTCAGTTCTATGTGTTAACAACACATAGAAAGACCTCAATATTCAACTGACAGATAGTGTGATCTAGATGGGCTAAGGCAACTTCAACTCTTTAAGTCTGGAGCCTTGTCAGGGATGGCTGGAAGGCTTGGCTCAGCTAAATTCTCTATCAGAGCATTTGCAAGTAGTCTCTCCAGAATGACAGTCCCAGGGGAATCAGAGTTCTTACCTGGTGGTTCAGCGCTTCCAGAGAAAGTTCTCTTACGAACAGGATGTGGAAACAGGTCTCCAAAGCCTGGATTCAGAAACTGGATGTCACTTCCCTCATATTCTGTTGGTCAAAAGTATTCACTACTATCATTTCTGTTTCAAGGGAAATGGAATTAGAATCTACTTCTCAATGAGAAGAGTGGCAAAATATACTTGTGGCCCTTACTCATGTATCACGCCAAGGCTGACTGATCAAGACAATTCTGGTGGCACATGGAAAGTTTTCATGATGACATTATGAAGAATTATGAGGACTGGAGGACTTCTAATGTTCGTAGCTAATCATGTATTTCATTTTTGTACATACACATATACATATGTGTATAGGTACTAAAGTTAAAGTTCTCTTCTGAAACTGTCCAACTACTTAAGGGTTTGGTAAAACACTGGTCACCAAATCAGAGTATGGGAAACAAAATTGTGTCACATATTTCTATTTCTTGTAGCACTTACAAAAAAATGTTCAACATGTCCTAGGAACGCTAAACTTTTTAATGATACGAGCATAGTTCCCAACACTAAGGACAATGGTAATCTATTCATCTATATTATCAATCTATGACATGAGGATTAAGAACTTAATATAAAATTACCTTGAATTTGTATGATATTCAGCAGTTTACAAAGCCCTTATATTTATATCATTGTATTTGCATTTTACAATAAATAGCCCTGTGGGATTAGAGGACAGTAATTGCTATAATTTCTTTTTATAAATTTTATATATTTTTATCTTTGACAGTTCAGAAGGAATAAATAATTCCTCAAACACAGAATATAGGTAAATGTGGTTTTTAAAATTTCATTTAGTATTGAATTATTTGATATTTTTTGAACACCTACTTTGTGCTACATTTTTCACAAGGGGCTGGAAGTATGGATAAGACAAAGGCTTCTAAGTTCCCTGATTTGACCTCCTATAGTTTATTACCTGGTATGTGCATGTGTGTGTGTGTTTTCTAAATTTCATTAATGTATCACTCTCATGATTTTTGTTACATCTGGATACTACCTATACAAGTACTAATAATATTTTTTGATCAGCTCACACATTCAATACATAAATGAACTTGCCTCACCTTATGTAATATTCCCTTTAAATCAAAGACATCTTGTATTATTTAATGAAATAATGTACCCTTCTTAATTAATATATATTAATATATAACCACCAAAACCAAATCATCTCCCATACCACCAGATGCACATATACAACGTGCTGAGAAAAGCCAGTTCAGTGATTGCAATGATATTAATATAGTATTTTGGAGGTCTTTCCACTACATGACCATAATCTGATAAAACAATGTAAATATATTCCTCAAATTTTATTTTTAAGAACCATTACAGCTTCATTCAAAACAGTTTCTTATTGTTTAAGTGTAGATGCATGGTAACTCAAGCCACTGCCTACCTATTGTGCCTCTGCGTAATATAATTCAACTACCATTCACATTTTTACAGTCCCCCAAATGCTAACCTGTGACTGTTCCTTTTGCTTCATACATTGTTGGAGAGAAGAGATTGTGAATAGTAAGGTAGAACAAGTTTTGTTGCTGTTTGCTATTTTGTTTTGTTTTGCCTTAGTTATTCAAGTTTATCCCCTTAAAAAATATCCGGATCACACCATATATAATCAACACAGCAGCTGTCACTGTTTCTTTTCAGTTCTATTGCACAGAAGTAAATTTCAACTACGTCTTCTGTCCAAGGCTGCTCTAAACAACAAGGTTTTTTGTATACATACAGACTATGGAGGAAAATAAGGCAACACCAATCACTGCTCCTTCCTTTTCCTCTTCTCTTTGCCCTTCTCTTTCTCTTCCACTCTTCTCTCCTACAAGTGTATTTAATTTGTATTCACACGGAACTGGATATATATCATTTCTTTTACTACTTAGAATAACTTGTTTGAACTCTAGAGTCCTTCTCAATAATGATATTGATATCTTTCATTAGGTTACTAGAGTCCTTGAAATAATGTATTTACATGCTTAATCCTAACAAATATTACTTCTTACTTCCTTTTCCTTCTCATTAAGTAATACTCTGAGTAGGGGCAGCTGGGTGGCTCAGTCAGTTAAGTGTCTGACTCTTGATTTTTGTCTTAGGTCATGATCCTAGGATCATGGGATCAAGCCCTGTGTCCAGCTCTGTACTCAGTGGAGAGTTTGCTTGACAGTCTCTTTCCCTCTGCCCCTCCCCCAACTCATTCACATGCTCTTTTTCTCTCTCAAAAAAAATAAATAAATCTTTAAAAAACATAATAATTAAATAAATATTACTCTGAGTAAAATATCTGATTAAACCAATTCACACTGATATGTAAATGACTGATGAAACTTAGTAGAATCTATGTTTTGAGACATATGTACATCAACATGTAATGAATTTCTCTAAATTAAAGGGTTATTTCTTTAGGTATCTAATTTTAGGCAGAAGAGAGTTGGTGGGAAGATGGGAATCTGGCATAGAAAGGTTCATGTTTCATAAAGCACATCCCACAAGGGAAAAAAAATGTATTCTACCTACATTTACAAAGGAATCAAAGCTGTCTTGAAATATTTATGCTAGGTTATCCCAAACTCTGGGAGAACTCTGGTGTAAGCATCGTTTCAGTTTGTGGATCAGCACGGGTGAAGAGACAGATGTTGCAGTACTTGGTCTGTCCTGCCTCACAGCTCAGAATGGAGTCTTAGGGTGAACAGAGCAAAGGCATATCCAAGGTCATCTTGCTCATTCAGAGTTGTGTTGTTTAGTAGCCTGGTTCTATTCTACAGGTTTTTCATTTGTTTATCTCTTCATACTTGATTATTGCCTGATTTGTGATTATTAAAGTTCAAAATGAAAAAAAAAATGGGATGCTCTGTGTAGCAGTCTCTTTGTTGAACTCTCTCACGAATTCAGGGAAGGGAATATAGACTTGGTAACTCCATCATCTCCAATAATCTCATCCTCACCATGAAACAAGCTCTTCAGAGCCACGTATTTCCAGAAATGCCTTTCTTATCACATCTAAGATGAGAGCTGCCATCAAATGATGTCTAGTTGAAATGTTCATTTCTAATTCTCTTGAACAGAATGATTTCCCTTTGATCCTTGTGCTATCTTGCTATTTACAGATTTTCTTTTAAATAACTTTGTTAAAATCATTTATTAAATTGTTGCCTGCTAGTGTGTAAACGTACTGAGGTCAGGCAGTGTCTTTCTTATTACTATGTCTTCAAATTGCAAAAGTGAATAAATTATTAGTGAGATAATATCAAAACTAAATTAACTCCATGCTGTCACAGAGTACTATAGTTGATGGAGTCACCAAAGTTATATGTAGAGCATCTCAGGCTAACAGGAGACAAGAATGATCCAAGAACCCATAGAAATGCCTCCAGGTCCAGGAAAGAAGGGAGACAAAGATCTAATTTATTTTAGAAAAGCTCACTGCAATCCAGGTAAAGCAAAGCACAAACACAGTCCCAGATTCCATAGACTGAATGTTTGTGAATTAGGATCAGTCAAGATTCTAAGAAAAAAATATGTGTTGCTCCCTTAGATTCTCCTTAAAGAATAAGAAAACAAAGGAAAGCACTAACTCTTTTTCTTGGGTGAGAATCTAAAATGCACGTATTCCATCCCTGAAGGATGTCTTCCTCAACTTTGTAAAAATATTAAAGTGCACCAAAGTGTTTCAAAACCCTTTTTCAAATTAGAAAATTTTGTGAGTAGTCAGTTTTATAGAAATTGTTTCCTTTTCTGAGATAATATAAATATATGCCTTTCAAGGTTCAGTTTCTCTCCCTTTTTTATAAAGAAATTTGAAACAGAGGCATTATCATATGATAGCTCACTATTCCAATGCCGAATATTTCACTTAAAACCTGGAAAATGCCTAATAGTATGTTGAAGGGATATATGTGTCACTATCCTAAATTCAAATAGTTTCCAATATCACTGAAGAATTAGTAACATTCGTTACCCCCCTTCTGGTCTCTTTCACTATTTCTCTGGGAAACATATCTACCTATAACTTATAGAATGTTTGAGAGTCAAGGAGGAAAGAAGTGAAATACATCTGCAATATTATTTCAGACAAAAGGGGCTGGTTAAACTGGCATTTAAGCATTCCATATTTATCTTAAAATTATAAATCAAATATAATTGATTTTTTTGACACCTGTCTACACTGATGCTGAAAAACCCACTTGGGATTCAGAATTCCATCTGTGTTCTTCTAGTTTCCTTCATTGTCATTTGTAGTGAAGGGTTTGAGACAATTTTTCAGGAGGACCATTGTCGTATTTATTTGTGATATAGAATGGAATCCAGATCAGCTTATGCCTGGCTTTTCAGAGGCTATAATAAACATATTATTATCTGCCTATGCAAGTTAAAAGCAAACAGAATGACCAGAAAACAGTGATATGCAGACAGAAGATACTTGAGCAAGATGGAATCATTTTGACTTTCTTCTCCTTGACAATGGAAGGGGGAAATTTTCCTTGGAATTAATTTGCACTAATAGAAAAATGCTCATTTTCGTATCCATGATTCTGAAATATGTCCATGTGAGACATAAACCACCCAAAGAACTGATGACACTCTGTTTTGTTCTTGTCTTGGTTTGTCTTTCAAAATGAAAGACAGGTTTTATTACAAGGAATGAAAAGAGATCCTCTCTTAAAACATGATTAAAAATAAGAACTGAACTCAATACCTTCACAGGGGCCAGTCAAGCCCTCATAACTTTATTTCTGAGCAATGTTTTCATAGCAGGACTACATCCTAGGGTTTACAGCGGAGATCTGAGCAGGTAAGCCTCTGAATTCCAAATGAGTTCTCTCTTTGGCTTCAGAGGTGAGGCTGCTCACAGAAGTTCAGTGACCCTGGAAACTAATTCCTCAGCAGCAAACCTTTCAAAAGGAAACCTGTGATTAAATTGATGACATGGCAATCGGTGGTTTGATTAAAATGGGAGGATGGGCTTGCAGGGGAAGCAGGGGGAACTCTACCTTTTAAAACAGAGAAAAATTTTCTAATGCTAATTGACCCAGCCTTGGCTCAAAAGCGGAGGCTTTTGACTCTTTTTTTTTTTTTCCTCTATGTGGAGAGACAGAAATTCAGTGACAGAGAACCAATCGCCTGCCTCTGCTGTCCAGAAAGGAAGGCTACAGGGAGCCGGGAATGTTTCAAGGTTTTTCAATGGTTTTCTTGGAAATGATAAAATGAGCTATCAATACAAAAAGAAAAAAAAAGTAACTACTTCTCCTCCCAACTTCATCTTCTGCCAAAGTTATCTATAATCTTAGTTTAATGAATCTCAACTTTAAAATTATCTAAGAAGCATTTTCAAGTTCTAGAGCCCAAGCTCTACACCCAGAGGTTCTGCATCACCCTGGGGTGATGTGAGGTATCAGTGTGTGTGTTTGTACAGGTGTACAGGTGTATACGGAATCTTCATATTTTTAAAAAATATGCAGCCAAATAGAAGATCCACTATGTTTCATTCCAGCCCTTACTACTCTTTCATCTATCTCTCCACTAAAACTAAGAGACAAGATGTATCTTGGTTAATATTACCATCTGTGAGTTCCTTGAAGTCTCCTGTGTCCTTTTCATCCAAATATCTCCTATGATGGATGTCTTAGAAGCTTGCACAATCTTTCCAATAGATCTAAATGTTTCATCATTCTATCAATAGGCCAAATGAACTAATAGTTTTATATTGGACAAAAATGACTAGCCCCGTTGGAATTCTTTAATGGGAATTATTCAAATGTTGTTTATGTTTTCCATTGTGTTTACTACTTGCATTAAAAAAAAAGATATTTGAAGCACACAAAGGTTGCCAGTAGGTCTGTTGCTGACATGAATTATCTGGAGGCAGAAACCATCTCATCTTTACTCCCTCAACTTCAATGGACTACACCGACTTAACAAGGTGATTTTCTTCAACACAGAGCACAGGTCTACTACTAAGCCAACACAGGTAATTCAGGCACATTCTCAGTTTCACTTGTGCTTGTGGGCCACACTATTAGCTCTTTTATCCCTTCAGGGACAATGGGCTGAAACCTTCTCTCCATAAAAAGAATCCAAACTCCCCAAGCGGATATCATGACCTGTAAACTTTATTGTAAAATAATGACCATAATCATAATTATGAGAACACTGACCTTTGGTTTCCATGGTACAATAAAGACATGTGTCCCCTTTTCTTCTTGAGAATCACTCACCCTCAAACAACAATCATGAAAGACAGGGAAACAAAAGTTTTCTATTCAGTGAAAAGGAGATATCTGTAACTCTGAAGCATGATGATGACAATCGAAAGTTGTTTGTAAGGAATGGCAAATGAGTTATCAGGGAAGACAATTATTAAACATATAATGGTGAAGATAAACAGGTAGGTTTTCCTCATAAAATCCTTCCAAAGCTGAGAGAAGCTAGAGACACTAGGAGGATTGAAGGGGAATAGGCAAGTGGGGCATTAACAAGATGAGTCTGGTGTAGACTGTAGGAGAGCAGTTGAAAGCCCAGATTCCCAACACCACTGAAGCAGAGAGGCAACCACTCCAGCACTCTATTAATAGGAGACAAGAGGGTCTTTCTCCAGAAAAAAAAAAAAAGACCAAGAGACCCTGGAATTGGAGTTACAGGCAGAAGATAATACAGGTAAGGTGCTAGCCTGAAGACAGAAAAATTAAGAGATAGTCTATATATTTGATGGTAAAAGTCTTCAGATTTTTTTCCCCAACAAGCTTCAGAATAGCCACTTTTAGTTTAAACTTCCCCTCCTCCCACCCTGCTCCAGGCAGGAGATTTGAGAATTCATACTGAGAAACTAAATCACTAAATCTTATCAGACCCAAGATAACCGAATGGAAGCCAACAGTTGGGAAAGCCTATTGGCAAGCCATTTTATATAAAAGAATCCCCATAAGGTTGTAAAATTGAGGCATGGATGTCTCAGATAGTGAGGGTACAGTAATGAAGGAAGTTAACGAGAGTATTTGAATTACTCAGACACCCTAAATCCTCCACAACAGTGGTAGGCTGAATTCTATAAGGGCCTTCCAGATTCTTATTGCCTCAGCTATACATCCTGTAGAAACCCCTGCTCTTGAGTTTCTACAAGATATATCTGAAGGAATAGGAATCTTAAGTTTTGGAAAAATTTGTGGATATAATGGGATATCTGTCCCTTGGTTAGGTCACTTTATTTGCAAAGGTAATGGCATAGTTACTCATGTAATTACATTATATTATTTTGGACTCTGTAATAGCCCACTGGAGAGATCTCTGCTGGCTTTGAGGAAGTAGCTGTCATGTTATGAGAGGGCCATGTGGCTGGTACCTGAAGACAGTCTCTAGGAGCTGAGAGTGACCACCACCCAGCCAATAGCCAGCAAGAAGAGCTTGGGCCTTTGGCCACGAGGAATTAAATTCTGCCAATAACCTAAATGAACTTGGGAGAGTATTCTAACCTCCAGATGATAAATCAGTCAGCTGGCGCCTTGATTTCAACTTGATGAGCCTTTGAGCAGAGGACCCAGTTATGTTGAGCTCAGATTTCTGACCTAGAGAAATATGAGATAACAAATGGGTGACTTTTAAACTCCTGTGAATGTGGAGCCTCAGGTACCACCCACATGGCCCTCTCATAACATGACAGCTACTTCCTCAAAGCCAGCAGAGATCTCTCTCCAGTGGGCTATCACAGAGTCCAAAATAATATAATGTAATTACATGAGTAACTATGCCATTACCTTTGCAAATAAAGTGACCTAACCAAGGGACAGATATCCCATTATATCCACAAATTTTTCCAAAACTTAAGATTCCTATTCCTTCAGATATATCTTGTAGAAACTCAAGAGCAGGGGTTTCTACAGGATGTATAGCTGAGGCAATAAGAATCTGGAAGGCCATTATAGAATTCAGCCTACCACTGTAAGCTCCTAAGATTGTGTTAATTTGTTATTCAGCAATACCAACCAAAGCAAGACTTTCAGGACAGGATAAGATACAAGGAGGGCAGCCTGGGTGGCTCAGTGGTTTAGTGCCGCCTTCAGCCCAGGGCTGATCCTGGAGACCCGGGATCGAGTCCCATGTTGGGCTCCCCGCATGGAGCCTGCTTCTCCCTCTGCCTATGTCTCTGCCTCTCTCTCTCTCTCTCTCTCTCTCTCTGTCTCTCATGAATAAATAAATAAAATATTAAAAAAAAAAGATATTCACAAGGATTCTATTTTTGGAGACACCAAGGTCCACTGAGGTTGAGCACACTATATGGCAAATTTAGTGCATTGCCAGGAACTTGCAATAGAATCAGTAACATACTCAAACTGGGTAATTAAGGAGATTTTCATAAAATGTGTGACCATCAGAGAAATGGACAAATGATGGCGCTTGCAATGGCAGGAGGCCATGACCACGCCGAGTACCAAAGGGAGGGAGTAGATAGTAAAACTTCAGGAGAAGCCTTATAGAAAGAGCTATCTGGCGGGAGTTGTGATCTTCAGTGGAGGCATGCAGCCAATTCAAGAAAAGTGAGCATGGAAAGAACCTGGAGAACATAAGCTCAGAACTCATTCTCTTCTCTCCCCTAATCTCCTGATAGTGTCTGCCACAGAGTGAACCAAAGAGGAAGCTGGATGTGAGGATGCTTATTGGTATATTACATATATGTCAGCCTTCAGGGTGGGGGGGAATAAGGTGGAATGGGATATAGACGGTTAGATAGAACATGTCCAGCAAAGTAAAGTCCACACCACATGCTCCTTAGCATCTCTGCCCCTTTCCCAAGTGACAAATTTGTGTCCCTTATTTGGGGGCTAGACAAAATCCTAATAGTTTTTGTGTCACCGCATAGTGATATAAACTTGGATGCAATCTTACTACTGTGTTCTTAAATAAATTAGTAGGAAAAAAGGGGATAAAGAAACAATGAACATAAAAACATAGGCTCAAAAGTCCCTATTTCTAGAGCCAGTCTCAAGGTCTAAATTGATTATCACAGCTACTTTTTTTTCCACCACCCATTTTACCCTGTCCAGGCAAGGTGCTGGGTATGCTACTGTTTCTATTGCAAGTTTCCTGGCAATGCTACTAGCAGAGGGTAATGAGAATATTACCAGAATTTAAGCACAGAGTTTACCCATTTGCAAAGATTATTACAGGCTTTATTCCAGATAGCCATGTACCTAGCTACAATTTGAAGGTTGCTAAAAGAGAGGAAGAAAAGAAATATCTTTCCTAAAATATATTAATTTAATACAGTACACTTAATGCAATTACATTTAACATAATTATGTTTAATACAAATACAATTACCTTGGACTCCCAACAGGATGTTGGTATATTATTCATTTGCTTTTATTCTTATTATTTGTTTTGAATTGAATTTAAAAAATGATCTTAATGATTTTAAGGAAAGATGCATGCCCAAGATTAGCAAGGAGAGCAAATGGAAGTCATCAGAAATCAGAACATAGCATAAAACATTAAAATAATATAACTGTAGTGTTAATAGAGCCATAGACAAATATATCAGAAGACAATAGAAAATCCAAAAGTGGATCCTGCCATTTTTTTAATTTAATATATGACAAATATTATAGTTTAATTTAGAAGTTTAAGGGTATATTATTTAATAAATGGCAATACAGCTAGTTGTACACAATCATAGAAAATATATTAATAACTTTATTTTATATCATATATAAAAATAACCTCCAGAAAGGATTATGAAATAATAATCTAAAATTTTATGAGCATTAGAAATCCATATGAGCAACCTAAGTCATAAGACACCTCCTTTATGAAACTAGAAACTCAGGAGCTCTATAAGAATAGGCATCCTAACTACATAAAAGTGAAAAAAAAAAATACTGCAGGACACATTAGAAACTAGATCAATAAAAAATTGATAGGTTGGGAAAATATATTAGTAACACAGATGACACATGATTAGTCTCTATAATAAAGAACACTTACACACTGATAATGAAAAGATAACCAATCCAATAGAAGCAATATGAATAATTTATGAAAAAGCAAATTTAAATGATCAATAATCATAAGGAAAGCCATTGCTCTGATGATCAAGGAAACATAAGTTAAAGTAACAGTGAATTATATTATACAATATACCTATAAGCCTGACAGCAGACTGGAGGTGGAATCGGTTACCAGTATTAATACTGGAAAGTTACCTTAGAGACTGGAGTGTAGCTATGGGCAGAAGAGAGAGGACAGGGAACATATGATTTGATTGTATTTATGCATTTATGGGAAACATATGTATGACTATTTTAAATAATTTGAATAATGTTTTAAAACTACTACGTTGACTTATATTCTAAGAAATCTCTTCCAGAGATACATTTACAAGGGTACCCAAAGATGCCCATTGTGGCATTGTTTATAACAACAAAATTTATATAAACCTTAAAATTGACTGTGAAGGAATGTGATTTATAAATTATAGTATACTCCTATTATAAAACAGCACAGAATAAGGAATAAGGTAGAGATACACTTAATCAAGGAGAATAACTATTTGAAATGTCTAACATAAAATGATATGTCATAATTCCATTTTATGTTAAATATATGTGTATAATGTATAAATACACATTTATATGTTTGAAAATGAATTTTTTTTTAGATTTATTTATTTGAGAGTGAGAGAGAGAGAGAGAGTGCATATGTACCAGAAGGGTGTGGGAGGTAGAGGAAGAAAATCTAGAGCAGACTTCCCACTGAGTGTGGAGCCTAATACAGGGCTTAATCTCATGACCCTCAGATCAGAACCTGAGCTGAAATCAAGAGTCAGATGCTTAACTGACTGAGCCACTCAAGCTCCCCAGAATGAATTTTAAAAACTCTACTAAGACTTATGCTAAACTCTTAAGCAGATTAGTTACCCCTGGGGAGAGTGGAATTTAGGGACACACAGACACACACAGACACAGACACACACACACACACACACACACATACACACTGGTAAATAAATAAATGTAGGTGTGGGGGGGAGTTGTTTTTTATAAAGAGAAGAAATTCATATATTATCTGCCTATTAAAATAACCCTAGGGATCCCTGGGTGGCGCAGCGGTTTAGCGCCTGCCTTTGGCCTGGGGCGCGATCTTGGAGACCCGGGATCGAATCCCACGTCGGGCTCCCGGTGCATGGAGCCTGCTTCTCCCTCTGCCTATGTCTCTGCCTCTCTCTCTCTTTTTTTTTTTTATTTTTTTATTTATTTTTTATTTTTTTAATTATTATTTATTTATGATAGTCACAGAGAGAGAGAGAGAGAGAGGGAGAGGGAGAAGCAGGCTCCATGCACCGGGAGTCCGACATGGGATTCGATCCCGGGTCTCCAGGATCGCGCCCTGGGCCAAAGGCAGGCGCCAAACCGCTGTGCCACCCAGGGATCCCTGCCCCCTTCTCTCTCTCTCTCTCTCTCTCTCTCTCTCTCTCTCTCTGTGTGTGACTATCATAAATAAATAAAAATTTTTTAAAAAATAAAATAAAATAACCCTAGTAATTGCATCAGAAATTATATAGTAAATTCTTTAAAAGGCACATTTTATTATATTTGTGGCAGGCAAAATAACACCCTCCTTCCAGGATAGCCATAACCTAATTACTGAAATCTGTGAATCTGCTATGTTATTTGGCAAAGGGGAATTAGGTTGCTAATCAGCTGACTTTAAAAATCAGTAGATTTGTACAGATTATCTCGCTGGGCCCAACATAATCATGAGGGTCCTTAAAAGAAGACACAGGAGACAGAAGGCTCAATGACAGATTGAAAACTGATCCAATATGACAAAAGAATCAACTAGCCACGGCTGGCTTCGAAAATGGTGGAAGAAGCCATGAGCAGGGCAATGTGGATGTCTTCCAGAAATGGAAAAGGGAAAGAAACAGATTCTCTAGTATGGGTTCTAGAAGAAACATAGCCCTATTGATACCTTGATTTTAGCCAGCAGGACCCATTTCAGCCTTCAGAACTACAGAAATGTTAAGATGATCAATTCATGTTCTCTTAAGCTGCTAAGAAAATTTGTGGTAATCTGTTACAGCACCAATAGGGAACTTATACAACATGCATTACCTCAATTAAAATGGATAAGACTCCTAGATGATATATACAATCATGGGCCTCGGTTTACAAATAAAGAAACCGTGGCTCAGACTCTGATTTACTTATGGCTGGTAAGTGCTATGGATGGGACTTGAATTAATTTCATAGGAATCCAGAGCTTGTGCTTTATTCTACCATTTTGTGTTCCCTGTCCTCTAAAGTATAACCCCAGAGCACTTGGCTCAGGGCTTGGCCACCAGCAGGTATGTAATATTAGGTGAGTCAGTAAGAATAGAGATTTGGGGCCAGACAAAACTTCATTTGAATCCAATTACTAGCTGTGTGGCTAAAAACAAATTACCCAGTTTGAGCCTGTTTCCTTATCTATAAAACAGGAGAAATAATTTCTACCTTGTAGGGTAAGAGAAAGCACTCAGTGAAATAATATATGAAAAATGTCCAACAAAGAGCCTTGTATAGATTTTGTTTTTAATAAATGTTATTTATTGTTGGTAAGGACTATTACTTTGTTATAATGACTCTGGGAAGCCTGTTTTTCCTTTAGATGAGGTTTTAGGTTTTGTTCTACCTTTTTCATATCTGTCAGCTCCTGATTCAGAGATGGTGGTTAGAGCCTGTGGCATAGAATTACAACTACAAACTAGGGAACTATTAACTGAGTACAAATGTAGAAGAAGTGGATTTTAGTGGTGTGGGCACCAGTGATCCATAATATGAATCTGGTCAGTAGCAAAGATGTGCTATTAATAATATATATTTATCTCATGGGATCACAGTGCAGAGGAATAAGGGAGGAGAAAACCTCTGAAAACCTCATTCTAAACTTAAACACGGTCAGTATGCTATGGGAACCTAGAAAAGTGTGTGCCCTTATCAGAATCCAGATTTTTTGGCCTTCAGTTTTCTGATTATGGAGTCCCAGGCTGTATTTTCTCAGAATATCATTTGTCCTTCATCGATGAACACATTCTGTTGGTCTACAGATTTCACAAAGGAAATTTCTTTTGAAAAATTCCTTTCAGCTTTTTACCACTAGGACATTTGTTTTTGAAATGTTTAAAAATGTGTCTAATATCTTTTTAGCTTTGAATGGTTATTTTCAAAGATAATTCTTGATGTTTATCTAACAGAAGTCATCTGTATTTCTTTTAAGATTGTCCCTCTAGCTCTGTGTTGCCCACTGCCTGCCTGGTGTGATGTCCTGATACATTATTAATCTGGATCCATAGAATGAGTGAACCATCAAATGAACAATGAGGGGAGACTACACTCGTGGTCAGCAGCAACTCATTTGTGGAGAGAGATCCCTCTCCCAGCTGAGAAGGGATGTAAGTCAGAATGAGTCCACATCCCCAAAGGACCTTAACTTATTGGTCCAAAAGCCATCAGGCCAATTTGACCATTTATCTATGTGTCCCTTGTGCCTTATAAGAGAAAACTGAGGAAGGAAATAAAACAAAAACATAACCTCCTTGGGAATCTTGTTCTGTTCCCCCAAAACTCAGAGGTAATAAAGTGTTTGCATTGCTAATGGCTTTTTCAAAGCATGTAGACACCCGACTAGATTTGGGAGAATAATTCTTACCCATGGGAAACCCCACGATGAGGCAGTGTGATTCTGGGTTTTTCTGTGAAGGGTTTGTACTTGTAGTGCCCTTCATTCAAATCACCTTTGTCCTGCTTTTTGTGTTAGAGGATTTGAACCAGCTTCAGAGGCAATGAAAACAGTAGGATAACTGAACAGAATGGAACATTTATAGCAATAACAATTTATTAAGATCATCATTATTAACCATAACATGGGGTTTCCTTAATCACATCTATGATGACTGGAACTCCAAATGATACCGAATCATTTGTACTCAAATACTCCAGAGTGTTTACTACAAGTTATCAAGCTATTAAAACACAAATCTACAAAGCCATTGATAAAGTGTTTCTGATCTTTATTGTTCAAGCCACAATTACCCATTTTAAAATCTGCTATACCAAATGTGTAAGTGAACACAAAATACTTTTGAAGATTTCCAGAAAGTATTTTTATGCAGTCAGCTGCCTTAAACAGTTAAATATCCAAATCATCAAAGACATATGGTTGTAATTCCCATCTAAAAACTCACAAGGCATGGAGTTTCCATCATACCTTAAATAGACTGTTTCAGACTTTTGATAATCATTTGGTCATCAAATATTTCTATAAGTTGAAAAGCTAAAGCAAACACGCATACATATATATAGGAATATATCCACTCCTTTGGGGGGAACTGAAAAAATATTTCACACCTCATTTATCAACACAAAACTTTCTCAACTGCCTTTACCGTTTCTTAACATTAACATTATGATTAAGTTCACTCCTTTTGGACATTCTTTGGTCTCTAAAGGCAAATTCGATTATGTCTATGTAAGAGAAATGGCAACAAATCAGATACAGAAAGAGGAGAAATTGAATGGGGAGCTCTACACACTTCTTAGTTTAGTTGTATTGATTTATAAACACTAACCAAATACATATATTGACTGCTTAAAATCAAAATCAGTCCATATGCAAAATCTTAAACTAGAAGGTTGAGCTCCTAATTGACCTGAAAGTTATTAACCTTTAATCTTTTCTTTAGCTCAAAGTGTATTGACAGGAAAATTCACAAAGAAACCTGAAAGAGCCTGGGGCATTAGGTAACCTTAGGAACTACAAAAAGAGGGGGGAGGAAAAACAGAGTGAAAGTGAACTGCTCCTGAAGAGCTGGGATTATTACTCTCCAGATGCAACAGTAACACTAATGACCTAGGAGACCTGCTTGAGTATCTTGTCCCATCAAATACTGGCTTCCATTTTCCTTACTCAAGAGGACCTTCCTTACATGGGACTCAGTGTATCCTTATCTCTTGTTCTATTTTATCTAATTTTCTCTCCACCTCTCATAGTGTTACTATGACTTCCTCAACACTTCTGCTGCTTCCCTGTCTCTTATACCCAAAATTCCATAAAAAGGAGTATTTGGTTGAAGCCAATAGTTCCATCCAGTAAGGAGGAATACTACTGCTCAAGATTCTCATGCCATCTCCCGGCACAGATAACTGATTCAGCCTCTTGGTAGGTCCTAGACTCCTCAGCCAGAAAAACTGAGTAGATTAACAGAAGCTCATGACACACAAAACCCTGGGGTGCAGGGAACTGACCTGATGATTCATCTCAAATGAGATTATGTGAAGCACTTCATGTAATCAGGTGCCTGGTAAAAAACAAAACAAAACAAAAAACCTCTTACCAACTTACATACAAACTTTTTAAGAATGATGACTAAAAATTACTGCTGATATAGCAATAATGTGTGCGATGTACCACCAAGAATGTGACACACTAGCATGCCTGCAATGTCCTGCTATGCTATAATGCATTTTGTATAGAGACTGACCAGAAACAGTCATTGTATTTCATAATTTAGGAATGAAGAATGCTATGCTGAGTCCTGCATGAAAGTGGTGGCGAAGAAAGGTGATATAAAAAAATAAGGAGTAAGTCATGATATTTGTCCTCACCCCAAAAGAGGCTCATTACAGGGATCCTGGGTGGCTTAGCAGTTTAGCGCCTGCCTTTGGCCCAGGGTGTGATCTTGGAGTCCTGGGTTTGAGTCCCACATCAGGGTCCCTGCATGGAGCCTGCTTCTCCCTCTGCCTGTGTCTTTACTTCTCTCTCTCTCTTTCTCTCTCTCTGTCTCTCATGAATAAATAAATAAAATCTTTTTTTTAAAAATCTACATCATAGATTAAACCAAAAACCATGCAAATAAAAATAATGCAAGGGAATGAATAGCATCAGAGAAGGAAAGAAATACAGAATCTCTCTGGTGACTTCCAAAACTTCCATTGTACTCATTTCCAATTAGAGCTATTGTGGTAGGTGGTAGCAAATGTTATTCTACAAATAAAAGCTATTCCCAGCTTTGAGGAATAAAATCTCCCCAATGCTGAGGTCTAAAGGGTGGAGAGATAAATGTGCTGCAGAATGGACCAGATTAGAGCACTGGAGCTGGTCTTCAATCACCTCTTTTACTTGTTTGTAAAGTGTCCTTTGGGGTCTGGGAACAGAAGAATGGGCCAGGTAGAGAGACTGTTTTGAAACCACATTAACTGGTTCACACTTTCAAGTTGTGGAAATTTTCAGTGGTCATCATTCATTTATACATTTACTCATTCAACTAACTTTTGTTGCAGATCTATACACATTAGAGGTGAATCATATAGAATCCTTGCTCTATAATACATATAAAGAGATAATTTCAGCACATTATATGTTTTTATATGTAACCATATAATGAAATTTTTTATTCAAAATGCTACAGAAGCTCAGAGGAAATTGGATAAAACGGTAAGAATACCAGGAATGAGAGGAAAGTTAGATCCTCAAAGATGAGTAAAAATTCTAGAGATGAGAGATTATTATAAAAAGAGGGAGGACTTTAAAAATGCACACTGTGAAAGAAATGATTATTTCTAGATTATTGAGCTTTTCTATGGGATCAGAGGGTCAGATTTATAAGCTACATGGGAAAAGACATGGTCAAACAAATGATGTGAATCAATAATCACCACATAACACTCTAAATAAAGCTCCTCTAGGCAAACTAATTGGTATTGTGTTTATCTTAAACTGTATCTTAATTATTGCATTTTAATATGAATTTTATTTTTCCAAAAAGAGACATTTTGTTTGGATTTTTTAAATACTGCAATCAAGCTAACACAGTATTTAGAATTACTTGATAGTAACGCTTTTGAAGAAAGTTAGATCTTGTTGAAATTTCAGCTTTGCCATTTACTAGCTAAGTGATATTAACAAGTTACTCATCCTTTCTGTTTCACATAGAGGGGATAATAAGACTACAGAAGGTTTTTGTGAAGATTAAATTGGTAATACCTGTGGCTATCTGTTATGCAGTGAATACTTAATGAATATAGCTATAATGAACTTGCTAGGGCAGCTGTTTTCACATATATTTTAGCCATGAGAGTTTCTTCAAATGTTAGAAATCCCTTATGTAAAATGTATTAATTCTTAGCTGCTCTGTTTGAAGCAGGGTAGGCATCCAAAGCCTGACTGGTTCTACTTTCTCCCAACCTTGCTTCCACCTACATAACCCCTAAAGAGCTCTGTAGATCACAACCACCATGCAGCTGCCTTTCTTCAAAATGAATTATTGAATAAACAGATAAATTGATCTCTATCCAGAGTTGTCTTCTCTAGAATTTATCTCACTTTTTATCAATGCTTTGGGCACCAGCATTCAAAGGAATCTTCTCTCTTTAATACGTGCACAGAGTGTCATGTAAATCCTAGTTTCAACCCCTCCTACTTTATGTTCCTTAAGTCAATAATTGTAATACAGTGTCATTCAAACAATTTTTGCTATGTATCTATGCATGATATTTTGAAGCAAATCAGAAATGCTTTCCCTTCTGTGTGGCTTTCATTTAAATGGAAAATTTCCCATGACAACATGGTGTGGTAAGCCAATGGCATCTTTATGTAGATTAGAAAAAGCTAGTCCTTACTTTGAGTAACCCAGACTTGGGTTCTCCATGACTCAGTGGGCTGAGCAATGGCTAGGTTTCAGCCTTCACCTGGCCCTGCGGTGGGGGCCTTAGTTTAGCAAACTCAGCACATGAGTCTGAGTTGAAAGCCCTATTCATAGATTACCTTTAGCCCCAACTCACATTTATCAAGATGTATTTTGGAAACAAAATATGAGTTCAAGTGCATTCTAGGTCCTGTTTAAAATCTCACATAGGCAATATTTTAAAGCCGTTTTCATGTTTTGTGATTATAATAAGGACTTTCTTGTTTATCAATTTTTTCCCCTGAAATATCCTCAGTAGTATCATTTCAAACAATTCTAAACAATGGCTTGGTCCCAATGCTGAAGCAACGAGGCACCCTTGGCAGGCAGAACAAGAGAAATACATTTCATGCTGCTGACTATGCTTTATAGGAATAAGCTTTACAATTGCTGAGCATTGGCTACCTTCAGGTAAGCCTTTAGGCAAGATGTTCCATTATTATGGGTATAAACATATGAGAAAATAGTCAGAAAATTGTTACTTTCTGCATAACAGTGAATAAGAAACCTTTGATAGTGAAGAGCTTTAATATTACATTTTCAAGGAGAGCGTGAACTTAAAGCATTAGAATAGAAAAAGCAGCTTAGGATAGTTAAGAGTGTTCACTAGGTAAGCATAGTCAAGATCTGGGTTTGAAAGCACAGGTTATAACAAAGTGTGTCATCTGAATTCAGTACAATGAAGATAATACATCTCTCACATAATTATTACAAGGAATAAATAAGATAACCTATATGACAGTGCCTACAGGTGAAGAAATATTACTTTGTTCTGAATAACTTATTATTTAGAATGATTTCATCTAAATTTTATCTTTATTCACTTTGAAGCCTGGAACACCTGATCTGGGGGCAGTACTGCCCAATGGAACTTTCTGCATTGATGGAAATATTCTGTATTTGCGCTATCCAACATGGCAGGCAGTAGCTGCATGTGGTTATCGAACACGTGAAATGTGGTCAGTGTGACCTATGCATTGAATTTTTAGTTGCTTAGTTTTAAGTAATTCAAATTCAAATTCAAATAGACACATGTAGTTAATAGCTATTGTATGGTGTTACACAGCTCCAGAATAGAATTTAACATCAATATGGCAGTCTCATTATATTATTTTCTCAGCAATAAGCTTAAAGAAAGACAGCATATTTTTTCTGCAAACATTTTTAGAGCAGGAGATTCTTAAATTGGAATCAGTGGGCTCCCTAAACATCTCAAATTATAGAATAAGTATTTTGTTTGAACCATATTTTTCTGGGGAGAGGATTCCCATGAAACCACTGGATTTAGAAAGAAGACTATGTCTCACAAAATAATAAATAAATAAATAAATAAATAAATAAATAAATAAATGGAATATATCTTTAAGTTTCTTAAAACCTACTTTGCATTTAAAATGCTCAAACTATTGTTCAAAAGACAGAGGCGACTGAGTTACTGCATTAGCTCATATAACTATAATCAATTATTTTGAATACTAAAATATAAGCAAGGTATTCAGTAAAAAGATATAAAATATGGAATTCATAGAAGTGCTTAATTGTTCTACTGAAATCAAAACTAGTAACATATTTTTTACATATTTAATTACATGTTAACTATGTTTAATTTCATTAATTTCCTTTAAGGTATTTAATAGTACAAAATTGCACAGAAATGTACAAACTAAAAAGTACAGTTCTATCCTAGCTCCTTCTCTTTCTATTCCCACTCCTAAAGGATAATTATGTCAATAATATTTTTCATTCACCCACATCTATGTTGTATTTGCGTTTGTGTGTGTGTATATATAGATAGATAGACTGCCATTATATTACTCATGGTAGGACAAATAATGATCCAAAAGGAACCAATCACTGGAATCTGTAAATATATTAAGTGGCAAAAAGGTCTTTGCAGGTGTGATTAAGTTAAGGATTTGGTAATGGGGAGATTATCCTGGATTATCAGGGTGAGCCTACTGTAATCATGAGAGTTCACAGAAGAGGGAGGTAAGAGGGTCAAAGGCAGGCGCTAAACCGCTGAGCCACCCAGGGATCCCCAAGAGGGTCAGTCAGTACTAGGAAATGCCATGATAGATGAAGCCAGAGGCTGGAATGATTCAAGGAAGGCCACAAACCAATGAATGCAGGCAGCCCCCAGAAATACAAGAAGGAAAGGAAATTGATTCTTCCCCAATGCCTACAGAAGAAACAGTCTGGGGATCCCTGGGTGGCGCAGCGGTTTGGCGCCTGCCTTTGGCCCAGGGCGCGATCCTGGAGACCCGGGATCGAATCCCACGTCGGGCTCCCGGTGCATGGAGCCTGCTTCTCCTTCTGCCTATGTCTCTGCCTCTCTCTCTCTCTCTCTGTGACTATCATAAATAAAAAAAAAAAAAAAAAAAAAAAAATTTAGAAGAAACAGTCTGCTGACACCTCGATTTTAGACTTCTAACCTCCAGAAATGCAAGACAATAGACATATATTGTTTTAAATCACTAAGTTTTAGGTTATTTGTTACAGCAGCCATAGGAAACTAGTATACTCTTCTATAAGGCACTTTTTTTAACTTAGGATATACATGCAGTTTATAGTGATTGCCTGTCCCCTTTTCATATGATGACAAATAAAGTATTAATGCACATCCTTGGACTTATACCTTTGGTCATTCGTTCAGATGGTTTGTGAACAGATAGATGACTTCAGAGAAGAGCTATTTAGTGAAAAAGCAAAACTATATATGGTAACTATATTGTTATTCAAAACATGTGCCCTCCTTTCTGCAGTGTCTCATTCAGGAGAAATATGCTTCCCTGTTGTATAGACAACAGGCTTGGTTGTATGATTTGCTCTGACCAATCAAATGCCAACAGAGGGATGGCAGGCCCTATAAATGGGCACTTAATCTCTTTATTTTAAAGATTTTAGTTTTAAGTAATCTCTACACCCAACATTGGGCTCGAACTTACAACCCCAAGATTGAGAGTCATGTGTTCCACCAACTGAGCCAGCCAGGCACCACTGTATGTGGACATTTAGAAGTTAGGATGTGTATGTTCTCTTTCATCCTTCCATAAGATGCCCCATACAGAGACTGTTTTATCATACTGGGTGCCAGAGGATTCATGATGAACATGTAGGGAAACAAAAACAATAAGTATTTGTGGTTGTAAATTATTGCTCTTCGGGGGTTCTGGGACATGAGAGTATAACTTAGACTAAACAGCTTGATGTAGTATGTGTATTAAAAATGTTCATATTTACTACCAAATCACTTTCTAAAGAGCTATGTATGTATACCAACAGTGTTTACAGTATCTTTTTTCCACACTCTTGCTCATCATACATAACTGCAGTCACTTCCAACTTTTGTCTTTCTCATGAGGAAAAAAAATGGTATCTAACTGTATTTTTCTGATTTCATACAAAGTTCTTTCATACAGTCATTATTCCATTGTATTTCTTCTTCTATAAAATGTTTACTTGGCCATCGTCCATTTTCATCTACAATTACTCATCATTTGCATTCAAATTTTCTAGAGTACTTTTACATTGTGGACATTACTGTTTTATCTGTCTACATTTTTGATGATTCATTGATTCTTTATGATAGTTCTCACCACACAGAAGTAGTGAGTATATATAAAGTAGGTTTTTTGAATTGAAATATAATTCATGTCTAGTCACTACAGAGATCATGGACTATTCAGAATGAATGGCTCACTTAGAAGTCAGGGTGAGAACAGCCAATTCAATATAGGGTTCTGAGGTGTGGCGCCCACTGAGAATGTTCAGGACAGATATATATGATGGATCAGAAAAATGAGAAAGAAGATAAGATCATAGACAAAAGAGACCAAATGACACAAATATTAAAAGATAGAGCAAAGATCAAAGTGAAAATAGAAATTACAAATGTATATAAAAATAATAAAGGCAATAATAATAATAATAATAATAATTGGGTAACATATATCAACAGTCATGTAATATTTATAACCAGTATATATATTACAGTTTTTTTCTCCAGTTAAACAATTTCTTTTAGCTAAATTCATATGGGTAGAATTTTTTAATTAGAGTTGATCATAGTAGTGCTTCTGAAGGTAGTGAAAGCTTGGAAGTAACTAAGACGTTGACATTGTTATAACTAGACAAAGAGGTTAAGTAAAATCTGACATATCAATCAAGTGGAATATAATGAAGCTGTTAAAAATTAAAAAGTGTAATGATATAGAATCCTGAGCCAATCTAAATGTCATTTTTTTGGTTAAGTCTTTTCTATTTTGTCCAATTTTATTCTACCTTCTGTTTTTATAGGATTTTGTCCCTCTATTCTAATATTTATCAAGATGCAGCCTGTTTATTGTTTCCTTCTCTAGACTTCAAGGTCTCCAGAGCTAGATTTATGTCTTTTCTTTTTCAAAGCACAATTCATGTTTTCTTATCTAAAATGTATTTATCCAGGGACACCTGGGTGGCTCAGTGGTTGAATGTCTGCCTTTGGCTCCGGGCGTGATCTTGGAATCCCGGGATCAAGTCCCACTTTGGGCTCCTTGCATGGAGCCTGCTTCTCCTTCTGCCTGTGTCTCTGCTTCTCTCCCTCTCTCTGTGTCTCTCATGAATAAATAAATAAATAAAGTATTCAAAATATATATATTTATAATTATGTAAAATTATATATGTTGATATGGGTTAGAAGGGAAGAAAGAAATGAAAATAATTCTTATAGCACAACTAGAGTCTTACAGATGCTGTTTCAAATGTTTTTATAAGGAAGTGTTTTTTTTTCATGCAAAATGGTATAAAGAAGAAAATTTACATAATCCATATTTCTTCCATCCAGAGATAACTGTGGTTAATATTGTGGCTTATTCTTTTCAAATTTTTCTATGCCCTTTTTTTAATATTATTGAGATCATTGCACCATACTCTTTTTTTTACCCTACTTTCCCCGACATTTTCACTTTAAAGTTACTTTTTTACAATTTATGATGAAAGCACTGCACCTAACCTAAGTGGTCCATAGCACCCAAAGAAAGTGAGCAAGACAAATCAAAGCTCTCAGAAGAGATGAAGGACTGAACAAAGATCTCGTTTATGAGAACGGAGATAGCCTATTTTAATGTTTAATTTGTTTTGTATTTTGTTTTATTTTGTTTTCTAGACCTGACACACATGTAGGTAAAACTATTTAAAACAAATAGCCAGTGGAGAAAATTAGAAATTTTAGGAAATGTTCCTGAAAACAACTCTTGGAAAGAGAAGCAGTAGAATAAATGGTGGTGTTTTTAGTGCTGCCTAGGCTAATCTGACCTTGTTAAGAAATAAGGTGAAGATAAGGAATGTGATCTAACTTTCCTCTGCAAATCCAAGTGCAAAATCCACTATGGGAGGGGATTGTCTCACTAAACTACAGAGTGGTGATCTCTTATAAGTAGATAATAGGCCATCAGAATGCACCGGTTTTAGACTTCCCATGATAAAAAATAAAGCCTCTGACAATGAGAAGATCCATACTTACACTGGAAAATTCCTTTATGACCTCGTCCTTCCCTACTTGGGAACAGTTATGCTACCTCCCCCCTCCCACCCACAAAAGCAAAGATGATTTGCTTTTAGATGGTGGAAAGGGAAGTTCCCATTTAGATGAAGTCAGTTATTTCTTTTAATATGGCTGCTTCAAGGACATAAAGACTAGAATACTCTATCTGGGAGCAGAGCTACCTTGAGTGCTCTGAATGTCCATAAAACAGTAACACTCCGTCAGTGCTATTTAATAGATTTTCTGCAAGGAAGGGATTAGTCTGTACCTGTACTGTCCAATACAGTAGCCACAAGCCACTTACAGCCATTGAACACTTTAAATGAGGCTATTGTGAACCAGGAACTGAATTTTTAATTTTATTTAAATTCAATCAGTTGAAAATTAAACTTAAATAGCCACAGGTTTGGACAACTCAACTATAAGTGGTGCCTTTGTGTTTATTACTTAAACTGTGGTTTTCCCTGATCTAAATCAAAGTCATTCCAGATATATTGTTCTAATCAAACCAAATTCCATCATAATGCCCTCGATCTAATCTGACCCACTGCTCCCCCTGATGAGGCTTGCATGTGCAAAGAGCATAATGACTGTGCTGGACATAAATAGGTACTGTGATGCCAAAAATCCAGGCGTCATCAACTCTGTGCATAGAGCTTTTATGTTTGAAAATAAAAATTCTCAGGACTATATTCCCTTTCCTAGGTTGGGCATATGTTTACTAGTACTGCAGATGTTGACAAACTACTTGGGTTCTAACCTTTATTATTCAATATAGCTAATGAGAAAAAAAATATATATGTATATACATATTTACATCTGAAAAGGGAAATTGAAGCCTTAAATCAGGTTCTAAATTATCAACTGTAAACAAATAGTCTGGTGACCAGTAAACAAATATTCTAAGTACACCTAGACTCCCAAGACAATATTTTTCCTCATATCACCGCTCCAGCTGATGAGACCTTTTAAGCCCTTTCTCATGATGAGCCGCAGTAACTGCTTTCCACTTGTCTTTCTTCCTTGCTAATCATCAGAACAAATGGAATAAAAGATCTGGGGTGATGAAATCAGTGAGATGAAACTAAAATGGACTACTGAGTGGCTAAGTAGAAGGGATGAACTTTAGGAAAACCCTTGAATGGATAAGAAATTAAGGAAGTCAAATTAAGCTTATTGAAAGATGTATCTGCAGAGACGAAGCTTCCCTGTTTCATAATGACTTGCTCTAAAAGAAATTCAGCTCAGGGATCTTTTTCTTTCTTTGGTTTCTTGCTGTCTGCCTTCCAGCAGGACCAGCTCTGCTCCAAACGTGGGCGAGGCCTTTTGTGGATGAAGGTGAGGTTTGGGAAGGCTAGATTTTTTAAAATGTGGTTTTCTTAGAACCTGAACCAATTAGGGGAGTAAATGGGAAACAAACTGCTGCAGGGCTCTGAATAGGAAATGATGTGTGAGTAAATTGAACAGGCAGGGAGACAGTAAATAGGCAATTAACATTCATTTTGGCAAATCTGCATCTGTTGGAGCTGAAAATACAAAGGGAAATGTGAAGGAGAAAGACAGAAACACTGTAGTATGGAAAGATGTTAAATCTCAAGCTTCGTGAAGTCATGTGTGTAAATTATATGAAGCTGCAAAATTGGCGAGGGATCAAGAAAGATACAATCCACAATGAAATCTTTTGTTCAGTCACCTTTTCCCCACCCAAGAGTGGCTGGTGAGTGGATTCAGTGTAGCAATGGTCCTATTTTAGATTCTTGTAATCCTCAGGGATTCAAAAAATCTTGATAGATTTTGTTAGGGGCAGGATTGGTCACAGAGAAAATTATTTATGAAGGGCTCCCTTCATTCTCTTCTCCATCTGCTATCACGTTTACATTTTGGAAGACCCCACTCAACCTCCCACAAAGACCCACTGCCTGAACGAAGCCTTCTGGAAATGTTAGAAACATGCTTCAGAACTTCACTAACTCTGCTCTCCTGGGAAGTGTGCCATGTTCCGTATCTTTATGTCATTTTTCTTAGAATTCCTTCTCAACCATCTAAATTCTAAGTGTCTCTGACAAATCTAATCCCTGGAACTTATGGCTGTTCTTTGCGAGTTTTGCCTCCATTTTAACTGAGCCTTCTAGAAAGGATCCCTTAAGACAAATATAAATGAATGTTAGGAAGTCCAGGCCCCATGGAGTGGGGGAGCCCTGGATTTGAAAAAGATATTCTAATGTAGACGGCCATATGGCTTGTTAACTACATGGGATAGGGAAGCAACTGCTTTTGCATGAAGGAGTCCATGAGACATAAGACATTTTAACAGTAAAGAAGCCAAGATAATAAAAAGGTTGGTAAGGAATTTTCTCCTCTAAAGACAATTTAGATAACTGAACCTCTCCATAATTCTAAAATTGTAAAAATATACTCATTCAAGAGACAGAGGAATGAACTAGAAATACCTTCTATGACTAGGCTTCAATACCATATATCCCAAGCTATACTCAATCAAATATTGGTATCCTGGGACATACTGACAGACACTCTCTATGATCAATTAGCTTTTAGGAAATTGTGTTATTTCATTGAGAATGCTACCCTCGAAAGTTAATACTGTACCACCCAGTGAAATTTACAAGAAAACCCACATACCACATCCCAAAGCCATTACCTTCACAAAGGACTCCATTGTTCCACAAAGCAGTTTGGATAGTTCTGATTTAAGTTGTAGTTTGGGGCACAATTTTGTTTGCTTTCTTGCTGGGGAATCATATTGATTGTCTACAAAAAAAGGCATCCAAAGAGCCCAGATCTTGATTACTCTAAATACTAGTTGCCTGCCTCTTTTAATCAAATATGCAACTCGATTCCCAGCTGGAGATTAGTGACTGCAGGCCCCAGTAGCCTGGTTCCCTAGCAGAATTAGCTTCCTTTCACATTTTTTTCTTGCCCATTGATACCACCTTCATTGGAAATATGCATAAGTCAGTTCTTACACATATTTACCCAGTGATTGTTCACCTGGTCACACAGGTGGGACGTAGGTATACAGCACTAAGGAAAATGTTAGGTGGAACAAGGCCAGACTATTATTAGTGCTTGTCTCTGCAGTTCCTGGAAAACAGCCTTGCAGAAAAGCAATTCTTTCTTCTACCTTAATTTTTAAAATTCACTTCAATTATTTACATAGGCCAGCTTGAGCTATTTGCTTCTTCTAGTCTAATAGATCCTAAAACATCAGAGTTCCTTTTGTTTTTTTAAGTATGTTTCCTAGTCATGAGGTTCAAGTTTGTTATAATTTTCATATACTAAGGAAGTACTGGCTTCCAGAGAGTTAAATCCAGCAGCATTTTGTGGCCAAACATGGCAGCATGACCTCTGCGAACTAGGAAAGGCAGTGGAGAAGCTGCCCAAGGAGAGCCATACTGATTCATACTGATGAATTCCCTGAGAATCTGGAAGCTAGAACTGAGGTCCATTGTGAGAAACCCCTAGAAGCAAGGGTAGGAGCAGGGCAATAAATGAGCTCTCATTTGCTCCTAACTGGCCTCCCTATTTTCAATCTTATTTCCCTTGACTCCATTTCCCACATGAAAACCAGAGCTTGCTTGCTTGCTTTTTTGTACTATACTTTCTCTTTATTTATAAATTTAAAATTCTTTCTCTGGAAAATTTCCAGATACATAAAGATTATTCTCTAATTACTTCATTTGGTAATTTTTTTTTTAAAGCTAAAGCAGGATTCCCCTTATACCTAAATTAGTTTCCTAGGACTGCCATAATGTAGTACCACAAACTGGCTTAAAATAGCTCAAAAAACAACAGAAATGTATTCTTTCACTTTTCTGGGGACTAGAAGTCTGAAATCAAGATGTCAGCAGGGTTGGTTACTTCTGAGGTCCAAGAGGGGCTGTTCCCTACCTCTATGCCAGCTTCTGATGACTGCCAACAATCTGTGGCATTCACTGGCTTGTAGACACGTCACTCTAATCTCTGCCTCCATGTTCACCTGGAGTTGTCTCTACATGACTGTCTTCTGGTAAAGACACTTAGTCATATGGGAGTAAAGACTGACCTCCAGTATGACCTCAACATAAAGAATTATAGGGCAGCCAGGTGGCTCAGTGGTTTGGCGTCACCTACAGCCCAGGACATGATCCTGGAGACCTGAGATCGAGTCCCATGTCTGGCTCCCTGCATAGAGCCTGCTTCTCCCTCTGCCTGTGTCTCTGCCTCGCTCTCTGTGTCTCTCATGAATAAATAAATAAATAATATGTAAAAAAAAAAACCAAAAACATAAAGAATTATAACTGTTCTGACCATATTTCTAAATAAGGTCACATTCGGAGTCACTGGGAGGTACACCTTCAACATGTCTTTTGTTTCTGCCAGGTGTAATTCAATATGCCTCCTTTCCTCCATTCTGGTCAAACCCCTCAATGGTTCCCTCTGCATTTAGGATAAAATCCAATCTTCTTAGCCTGAATACCGGGCATTTCACAGTATGTCGTTCTTTATCATCTCCTACTGACACTCCAAATTCCACATGAAACTTCCAATCATTTCCTTGCATATATTATGTTCTCTTGTTTTGCCATATGTTGTAATAATGATAACTGACATTTATATTACACTTCATGTGCCAGGCACCTGTTAATACATTCATTTTTATATGACACAACACTATAATATAGGTAATTCCATTTACTCCTATTTTGCAGAGAAGGAAATTAAACCCAGAGAAATTAAACAAATTACCAAAGGCCACATGACTAGCTGGTAGTAAAGCCAGGATGAGAACCAAAGCTGCCAGGGCCTGAGGCCTTGTTCTTAAATCTGTATTACATGGTCTTTCAGGTAGAAGGAGGCCAGAGAAACCACAGAGGCAACATCCTGCTCATTCTTCAGGATTCAGTTCAGCAGTTCCTTCTTTTAAATGTTTCCTCTCACTCCAGAATTTCTGTCCCTTCTCCACTTTAATATGATCTTGGTGCCTTCAATAAATACCCCTCCATGACTCTGTGTATGTAACTTGAACATTTCCCAGGACTCCACATTATTCAATCTCTACAGAGTATTAAAAAAAAAAAAAAAAAAAGGCAGCAACTAAAAGTAATTAAAAATAAATTCCATTTCTTTTTCTTTCTTTTCTTTCTTTCTTTCTTTCTTTCTTTCTTTCTTTCTTTCTTTTTATTTGTGACTTGTGAAGAACAGGAAAGAGACCAATTAACAACCCACAATTCTCCAAAGCCTCTATCCTGAACAACCTCAGTCTCCCATTCCCAAGAGCTGGAGCAGGCCACTCATTCAGTTCTCCAATCAAATCAAAACAAAACAAAACTAGTTCCCAGGCCATGTGACTCTTACTCTCTTTGTCCACCACATTCTATCTTTACTCATACTTTACCTTGCAGATTTTCTGGTGTTTGTTTTTATTTCTACCCCAGACAAGAATTCTTCAAGGGATCCCTGTCCTGGTAATAAATCTTGTCCCCACCACACCTCTAAAGCATTTATCATATTCTATATTATCACTCACTACTCAGGCATACTTTATTTTATTCCAATTCTTGCCCTCATCTGGGAAAACTTAAATGAACAATAACTCCCTTCATAATTAATTTTGAAGCTGCAGTGTTTCAATCAATGCAAATCTAAGCCTAAGTATCAAGCTGGTAATATTGATAGTACGCATTTATAATTACATATTTCAGTTACTATAAAAATCTATTATTGCATTAATAAAATGTATGAAACTCTTTAGCCATTCAGAAACTTGGGACAAGTGCACCAATAACACTTGCCATATCACAGTTGCTCAAAGATTATATAAATTAATGGGTAAAAGGAGTTACATAAAGTGCTGAGAAGCTATATTTGCATAAAAATCTCAGTATATTGTTATATTAAACATTAAATTTCCATGCAAGAACTTGGCTTACAAAACACAACAAATAGCAATCTACACATCAAACAAGTATTTAGAACAAATGCAGAGCAGAATTGAAGGCACTGTCTAATAAAGAGCTCTTAATTAATAGGTGCAACTTCTCCCCAAAATATGTTCACATAGCAAAGCTAGGTATACATGTTTCATGCTCTATAAAAAGTAAAACATATAAGGACAGTACTCTTTTCAGGGAGGAGATAGGATTTTTGTATTATTGGATAAGGTCCATGAGGCATGGCCTGGGGCCTGGTATAAAGTACTCATGAAGCAGTAGCTACAGTTACTCTGTAGAATGAATAAACCCACAAGTCTATCCAAGAAGAAATGAAAGAGATCCAGGGAATAACAAAGGAAGGATAGAAGCCAAGACCAGAGCTAAGAAGAGTCTCAGTTAATACAAGAGGAAGACTCAAGTATGGACAGGAACCAGATGAATATCCTGGTCTGATGGGTGGAGAGAGGGCAGTAGCTGAACTGAACCTCAGAGCAGAGTCTCTGTTCTTGCCCTTTTTGGTCTCCATGGCTTCCCTTGGGAACCAAGTGAACCAAACGGGATTGGTTTGAGGGCCAGTATTGCTCTGAGTCTTAGTCCCTCTTGGGGCCCCTAGAGCTTCCACCTCACCTCATGCTTCCATGTCCCTCCAACTGCCCTCATCAATGCCAAGCTTTCCATAATCTATCCGTGTTCATTCTGCTCCAAATGCCTCATTCCCAGTTCTCTCCTTCCTCCCACCACCATTTACTCCTAGATCCTGACTTTTCTTCTGCTGTTTCTTCTTATCTATTCATATAAACTTCTTGCTTATTACAGATTACCGATTATGCAGAACTTCTCATGTAGCAATTTTTTTATCATCTGCATGCAAAATGGTTGCATTTTATTTGAGAGATGGAATCCTAAAAACTTCAGTTAGCTTGAAATATGCATTTGTAAAACTAATCCTGTCAAATGATGGCAGATATCTCTGTTTACCAGCTAAAGTGGCACTGCCATGTGGCAGTCACAATGTCAACACAGCTCATTCAGCCTGCCAACTCTGGAATTCTGTGATTCTTGAAAAAAATTTTCAATTCAGGGCATCTGCATAATTTCATATTATGTTCATGAAAGTCAGACTTGATTCATATTTTAATTACACAACTTTGAATTCACATCTTTCACAATGATCTACATATGACTATATATTACTTGGTGGTAGGGTTATTCATTTCAGAGGTAAATTCAAAAGGTAACATGGGGCCTTGGAGAACCTCAAGGAGACCTAAATAAGGCAAGAGCTATAGCTAACTTTCCAGTTATCTGAGCTATGCAAGTTACTATTTTATGCAGATGACTGGTAGGGAGACAAATGACCTAATTCTGGAAGTGACTCAGCAAAAGTGTGAGAAACTTGAACATGCCATCCTGCAGGATGACATCCAGGAGGTAATAGTCATATGATTCCTGAGGAAAATGGTCCCTATCCTTTATGTGAATCAATAGAAATTCTCTCCAATTCAAGGGCACCTCGGTGTCTCATTGGCTAAATTTCTGACTTCAGCTCAGGTCATGATCTCAGGGTTTTCTCCCCTGAGGCTCCACACTCAGCAAGCAATCCTCTTGTCCCTCTCCTTCTGTCCCTACCTCTTCCTCATGCACATGCCTTCTCTCTCTCTCTCTCTTATAAAATCTTTTTAAAAAGAAAAAAAAAGAAATTCTCTCCAATTTCAAAATTTTCAGGAGCTCAAATATATATGTTTCTTTCCAACACAAACAAGACTTAAGACTAAAGTTCTTAAAATAAGTACACCAGGGGCACCTGGGTGGCTCAGTGGTTGAGCATCTGTCTTTGGCTTTGGTCATGATCCTGGGGTCCTGGGATGGAGTCCTGCATTGGGCTCCCCATAGAAAGGCTTTAATTGATAATATAGCCCAGGATAAGGAGCACTTAGGGAAAGTTATGACAGAAGTAGGAATTGAAAGAAGAGAGAGAGCTGACAGTGTTTAAGGGAAACCTAAAGTATTTGGAATCATCTGGGAGTATGGAGACAGAGGGAAAAACTAGATAGTCTAAGGGGAAACAGAATCACGGGACAAAGAAGATATGGCAGGAGGAATGGAGTTTGTTTCTGGATATTGTTGAGCTTGTTTGTTTGTGGATATTGTTGAGGAAGAATTTCTCACAGGGATTTCCATTGGACATTTGAAAATGATGATGTCAAGTTTAGGAGAGGAGTTAAAGCTGAGATACTATTTGAGTATCACAGTTAAAGCTATAAAAATTGAATGATATCATCAAGGGAGATCTTGCAGAGAATAAGTTAGGGACAGAAACCAAGAAAAGAATAGATATCAGGGATAGAAATGAGAACCACAGAAATTCAATGTTATCTAAGAGAAAGCAGGTGATTTTCAAGCAAGGGATGATCAACTTTTTAAAATATTATGGAGAGGGATCCCTGGGTGGCGCAGCGGTTTGGCGCCTGCCTTTGGCCCAGGGCGCGATCCTGGAGACCCGGGATCGAATCCCACATCAGGCTCCCGGTGCATGGAGTCTGCTTCTCCCTCTGCCTGTGTCTCTGCCTCTCTCTCTCTCTCTGTATGACTATCATAAATAAAATAAAATTAAAAAAAAATAAAAAAAAATAATAAATAAAATATTATGGAGAAGTCAGAAATATAAGACTTAAGGAAAAAGTAACTCAATTTAGTGAATGCAGGACCATAAATGACCTACCTTTTGGAAGGCAGCTTCATCAGAACCACAGGTGCAGGATTGCAAGGGATTAAAGATCAGTGATGAGTGAAAAAGCCACTGCTCTTTAGTGAAATAAAAGACTAGCCGAATAATAGCCCCAAACTCTGCATACTGAGTATCTCCTTCAAGATATGCAGGGAGAAAAGGAAAAGCAAACAAACAAAAAGCAAAAAGCCAAGACTTGCTCTCATACTGGATATTAGTGAAGGAAAGATACCAAGCTAGGAGGCCACCTGTCTATGACTGGGTCCTTATTCTACCCAAGTCCACTGGCAAAGGTCTAAGCCTACAGTCAGATGGGAGTTAGAAATGGCAAGAGAAGTAGTGGGGGAATTTTGCCAGAGAAGGAATACTTTATATGTGTATTTTATTTTGAAATCTAGTCATCAATTTTTGTGCCTTCCAAATTCTGGATCCCTGGTGAATAACTCTGGTAGTTTGACCCTAGATTTTTCTCTGGACAGTTCAAATGGGTAACAAATTAAAGAATAGCATCTTGGTCTTGCATTGTTTGCTTTCTCATTTGTTTTGTTGTTTGAAGGAGACTTGTTTCTTTGTTCTTTGAACAATAGGAGGAAGTGATATTTGTTGGTGGGAAGGGAAGATCTTTGAAGAAGATCTGCTCAGTATCAAAGAATGGTGCATTAAGACCAGCAGGATAGCAAGCTGCAGGGAATGAAATCAGATGCATGAAGGAAAGGTGTAGAATCTTTAAAGAAGACGGAAGAAAAACAAGAGAGATTAAATGAAGATAGTGAAAGACTTTGACGAAGAGAAGAGGGTTAAAGGGACTTATATCAAGAATCCTTGATTCTTGGTCGTGTAAGAGTCAAGAGGACTACAAGGGGATCAAATAAAAATGAAGAGTCAGAGCTCAAGATCCTTAGAAAAACTTTAAAACAGACATTGAAGTGAAAGTAGTGCAACACTGGGGACACAAAGAAGGTTCCGCCAAAATTGATTATACCCTCCAGGTGAAAGGGAGAGATGGAGAATCCATACACCATGTCTTGAAGTCCAAAAATCTCACAATTTGCTTATTGTGTTGGTTTTCTCCTCAGCTCTCCCCCCACCCAAATCTTCAGGGGCCTTTTCTTGTAAAGCCCACACCAGACTTCTCTGACAAAGTAATCCAAACACATTTGGGCATCTGAGTTGCAGATTTTTGTTTCCCTACAATGATTCAGTTAGAGAAGCAATGGTGTTAGCTTTTTTTTTTTTTTTGTCAAAATTCTTATGGTTTCTATTGCTACATGACAAGTTACCACAAACTTAAGAGCTTAAAATAAGACATATTTCTTACCTCACAAGTTCTATGGGTTAGGAATCCACAAACAGTTCAACTGGGTCATATGCAGTGAAGGGGTCAATCATGGCTAGGACTGCATCTGGGGTTCTGATGAGGAAGTATCTGGTTCCTAGGTCACATGGGTTTTGGGAGGAATTTATAGTTCCTTGCAGGTTATTGGACTGTGGGGCTCAATTCCTTGGCAGCTGTGAGCCAGAGGCTGCCCTCAATCCCCTGCAGTATAGGCTCCTCCATACAATATAGCTTACTTCATCAAAGTCAGCAAGGAAGGAGTCAAAAGAGAGTCTGCTAACAAGATGGAAGTTACAATGTTATGGAACATAATCACAGAAGTGACATCCCATTACCTCCGCTATATTCTATTATTGGAAACAAGTCCTGGGATCTGCCCCCACCACAAGAGGAGACTGGATTATACAAAGACATGGCCACCAAGAGGTAGGATTTATTAAGGGCCATCTTCAACTTTGTCTGTGTTAATTTATGATCATAAGGAAGTAGCATTCTCTAGGTAGCAGCAAAGTGACCTAAAGAACCATGACGAAAGAGAAATTTGAGTAATATAAGCATTTGCATTGTGAAATAATACATTTCACATTCAGGGGAAACAAAGTGAAAGAAAAGCACAGGTGAGGAGAACACTTGATTTTACTTCAAACATCTGGATATTACCAGAAATTGAATCAGTAAGATTTATTCTGAAACTGGACATAGGTTATAACAGTTGCTTAAATTTAGGAAATTGTAGGTTTTACTATTGATACTTATCTATTCTTGATGAAGAATAGAGATCTGTCCTTTATGCAAAAGAAATGTGATAAGTAATGACACTACAAACTAAACTTTAAAACGTATACCTATCAATTGTCTAGCATAAAAAATATCCAGTGGACTTAGTTAAAAACTTGATTTAGATGCTGGATGAAAATAAAAACTGAAACACAGAAGTAAGTGGAGAACATGCCAGATGTCAGCCATTTTGCATACATGTTAATTTCATCCTCCAAACCTATATTTGATAACATTTCTCCAATCTTACAAAAAAGCTATCTATTTGTCTAAAGTATAAGGTAGGCTATCTCTATAAACCAACACTGGTAATAAGAGAACAATATAAATTATGTTTTTCTCCTCAATCCCATTCCTACCACCTTCGTCCTAGGATATCACAGTCAACAACAATTTTAGGTAAAAACTCATAGCCAAGGAAAAACAAAACTATACACACACAAACACACAAACACTCATATAAATTAAAAAACAACCAAGATCAAAACAAAACAAAAACAAAAACAAAAACAAAAAAAAACAAAAAATCTCAAGAAGGATATGCATAGAAACTTCTTTGTAAAAGAAACAGATTTGGGGCAAGAAGCACTCAGAAAAGATATTCAATCTCACTAGTAATTAGGGATATAGCATAAATGATAAGAGACACCATTTTTCAGCTATAATTTAGCAAATATAATATCCAGTATTGGCAAGTATGTGGGGAAAATGGTGTTCTTCTATACTGTGAAAAAGTTTGTCAAGGTTTATCAAAATTTTAAATCTCTACGTCTTTTTTTTTATTTTTTTAAATCTCTAAGTCTTAACCAACACAGCTATTTTACTTCTTGAAGACTATCCTGATGCATTTACACACACACACACACACACACACACACACACACCTTTACTGCAGCACTGCATCTCAAAGTTAAGATCTGGAAACCATTTAAGCATCCATCAATAATAATAAAGTATGAAGTAAATTATTATATTTACTCTATTGCTGTAAGTTGAATACATTTAAATAGAATGAGGTAGCCATATATATATATATATGCCCTATTATAAATATATGTATTATATATTAGACATATTATATATGACAGAAATACTCTAAAGCATATTAAAAGAAATTATAAAACAATGTGTATATGTATATAATACATTATTTATTTTAAAAAACCCAAACTATATATGTAATTGTATATAACATATATACTTATAAAAAGAATGTAAATGTATAGGAAAAGTATGCAGAGAGTGACATTGGCTGTTTATATGGTTAATTATATTAGTGAAGTTAATTCTGGGACAATTGGGGTGACGGGGGGGGAGATGACTTAAAATTATAATTTATTGTTCTATATATATCAGAGTGCTTGAATTTTTAAGAGGCCAATGCTTATGTATTATATGTAATATTGAAGAAAATTCAATTTAAAAAAATAACTTGATAGTGACTGGCAGAGAGAACTAAAACCTGGATATTTCTCAGATGAGTAGCCAATTCTGTTCTTGCTGGCCAGAGTAGCAAATCTCTACCCTTACTGAGCTGCTTAATGAGGATGGGAGATGCCAGCAAAAAGGAGCTTTGCTCTCTACATGTATCACATAGTAGGAATTATTGTTTTTAGGCAACAACAAAGAGAGCCGAACTGAATCCTAAGAGGTCCATGATGCTGGATCTGTATGATTTATTATTCAGTTAAAATCTCTAAAGAGGGAAATAAGACTTCATCGTCAACTCTGATTTATATTCTCTCATTTTGCAATTCAATGAGCAAGTCAGGTGGGTATTGCCGAAAACTGGTTATGGATTTTACCCAAAGACATATAATTGTATTTGTATTCAAAGTTTCAGCTTCATTCATTTCATATGATTTTATTTTTAGCTCTTTTCTTTCATTTAATTTTTATTTATGAATTTATTTCACCCACTCAGACCAGAGTGACAGGTGGTAACTATTCAATATTTAAGTCATTTTTCATGCATCCCTTTGGTTCATTTTCAGGGCCTCTTCTGCACTCTTCTAGAAATAGGTGAGCTGCTTGTAATTCCCACCCCTTTCCTGACACCAAGTCCATGCTGAGCTACTGAGCCACTCTCAGTCTCATCCAGGAGGTAAATTTTTTACTCTCTACATCTGGCAACAAGGGAAATTAAGTTCAGTATACATTTGGCTTTACCTATAACTTAGGCTTTGCCTCTATTTAAGAAGTAGAATGATTCAGACCTCTATTGGAATCATGTTGGTGATAGGGACTATAGCAACGATGCTGGTCACAGGATCTGTCAACTTTTCCACCAGTGGCGATGTTCTCTATCTTTTGGAAGGATGACTGGTGATAGAACCTGGAGACTGAAAAATGAAAATTTAGAAGGATATACTGGTAAAAGGTAAATATCTGTCTTCCAAAGAAATACGCCACCACATAATATATTTAACCATATACATATTCAAATCCTTTAACCAGTAATTCCGTTCTGTTAATTCCCTTAGAGGAGAAAACAAAATGTAAGATGACCTTGGGGCTTATAATAACAAAAACCCCTGAAAACCATGAGACTCTCCGATAGTAAAATGATAATTTTGTAAAATGTCTATATTTGGTCGAACAGTGCTATCTAGAGATTAAAATGAGTGGTAATGAAAAAAACTTAGCAACATGAAAAATATTTATGTCATTAGTGAGAAAGGAAAAGACAACTTAGTATATACACCATGGTTAAAGCACTGCAAAAAAAGAAAAAAACAATGCATGGGAAATAGGCCAAGAGGAAATGAAATAATGTGATAAGAGGAAAAAGAAGACAGAAAATACCATAATCCTATTTTTCAAATCTTTATGGTATGCCTGTACATTTTTATTAAAAGCATTTATAAACTAATAAGGTGAATTCCTTAACATGTTTAGTTGCTTTAAAGCCAACAGGAAGCTGGAATAAGGGTCAATGATGCCCATAACAAATCCACAAAATTCTCTGTCTATATCTTCATATTCCCACTCTCCCATTCTAATCCTTAACACAGATGCACACACACACATAATGCACACACGCCTCTCATTCAAAGCCTTCTGAACAACTTGATGAACTAAATGACTAAGAGAGTCAATAAAGGCTCTCCCAAGCTCTTCATTACAACAAAAAGTAAAACTAAAAACTAAACTTTACTACTATGACCAGTAGTGTATTGCCCTTATCTTCTTCAAATCTCACATCAATTATGAGGGATGAACTATTTTATAAATCTGATTAAAAAAAACAGATTTAGAGAAGATTATTAAATTTCACAAGGTCCCATAATTTTTAAGTGATATACAGATGGGTTCATATGAACCCACAGCTCAGACTCTTTACCACTGCCTTAACTGCCTTCCACTCTCACTGAGTTATGCTCTTTATCAGAGCCACTGTGTATCATTGGGCAGGTTGTACACTGCACAACTCTAGGGAGGGCTATTTTCTTTGTAATCTCAGTGAATGATACTCCCCAAAGTTAGGCACAAACAGCCTGCTCAATCTTATGTAGTACCTGCATGATTCCTCTGGGTATTTCTCTCTGTTATCCCTTACCCACTTAGCCTATCACTTTCAACAGGTTTTCTCCAACTACCTCTCTGTATATTATTCTTTTCCTACAAGAGATCAATTGGTGTAAGTACAATAAGATGCAGTCTGATTGGGATAGCAAAACTAACCCACACTAACCCACATGAATTTTCAGTTCTTGGTCAGCAGAGATTCTCTTCTGTTTCTTTAACTAGTGTCTCAATCACCAAACCCAGTACTGGGGACTGAACAGGAACTTAATAAATGCACATTAACTATATGATCTTCTAGGCAAATTACCATAAGTCATATAAAGGGTTCTTTAGGAGAACATTAGGAAATAGTTTATAATAGGTGTTAAAAATGCTTCAGACTATAAATTGGAATGCAGTGTAGTAGGTGGTTTTTCTGCAAATGAGCAAGGGCATCTACATAGTATCTGTGCTGATGAAATTTTAAACTAAAGTTCATTTGCTCCAAGTCTATAGAGAAACAGAAATGAAATGATTTGCACTTGTATGAATATTCAATTTTGTGATCTCCTGGCCCAACCACGATGCAAATTACTGAAAGTTTTAGAAATGGTTTGAGTAAGATGATCAAAATTCCTAGAATAAATCAAATACAGCAATAAGAATAAAAATAAGTTTGCAAACTCTGCTTGATGTTTTTATACAGATGCTTTCTATTTGCAGACCTCTGTCCAATCCCAAGCATCTGTAAATGTGATTCCTCATATCTGGGTGGCAAAACTAAGGTCCCGAGAGAGGTGATTTGTTCAAGATGAGTAATGAAGTGAGGGAAAACATTGCCATTCAGTCTTTTGTGATGAATCTACGGCAGGTTTTTTGAAAAGAAATGACAGTTGTTCATTGGGTTCTGCAATAGCCTATACCGAGCCAGTTTCAGAAGGAATGGAATATACTGAGTAAATAATAACTACTGCAAGAGAAATAAAGAATATATTCTTGATTGCATTATCACTATACATGCATACACATACTTATACACACAAACAAGCACACGCTCACACCAGAACTCATTAAAACAAAAGCAGGATCATTAAGATTTATCAGCCAATAAATACAGCCTTCCAACTAGCTACTGACTTCATTTAAGAAAATAAATGGATGTAAAGCCATGCATTTATCTCTGGGACATGAGTGCGACATTGCTGACATATATGCCACGCTAGATGCCAACCAGAGGAGGGTGAATACAGAAGACCTGGCCCTAGCTCTGCAGAATTCATTTCCCTATGGTGAAGTAAAGCTTTGCAAGAGCTGTGTAGCAGGCTTGCCCTTCCTAGGGATAGATGATGAGCAAAGCCTGCTTCTTTAGCTTCCACAACCTTCCTGCCACTCAAAGCAGTAAGGCGATAACAAAGGAAAGAAACATTTCCTTGAATTAGCATGAATCATTTCATTGGAGATAGTGTAACTACCAGTAATTTTCAGATCAATTTACATGATATCCCACTTATTTTAAGCAGCCCCTTACTGCTCCTCCACCTGACTGCGCTAATAACATGAGCCCCTACAATTAAAACTTTTCATCTTCTCAGAGCTCATATTTCCAATGGATCTATACTGAGATACCCTGTGGCGTTAAATACTTTATCATTCTCTTGCCACAGCTAAGTCTTTCACTGAGATTCTTACCTCAGTGTGGGCATAAGACATGGGTAGGAACAGACTCAGTCTTTCCTTGCCTCCTCAGTTTTGCCTCTGGGTTCTCCATATTATCAACATTTCTTGTGTAAACCTGTGTAACAGACAAGAAATGTCATGACTAATACATGTGATAACTAATACTGTTGAATTCTAAGTAAGAAAGCCTTTTTCAGGCTTTTTAAAAGATTTTATTTATTTATTTATTTATTATTTATTTATTTATTTATTTATTTATGAGAGAGAGAGAGAGAGAGAGCATGTGTGAGTAAGGGAAGAAGCATAGCAGGAAGTAGAAAGAATCCCAAACTGACTATGCTGAGCGGGAAGCGCCACTGGAAGCTCAATTCCACAACTCTGAAGTTATGGCATGAGCTGAAACCAAGAGTTGGTTGCTCAACCGACTGAGCCACCCAGACTACCCCCACTCCACCCCTCCAAGTTTATTTTCAAAATAGTAATGGAAACCCGGAAGGCATCATATCAATGGCTAACATCTATTTTACTGCTTATAATTAATATTTGTTTCATTAATTCATTTATTCACTTAGTAGACATTATTTTACTGGGTTCTATGCTCAATCTTGGGGATAGAGAGATAAAAGACACTGAGCTCTTCCTCATAAAGGTATTTGTAAAGAAGACATGATCTATGATCAAGGTTAAGACGAGAGGTGTTCAGAGCAGACAATGTAGTGTGGCCATGGAGCAAAGGCACCCTTCACTTAACGGAATTCCTACTATTCTATTCCAATTGTTCTTCCTATATTTTTTATTCTTCAAAAAAATTTACATATATACATTATATATGTAATTACATATTACATAATATATAACATATTAATATATAATACACAAGAACAGAAGTATTTTTTTTACTTTTACTTTAATTGCACATCTCATAAGGCCAGAAATGGGATCTAAATATGAGAATATATTAATCTAACACCATTGCTTTTTCCATGATTTTGTGCTGTTCCCCAGTTTCTCCATTCTTTCTTCTCTGACACATCATTATATGCATTCTGGTTATTTGCTGAAGCTTTTCTAGTTAAGTTAATTCTAAATAGGGTAGGTGGCAGGATCATAGTGTTGAGAGGAGAATAAAGCTGGGGAATGAGGTATAAACCTGGAACTAACCCTGAGCTTCCAGTGTTTATTTTTAATTAGTTCAAGATCATTAGTCTCACAATGAAAAAATACTTATCTTTACATTTTTCTCTTTAGTGCTGTACTTGTCCATCTCATACTTATGCTCCTGTGGAAAAGTATGAGTTATCTATTGTATAAACCTCTCCAAAACTTAGAGGTTTAAAATGATAAGCAGTTACTTATATCAGACTTCTGTGGGTCAGTGATTTAGGCTGGGCACCACTGGGCTCCCCACGTTTGGACCAAAACACACTCTCTAGTCAATGTGCTTTGTTTCTACCCTTGATTCCCCTGAAGTTCCTCACATTAAAGTCTAGACAACATCATCCTGTTTTTCTTCATTTTTGCCTTGCCTTTTCCTCTTTGAAGCCAACCTGCATGATAACTCCCAGACTGATATGAGACAAGAGCTTTTTCTGATGATTAGTCTCCTGCATTTATCCAAGAGTGGTTCCCTATCTGCCATGGCTCAGTTCCAAATTTAACAAGAACTTATTATAGACCTCAGGAATTTCCAGGATGAAAGCTGACACTGACCCCCTACATGCAGGGCAAAGAGAGAGAGCGAGAGAGAGAGAAAAGAGGTGGATCCCTCTAGGTTGGTAGGTGACAGTTTTAATCACGGAAGGAACTTACATACAAGGCTTGTCTTGGGCATCCACAAGATGAAGAGATCTCCATATCCATCCACTGGAATCTTTGAATTTATAGAGAGGCTTTTAACTGGGTTCAATAATGTATTCAGTCCAGATGGTCTCAACACCACCTCTCAAGCCTACATCATTGAAACAGCTTCTAGTATGGGAATAGTAGGCAGAATGGACATTACAAGGATGGGGAGAGGAAAAGGAGCCTCTGACTGCCCAGATCTACCTCTCAGGTCAACACCTCATGGGACTACCAGTGGTCATTTACTCTCGATTTTCTACAAGGTGTTTTGATTCCCTCACAAAATAAGGTATCTTATCTACCAATCTCTCCTATCCTTATGCTCCAAACTAAACAAAATCCATTAGGATTTTGATTCCATATTAACCCACCATTCTATCAGGGTTTTTCTTTTTCTTTAAGATTTATTTATTTATTATAGGGAAAGGGACAGGGAGTGATACAGTGTGTGCATACATGTGAGCATGGGGTGTGGAGGTGTAGAGGAAAAGGGAGAGAGAATCCCAAGCAGATTCCACACTGAGCACAGAGACTGATGCAAGACTCAATCTTACAACCCTGAGATCATGACCTGAGTCACAACCAAGAGTTGAATGCTTAACTGACTGTGTCACCCAGGTGTCCTATATTAGGGTTTTTTTTTTTTAATTTCTCTTTTCCCATATTCTTGCTCCCATAAGGATGTCCTCTAGCAAATTCTTATCCATCTTTCAAGGCATATTTTACAAGGGGTATTCTGATTTAATTTTTGTGGTGAAGGTTAGCCTTCTTTCATAAAAGATCAGTTTGAACCTTGTCTGGAAGCACTCATGGAGTATTGATGAATAGCCCAGGTCAAGAACTTTTGGGCCATATATGGAACACTGCCGTTCCTCTATGTGGTAAAAAGATAAGTGGGCAAGAAAAGGACAAAAGTCCCATGCATCATCTCCACATAAGTAGTTGGGTTTGGCAAAACAGAGTTTATTTTTACTTTCAGATGTCTCTTTATTCAAACATATAGCAGTATGTCACCCTTTTCCAGAATGCGTCGACAGGAAAGAGAAAAGTCAGAGGAAGTCTCTAATGGGGTACCAAATTAGCACATAGAAAAAACAAACATGTCCTGCTCATTATGAATTGTTAATGGCCTGTTTACTGCTGAAGCTGTCACAGAAAACAGGCGAGTCTGGTAAGTCAATAATTTATTTCAGACTGTAGAATTAATTAGGAAGACAATTAAATAATTGTGGGAAAGCAAAAAAATATGTTTAGACGTTTTGTTTTTAGAACTCAGTGGTGGTTTACATGGTGTTTGAATACTGCGTGAGAGGGAAAAAAAGAAGGCAGAGGCAGAAAGGGAGTTAACAGTCTAGGTGTGCCTTCATTATAAGATGCTGATAAAGTCCACTTTCTATCACTTTCTTCAAAGAAATCTCAAACAGCAGGCAGCAGTAAGCTGCATTAATCCGTAAGAATGTTTGAATGATTTTACATTTCATGTAAGATCAGGCGGGCAAATATGCTGTGGCCTTGAATTCTTTTTGCTCCATTTTTGAGGTTATCCAATGAATAAGTGATCTTTCTCCTTCACATCTGCCATCTGGATATCAACAGTGGAGCCAGATGAAAAGTAATACTATTATAAATATATTTTAAAGCAACTGTCTTTATATACTTCAAGCCACTTCATAGAGTTATTAAAAAAACAATAAGATTTAAATAGAAATAAAAATTCATACAATAACAGCGTCCATGCTGGAATTATAACTGTCATATATCTTTCAAATGAAGCAATTTCCATTCCTTCATACTCACCTACATTAATAAAGAAAATGTTTGGTGATCTAGCTACAGGAAATAATTCTTTATAACAAGCCGTGCTACAGAGATTGAACTTGGTTATGTTCTGTACTGACAATAGAAGTCTTCCAGGCAAAGCTGAGAGTTTTCCACATATGCTTACCAGGAACCTGGCCTCTTTGTTCTTTATATCCTTTATTAGGGAAAAAAATATTCTGAAAACATTCACCAAAAACTTTCTTCAAAACAGCTTTTACTCAGAAGGGGAAATAAAAAGATGAATTACATGATAAACACATTTTTTTTTTCTTTTGTGAAGTCACTACAGAGAAATCTACAGGCCCAAGAAGCAAAATCTTTGTAAGTGATTATCTCTTTTTCCATTTTTTTTCAGATTTATTTATTTGAGAGAGAAAGAGAGGGAGCACAAACACAAGAGGGAGGGAGAGAGAGAGAATATCAATCAGACTCTGTGCTAAGCATGGAGCCCAACATGGGGCTTGATCTCATAACCCATGAGATCATTATGACCTGAGCCAAAACCAAGAGTCAGACATTTACCTAATGGAGCCACCCAGGTCCCCCAAGAAACAAACTCTTTAAAACTTAAATCCTTATTCTAGAAAGTTTAACAACCTACCACTTACAACATTCCTTTCCCATGCTAAAAAAACCTCTTTACTCTAGCATCTCACTGTTCTGTCACTGCCTGCTCTTACAGAGCAGAATCCAGAAAAGGAAGTCAGCCCTAAAAAGTGCCTTATGCTGAGACATGATTTGAACACATTTATAGATAAAAATGCAAAATCATCATCATCATCATCATCATATCATCATCATCATCATCTTGGAAGAAAATCTGAGACTTTCCTATTACAGCCTTTATTAGCCACCAACCAGTCCCCAGTGTGAACATTCACAAAAGGAACCCACAAATTGAGAACTTGAAGGATACTGGGAAAATGGCCAAGTTGCCAGAAGAGAAACTCAGTTCTTCAAACTGATCTGATGCTTGTTACCTATTTCTGAAGCATGTGGTAATGGATAAAGCCAGCAGGGAGTCAAATGAGCTCAAGAACAAAAGAACAAGGCAGGAGCCATAATTTCTGAACAAGCTTAAGTTCAGATGCTATCATGAGCAGGACGGTCTTGGCAACTGGAGAGTTGAGAACTAATCTCTGCTGGTAGAGAACCAGAAACCCCAGCTATGAGGAGGAAGAGGGGAATAGGGGCTAGGAACCCTTATGCTTGGAGAGGGTCCCTGGTGCAACCTGAAACGTTAGCATGCAGATTAGATTGACAGACATACCGACAGATAGATAATTTATAGATGCAGATGCAAATCATTCTCATTTGACTGACTCAAAAACCACTGCTGGATTATATCCATTATTATGTACATAAGTTAAGAAACAAATGTTTGCTGAAAAGAAGTCAACAATGAAAAAGAGAAGGCGCTGTTTTTGGATTTGTGTTCTCCTGTCAGACTTCTGTAAGGAAATGGAATGGAGATGGGAAGTTTCCACAAGGCCAGCTGGCTGCTGAGTGCTTCCTCTAAGGCTGAAAACATCAGGGCACTCAAGAGGGACCAAACCAACTGGAAGCCTCCCAACAAAACTGCATGATTTAGGATTGCCTGTGGTTCCTGGACCAGACAATCTCTCAAATTCCCTGTAAGGCTCTGCTCCACTAGTAACTGACACTGTCTAGTCTGGAATTTAGCATGTCTTTAGGCCTGGCCCATCTTTGTAGAAGCTGTGTCAACTCGGTGGAGCTTACAGCTATAGTTCTCAAAGCTCAGAGCTATCAAAAGTTTGCCAGCAGATGGATGCTAGTCCATGACTTAAGTTAGCATCAGTCCTTTCTGAGAAGGCCAATCATTATTCTAGATGATAAATCCATGCTTTAATGGACTTAAAAATTTTTTTTATATTATATGAGGGTATTTCTTGTTATTTTTCAAAAGTCCACATTGAATCATTTCAAAATGCAGCACTAAATTCTCACACTCCTTTCTTTTTTCTTTTTTCTTTCAATGCATTTGGTCTGTGAAATTTCAAAGACTAGAAGCCACTTTGCAGGAAGATTTCTCTGGTGACTCAGACTTATAAAGGGAGCAGAGATTTCCATTCATACATTTATCCAACAAATATTTATGAATATCCACTAGGTGCCAGGCACTGTTCTAGACATTTGAGATCCATCATTTACCAAAATATCATATTAAAAATACCCATTGTCACAGAGCTTATCTTCTTTATTGGGAAGTGAAGATAATAAATGACAAATATAATAAATAATTAGGTTGTATATTATAGGTACATATGTACCTGAAGAAGAAGAGGCTATTGTATCTGAATTCAATTCAACTTAGAATCAGGATGTTTCTATGCCAGATTCTGCACACAAGACTCTATTAATTTAAGGGTGAATAAGGCAAAGCTCAATTCTTCAAGATGTTTATTTTATAATGCAGAAGATGAAGTCAGACATGATTTTCCTTCCTAGTTATGAGTTCTTAGATTATGAGCACTAATAACAGTTTTGAGTTTTTGTTGTTTTAATTGTTTTTAATAGCAGAGGTTTCCCCTAGTTGTCAAGATGGTTGAAATGCACTTGTTTTGCAGTCTCTGAACTTATGATATCCCTATTTCCTTTTCCTCTTTCCTGACTAAGATAAGTCCCACACTTAGAGCTTTGTCCTCTCCTCTTGCTACTCAAGTAACTGACTTACCACAAATAGTGGAGTGGACTGTGCACTGAGAGAGTACAGACCCAGCAGCGGGGGCACCATCAAACCACTTGCCCTGTCCATGAGGATGAGCATTTCAAAGCTTTACAGCAAACAGGACTCTAAATAGAAGTATTAAGAACAAAGTCCAAGGTCTAAGAATATTTAGAAGTAAGAGCTGGGGCACCTGGGTGGCTCAGTGGTCTGGACGTCAGACTCTTGATTCCGGCTTGTGATCTCTGGGTCATGAAATTGATCCTCAAGTCAGGCTGGAGTTCAGCTCAGAGTCTGCTTCTCTCTCTCTCTCTCCCCCTTTGCTCTGCCCCACATTCATGCACGCATATCACACTCTCACTCTCTCTCTCAAATGAATAAATAAAATCTTCAAAAAAAAAAAAAAAGAAAAGAGCTGTCCTCGGATCAGGTTCTAATATTCAGTCAAGTTTTAGTAGGTAAATAAATTGTCCGGTTTTCCTCCACACTGCTGCACAGGTGGGAGACCACAGAGACATGATGCAAATAAGCTGGCAATTTAGAACAAATTAAGAAGTAGTATCAGATATTAATGTGCAAAATGCCAGTACTGCATCTGTACAATAACAAATGGACTACTGAATTTTTATTATTTGACTTCCAGCTTATGTCCACAGGCATTCCATGAGCTGAGACAAGGATGTAACAATGAGGAGAAGCTATTCCAGTTGTTGAACCCATGAGGCTGGTCAGGTGCCTGCTTCCGGTGAAGGCAGATTATAGTTTAGAAACTGAAGGAGCCCTTAACAAATGGAGCTGGGAGGGAGCCAGATTTTCCATGCAAGGAGTGCTTTGAGAATAAAGCCTTCTGGCAGTTTGGTTGTGTTTATCCCAAAATGTTTGTGGGGGGTGGTTAGAGATGGAGTATATTTGCATTTTGTAAGCAAATGATGATAATAATAGGTTTCGGAGAGATATAAATTAGAGAAGAGGCAATAAAAATGAAAAATTTTTGAATATGCATGTTTTGACCCTCCCCCACCTTCAGAAGCAAGTGGGTTAGGGAGAGAGTGTGTATTTACAAATTCTAGGTAGGGAATGACCAGGCTGGGTTTCTGGCTGGGGAACACAGCAGGGTTCTCTGATGCTGTTCCTGAACACTATGTGCCCTCACTGGCCTCCACATCACTTTGCCCCTGACCACAGCTTGGACACCTGATGGCTGGGTTGTTAGACCCTCTTTTTCCACCTCCTACCACTTAGTCAAAGAATAGGGTTTTACTAGTCAATAAACTTCAGCTAGCTCTCAAACATGAAGTGGCTATAATAATTACTCTATATTGATTTGAGAAAATAAACCTCCCATTATACCAGTTGATCTGTTGATCCAATTTGATCAAAAAGACATATGGGCACTTCTAGAAAATTCTTTGACATAGATAAAGCGAGATTTTTCTGACTTAACAAAAGGAAAATGTTTGTAAAAGCTGGTTGGGTTCATTGATTCCTTAACTCCACAAATATTTATTAAATGTGCAGCACTACTCAGGTGAACAATCCTTTTTTTCACCCCCTAAGTTAATTGTAATTACTCACAGCTGCTTGAGAATAGTCCATTTCCCCAAACAAATCAAACAGATCTATATATAGTTCTTTGATCTTCTGCAGTTTTATTCACAGGGAATTTCCTCTCTGCTCCTACATTGATGGTCACCAGATATATTGAGATTCCATCTAATAATCATTATCTGTCAGTCTCAGGACTTGCCACTGCGGTCAGTAAATATAATAAGATTCCCCCTGTAAAAAAATGGAAGGAACTCACAGTTTTGTCACTGCTCAAACTTTTGAATTTTTTTACCATTATTTTTGTTGTTTTGTTCAAAGCAGCATATAAATACTGTTTGAAAAGTAAAATAATAATGAAAGTTAACCTAATGAAAATCAATAATCCACTGCCACTACTTTTCCCCATTCAGAGTCCTGCTCCCCAGAGAGAACCATTTTTATGTTTTTGCTTTTTCTCCAGTTCCTGGTGCTTACCTGAATGTATCTAAATAATATGTTGAGATTGCTCTTTTCATTCATTCGAGCATTCATTGTACAAATACCTGTTTATTGTGTGCCAGCATTTCTCTTGAAACACACATTAAGAAGTGTTTAAAAACTCATGACTCTTTGACCTATAATTGCAAATGTGTTGCAACCTCTTTTCTATTGATGAGCTTCTGCTCATTTTCTTTGTTACTATGGATTTATACCATTTCAGAGACCAATACATTTCGAGGGGCTCTGAGGAAAGACAGGAAATAAGCATTATGCTCAGTTCACCACCTCTACCAGGAATGTCCTGCCTGACCTCTTCATGGGAAGAGGTCACTTGTTCACTACTCTCTTCTTTTTTGAAAAATTTTTTATTTGAGTTTAATTTAGTTAACATATAGTGTATTGTTAGTTTCAGGAGTAGAATTTAGCGATTCATCAGTTGTATACAACATTCGGTGCTCATTCCATCACATGCCCTCCTGAATGCCCATCACCCAGTTACCCCATCTCCCCACTGTCCTCTCCTCCAGCAACCCTCAGGTTTTTTTCCTAGAGTTAAGAGTCTCTTATGGTTTGTCTCCCTCTCTGATTTGGTCTTATTTTATTTTTCCTTCCTTTTCTACGCAGAAGAACTTGGGAAGAGATGAGCTCACTTTAACACTCGAAGAACCAGGGCAACATTGCATTAGTTGTGTTAGAGGAAACATGGAGTGGTAGAAAAAGTATTGCACCAGGTGTTGGAGAGCCAAGGCCACCCCATTGCCATGTGGATAACCACAGCATTCACCCTGCTTGTCAAGTAGAATGAGCCAACATGGTTATTACTACGATCTTTAATGTAGTTAACATTTATTTAGCTCATCCTATTTGCCAAGCACTGTAAATGCTCCACTGATTTTCTCATTTAAGGTAATAACTAATATTATGCCATTTTTCAGAGACAAGAACTAAGGCCTAAGGACATATAGAATTTTTGCAATGTTTGGGGACAGACCTTAGATTTAAAGCCAAGCCTGTGTCTAGAGCCCATATTTATCTCATTTTCTGCTTTCAAATAAGTCAATTCCATAGCTATTAATTGAAGTTCCACTGTTTGCTCTGCTGCTGGGTTCTAGACAAGAAGATGAATAAGGTGTGGCAGACCAAACATCTATGGGAACCCTGTTTACCTGCTCATGGCCTCACTTCTGATTTAGCCATGTCTGGTGAAGAGTTCCAGGGGGGGTGCCAATTCCTGATTCACTTCACACTGACAGCTTCTCCCCTCAAGCATGTGTCCTGTTCTGAAAGTGAGTGCCATCAGGAGCTGGCACTTCCTTGTCCATGTGACATTGAAAAGTGTGTCAGTTACCAACCAGGAAGACACCTCTCAATAGTCAGAAGACAGAAGCTGGTGCATAAATAGGGAACAATTCTAGGAGACATTCAATAGACTTCTTAAGAAGTCCCAAGGAATCAGGCCCCCCACTATCCACAGCAGCAACCTTCAAATCACATTCTTATATTTGATTTTTCCTTTTTCCCTCTCTGCTCTCCCTAACTCCCTATTCCTGATCCCTGGAAACACTTTTGTCTCAAGGATTGCTCTCAAGGAAATCCAAGTCAAGATGTATGCTAGGGGTAACCAACATATTTTGCTAACTGCTAAAGACAGGAGGTGATGTGGAAACACAGGGTCAGGGACACTAAGCCAAATTAAAATAGGTGGGAGTCAACGAAGACTTCTGGAGGAGGAGAAGTATGGGAAAAGTATAGTTCTCTGAGTTTACTTTAGGTAGAACAAAATGAGCAAAACAGAGCAAAATGTGAAACATAGGCATTCACTTGTTCACTACTCTTTCATAATTATTCTTTGGCTAGCACAGTTGCTAGAGACACAGTATTAAAGTAAACAATGGCCATGGAAAAGACACACAGACAGAGAAGCAAAAACCTGTATAAAGTGAGAAGTGGACCAAGTACTCTAAAGAAGATGAAACCATGATAAGGAGACTACAGTTCTGACACCAGTTCCAACATGGAGAGAGTTTCCCTCCATGCAGCAGGCAATTCTGGGACACTAACTATGTGTCCTACCATCCTGCTCAATTTCTACCCAGAGATAGAATCAGATTCCACAGGATGAGAGCTCAGTCCCACAAGACTGTCCTCTACTCTGGATGCCAGCTTTAAGTCCAGTTTGTAACCTGCGCTTTGTCCCCCTGGCTATAAATCAGAGGTGTGATTAATTTCCTAGAGAAGCTCACAGAACTCAGAAAACTAATTTACTCCCTAGATTATAGGTTTATTAGGAATAATATTAAAGGATACAAATCAACAGCCAGCCAAAAAGATACACAGGACAAGATTCCCAAAAAAGGCCTTCTGTCCCTGTGGAGATTGGTGCTTAACTCTATGGCGCATAGATGCATTCTGGTTTGCCAGCCTGGAAGCTCTCTGAACCCCATCCTTTTGGGTTTTTATGGAGGCTTCATTACATAGAAATGATTGATTAAACCATTGGCCACTGGTGATTGATTCAACCTCCAGCCCCCTCCTCTCCCTGAGAATCAGGGGTTGGGACTGAAAGTCATAACCCTCTTATTGTGGTTGGTTCTCCCAGCAACCAGCCCTATTCCTTTTTAAGGGATTTCTAAAGGATAGCTTGTTATAACAAGACACCCATTTCACCTTTATGACTGAAATGATTTCAGGAACAGAGGACACAGACACTAAATATTATAACAAAAGTTGCTTCTATTGCTCTTATTGTTCAGGCCCATAGAAGGATGAGGATGCTATTTTAGAAGTTGGCCTAAGATGGAATCTCAAAGGAAGAGCATTTGATTCATGAACTGGGGCCAGCAAGTTCTGGGGGGATGGGGGAGAGACATGTTAGGGGCAGCCAGGAACATAGGAGGTATATTCAGGAAATACAGTGAGCTTGAAGCAGAGTCAGTGAGGGAGAGTATGAGCAAGGTTGGTCCAGGCTCAACAGGGCCTTGGAGGACTTTAGCTGAATATTTTGTCAGTTTTTCTGGGGTTCAATTCCCTTATCAAATGAGCAAGTTATAAATTCATGAGGTCTCTTCTAGTTCTAACATCCCACATGCCCTACATGAAAGCCTCTTGGCATGTCTAGCTTCACCCCATGACAGCCCTGTTTTACCAACCTTCTTGGAAAGCTTGGATGTTTCATGGGGAAGGGGGCTTCCCAGTCAAGCAAAGAATAGGAGAGTACCATATTTCCTTCAAACTCTAATACCCTATATTACAAATGTGAGTTCAAGTATAACTTCCTCTGCATTGGCACAGCTAGGAGGAACTCAGGTTGTGAACCCAGCCTTTGGTGCCCCTCAAGGGTCTGCCCACTGTGGCTGAAAGTGGAGGCTCAGACTCTCTCTCTCTCTCTCTCCTCCTTTTATGTATCTATCTGGTCACAGGTCAGTGAGGACACAGAAAGAAGCTGATGGGCTCATCCCAAGCCCTGGATTTGAAGAACAAATTCCACCTACCACATAGAGCTCAGAACACTTTCAACAATATGCTTGGAGGAAGAGTCAGAACAGAAATTATAGACAGGTCACAGTTAACTTTGTGAGGAAGCCGATTGTCAACTGTGGCCTGTAGCAGAATGTTTCTGGAAAGTTCCTGACAGGCACTGCAATGCTGAGAGACTCCTTCAAATAATGAGAGGAAATATAGAGCTATACTTCCTTCTAAGTTATAAAGGATAAATTGAATGAAGTTCAGTGTGGCAAAATGGAAGTAAGACAGACTTTTAATAACTACTAGGATTGACTCCCAGGTCTTCCCCTCCCGAGCTATATCTCAAGGGTGTTACATCTTGGATATCAGGTCCATCATCTGTTATTCCTTAGATAATAATATTCACCTTATATAACTATTTTAAGTGTCACAATAGATGCATGTAAAACTCTCTGACCCTAAAAATACAGCAGATGCTATTGTCATCAGTAACGAAAATTATTAGTGCAATATCCTCCCTGGATAAAGAAAAAATTCTAAACCCTTAGAAGAACCTCCTCTTTGAGCTCTGCCTGCCTATGACAACACAGCACAGGAGAATCTAGAGTCCCTAGCATGGATATATATTCTTTTTCCTTTGGCTTGAAGTTTTAAGCTACTTACAACATGTGGAATTCAAAGCTGCAGGCACACGACTGTCAGAACTGTCAGGAAGATTAACTACAGGTATTTGAAAAGAAAACAGTAGGCAGTTAAGGAGCTGTTCTTGGAGTATGATTTATGAAGGTTTTCATGACAAGACCATGGTTTTGATGAGAAAACAGTACACATTTCATGAAACTCAACTACATGGGTGTTTTGATAAACAAGTTGCTTTTGACCAGTGGATGCTATTCATGCCTAAAACATCTGTGAGAATCAACGGTCAAAGAGAAATACCAGAATGATATAGAGGTAGCCCCGAGGTCCACTCTAACAGAATAAACTTTTTGTGTCCCCTATTTTATATGTCATCTGAACCACAGGTGACCCTTCATTTATATTTTACAAAGGTATCAATTTATCAGCCTCCAGCCATGCCTTGTAGAAAGTACCAGGTTTTTATTAAGTGTGACTGTAAAATAATTGATATATTAAAGATAAAAAAGTCTCATAAAACTCTATTTAATATATGAAGATGCAAGAAAAAGAAAAGGTTTAGAGTTAGAGTTCACTACAACGATCATAAGAATTATTCAGTCATTTTAAAAAGTTCAGTCCTACAGGATTCTCACTTGGACAGATTTCACTTGACAATGAACCAGTGCCATTAAAGGGGAAACATACATACAAATATATAATTTGCACAGTGTTTGATTCTGGTGGTAATTGTTTACAACTACCGCACATTTTCATTTTCAAATCTAGTTGGCTGGAGCTCTGTTTTGTCTTATTTCTGAGGAGTCCTTAGGGCAATCAGCCGACTTAAGCCATTTTGAGGCTGGGGTGCTATGGCAAGGGGTTTAGCCATCACCCTTCTCCATCACATGGCACTTCATATCCATCAGGAACCAGCCCACTCCAGGCCATGGTTTCTTCAGCCGTCCCTGGTGCTGCCATATAATTCATATGCTGCCTTCTACTCCAGAGAAGCAGTTACAGCATAAACCAGGTGTGCAGGCTAGAATAACTTGATTGAGAAGATTATATCTAAACAAGGATCAGCTATTAAGTTTCATCAAGCTGCATTTTTGCTCTATTTCATGAAACAGCAGGTGAGTTAGACCGGGTGCTTGCTAAAGAAACACACATTAAGGCGGCTTAAACCTCAAGGAAGTGTGGATATGGAAGTGTCATTGGTGATAAAAATCTAACCCGTAGGACATTTCTACAGCTATAATCTAGATGATTGAAATGAACATTACTATTTTAGGTTTAACACAGAGGATTTTGTGCCTCAAGGGGTACTTTTGAATCCCTGATACGGTACCCAGCACCACTGAAAAATGTCTCTACACGTTATGTAGCTACATGGAATCCGATGAAAATATTTAGAACATACGTCTTCAGCAATGGGTTCCTGGCTGCTGCAAATACATCAAAATGACTGTGCTTGGGCAAAATGGGAGAAAGGAAGAGAAGTGACAGTTTAAAGAAGATTAAAAAACCAACCAACTTTTAGGAAGATTAAAAAAGAGAGAGCTGAGAGAATCATTTATAAAAGGAAGGATGTAAATTCTTTACACTCTGATTGGTTTTCCCTGGAATTTGCTTGCTTTAATGAAACTATGATTCCTGAAGGACTGAAAGCCCTTTTTTAAAATGTGAATAAAGCAGCACTGGGGGTTGGCATATTGTTAGTCTTTGGCCTCAGGAGACAATCTCTGAAGACCTAATTAGGTTACAAACGTGTGAAAATGAGTTTCATAATCCCTTGTGCTGGAGGTTCCAGGGTGGCTGATTTCTGCCTGTTGGGATGCTTAACACTTCCCAGAGCATTCTTTGTGAACTCTATAAATCACTGCTTTTCTGCCTTCCCCACAACAACTAAGTTATCATCAAAGGCTCATTTTAATCAGATGACCTTTTCTACAGTGAAAAAATTAAAGATATCTTGGGATTTCCATTGACTTTCTGTAGGATAGTTACTGACAAAGTTCACACATTTCCTAAGTTTTATTGTAATGTTGCTGTCAAATAGAAAAATGGGTCTGATTTATGACTTTTCAATCAATCATTCCAGGGAATCAAAGAACAAACTCTTTAATTTCATAAAATGGTGTTTGAGCTTTAGGAACCAAAGTTTGGCATGCTTGCTAGCACCCTCTAATGGTGAGCTCAGGACAACCAGTTTAGCTAAGTAGGGTCAGAGGTAATATGTGAAACTGAAAGAGAATGGCCTTGAGGATCACAGGACAGCAAGGCACTCAGTTTCTGAGTATTTTCTTAACTGTGTAGTGGAAATAATAGCATGTACCCTGTATTATATACGCATATATACATAAAAGAAAGCACTATATCAAAGACAAAGCATTGTCAAATAGAAGATATTTTCATGTATACAGAGCCGTACATATTCCCCTATAGTCAGTATATGTATTACGAGCAGCTAAACAATCCATTGAAGTATTGAGTAATGAAATCATGTGTTTTATTACAATTGGGTCAGTTATAGACAGAAAGAGAGTATTTCATGTTGGCCACCCAGGTAAAGATGCATGTCATTGCCTACCCAAACGCATATATCATTACTCACCAGAAAATGAGAATAGTAGCCACTGCTGGAAATCTTTCTAGTAAGAGGTGTGTGTAGCATAGTAGCAGTCCAGTTGGTCAGATTATTACAAAGAGAAGAAATGCTTATGGGGTTGATATTTGCATGAATACACAAATAAACTAGACTACAAGTTTCATAGGACAGGAATATTTTGTGCACTATCTACCCCACTAGCTTGGGAACATTCTTACACATGGTATGGTCTGAATATATGTGTGCTAATTGTAAGAGTAAAATAAAGACAAACAGACCAACATCATCCCATAGGTCAGATTAAAACTTCATTTTTTAAATCTTAGAAGGCACAGCAGACTTCAATAAGCCAGCTCACGGGTGCTCCAGATGGTAACCCACACTGAGTTCATCCTTCCTTTGGTTGGATTAGCTTGGGACTACCGTAAGCATAGTTCCCATTCTGTGCCAACGTTCTGGCCAATCCCCTCATAGGTGGCTCTGTCCTTCCCCGCCAGGACATATATATTTACATTTCTGCTCAAGAAATCCCCCCATCTCTTCTGTTATATAACCCAGTTGTTCACTCTGGGGAGGACTCTACTCCTTCAGCCAAGCTCATTTCTGAACAAGAACAGAACTGATTCTACTGGGCAGAAAAATGTAGAAGAATGAAGCTTCTTTAAAAGGCAATTGGTACCTGATAGGCACTCAAGTTTTAAATCTATTCAATAGATTGTGTCAATAAGAAAATTAATCAAAAAACTTATGAGGTACCAGTTGTGTACAAGACACTTAATTGAACTCTGCGTATTCAAATGGAAGATATAACCTCTGCATTTGAGGGAGCTTAAAACTCTCCCTGGATAGATATAATTACACAAATGGCATTTCCTGGCAATAGATAGTACAAAAAAATAAAATAAAATAAAAGGCCATAGAGATTATGTTGAGCTTGGTTTGTAAGAAAAGACTTCAAGGTAGAAATGGGATTTCAGCTGTCCCCTGAAGAATGTGGAAGAGGAAGGAGAAGTATATTCTAGAAGAGGAGAAATAATAAGCAAAGACCAAAAAGGTGCAGGGGAGCACAAGATGCATTTGGTAAAGTAAAAGAACAATCACTGGAATAAGGGAGTATAACAAAGCACAGCAGGAGGTGAGGCTGAACACATAGTAACATTTAAATTAATCTCCTTTGGACTTGAAGCACTAGAACAGAAGGTATTGGGGCCCATATAGGGACACATATCTCCAAATAAGGCAGAAACAAAACAAAACAAAACAGGGTGCAAAAACCTGTAAGGAATTGGACAGGGCGTTTTCAAAGTTAAGTGTTGAAATCTGTTTTTTAAAGTGCTACACTGACCCCTCAAAATATAGGTCTTCCTGAAAGTCACCAATTTGCAACTTTTAAAAAAGAACAAACATATAAAAATGAGCACAATTTGAAACAACATTTAGTGTAATTAGAGTTAATGCATGTATAATCAAATGAGGCCTCTCTGTTGCCAGTAACATAAAACCAATTTTCCAAAACTAAAGTTATTATTTTAGGTGCATGTTCCCAGCCCCCTAACTTTTAGTATGCTGGAGAGCAGTGGTATCCAAACCTTAGCATGCGTCAGAATCACCCAGAGAGCCTATTAAAACAGAGACTGCTCAACTCTATCCCCCAGAGCTTCTGATTCAGTAGCTCTTAGAAGGGGCTGGAGAATTTGTATTTGTAACAAGTTCCTAACAGATATTGATGCTTTTAATCTGGAGATTATACCTTGAGAAGCAATATTCTAGAGCAACCTACATCAGGCATGACTGGTACTATAATTTGCCTTATAAGGGATATCAGTGAACAACATTCCTCAAATCTAAGCGTTCTTGGGATGACTTGCAGATACTGCAATTTTTTTGGTTGAGGTGTAACTTTGGTTACGCCTATTTTATGTATGAAAATTGAAAACACATTCTAAGCAGAACACTGGACATAGTAAGAGAAAGTAGAAAGCCCTCTCTCCTGGCACACATCCTCATCAGGTCCCTCAGTTCTCACAACATAAAAATCTTACACTTTGCTGCTCTTAAAACATGTTGTTTAGATTTAATTGTCAATGTAGAACAGCTACATTCTAGGTATCTGTCAGAGAGTTCAGTCTTCACTCATTATCTATTTTTAAAATGCTTTAAAGAAATTATATTTGTCAAGCATTGTCAGAAGTATATGGAGTCCACACATTCCTCCAGGTAATTTGTATGTCTGTGACACAGTGGTGTGTTGCTGTCAATTGTGGAACATACTGGAAGCTATTTATTAGTAATGAGAGATAAAAGAGTAAAATTTACAAATGATTTATTTAGAACAAATAATTAAAGCAGATGCAGGGCTCTTCCTCCCACATCGTTCTGGCTTATTTGCATTCTGAAATGTTCTTTCAAGTGGAGAGAAAGCCTGGGGATTTCTTACATATGTCTTTAGTAGTGTATCTATCAGTCCAGGAAGTGTCCTCGTCAAGTATACAAAAAAAAAAAAAAAAATTAAAACTGTCACTTAAGGACTCTTAAAAACAAATACAGGCTGAACCAGAATCACCTGAAACACTTGTTAAAATGAATATTCCAGGGTTCTGTTCCAGAATCTCCTAGGCTGTTAAGTAAGAATGTCAAGTAAGAATTCCTTAAGTAAGAATCTCCTAGGCTGGTAGAGCCTTGGTAGGTGCACATGATGAGTTACTTGGTTGTTTCTAATGCTCATCAACATTTGAGGACAGTCCTTCCTGGAACCCCAACTCTGGGCCCCTACAGAGCGGCACAGGGAAGTGATAGCCTTGATCTGCATTGCTAACCTTTAAAAGAACCATCTAGCTGGTCCATTTCCGCATCTACTCTAACGATGCTAAGAGGGAGGTCTTTGGCAAAATTACACATCATCTGACTTACAATGACTCTCAGAAAAAATATTTCTCCCGTAAGTATTAATAATTGTCATTCTCCTCCTCTGCTTTTAGTTACCCATTGTAAAACCGTATTATAAGCGAATTGGGTTCTCTCTGTGCAGGATTGTAAGAAAGCATGTAGCCGAAGTTGTGTTTCCCCCATGGTGGGGAGGACTCTGGGGGATAATTCACGATGAGCTTAATCCCTACTCTACTTCACTTCCCTTGATTTGTTAGTTTGTTTCCCTTCTTCATCTTCTACTTTCCCTTACACCTTTTTAATTTCAGTATTCCTTATATGAAATCTTATGTGTTTGGTAGAACTAAAAAGGAAATAAGTCTGCCTAAGTGTGTGTACATTGGTATTTGGCAAATGGCATATTTTTTCTTAAGGAAATGAAGGAGATTTGAGACTTCATCTGAAAACAAAAATGTTTTTTAGTCTTTTTAGGAATATATGGGAAATCTTCATCTAGCATTCATTCAATAATACTCCAGTTTTTCTTATGATTTATTTTTCAAGCAATGTATAAAAATAATAGAGGATACTAGTGATGCTCTTCTGAGATCTTAACCACACCAGTGGGGGTGTGTTTGTGTGTTCTGTTTTTTCTAGATGTATTTAGGTGCTGTGATCCTCCATATATATCCTGTATCTTTACTTTGGATATGATAAAATGAATTACAACTATTAAGAAAGTCAGAGAAATACCCCAATTCTAAAAATGTTAGAGGAAATATAAAATTTTCTGGAAATATTGGTACATGGCTCCACATGAATATAGTACAAGTTCTCTGAACTTGACCTTCTCCTTTTTTAATGTCAATCCATCTGTATATGCAAATAAGATACCCCAAAGAAAGCTTAGCTATTATGACTGAACTTCCAGTCACTTTAAACAAACAAACAAACAAACTGATTCGGGAAACTGTAATTCTTGTAATAAGTGGAGAGTCAGTGCTGTGGAGAATGGGTGATAGTCCTAATTTTGCCTTGATGCTTTGACCAGAGAAATGATAAAATTCTAAGAGGAAAATTCTTTTGTCTGGCAAATATTTGAATAAAGAAGCTGAAAATGCTGAGAGGACTTGAGAGGAAGCCTGTCCGGGTCAGAAATAGACAAACACATTTCATTCCCCTGAAGTGGGTTAGGGTGAGGACAGAATTAGTTGACAGGAGCAGTGATTTCTTGAAATCAGCTGCCCTCTATAATCTCAGATGTGAGTAGTTTAGAGGTAACTGCTGAAAGAAAAGGTACAGTACAAGAGGCTCTTGGTTTAGACTCCATGGTCTGATCCTAAAACATCCTTCCACATTGCAATGGGCTCTGACTAGAAGTCAGTGTACCCCAAACCTATTCCTAATCTGAGAAACCTTCAGATTTCTGTACATTTTTTGGCTGTAAAAGACAGCAGGCATGGAATTTAGATTTGACCTGTGTCCAACCAGTAGAATTAAAAAGTGGAACAAAGAGAGTGAGGTCTTTAAAAGCATGAAGGCAGGAATATGGTCATCACAGAATAACCAAAAATTAGGCTAAAAGGAAACAATGTTGGTCCGTAGGATTTGAGTTTTCACATGGTTTAGGTAGTTGGGTAATTGGAAGGGTTTGGCCAAGTTTTCAGTTGTTAGTGGGGAGTAAAATACTCTTTAAATTGAAATTAAATATTGATTTGGCTTAATAGTAATTGCTAAGTTCCCTATTTCAGTTTGACTTTATACAATTTATGATCACCACCTCCGTCTCAAATTTCCTTCTAATGAAGTGAGAGCAATATTTTAAGTCGCATGTCTTTACGGTTCTTCCTCGTTGTGTGATCCCATATATTTCAAGCACAGGTGCATGATTCTATGTGATTCATAGGCAGAAATATTAAAATTTGGATTTCCTGTTATTAATATGCCAAGTCTGCATATTATTTACTTATATATTTATTGTTTCTACTCCCCTCTCGTCAACACACTCACTAGAATAGATGCCTCTATAAGATCAGGGACTTTAACCATCCTGTTTAACTGCTAAATCACCAGTGCCTAGAATAGTACCTGGGCATAAAAGATACTCCATAAATATTTCTTGAATAAATTAATAAGAAGTAGGCAGTTACAGCACATATAAATCAGACTGTACTGCTGTTGGCAGTGATTGAAATCCAGGAAATAAAAAATAAGAAAGGTAGGGGTGTGTGTGTGTGCACTCGTGTATGATCTGAACAGGCTGAGGAAGAAATCAGAGGAGGCAAATGCCAATCAGACCTTATTACCTTATCAGAATTTAATTCCTTAATAACTGAGAATAACTAATAAGTCTAAGAATATCGGTTCTCTGACGCCTGATGGGAAATTTCACACTGAAGAAACAGACCAACAAAACTGATTGCTCACGTTCATCCCTGGTATATCTTCTCAAATTATTTTCCCCAACTCTCTTCGTGACTCTGACATAATCTATTATTGACACCTAGTGAGTTTAATCTATCTCTTGTTTGCCAGGTTCTTCTATCCCATCTCAGGCTATCACTTCTACTGAATGAGAAGCACAGGGAAGAGGACTCTCTGAGGAGCCACCTGTCAGAACTGTCCATTTGGGCATCAGTTCTGAGGTCTGAAAGCAAATGCTACAGGAAAATGCTAACAGAATGCACAAGATAAGGCTGAGTTTCCCCCAGCCTCAAATCTAAGCCAATGCTATAGAAGAGGACTTATTTTTAAAATAAAAAATTGGACTCCAATTGATAAAGATCTTAAGAAATATTGTCAGAAGAGCTTCTGGAACTAAATAATCTCTATATCACCTCTTCTTTACACCTCTCCTTTGGAGTTCCCCTTGCCTCGGGCCAAAACTATACATTTTCCTTTATTGGTCCCTATATTAATCAGAATAAATGACACAATTGTTTTTGAAAAATCCTTCCTCCATATTTCACAGCACCCCTAAAAATGAGCTAAGTCTATGTCTTATGTTAAACTTCATCTAATTATTCCTCTCCATTTAACAGAGTTACAAAGCAAAGAGAGATTATATGGTCATATTATTAAACTGATCAAATGACCAAAACAATGACATTGAACCAAAGCCAAAATGATCTGTTTTGTTTTTAGCACATACACTCTACAAACAGCTAATTGCAAGTCAATATAATGTTTTTAAAAATCTGTATGAGAATGAGAACTAGAAATAGACTCCTACCCTCTATTAGTAAGGGTCATAAAGAAGTTTTGAGCTCAGAGTGAGACTTATGCATGAGCCCTTAAGCCTACTTTAAGAAGAGGGAGGAATCCCCACATTCCCACCCAACACTCAAAGTCACAGCTTACCCATCAGCTTTGAGTCACTATGACTGATCTCATTATGCTCCTTATTGTGTTTTAGGCCAGGGACCATCAGAGGCCTAGGAATCCTAGGTGCCCCCCAGTCATCTCTATGCTCTTATCCTCCTATGACATCCTATACTCTTTCCTGTTCACCAATCTCTCCCCCACTCTGGAACCCTGTTCAACTGTGCCCTCTAGAATTCATGATTCCTCAAGAGGAGAAACTGCATTCCCAAATTCTTCTCTACATTTCCCTTTCATATTCTTGCTCTAAAATCCTGCTCAAAGGCCTCTGAATTAGTGAAACCTGAGCTCCAATCCTTTAACCATACTATTCATATTCTTTCCTTGCTTTAGCCATCTGCCAACCCATGATTCATCTCATCCACCCTCATCGTTTTAGGTCAGGCTGAGGGAACACACTCCAACACTGCGCCTATATCATATCCAGCACATTTCAATATCCATGTAGATGCATCTTCCCATAACCTAGGCTCAGTTTCTTGAACTGCTCTTTTCCCATGGTGGTTCTAGCAAATTTGCCTTTTAAGCATTGACTTACATCCTATCTCTTCCTCACAAAGACATGGCTCCAGCACAACTTGCCTGGATCAGCATTTCTCTCTTTATTAGATGATTGGATCAAGATACAAACTCAGGCTTTCTAAAAATCCACTCTTGACTCCAGTTCCCTTTCTCTATTATCCTATTTTTTTTAATTTATAGCAAAACTTGTGTTGAATTGTCTATAACTGAAATTTTTAATTTGCCCCATTTTCTCTTTTATTTAATCCAAACAGGCTTTTCATCACTTCACTAAAAGTCCCCTCTTCAAGGTCGTCAGTGACCTCTACGCTGTTAAATTCAATGATCAAAATTCAGTTCTGATCTTATTACACCAACCAGCACATTTGACCCAAGTGCTCATCGCCTCATCCTTAAACACATTCTGTTGGCTTCCTGGACTAAATTCTTCTTGTTTTCCTCTTATTTGTTAGTCACTCCTATATAGTCAGTTTGCTGGCTCCTTCTCATGGTTCTAGTCTTCTGTGTAACTTTGACTCAGTCTCTAAATAAATCTCTTCTCTTCTCTATTTATATTCCCTTCCTGGATGATCCAATTCTGTCATGAATACTCTGATGACTCTCTAATTAATATCTTGAGTATAGACCTCTCCACTAAACTTCTGAACTCCAGATTCATGTATCTAACAGCCTGCTCAACACCTTCAATAAGATATCTATGTAGGCTAATTTAAACATGTGAAGAAATGAAAATGAACCGTTGGCCTTGTTCACTAGCTTCTCCCAGCCTCTGCCAATCTATCCCTCCCCTTACATCCATTAATTATAATTAACTCTTCCAGTTGCTTGTATCAAAAATCTTTCTTTTTTTTTCCAAAAAATCTTAACATTACCTTTACCTTCTCTCTTTCTCTCATATCCCACATAAAATCTGTCAGCAAATTCTCTCATACCAACTTTCAAAATATATCTTTAACCTGACCTATTTTACTACTTCAGCTGCTATTCCCTAACCCAATCCACCATCACCTCTTGCCTGGAATATTGCAGTAGCTTTCTAACTAGTCTCTTTGCTTCTATATTCATCTTCCTTACAGTCTAGGTCTATATAAAAGCAGAATGATCATTTAGAAACTTTGAGTCAACAGTCACTCCTCTCTTCTAATCCTTCAAAAGCTTTCCTTTGTTCCTCAAGGGCAGTGGGATGGAGGGTAAGTACAGCAGTCAACTCTCTTGCACTCTAGACCTCCAGTGATTCTATGCTTTCTGACATGCTATTCCATCCACTGGCTACCATATGTCCCTCACACAAGCCAAGCATGCTTCCACCTCTGTTCATCTGTCTGGAACACTCTCTGCATAGAAATCTTCCCTCAGATTATTTGCTTCAGTGAGACCTTCCTTGACCACTGCATTTATACTTATCTCTATATCCCCACCCCCCTTTTATTTTTCTTCTCTGCTTTAGTTCTCTGCATTTACTTGCCATGTTCAAATGTATAATATAATTTACATGTAATTATTATTTTAAAGATTTTATTTATTTATTCATGAGAGATGCAGAGACATAGGCAGAGGTAGAAGCAGGGTCCCTGCGGGGAGCCTGATCTGGGACTCAATCCTAAGACCCTGGGATCATGACCTGAGCCAAAAGCAGATGCCTCAACCACTGAGCCACCCAAGTGCCCTTAACTTATATGTAATCTTATTGTGTGTCTCCTCACTCTAGAAGAAAGGCAAGAATTCCAATATTTCTCTTTTCTTTACTCTAGCCACAGAGTCAAAAGTAGAGCTTAGCACATAGTAAATAATATTTGTTGAACGTATGCATACATAAATGAATGAATAAGTGAATAAATAAATGAGTGAAAGAATAAGATATTATTTGCTAGTTTCAACTTAGGAGCCATGATATAAATGATGATTGATACTTAAGCATACTGTGAAAGAATCTATAAAGCAAAAATCTCAAAATGGATTCCCAAAATCAATATGGTAACTCATGAATATCTAGTGAATAAAAAGATGTTAGAGAGGTGCCTGAGTGGCTCAGTTGGTTGAACTTCTGCCCTCAGCTCAGGTCATGATCCCAGGGTTTTGGGATGGGGCCCTGCATTGGTCTCCCTGCTCAGCAGGGAGTCTGCTTCTCCCTCTGCCCTTACCCCTGCTCATGCTTGCTCTCTCCCTCTGTCTCTCAAATAAATAAATAAATAAATAAATAAATAAATAAATAAATAAAATATTTTTAAAAATTTAAAAAACAAAAGGTGCTAGAAATGTCAAAAATTCATAAGAAGGATTTGGGCAAAACTGTGTTGACAATGAAGCCTCCTCAATCCAATGGGGAAGGTAGGAGGAAGGAATAGTGCTTCTATTTTCACCTGAAGTCAAGAGAGAACTTCACCAAGACTACTCACAGAAGCTGCCATGCATCCTCTAGGTTTGGGAGTAGGTTACAGTGAACCTTAGTAAAGATAAGAGATTGTAGCTATTTATCTAAAGCATGGTACTCTAAGAGCATCTGCACAGAAAGAATTATCAAAAAACAAACAGGGCTGAGATAGTAGCATCCAGGTGGGAAAAGTGCAGTGCCAAGTCTAAGGATAATGAATTTGGTCTAATAAGAGCATCTGAAAACCTATGGAAGGATCCAGGGGAGAGTCAATGCTACATTCCTGACAGACCCAGAAAACTAAAGCCCCCAACCATATTGCACGGCATGAAAAAAAATTCTTATCCTATTTACCTCTCTTCTTTCCTGGACTCTGACCCTGATAGAGTCCTATACTACAATCACAGGGTGAAGAAGGAGCAACATTATATGGAAAAGCTGTGGGTAAAAACACACAGCATACTCACAGCTACCCAAAGGAAGGACCCAGATAAAGAGGGAAGATAGAATATAAGATGAAGTTCAGAGTCTAAGTTGACTTTAAGATTGGAAAAATTAATTAGCTAATAATAATAGCTGCTTTTGAATGTGTTTTTAAGATTTTAACCAAGAGGAATCAAAAAAGTCACAGGGACTTGATCTATCTTGCTTCAGAGACTGAGGGTAGGAATAAAAGCAGCCTTAATTAGTGGATTTAAATATATAGTGGGGAAACAAAAATAAATTTATCTTAATGAGTACAGATGGGTTGGGCTTATTTAACATTTATTACAAGAGGATGAAGACATACAAGCAGAACATATACTTGAGCTTAGGATTATCCTTGAAAATAGCAAATAATCACCTTCTAACCTTGGCCTCCTAACATAGTGGAAGAAGATGTTTGTAATATTAGTCTGACAAAGAATTCATGGACAATATACATAAAGAACTCCTACAAATCAATATGAGGGATATATATCACAAAAATAGGAAAAAAAAAGTCAAAAGACCTGATCAAGCCCTTCAAAACACTAAAATAACTGTTAAAAGTCAATAACTGTTAAAAGATGTTCAATTCCATTGATGATCCAGGAAATGTAAATAAAAACCAATTAAAATACATTTAGTACTCCATAGAAAAGCTTAAAAACAAATAAAAACAAACTTCCGGTAAAAAGTGTTGAGAGGATGTGAAGCATTTGGAACCTCAGCAGTGATGTGAGTGTAATTTAGTGAATCACTTTAGAAATTATTTGGAAATATCTACTAGTACAACATATGCATACTCTATTTACCTATGTACTCAACAAAAATGTATATATATATATGTGTATATATATGTGTATATATATATGTGTGTGTATATATATATATATATATATACAAGACCAAAAGACAAGATCAAAAATGATCATGGCATCATTGTGAATGCCAACAAATTGAAAAAAAAAAAAAAAACTAACTTGTCCATTCACTGTAATAGCATGGATAAACTGTTGCTGTATACAACAGGAGGGAATCTCACAAACAAAATAATGAGAAAAAGAAGACAGGCAATGCAATGCATTTAGAATGGCTCCATCCATATAAATCTTAACTGTAGTATGTTAGAAATCAGGATTGTACTTTCCAGTGGAATGATGTGGTTAGTAGTGACTGACAGGGTGCATGACGGGCTCTCTTCAATACTGGTAATGTTCAATCTCTTTTGATTCAAAGTCACAGTATGTGTTCACTTTTGTGAAACTGCATCATACTATATACCTACAATTTGTGGGATTCGGGTTTATATTTGAATAAAGTTATTTAATTTGGAATATTATCACAAAACAGAAATCCAAATAGTAAATGTAATAGTCAAGAGAAGAGGGAGTATATAACTGCTGCCATACTAAAAACTTCAACTTGGCTGGCTTCCTTCTTTGTTTTGTTTTTGTTGTTTTTTAATCAGAAGAAAAATCCATTGAGCTGCTCTTCCATGTTTAATCTTCCATCAGCTTATCTTCCTACAGAGATTGTCATAAAAACATGACTTGACCTGATAATATCTACAACTGTCTGCAACATATTTTTTCCAGTACTTGAATTTAAGCTTACAGTAGATATGAGACATAATCTCAGATTCTATGATTTGTAACTGATATCTAGTCAATAAAAGAAAAATATCTATGGTTTGCATAATGTTTATTTGATGCAAAGGCATGCCAAGTTTTTAGGATCCAATTAAACTAAAAGTGTTATCAGTTATATCATTGTTTTTAAAATAAAAGAGTACTTACAGGAGTAGGTAATTTTTAAAAGTTATTTAACTGATACACTTTGTCTTTAAAAAAATTTCAAACTTATGAGCTTATAAAGCAAAATATTCCATTTCTGAATACGCGCATGCAAAAACTCATTTTTATTTTTAAATTTATTTTTAATTTTGCCTTTATTTATAATTTACATAATGAGATTCCACGGGAGTCAACACATGGTTCTGTAACTTATTTTTTATCACTTTACAATATGGCTTAAAGACTTTCCTTGCCAGTACATAACTCTACCTCATTCTAATTTGCACCAAACTCCACAGATACCATAATTTGTTTACGCATAATTGAAAATTTAGGCTGTTTCTCATTTTCACTAATGTATTTTATTCAATGAACATTCTTATGCATGTTATTTTCAAACATTTGTAAATAGATCTATAGAATAGATTTATATTAAAAATAGAACTACTCTATGATCCAATAATTGCACTGCTAGGTAGTTCCCCAAAGGATAAAAATATACTGATTCAAAGGGACAAATGCATTCTGATATTTATAGTAGCATTATCAACAATAGCCAAATTATGGAAAGAGCCCAAATACACATTGACTGATGACTGTATACAGAAGATGTGATAGATATATGCACAATTGAATATTAGTCATCAAAAAGAATGAACTCTTGCCATGTGCAACAATGTGGATGGAGCTAAAATGTATTTTGCTAAGTGAAATAAGTCTGAGAAAGATAAATACCTTAGGATTTCACTCATATGTGGAATTTAAGAAACAAATCATATGAACATAGGGGAAGAGAGGCAAAAAGGGAGGCAAAGTGTAAGAGACTATTAACTAGAGAGAACCAAGGATTGCTAGAGGGGAGGTGGGTGGAGGAAGGGTTAAATGGGTGATATTAAGGAGCAGACTTGTTGGGATGAGCACCAGATATTGTATGTAAGTGATGAATCCCTAAATTATACTTTGGAAACCAATATTACACTATATATTAACTAAGTAGAGTTGAAATAAAAACTTGAAGCAAAAAAAGATAATATTAAAATAAAAATAAATAAATATAAAAAGGTAAAAAGAATAGATTTTTAAAGAGGGATTTCAGGATTTGGGGTTCAGTGTTTTTGCCTTTGGAGCTTCAGTAGATAACACCACACTGCTCTCTGAAATAATTCCACTAGCCTATTTTCCAACTAAGATTATGAGAACCTATATCCTGATATTCACACACTGACATGATTCTTTCCCCTTATTTCCAGACTGAACTTTCTGATTCACTTTTAACAAAGTATCTTAGTGATGGGACATTATAAAAAGACTGTGACTTTCATATTAGTCTCTCCTTCCCTTCCAGTCTGGGGGAATCAAGATGCCATGTTGCCCTTTGGAAAGACCCATGTGTCATGGCAAGGGGAAGAGACCCTCAGTCCAACAACTTGCAAGGAACCGAAGGACCTACATTCACCACAAGTGAACTTAGAAGTGGATCATTCAGCCCCAGCCAATGGTTTGACTACAACCGAATGAGAGACTTCAATTTGGAAACACACAGTCAAGCACTTCCCAGATTTCTAACCACACAAAGTATAAAGTAATAAATGTTGTTTTAAATTGCTAAGTTTTAGGGTAGTCTGTTATGCAGTAGGCTCTAACTGTAGCTCCTTGCTGGCCTCTGATTATCATTCATTTAGTTGTTTGCCAAATACTAATGATGTTGACATCTACATTTGTGTATATGAGTATGTGTGGATGTGTCAATTGCTTCTTCAAGTCCTTTGCTCATTTTTCTACTGAATTGTCTTTTCTTGCTGATTTGTAGGAATTCTAATGTATTTAATGATTAATGCTTTGTTTTTCATAGGTGGTACATTTGTTTTCTTTCATCTGTTTAACAATATATAATGTATAATTCATGTGCAGTCAAATATACAGATTATCTCCCTTGTCACTTCTAGGTTTGTATTATAATGAGAAAGCCATTGCAATTCCAATATTTTTAATGTCTTACTGTATTTTCTTCTAAAAGCCTTAGGGGCCTGTTTTTCATTTTGCCCTTGACCCCATCTGCAGGAAGTTAGGTTTTAATGAGGTTATGGAGAAAGCTAAATAAAATTTTCCAAATGGATAACCAATTGTGAAAGTACCAATGTAATATATTCCATCTTTTGACACCCTATTTTATATGTCCAATTTTTGATAAGTTGAATTCTCATAAAAACCTGAACATTTCTGACTTTATATTCTGTACCAATTTTATTTCCTGCAATAACCAACCTGTTTAAATTGCTATAATTCTATAATATGTTTTCATATTTGGTAGGACTTTTAGTTGGTTTCTTTCAAATATTCATTTTTTCATGCCTATTTCTCCACAATATATTTAAAACCATCATATATTTTAATTTTCAGTTTAATGTTAATATGAAGAACAATTTGGGAAAGACTTTACCTCTTTCAAACACTAAGCCATTTTTAACCAGGAATATAATTCAACTTTCCCCTTTTATCAGGGCTTGCTTTATGACCTTCAGTAAACTTGTATAGTTTTTTTAATAGGTTTTACAAGTTTCTTGTCACACCTAATCATAAGTATTTAATGACCTTTGTGGCTATTCTAAATGGGACTCGTTTTTCTATTACATTTTAAATTGGCCATTGCTAGTGTATAAGAAAGCTATTGATTTTTCAATATTGATTTTTTATCTGGCTACTTTCCTGTACTCCTACTAGTTCTGATAGTTTTTCCATTGATTCTCGTTGATTTTTTTCTTTCCTTCTTTTTTTTTTTGCAGTTTGTCTTTGTCTTATATATCATATATCGTGTGTGTGTGTGTGTGTGTTTGTGTACACAGAGACATATTCTTTTACTTTCATTTTATTTCATGGTCCAATCTCTTTAATAAATATTAGTATTAACATAGTAACAGAAACTTTTTTCTTTTTCTGGTTGCTATAATTCTTTCTGTATTAGCTTTCTTGCTACTACTGTAATAAATTACCACAAACTTTGTGACTTGAAACATAAATGTATTATTGCACAGTTCTGGAGGTTAGATTCTAAATGAGTCTTGCAAGCAGGGCTATCATCACAGTACTGGCAGGGTTGGTTTCTTCTGGAGGCACCAAGGGAGAACCAGTTCCTTGCCTCTGCAAGCCCTCCAACATTCTTTGTACAGGCTCCTTACATCACCACATCACTGTACTCCCGCCTCCGTCTAACCTCCCATCACCTACATAATCCAGAATCATCTCCCCATCTGGAGATCCTTAATGTGATCACATCTGCAAAGTCACTTTTACCATGTAAGGTAATACATGCACAAGATGCAGGATTTATTATTTTTTTGGAAAGAGTTATATTATTCAACCTACTGCACTTAAGATATTTCACTATGATTTATGGGATTTTCTTAAGGATTTTGGTCAATTACTAAAGCCAAATTTTAAAAATGTATTTCCAAAACTAGCTTAGTAAGAGCTTCCTTTTTCTGAGTTGGTAATATTGTAGTATTGTAATAAATCATATGTTTTATTCATCCATATTGAGATGTTTATTCACTCTTCTCCTTTAATTTGTTAATGCACTAATTATATTAATGCATATATTTCACAGTCTGAGATACATTGGCATTCCCAGCCTACGCTTTCTGAGCATAATTAGTAGTCTGCTAATGCATTCTTGAAATTAATTTGGTAATAGTTTATTTATGATTTTCATATGTGTTCATGAATTTTATGTACTATATTTTGTTCATTTTTGATATTAAAGTTATATTACATCCATAGAATGCTTTGAGAAAGATTCCATTCCTTTCTACCAATACAAAAATAAAAACATGTTACAAGGAAATTATTTTTTCCTTTGAGGTACAATTAGCCTCACCCATAAAATACTTGACCCTGTTTGTGCCTTGCCTTGTCATGGCAGATAAACTTCTAATATTTTCCCTATGTACTATCAACATTTTGTACCATTCCATAAGTGTGCTTTAGTAATTTAGATCAATAAAAAATGATTTTTACTAAAGTGCTCAATTTTTAACATAAACAATATTTAAATTGGCACTAAATTTAGAATATAACTTATTTTGTCATTCCTACTGTTATTTTTTGTATTGTGTGTGTATATGTGAAAGTCACCCAAGTTCATGCATTTTATTGATCATTTTAAAGTGTTAGTTTTTTGTTTTATTGATTGCCTCTACTTTGTATTTTTGTCTTTCTTTAATTTCTAGTTTTATCTCTATTATTTCTTTTCTTTCTCTTAGCTTTGCTCCCCGCCCCCAGTTTCTTAGTTTTGTACACATAATTTGTTTTAAATTTTTATTTTAAAATACATGCACTGATTTGATTTATGCTTTGATTTTTCAGCTCACTATGACTTTGGACAGATACCACAGCTTTTGATATATGCTGCCCTTAATGTTTTTTAGCATCAAAATAGTTTTCGATTTCTGTTTAGACTATGTGTTTATTTCACAATTCTTTTAAAGGAACAATTTTGAAGTTCTACCTGTGTAGAAATGTTAGGCTTCTGTTTTTATTGAATTATATTTGGGGAATATGGACTGCATTATTTCTGCCTTAGGAATTAATTGGAATTTCTGTTAAGGCATTAATTCTTGACCAATTTTTATATATCCGATTTGTTTTCAAAAAGGTTTTGTGTTCTCTTTTTCTTCAATGTCAAGGTCTTTTATTGTATCTATTATGTCATACATACTAATTTGTATATAAATTCTTATATTAAACCTTTAAAAGCATCTGTTAAAAGATAAAACGTCTCCTACATTAAATAAAAACTTAAAAAAAATCCATATTGTTTACAAGAAATGTTGAATTAAAAGGAAGTGGGAAAGATATACCAGACAGAATGAGAGCAAGTAGAATATTTAATATTAATACCAAACATGTTAGAATTAAGTTTTAAAAAATGACAGAATTTAAGAGGTCTTATTTGAGAAAAATATATTCCACAATAAAGATATAAATTTTAGACATATCTGTGTGTCATACAGCACATTATTTAAACATATGTCAAAATGTCATCAATATATGGGATGGTTAATGGGAATATAATTGAATTAGAAGAGCTTAATATCTTTTTTAATTCTTAAAAAACAAGAAATAAATTAGTTATAAAATATTTGGCAAATTTCAACATTTCTTTAAAACAAACACACACATCAACTGGGAAGAGAAGGAAATCTCCTGAACACGATCAATAGCATATACAAAAAGAATCTACAGCTAACTTCATACTTAATGTCGAAAACAGATGAATTCCTAAGATTAGGAGCAAGATAAGGCTATTTATTCTCACGACTTTTATCCAATAATGTATTAAAGTTACTATTCAGTGCAAAAAGGCAAGCAAAACAAATAAAATCACAAAGTTTGAAGGGAGAAAGGGAAAGAAAGAGAAAAAATAAGGACAAAAGAGTTTTTACTCATACTTCCCATGATTGCCTATGTGGAAAATCTAATACAAAAAATCGATTGAAAGTTATACGTGAATTTAGCAATGTTACTAATACACACACATACACACACACAAATATATTTGTATATTAATAATAACAAGAAACTTTTTTTTTTTTTTTGGCAAGAGTGAGCATGACAGGGGAAGGGTGGGGAGGGGGGGAGAGGGAGAGAGAAACTTCAGCGGGTTTCACACCCAATGGGGAGCTCATCATGGGGCTTGATCTCACAACTCTGGGATCATGACCTGAGCTGAAATCAAGAGTCAGAGAATCGAGTGAGCCATCCAGGCACCCCCAGGAACATAATTTTTAAATGGCATTTATAAGAATACTAAAAAAGAAAAAAAAGAAAAGAAAAAAATGCCTATGACTACATCTGATAAAAGTATCCCTACACAGTACATATCCCTATACCAAAAACTACAAGCTATCACTAAGAAATTAAAGAATATCTAAACAAATTGAAGAAAATACCATTTTCATGAATTGTAAAACAATATTGTTAAGATGTTCATTTTCTCAAAACTGATTTATAGATTAACCATAATAATTCAAATCTCAGAAAAAATTTTTGTTAAATATTGACAAACCAGTAAGATTATAGAATAACAATTTGAAAAGGAATTTACAGGGTTTTTGGGTTTTTTTTATTTTTATTTTTAAAGATTTTATTTATTTACTTGAGAGAGAGTGAGCACAAGTTTGGGGGGAGGGGATGGAGGGAGAGGGTGAAGCAGGAGTCCCTAGTGAGCAGGGAGCTTGATGTGTGAGGGAAGCCGTGTTCAATTCAGGACCCTGGGATCATGACCTTAGCTGAAGGCAGATGCTGCTACCTAGGAACCCAAGAGTTTTTAATTGTTACTTGATTTTAGGGTGACAATAAAACTTTTGCAGTCAAACAGTATAGTATTGGTGTAAAGATACACCTCTAAATCAGTGGTAAAAAAGGTGATCTGGAATATATTTACACATACACAGTGATTGATTTCACAAAGGCATCACCAGAATTGAATAATCTTCTCAATAATTTTTAAGTAATCTTTTCAATAAATAATGTTGGGAAGAAGGGATAGTCATATGGAAGAAAATGAACCTTGACTCCAACTTCACATCATACATATATATTCATTCAAACAAAGAAAAAAATCTTTGTAAACTTTATGTAAGGAAAGATTTTTTAGACTTTGAAAAAATAGCACTAATATATTGGAACTCACAATATTAAAATAATAAAATATTTTGCTCTTCTAAAGACACTGTTAAACCCATACATCTGTGTTTAGTTGATTTTTTACAAAAGCGTCAAGTTCATTCAATGGTGAAAGAATAGTTTTTTCAAGAAATAGTGCTGGAACAATTGGATTTCCACATGCCAAAAACAAAACAAAACAAAAAACAAAGGTGGGATTTCTACTTCATATCACCTGCATAAGTTAACTCAAAATGAATCAATTGCCTAAATATAAGACCTAAACCATAAAACTCATGAAAGGGAACATAGTGGCAAATCTTTATAAGATTAGATTTGCCAATAGACTTCTAGATACAACAAAAAAGGCACAAACAACAAAGAAAAAGGAGTTAATTTAGACTTCATTAAAATAAAACATTTGGTCATATAAATACATTATCGAGAAAGTGAAAAGACATCCCACAGAATGAAAAAAAATATTTGCACATCATATCTAATAAGGGTTTACTATCTAGAATACATAAAAACCTCCTAAAATACAGTAACAACAAACTACCTTAAAATGGCCAAAAGAAAGAGAAATTGCTACACTGAAAATATACTAATGACAAATAAGCACCTGAAAAGGTCCTCACATCATTAGTCATTGGGGAACTGCAAATCAAAATTATAATGAGATACCTACTAGGATGATTATTACTAAAAAAAATTTAAAAAACTAATAAGTATTGGCAAAGATGTGGAGAAATTAGAATCCTCATACATTGTGGATGGGGATATTAAATGGTGCAGTTTCCAAAAGAATTGTCAAAGAACTCAACAAACACTTCATAAGAGTGGGAATGTGAACTGCCAATTAGCTCGTGAAAATATGCTCAGTTCTATTGGTCACAAAGGAAGTGCAAATTAAAATGATTTCACATCCATTAGAATGACAGAAAGCAAAACACAATAATACCAAGTGCTGACAAGGATATGAAGAAACTAGTATTCTTTTATTGCTGATGGAAGTGTTAAATAGGACAACTGCTTTAGCAAAATTTGTCAATTTTGTATAAAACTGAAATATACTTACCAAAAAATTTGGCAGTGCCACTCCTAGGTATGTACCTACAGAAAAGGGAAAGGTATGTTCAGAGAAACACTTGTACATAACTGTTCATAGCAGCTTTACTCATAATAGTCAAAACCTTAAAGCAACTAAAATGCCCATTAACAGGTGAAAAGATAAATTGCTACATTTGTATGATAGAACAGTACCAGAAATAAAAAGAAATGAACTACTGATATCTATAGTAACATGGATAGATAAATCTGAAAATCCAAATGCTCAGGGAATGAAGTAGGACATAAAATAGTACACAATATATAATTTTATTTATATGAAATTCTAGAATAGAATTCTAGAATTCTAATCTATCCTAGAGAAATCTATTCAGTGGTCACCTGGAGCAGAGGATGTGGAAGATAGCCAAAAGGCATTTGTGATGATGCAAATAATCTCTATTTTGATTAGGAAGTTCATTAAATAAGCATATATGTGTCAAAACTCATTGAACTATACATTTTAAATATGTTTTAGTTTATGCAAGTTATACCTAAATAATCAATTAAAAAATACCTGGGGATTAAAGAATACACTTATGATGAGAACTGAGCAATGTATAGAATTATTGAATCACTATATTGTACAACTGAAACTAATTGAACACTGTGTTTGTGTGTTAACTACATCAGAATTGAAATTAAGAACTTAACAAAACTTAGGACATTTCAAAATAAAAGATATATATCACTCAAATACTTTAAAAAGTTATTTATAATTATGGTGCAGAATTGTGTTTTTAAGTATAACATAATCATAAATGCCAAATATATTGGAAAAGTTAGAGTACAAGTGTATTTTACATCTCTGCATAGCAAAATAAAGTAAAAAAGTAAAATGTGACAAGAAACTTTTCCAAGAAATTTTAAAAGTTAAAATTTTGAAATTTAATGGCAAATTGTAATAAACAGGCAAATTTTCAGAAAAAGAAATGAAACAGTGATAAAAATATGAAAATATGCTCAGTCTCACTGGTAATGAGGGTAATACAAATTTAAATCAATGGTAATTTTATTTCTTATGGGATTGGCAAAGCTTGTGTTGGTTCGCAATCTCGGGAGCCTCAGGAGTGGGTGAAATCTGAAACTGTGTGATACCATCCCCCCATCCTCTGCAACCCCCCAAACCTCACATCCCTGCCCCCACCCAACCACACAAAAGGCAGGGTGTAGTTCAAGAAAAAGGCAGACCACTTCAGAAAGGTATACAGCAGGTGTAGGGAGGGAACTTACCTATGCAGCTTGTCTTGAGCAGCCTCAACATGAGCAAATCTCAAAACCTGCTGGCCAGACTCTTTAGAGTCTATATAAAAGTCTTAACTAGGCTCATTGACTCAATACCACTCAGATGAACTCAACAACACATTACTCTCTCAAGGCTGCCTCCTTGATAATGGCTCTGGGGGTGGGGATGGTGAGCAGAATGTATACTCCAAGGGCAGGGAAAGGAGGAGACGCCTCTGATTGCCCTCGTCCAGCTAGTGGGTCAACCAGAAGTCATATCCTCTCTATGACCTCCTCCAAGAGTATGGGAATTAACACTATATAGAAAAGAAAGTGTTTTCCTCTTTCTTTTAAATACACATTGTTAATTTTCTTAAGGGCTATTTGGTGGAATGAGGAAAACTTAAATGGTATGCACCATTTGTACAGTATTTCTGGTCTAGCTATGTAGTTTAAGGAGGTGTATGTGGATATTCAGTAGTGTATTGCTCAGTATTGCTTATAAAATGATAAAAAGGTAAGTATGAATCAAGGTGTAAATGGTGAACTGAAATTAAAAGAAGCAAGCTATGTATGATATCATATATGTCAAACATGCATAGAAAAATAAATGGTAGGATTAACTGTCAATGTAACAGCAATGTTCTCTTAAATAGTGGTAGTGACAAGCCCTGTATCTTTTTGCATTTTTATACTTAAAAAAATTAGAGTTAACCTATCAAATCATAATTCAAATCAGTGCTAGCTCCTATAAGGGCAAGCTTGTTGTCCATATTAAAAAAAAAATAATATTCCTCCTTATAGTTAATATATTCTTTGTTATAATGGTACATCGACATTTTAGATAAAACTGGTTAAAGAAAATAAATTTTGAAAAAATGTAATTTTGAATTTATATTAATTTTCGTTATTTATAAATTTGATGAAATTATAATTCCCAGTACATATATAGATTTTAGTATTCTCTCCTGTGATTTACACATGATAATATTCACCAAAATATATCCTATTCCTAAGTATTTTCCAGAGTGGTATTTGTTTAATTCCTGAAAATCATGTGGTTAATTTCTGATACAGTAAAAGCTATTTTATGACTTCATTAAGATTTTTATTTGCTCATTCTTTGTGCATAAAATTAACCATCTTTTATCCTTTTTCAAACTTATTTTCTCAAGAACAGACTTTTTTTTTTTTTTTTTTTTTTTTTTTTTTTTGTAGAGAGTGCACATGTGTGTGAGTGGAGGGGAAAAAATCTTTAACGGACTCCATAATGAGTGTGGACCCCAACACAATGAGTGTGGATTCCACAACCCTGAGATCATGACCTGAGCTGAAATCAAAAGTCAGATGCCCAACAAACTAAGCCACCCAGGCACCCCTCAAAACAGACATTTTCCAGATGTGCTCCTTTGGTATATGTGCCAGACATTGTTAGTTGGCATATGACCACCATTCCTACCCTCATCTCTGCTTCTTCTTGACTCCAGAGAAAAGTACATTTCAAAGACTCACCTGCAGCTGGGATTTTTTTTTTTTTTAAGATTTTATTTATTTATGCATGAGAGAGAAAGAGGCAGAGACACAGGCAGAGGGAGAAGCAGGAAGCCTGACATGGGACTCAGTCCTGGGTCCCCAGGATTAGGCCCTGGGCTGAAGGCAGCACTAAACCACCAAGCCTCCCGGGGCTGCCCTTGCAGCTGAGATTTGAGATCTGTATGGGTCTTAGCTAATATGCTGGTCTGGACCCTGTATAGGGCATTAAAGACAAGGGCAGTTTCCTGTTGTTTTTTCCTGTGAGCAAGCAAGGTCAAGGTAATGTGTGTCTTTCCTCGTGGCATACTCAGCGTGTGTGTCAGGTAACCAGCTCTGCCTGCGGCATTGAAAGGCAATCACACAGGCAGCAGAAGTAGCTGCAACCGCAGCTTCTTGGCTTCTGGATTATAGCTGGGACGGTTGTACTTGGACTCTCCTACTGTAGTAGCCCCAAATCCCATTCTTCCATGTCTTTTGTAAGCATCAAATTTCCTATATTAAATCTTTTTTGTAAAGCATCTACAAGGAGTTTTCTGTCACTGAATATTAACATCTAGAATGTTTGGTGTTAGAAGTGGCAGGAGTAGGGTGGAGTGGAAATAAAATATAAAACAGGTAAGACTGGTTTAATAAGTGATTAACATATTGGTGTGTATTAGCTTCTCTTTGTTGCTTTTAGCAAAATATATGAGAGAAAGATAATGTCAGGAAAGTGTAACGGCATAAGCAGCAATGGAAGAAATACAGCCACCTAAAGGAAACTCTTTTCTTGCAATCTACAATCTAAGTTGACTCAGAGGCTAGAGATTTCTGGACTTAGAAGTCTGGAAGAGCCAAACCAGGTTTAAGAGAGCCTCCCATTGAGTGTTCTCTGCCAGAGGAAAAATTCAGATAAATGGTGATAATTCCCATGGTAGATTGATCTGTTTACCCTAATGTTTTACCCTCCCAATGTCCATACCTTTTGTCATGTAATGTGGCATCCATGCTAACGGTACATTCCCCACCCCTTGCCTTTGGGCATGGCTATGTGGCCAGCATTAGCCAAAGAAAACTGGGCAAAGTGACAGTAGTCACTTCTGAGCATGGGCCTTGAGAGGCATAGTAAATTTCCATGATTGCCAAGGCCCTCTCTTACCTCTGCAATTACCAGCTGACATGCTCATCCTAAAAGAATGACAGAAATCTGGAATCAACCTATTGCTTAGAGTTATCAGTTAAAACCCTATGTCAACTGAACCTCAACCAATGACAGACACAAGTGAAATGAATACATGTTGTTGGGTAGCACTGATATTTTGTGATTGCGTCATTTATAGACTGATAGACTTCCTAAGTCTACCATTACAGATTGCCTCACAATAACCACCATTACATTAGGAAGACAAAATGATGAGTTCAGCACAGACTATAGCTAATAAATGCACTGACAAAAGAACCATGACCTGACAAGCTAATTGCTATTTTAACTTTCACATGTAAGTTTCTGGACGTAAATAACCCAGAATCCTACTAAGTTTTGAGGAAATTACTTTGTCAACAGAACTGCAAGCCTGGCCTAGAAAAACCTGTGATTGTTCCACTGATAAAGCAACCTGAGGATCTCCAAAATGGTGCCCACAGGAATTGGGCTGTGATGGCTGTGCAATCCTGAAGAGGATTTTTGTTTTTGTTTTTCTGTATCTACTTCAGATTTATGCAAAGGTAATAATGGACAACTAAGAATTTCTCAGAGGGCAAAGCCAGAAGCAATGCAGGTTATTGGACAAAACCATTCCTCCCAGAAGTCAGAATCGGACTTTGACCAAGAAATTTAAACTACCGCCAAGACAGAGATTCTCTACCCTTCCTTGCCAGTGATATTTCTTCATTGCTATAGAACTATGACAGCAGTGTGCCTGTGGTCCTTCCCTTCACTCAATGTGGGATTTTAATGCAACAATCCTTTTGAATGCTGAGTATTTGTGGAGAATTGGGGAAGATAAATTTTCTATTGCATGGGCCATCAGATGCCAGAAGCCCCATCTGGACAATATGGAAAGGACTGCACATCACACAGAGATCCTGGATTTCAACTTGTATACTGTAGCTAAACGAGATTTTGGGGTAGTATCCTTGGGAAGTAGTCAGCAAGGGTATGAGAAAAGAGTTTTTAGCAAATGGATTGTATACATGGAAATTATGTTTGCAACTCCATATGGGTTCCTTGAAGGGCATATGTGTACCACTTTCTCTTTTCCCCTTTCTAGATGTTGTAACACTTGGTGCCAGTAAGCTAACCTTGACCTTGAAGAACAGGGGAAACCCCTTCAGAACTGGTGATGGAATGAAAAAGAAAGAGCCTAGATACCTGAAAATTTCATAGAGTTTATCCATCCACCCATCCTGAAATATTCACCTTCCCCTAGACAGTGGGGGGAAAAATTCTTGTTTGATCACTAATTTTTTTTTCTCTCTCTCTTCCTTCCCCTATTGTTCTCTTCCACGGCAACTTAGGTTGTATATGATCATATATATGAGTATATTTATTGAGAAAAGTTTATATACAAATAATTATAGAACTACTCTTCAGTTAGAAAAGTATATTTAATAAATTAATTTTTCAGCAATGGTTTTATGCTATAATTTGGATTTATGCAAATGAATTCAGATTATTTTTGCATGTGTACTCTCCATGCTTGTTCATCTATTTTATACTGAATTTATATGTTTCATTTTCCAATAAAATACTAGTCATGCTTAGATATTACCAAAATTTTTTAAAAAGAAAAATTTTAAAACTATGCATAGCAATGAATGTCAACTAGACTTACTGTGGTGATCATTTCACCATATATAAATATTGAATTATGTTGTATACTTGAAACTAATACAATGTTATATGTCAATTACATCTCAATAATTTTTTTTCCTAATCTTAAATAGAATAATGGAATTCATGTCTAACATATGGTGTTAGGCAGGCCTTTTTTCACTTTATTTTTAAAGTAGAACCTATCAGGATTCCTCAGTGTTATGAAACCCAAAAAAGAACTGAAAAATACAAGATCTGTGGGGTCCCCTGGGTGGCTCAGTTGGTTAAATGTCTGACTTTTGATTTTGTCTCAGGTAGTGATCTCAACATCTGAGATGAAGCCCCCTGTTGAGCTCTGTGCTCAATGTGGAGTTTGCTTGGGATTTTATCTCTTCTCTCCTTCTGCCCCTCCCCCAGCTTGTGCTCTCTAAATAAACAAATAAAATCTTAAAAAGAAAAAAAGAAAAATACAACTGAAATTTTTAAAAGTCAATGGAGGGACTCGAGCAGAATGGAGAGAATGAGGAAAGAATCAGTAAACTTAAAGACAGATCAATAGAAATAGCCAAGTTTGAGCAACAGAGAGAAAAAGAAAGAAAGAAAGAAAAAGAAAGAAGAAAGAAAGAAAGAAAGAAAGAAAGAAAGAAAGAAAGAAAGAAAGCAGATGAACACATCATAAACTTCAGAAAACTAAAGAGAAGGGGAAAAATCTTAAAAGTAGAAGGAGAGAAATTGTACCTTACCTGTAGTGAAAAAACAGTTTGCATAATGGTGGATTCCTCATAGGAAACCACAGAGGCCAGAAGAAAGGGGCACAATATTTTTCAAGTGCTGAAAAACAAGAATGGTCAATCCAGAATCCTATGACCAGTGAAAATATCCTGTAGGCATGAAGGAGAAATCAAGATATTATCAAATGAAGAAACATTATGATAATTTGTTTTCAGTAGACCTACCCTAAAACAATGGCACCGGAAATTCTTGAAATAGGAAAAAAAAAATGATAAAAGGATCCTTAGAACATCAAGAAGGAAGAACAATGTAAAGGGCAAAATTAAGAGTAAATCCAATAGACTTTCCTTCTCATCTTCCATCTTCTGAATTATGTTGATAGTAAAAGCAGAGAACATAATGTTGTCTGATGTGGATCTCAGTATCTGTAAATATTTAAGATAATTATACATAGGAGAGGGCAAAGAAACTTAAAAAATGGCAAGACTTCTATACTTCACTCAAACTGGCAAAATGATGGCACCACGCAATATTTATCGTGATAGACTACTTCTGTTTCCTGGTTGTGATGTGGTTAGAAAAATCAGCACATGTGATAAAAAGGATCAAACTATACACACACATTCCTAATTTTAATAGAAAAATTCTTTCTGTTTACTACTAATGAAGATACTCCAATATTTGTGGCTAAATGAAATATCTGTTAGCTCTTTTTTTTTTCTGTTAGCTCTTTATACTTTGCTAAATAAATAAAATGGAGGAAAAGAGGAAGAGAAGACTTAGAAATGAGGAAAAATGTAAAAAAGCAGACAATATAGCTACATCTTAATGCGAGAAGGACAACGTAAGTATTAGTATACCATTCATATTTTACTATTACATTAGTTTTATTGAGTTACAAATTTCATGAATCTTCAGGAATGTATAACACTACAGTCTCAAATGGCATCTAAAAATTCTATTATCCCTTTGAAATATCATAAATCCTGGCGCTTTATATTATTGACTTCTATTTTATTGGAAACTGTAACTACATTAAGAAAACACAGTTAATTGATCCATCCGAACAGTTCAGACCTGCTTTCTGCATTTTTACCCATGTTACTGAATTTTTATATGATTTTCCTCTCACTCTGCCTTCCCCATCACATAAAAATGGCCTTCAGCTTCTTAGTCCTTGAGTCAATGGGGTCAAGACTCACTGTAACCAAAAGGTTAAAAAAATAAATATTTCTACACACTATTTTGAAACCACCAAAACCCCCAGAGGAGAGGAAATTATCTATCAAGAATTTTTCTCAATCTCAGGATGACTTCATCCAGCTTTGAAATGGCCTGAATTCCCCAAGTTCTTTCTTAGCTGGAGTTGGTCTCTTGGACACATATGAACAGAAATACTTTCAAGAAAATCTCAAATTTTATTAAAATTGCCTGAGGACATGTTTTGATATGCACAGAGAAACTAATTTCTTATTTAAAAGTCTCTCACTTGATTTCTTTTTTTCATGCATAAGAAAGATGAGACTAGGGTATCAATTCTGGTCAGCCGATGCAGAGAGGTAGCCAGCCCCTTTGAAGTGTAACTACATAACTGCTTACTCCAGGCACCTCCTCATAGTGGATGTATTCTAAAAAGATTCTCAAAAAGATTAAGAGGATTGACAAGATCAACTAGCCTCCTCTTTCCTTTGCCCCTCTTTCAATAATGACACCACGACAACCTAGTAGCCCTAGACAAAATCCTGGTTTTCTCAATCACTAATTTTTGTTAATTCTATTTCTGATATATCAATTTTTCTTCACCCAATACTGTTTCCACTGTCAGTACTCTCTTACTTAAAAATACAGATCCATTGTGATCTCTACACCCTCCATTCATGGTCTCAGTAACCCTCTGAAATATCTACATTATCCCTTCACAAAAATCCTCCAAGGCTTCCTTTGCTAAGTGTAAAGTCCAAACTCTTTTATATACCTTTTGCCATTTATCTTTCTAAAATTTTTTAGAATTTTATCTTTATATAGCTTTTGCAACTTGGTTTTCTAAACTTCTCCCTAGAGTTTAGAAAAAATAAGGACTCAGAAAAATTATGGACACTTAATTTCATGCCATCTCAACCTCTGTTAAGACCACTGACATCATGGAGTGCTATATTCACAGCTACTTGGATTCTCTATTTTTGTTCCAAAAATAGAGGAACAAATCATACAATGCTGTGTGATTCAAAACATATAAACTAAATCCTCTTCCAAACATCATTAGGGATCAGATCCTCTACACTCTACATACATGTTTCTTTCATCTGAATGACTATACTACCAAGACCTCAATGCAGTAACATCCTTGAATTTTGCCAGATGAGAATAAATCCCCCCAAATTCTCAAGCTTCACCCAGTGTTTAGTTTTTCCAAGCTCTATAGTTACGACAGTCAGAAATTATACATACAAAGGTATGCGATCATGAACAAGTTTATGTCACACAATCTATAAACTGCCTTGTTCTTTAAGTTATTGCAATCCAACAAGTAGAGTATTAATTTTCTATCTATGCCATCACCAACAACAAAAGAAAACTATTTTTAAAATTTCTACAGCTCAGAATTGTTGCTGTTCTGTGCAACTCTAAACATACTCCCAACACTCAAGTAAAGGGGGCATCATTTTCTGAGTAGCTAGAGAAGTGGAAGAGTTTGCAGAGGATATTCACTAATAATATCTAGGTGGGAACTCCCCATCTAATAGTTTGATTTTTCTAATTCAAAGAAAGCAGCATCCATCAATACATACCTTATTTCCAAAGCACACGACGACGTACCACTTTCAAGGACTAAGATGAGTCAAGTCTTTCAAATACTTGATGAGTAGACAGAAGGAAATCCCCCCCCCCTTTTTTTTTTCTTTTGGTCAGTAAACAAACCCAGAGAGAATAGCTTTCCAGCATGTTGAAGATACTCTGGCAGATCATTAATCCCAGAAAAATCTCTCCAAACTTACTGATGCGTGGATTCCATTTTCAAATTTCTCATTAGTTCCTCTTTATGGATTAAATGCTGATGTTCACGAGTGAATGCACACAGCTTCAGCTGATGGATGTAATTGGGTTGTAATGGATTTTAGCTGCTGTTCCTTCTGATCTAGCCAATTTGAAATGCAGTATCAATGTATTCTCCCCATCTCTCGGTAGGGAATGAGAAATTGAAACCTACAAGATGAAATTTATCAACTTTCATAAAGTCAGCTTCAACCATCATAAAACTGTTAAACTTCTCATTATCATTCTACCGCAGTTATTTCTCGAACTCTGGTCTAGCAGTCAAAATATTAAAGTGTATTTGGAATAAGTAGAGTTGATCCTTCAATATTCTGTGTGTCCTCAACATTGATTTAGGTGCTGTAAATATTACCAAGTGAAGATGACATTAACACAGCAAAATTTAACACCAGAATCATAAAATGACAAGAAAAGATTTAAAGGTTGCAAAACCTTCCACAATTTTATATTTAAAAACATGATTTGCAGCTACACTAGGTTCAATAACAAAGATTACATGTTTCCAACTCTCAAAAATTGCTACTTGAGCTGTTCTTCTGGAGTTGGGTTCCTCTTGGCATCAAAACATCTAGTGACAAATGGGAGACGTGGACTGGGGAGAACCCAAGTTGTTAGCTGTCCTGGTCACCTTTCATTTTTCCACACCATCGTGTGTGTGTTTCAAGTCTCAACCAGTATTTTCCTGTAGTTAAATATTCATGAGCACTGTAACAGTGAGGTCAAAATTTAATTGAGCTCAGCTAGAATGAACTTACCTCTTATTTGTGATAAAACAGAAGATACAGTGAAACAGTTATTAAGAATTTTCAGTGAAGATTATCACGGGAAAACAATCTCCTATTCCTATCTACCTTAAACCCTCTATTTAAATTAATGCAGAAATTCAAGATTCTCATACAATTCTAAAGTTTACTTAAATAATGCAAAGAGTACTGTAAAACACCACTAGACATTTACACACCACTTTTATTTTACTCTACAGAGACAACTTATCACTGTAAAACCAGAGTACATAGGCTAGATAGAGAGATAAAGTAAAAATATTAGCCAGTTCTTATCAGTTGTGTCTCCGAATTTAAACATTTTCTTTGTATTGTGCATTTTATAAAAGCATAGAAATGAAACTATTTGGGTTCATAAGTTAGCCAGCTAAAGTGATATACTTGTGAGGAAATAGAAACCATTAATATCGTATTTGCTTTTTACAAATAATACTAATTAGCACATAAATTCCATTTAGCATTTTCAAAACACTTGACAAACATTAAGTAATTAATTAATTAAAGAGAAGACCATGATTAGCTTAATTGGAATCTCCCCAAGGACACTCAATACTTCTTGGTTCAAACAGGTTTTGAAATAACAAGAATAACCTTTCTTGTGATATTTGACTGCCAGTTCAAGCCCGGAAAGTACCTGGGTGCATGACAATTAGATGTTTTTAAAAAGGTCAATTGGATTTTGTGTAACCTCCAAAATGAGAGGTTAAATTTTTTCTGATATTTCTCTTTCTTTCTTTCTCTCTCTCTCTCTCTCTCAATCTCTCTCTCCACACACACACAACTAGTTTAATGTGCTAAATAAAAATCCTTCTTCCCACTCAAAAAATCATGACCAGAACCAAATTTATGACTAATAATGTTGTATTAACTTCCGACCAAATCTATATAAGAAGGTATCATTTTAAAGAAAAAGATAACTTGATTCACTCTCATAAATTAATATTAAAATCAGTAGTTATTATCTATGAATTCAATCCCTTCCTTTTCTCCCTGTAGGAGAGGAATTAACTCAGAGCTGTAATCTTGGTTTCTGCAAGAGAGAGGCCTTTCTAGTGACAAAAAGCAACATTTGTTTTCGTAATCATTTATTGTTTCTCTTTGTACCTGATTTAAAGATCTACAATACAGTAATTCTTTTTACTGAGAAGAACCTCACTCATTTCAAATACAATGAAAGCTCAAAGAAAAAAGACATGAATTTTCATAGCTATTCTATAAACATGTGCTCAACTACCCAAATGTCATGTAAACTCCTCGAGGTGACTCACGGAAGCAGTGTAACAAGGAAGGTGGACTCCACAACACTTTCTTCTCTTCATTCTATAATCTTCCTTCCTTCCTATTAACCAAAGATTTTCAAAGAAGAGAGGATAGAGTAGATCTATGATGTATGTGACAAATATTCTTTGATCCAATCATAATTGAAAGTCTAGAAATACCTTTGTAAGCAGCATCTATACTACTTTTAATAAATCCAATTCAATACTAAACATTCACCAATTATTTCTTTTTTTAAAAGATTTCATTTATTTATGAGAGACACACACACATTATTTATTTATGAGAGACACAGAGAGAGAGAGAGAGAAAGAGAGACAGAGAGGCAGAGACACAGACAGAGGGAGAAGCAGGCTCCATGCAGGGAGCCCGACGTGGGACTCCATCCCTGAACTCCAGGATCAGGCCCTGGGCTGAAGGCAGCACTAAACAGCTGAGCCACCACCAATTATTTCTGATGAAAAAATAGTATTAACTACCCTGACCCCCTATCCTATTATTTACACTTGGTGAAATTGGTTTTGGCCATTTCTGAAAATTAACTCCCTTGCTCAGAAGTTGAAGGTTGCTATGATTAGGCCGAAGTGATCAAAAAGAAAATGTACTCAGTGCTCTTAGAACAATTCCAAAAGAGAAGTTCAGAGACAAAATGATAATATACATACATTTAGATGCTAATATTTTGGTAATTTTATAAAGGTAATCTAAATAATTTGGAAATGTTTAATATACAATTATTCCAATGATGTTGTGTTTTCTCAGAAAATCAGATAATTTTACCTCTCCAGCTAATAATCTACAGTTTGTACATCCTTTTCATTGTACCTGATACACTGTTTCACCTTGGAGACATGAAGACTTATTTCACACACCTGGCTCCATATACAGTGTTGCCGGCCAAGTAAAGGACCACTGACCTCAGCTCATCATCATGAAGCCTGTGCTATCCAGAGGAGATGAGGACCTTTCATCTGGGGCTTTAAAAACAAACCTAGTTTATGGGACTCCTGAGTGTCTCAGCAGTTAAGCATCTGCCTTCAGCCCAGAGCGTGATTCTAGAGTCCCAGGATCGAGTCCCACATCGGGCTCCCTGCATGGAGCCTACTTCTCCCTTTGCCTGTGTCTCTGCCTCTCTCTGTGTCCCTCTCTCATGAATAAGTAAATAAACAAATCTTTAAAAAAAAACACTGGTTTATTATGGGGGAAAATGCAACATAATTGTATTTGATTTTTCTATATTTAAAAAAAGATCTGGGGTGGAGCACCTGGGTGGCTCAGTCAGTTAAGAATCTGTCTTTGGCTCAGGTCATGATCAGGGGTCCTGGGATTGAGACCCGTGTTGGTGGGGGGGGGTATCCCTGCTCAGTGGGGAGTCTGCTTCTCCCTCTCCCTCTACCACTCCTCCTGCTTGTGCCCTCTCTTTCTCTCAAATAAAAATAAAATAAAATCTTTTTTTAAAAAAGATCCAGGGTGATTTGTTTGGAGTGCCAGGATGCTTTCTGCACCCTTTAAAACTAGCAATTAAAAAAATGAAAGACTCTACTGTGGTAGGATGCCTACATGTGTAATATACCTAAGAAAGACAGTAAAGCTGAGGTGAATAAAGGAAGAGATAAAGATGATGGTGAGATTGTAGGGACTGGGGGCCAAGGAACCAGAAGAGGCACTTATCATTTCTTCACCAACAATGACAACTTCAAGTGGTCAACATTAATAATAAGTTACTAAGATAATGGACAGAAGCACCGAGGGCAAAGGAAAAGAACCAAAAAGGAAGATCCTGAGGAAGATCTTTTGTTTGTTTGTTTTTGTTTTTAATCTGACAAGTCCCCTTTAAGCATAAATGCAAGGTTATTGGAAGGATAAAATAAGCAAATGGATGAATACACTTAAAACAGTTTACAAATGGTAAATGAGAGTAAGATATTATATGGGGTTTTTTTCTGACTTTTTATTGTCCTTCTATCTTCTGGAGGTTAGATTGTTTTAGGCCAGCAAAGCTTCCCTGCTTTAGAGCCTCTCTCTCTCCTTACTGAGACCCAGTCAGTCCCTGCACAAAAGCCGTTAGTGTTCCGTGAGCATCCAGTGAATATTCATCAATTTGTATGGATTAAATTATTAGCCTGCATTGCTGGGAATCAAGTTCTCACTTTTTTTCTGCCCCCAAATATGTAATTTAAGAAGTTCTAAACTAATTATCCAATTTCAGCCAATACGAGGTCTAAATTTCATAGCCTTATTATCTTTATTATAAGGCTCTTCAGTCCCACTTCAAAGGCAGTTAAAAGATTGGCATCAACACTAAATTATACAGCAAGGACACTCTGCACTAAACTCTTTTTATGATCCTCAGCACTGAACCTGATTTTCTTATCTGTCCAGATTATGCAAAATTAATCAATTCTTTGAAATAGCAGTGAGATATTGTTTCCTTCAGTTAAGAAGAATGATTCAAGGGAATAGAACTGATCTTTCACTATATTTATAGAGTAAAAATGTAGGGAGTATCCAGAGGGATAACAGAAGCCTGAATTCTTCTTACTGCCTTTCTATTTGATTTATAGACAATCTCTAAGCTTTCCTGGTGGGGGAAAAAAAACCTTTTATGGGAAAGAACAAACAGAATCTGCTTTAGCTTCCAAGAAATTCTTCAAAATAGTACAACACCAATCTTGAGAATGCCATTTGGTTAAATGCATTGGACATGCAGTTGCACACATCATGTTTGCTACCACGTATATAGTTGTGCCCAATAAATATATTTTACATCTTATTAGCCTTTGACCAAATCCAACCTCTCACATTCTTTCCAATCAACACTACCATTCTCAACCACTCTCCTTTTCTCCTTCATACACACACACTCACACAAACAATTCCTTATTCTTCATATTTGGCCACAACCCTCACTCCCTGAACTACTTCAATATATATAAAGATAAAGAGGTAAGACGTTTATGATTAAAGAAGAAAAAAGGACTCATCCAGAGACACAGGTAAAAGTGCTTATCACTACTATTGTTATTTTAGTTGTATACTTCATTCTTGTCCCTTTAAGATATGACAGCCATTACTCCAGACTGCCAACCAGCACAGAAACTCAGAGGGAGAGATTGGACGACTCAGATGCAAATCCTTTTAGTCAGCCCTGAGAATGCCAATAAGCAACCAAAAGATCTGCCTTCATAGAGTTTGTTTCCTAGTGAGATAAGACAGAAAATAAACAATAATCAAAATAAGTTAAATATTATACAATGTTAGAATCTAAATGTTAAGGAAAATAAAGTAAAGCCAAGTAAAGGGGATGAGTAGTGTCAAGAGGTGCTTCCAAAGAAAATCACTGTGAGCAGTCTTGAAAAAAAGAGAAGAGGAAGCCATTGGATGTTTACAGGGAAAGAACTGTAGGCAACATGGTTGCCATGGTCAGCCTCATGTTACAGTGCACAACCTAAATGTTACCCAGTTTTGCTACCAGGCAGAGACAGTGGCAACTGCAAAGTGCTGGGTGGGTGGGAGCATGCCTTGCAGGTACCTGAGGAAAGGAGATCACTAGAGCTGAAGAGAGATAGGGGATAATAGAGACATATAAGAGAAGGACTAGGAGTCCAAATGAGTCTGTTGTTCTCCTTTATTATTCCTTGTAATTGATTTTTTTGTGAATAACCCATAGGTAGAGGCATGTTTGAGAACAAACCCTCCTGGGAGGAGGTCTTATTGATAACCCTGCCTTATGGTCATCATCATTCTGACTGGTGCATTAATGACCCCAGAAGATCAAGAGGTAACACAGTAGCATGAAATGAGCACTTGGTTTTGTATTAGATTCATTGCTTTAAATTTTGAGCCCATCATTTCCTAGATGTGGTACCACAGGTTAATTTCTTAACTTGATGTCAACTCAGTCAACTCCATTCAGCAAACATTGGTTCTTCTAGATAATCTAATATACTAGGACCCAAAATATAAGACACATACTTGGAGCTTTTAGCCTCAGACAGCTTATAGCCTAGTTCAGGATCAACAAACTTGTTCTACAAAGGATCAGATAATAAATATATTAGACTTAGTGGTCCATTTGGTCTCTGTTGGAACTACTCAACTCTGCCATTTAAGCACAGAAGCAGCCAAAGATAATATTAAGTGAATGAGTGTTACTGTCTTCTGACAGAAGTTCATCTACAAAACCAGGCAGCAGTGCAGATTTCATCCATATGCTGTAGTTTTCATACCTGATCCAGAGCATCATTATCCGGGAGAACTTCCTATGATAATGGAAATGTTCTACATTTGCATTGTTGAGTATAAAGGCCAATAGCCACATGTAGCTATTGAACTAATAAAATGTGACTACTTTACTAAAGAACTACACTTTAAGTTTTATTTAATTTTAATTTAAATAATCACCTGACACTAGTAGTGGGTGGCCTCAGTGGTACAGTTGATTGAGTGACTCTGTTTTCACTTAGGTTGTGACCTCAGGGTCATGAGATCGAGCCTCACATTGGGCTCAGTGCTGGGCATAGAGTCTGCTTGAGTTTCTCTCTCTCCTTCTCCCTCTGCCCCTCCCACTCATGCGCATTCTCTGTCTCTCAAATAAATAAATCATAAATAAATAAATAACTCGCCAGTAATTACTGTACTGAGTTGCTCTGGTCTAAAGGAAAAACTAGGCATAGGAAAATATGAAGACTATATTAAAAATGACAAGAATCATATTGATGCAAGCAAGACACAATTAGCACCGACTGAGAGTTTAATTGAAGGCTTTGTGAACTGAGTGGCATTTGAAATGGACCCTAAGCCATGAGTAGACCTTGGTAGGTTTTCTGAACTTGCTTGCCAAATCAAAATAGAAATAACCAAAGCTGCAATAGGGACTCTTACTATGCAATTCTGCTTATAGCAATAGAACATCATTATAAACTGAGAAGTTTTTTAGATAGAGAGCCACTTGTTAAAAACTCTATTTTTTTATTTTCTCTTTAAAAAAAAGATTTTACTTATTTATTTGAGAGACAGCATGAGCAGGGTGGAAGAGGCAAGAGGGAGGAGAAGCAGACTCCTCGTTGAGCAGGGAGCCTGACTTGGGGCTAGATTTCAGATCCAAACTAAAGGCAGACACTTACCTGATTGAGCTACCCAGACAACCCTCACTCTACTATTTTCTAAAATTATTATGGTATAATGAGGAAAGTATAGGCTTTAGGACTAGAAAGAACTGTTCTAAAGCTTAATTCTGAATCTTACTTTTCATGTGGGTTTAGATACATCCTTTACCATTTTAAGAAGCAGTTTTTCTCATCTTTCAGATGGAAAAATTACTACCTATTTCTTAAATCATTGGTAAAAATTAAAGATGATTCAATTATGGTGTTTAAGAAAAAGCTAAGAACTCGAGATTCAGTTACTGAATTATTATGTAATTATTGCTATGTCATAAATATCATTTCAATCAATTCTCACAACTCTGTGTGAGTAAGGAAGAGTGGGTATTATCATCTCCATTTTTTAAAAAGATTTATTTACTTGAGAGAGAGAAAGTGAGTGAGCATGTGAGCAGGGAAAGGGGCAGAGGCAGAAGGAGAGAGAACCTCTGCTTGAGCATGGAGTTTGGTGGGGGGCTCGATATCATGACCCTGAGCTGAAATCAAGGGTCAGAGCTCAACCGATTGAGCCACCCAGGCACCCCATCATCTCCATTTTTTACATAGGACAGTTATTTGTGTATGATATGTCCAGATATTTTACCCAAGACCACATGGATCATAAATGGCAGAATCAAGTTGAGAAGGCTCAGCACTCCTTTTACCTGTTCTAGTGCCTTTTCCACTATCTGGTATTAACTCCCTTATCAAAACAAACTAAATATTTGGAATATTAGTTCTAGACTGAATCTGACATCTTTGGGTTATAAGAGCTATTCAGGCTGATGGGTTTCATCCAACTAGTCACTTATGTTTACTAGTCAGATTTCCTGTTTTGACATAAAATCTGTCTAGACTTCATTTCATTATTTAAACAACTTTTACAAGATAACTCCATCTGTATAATCATTAATCAGTGCCACAGGCTAGAGAAATGAACTTGGATATTCAGAAGCATTATGTAAAACAACTCAAACATGCCAATACCTAGGGCTTTATATCTTAAGTCTTATTTGACATGGGTTTGTAGTTAAGTCCTGACCTTTCTAACAGCTTATGTTTAATTTATGTTTTCAAAACAGGGCAGCCCAGGGGCTCAGTGATTTAGCGCCACCTTCAGCCCAGGGCATGATCCTGGAGGTCAGGGATTGAGTCCTACATCCGGCTCCCTGCATGGAGCGTGCTTCTCCTTCTGCCGGTGTCTCTGCCTCTCTCTCTCTGTGTCTCTCATGAATAAATAAATAAAATCTTAAAAAAAAATAATTTATGATTTCAAAATGAAACAATAAATTGTTTAAAATATAAGGAATTTCATTTCATGCCATCTGTAACCCCACCTTGCTTCCTAACACTTATAAACACAAGTACTGAGGAACACAATAGTCTTTCTTACTTCCAAACAAAAAAGTAATGAGGACATAGCTAAGTGTAAGCATGTATTTTCTTTCCTTACATCAAAGCAGAACTTAGATTAATAACAATAAGTACTATACAAAGTGTATATGAAAAGCAGGAAATTTTTGTGTTTGACTTAAACCATCCCCTCATTCCACCCATTTTCTACATCTTCCTTATCAACTAGGATTCTCCAATTCCAATTTATCTTTCTGGGATTGCATCCCTCTGGGTGTGTTTGAGAGGAAACATACTTGTAGTCTGAGATATTTACATTATATCCTACTGAAATGATGATATTGCAAACAGAAAGAAATGCCATCTAGCTCAGGGATCAAACTGACTGTATTACCTTCTCTTTTCTAACCTGACACCAAATTTCTTCATCATTTTCTTTCTTATAACCAGTTAGAGTAGAATCAAATGTTCCCTCATCTGTCTGATGTTAGTTTGGTATCTCTTCATGGGATTTGAAGCTGATGCAACTTGCCATGCCAATGGAAGAAGACAGAGAAGGGGAAGAAGTAACAAGAGATGAATACCAATTTCTTGATTCCTTGGACAGACATTTCTCCGGAGAAGATATCCATATGTCAATGGATACAGGATAAGATGTTCATCACCACTTACCATCAGGGAAATACAAATCAAAACTATAATGAGATGTCACCTCATACCTATCAGAATGGCTAAAATCAACAACACCAGAAACAACAGGTACTAGTGTGGAGACCGAGAAAATTAAGGCCATTCCCCTTTAAGTTCAGCGTTAGCACAAGTACAGCCATCCCAGGCCCCTGTGAAGAAGGGCTGAAATTTACACTACTTCAGTTACAGGGAAAAAAACAGCTTACAGCTTAACGCCCTAGAAAGCTCCATATTAGAATGAGAACAGAGCTCAATGCCCTTGAAAGCCTCATATCAGAATGTAAACAGAACTTGAGAATTTCCTCCCCCCTTCTGGAGGTCCCCTAGACCAGCCCATAAAACTAAGCTGAAACCCACCTCGGGGTCCAAGTCTCTGCTCCGCTGTGTCGGGTATACTTGGACCCAAGCTCGAGCCTGTAAATAAACCCTCGTGTGTTTGCATTGGTGTTGGCTCCTTGGTGGTTTCTCGGATTCACAGTCTTGGGCACAACACTAGTAAGGATGTGGAGGAGAAGGATCACTCATAACTATTGGTGGGAATGCAACTGATGCAGCCACGGTGGAAAACAGTGTGGAGGTTCCTCAAGAAGTTAAAAATAGAATTACCCTATGATCCAGCAATCACACTACTGAATATTTATACCCAAAGAATACAAATAACACTAATTCAAAGGAATACATGTACCCCTATGTTTATAAGCAGCATTATTTACAACGTCCAAGATATGGAAGCAGACCTAGTGCCCAACAATTGGTGAATGTATAAAGAAGATGTGGTATATATGTTTATACAGTATACAATGGGATATTATTCAATATACAATGGAATATTACTCAGCCATAAAAAGAATGAAATCTTGCCATTATCAACAACATGAATGGAGCTAGAGAGTATAATGCTGAACGAAATAAGTCAGTCAAAGACAAATACCATATGATTTCACTCATATGTAGAATTTAAGTAACAAAACAAATGAGCAAAGGGAAAAAGAGACTGAAAGAGACAAACCAAGAGGACTCATAACTGTAGAGAACAAGCTGATGGTTTCCAGATTGGAAGTCAGTGAGGGGTTGGGTTAAGTAGGTGATGGGGATTAAGGAGTGAACTTGTTACAATGAGCACCAGGTGATGTATGGAATTGTTAAATCACTATATCATATAGCCGAAACTGATATAACACTGCAAAATAAATAAATAAAGTTATGCTTTTAAAAAAAAAAGCAATCTTTTAGTTCCCAGGTAGTTCCTCTCACTATTCCTTTCAACTGAGTATCTTTCATGGGCTCCCAAATCAAATTCAGACTGCAATGAACTTTTGTACATTCAGAATTATTATAACATGTAGAGTTCTACATTTTTTTTTTCTAGTCAGTTCAAAGAGAATTTTAGAAATGTAGAGCAGGAAAGGAGCATTGAAGCAGTTAGGAACTTTTCTTTTTTATTTACTTATTTTATTCAATTCACTCTTTGTTACAGTTGGTCCAGAGAGGTGAGGTTCCTTACCAAAAGTTTGATGCTATTTAATAGCAGAAATGAGTTTGACATCTGTGTCTTAAACATTTTAGCACAGTACTTATTCTATTGTACTTACTACTCCTTTTATAGGTAGACATCTCTGTGGATACACCATAGTTTCTTTTTGTTTGTTTTATTTTTATAAGCAATATAATGTTCTAGGGCCTTTTTGTATAGAAATGTCTTACAAAGCTAGCCATCTGTTTTAGGTTCACACAGATTTCATAAATTTCACAGTATTGTGAAATAACAGTATTTATTGTGACCTTAGTGACTTACAGATTTCCCTTTCCTATATACTTTCACACTTCTTTCACGTATTCAAATTTGTCAGTTTTTCCTCACCCAATTGCACAAAGACTTCCCTGAAGAATCCAGGCTTGATTGGTTTACCTGTAGACTCGATCCTATATGTGTTAGCTCTACATGATGCACTCATATTGTACAGATCAATGCTGTGGCTCCTAACTAGGCTGTATGTTAACATCTGCCATATAGGGGATCAGTCCATGCCACACAGCTTCTTCTAGTGTCATGTTCGGCATAACTCTTTCTCAATTATATATGAATTTGAGGGACTGGATTAGTATTTTTTTTATTACTTTAAAGAGAAGCTGTGACTTCCCAAATTACTCTGAAATACAAATTGTACCTGGTTTATTAATTAGGTGGATGCACCTCAAAGTCTATTCCGGGTTTGAATGTTATTACTTCATTAGTATTCTTGCCCCCAAAAGACCTTGCTAGATTTAGCTGAGCCAACAGTCTTCACAAACATTGATGTTTCATTCACATCACAGTTGAGGAAGCTTTGTTTCTCTCTTAATGGCTGAGAATAAAACTTTAAAGAAAAACATCTCTACGGGAAGTCTAGCATTGCTTAGGAATGAATAATCTGTGGCTGCCAGAAAACATTACTTGATTATCAGTTTGAATTTCCTTTGCTCCTTAGTTTCATCCCATTATGTATTTCTTTCATTCCCTTGGACCACCCCAGACTGTTGTTCTCCCTCCTGGCTGTCTCTATATCTTTCAAGTATTTGGCAAGCTTCAGATTTTGATTGATCCTCCCTTTTTTTTCTCCTCCTCAAGTGCTAACTTCCATCTTCAATGGATTCCTGTCTATTGTTCTTTGAGATTAAATCAATGAATATTACAAAAGCAAAAGAATTCTTTAACAAGCTCCTTTGCCCCTCCCTTTACCTCACAAAGGATTTTTTTTTCCATTTCATCACTTTCCTTCCAAAAGTACCATACACCTTAATTAAATTATTACAATTCTTTTGAGGATTATGAATAAATCTTCATTTGTTTTCTTTATTAGCATTCGATCTGCTTTTTTAATTGTGTAAATGTTCCCCGTAGGCAGAAAAGCAATATAACGCAAATGAAGCAGGGCTTTTTGTTAAGGATAGTCAATTTGATTAACATCACCGTCAATATGATGAATGGAAGCATTTTGGAACAAGTTACCCAGTAACTTGAAATTGACAATATAATGTGTGTGTCATTAGGACTAGAACAATATATTCAACAATATATCATAGCATTGATCTGGGATGCTCCTTAGTTTGGAATAAAATAATGATTCTGTGCACTTACATAATATTCATTCTTGGATTCAATGCTCATAAATAGACTTTATCATTTTGATGCTTAAGTGACATGGAAACAAGTGAACTTCATCAATGCTGAAGGAGTAAAATGGTAATTCGGGGATCTGGATTCAGGGCTTAGAGGGATAGAAATTAATTACCCCTGTATGGCTAACATGATGTAGTTAATAAGAAAGGATTTATAGCAAATATAAGTAAATGTTCATAGGAACCACTTAAAATGCAAACCAAGGAATTGCAAACTTCCAACTATAGACTTTATCTATGTCAACCAAATACTTCCCAATATTCAACAGTGGCCAAATGTCTGATTAACAAATTTTCTTGTTAAAAAAGAGTAGAGAGAAAAAAATGTACCTTAGGATTGGATTGAGCACTATAAAAATAAACTTTCTGCTTAGAGACTAATTCTTATTAATATCTTCTACAGACTGTGGTCATAGACTTAGAAAAGTAGAAAATAAAGAGCATATTTGGGTTTTGTTCAGTTTTTTTGTTTTGGGAGGGTTTTTTTTTTTTTTTGGTGTGGTTGTTTTGTTTTGTGTATTTTTTCTTTCTTTCTTTTTTCTTTCTTTTTTTCTTTCTTTCTTTCTTTCTTTCTTTCTTTCTTTCTTCTTTCTTTCTTTCTTTCTTTCTTTCTTTCTTTCTTTCTTTCTCTCTTTCTTTCGCAAGCTTGGGGCACAATTTTGTTTACAGGGCAAGAGAAGGTAATTTATAAGGATAAAAACTCATCAAGGGAAATATCAATGAGAGGAAGAGAGATAAAGAGACAAGAGTTTCTTGTAAATCATTTGTTTACCAGACACAAAAATGAAATCACTACTACCATGTAACAGAGAAGCAGTGACTAAATTAATCTGTAAATGCATGAAATCTAACCACCCTTTTGCCAATCTTTCTACAAAGGAACAACCTGATTCTTAAAAATTAGCAAGTTCATATAAATCTACATTAATTTATTGTCAATTAATAGCTGCCCTTCAGCTAAACTCTTTTGGTTTCCTCAATAATTTTTAAGATATACAGATTTCTCAGTTATTATTTTAATTTCACTCTATTCTATTTATTTTTTCTAGGATTTATTGTTAGGCTCTTTGAAGAAACTACTGTATATTTCTATTTTGGTAAACTGACATATTCCCAAAAACAGAAAGAACTTACTTTTTAAGAGACCTAGAATTAATGTTAAGTTCAAAACGATGGAATTCTGTTATAGACTAAGCAATTGGTTCCAGGCCATAAATTTTTGGAGGTAAATTCAGCCTTTAGTACAAAGATAAATTATGTACAAATGCAGAACAAGCATCTTCAGGGGAAAAAGAAGTTTAAAAGTACTTTAGAGAGAAAAAAAATGAGTGAAACAACCTAAATCAAAGACTCCTAAGAGTCCAATCACAATTTTCCCCAGCAGACTTTATTTTCCTTCAATTTCTTCAACGGAGTATACAAGCTGTTAATGAACAAAAAATATGAAAAGTCAGAGGGTTTCTTTCTACTTTAGCATATGTTAATCCTGTCCTGTTCAGGTTAAGGTTAAGTAAGAGAAAAGCCTCTCACGGAAGAAAACAACCGATTTCGAACCATGGAAAAAGAAGTGGACAATCCTGAAGTGCATGGATAAGACTCAAAACAAGACAGAAAATGATGGCCAACTGATCAAGAAGGACACAGTGAAAAAAATGACTCAAGAAATTTCAACATCGAGATACCTATAGGCTGAGGTAAACATATTCCTTTAAATCTTGTTCGAATTATACCTAGTAAAACGGTAGAAACAGTCGATATATTTTGATGCCATTTTTGAAAATATTCCTTTTTAATCTTGCTTTACACACTCTTCCCAAATATGAGATATCTCTGTGATCTTCTTTCTTTAATTTAAAAACAGATAAAAATAAAAAAACAAAATACATGAAAGTAGAAAAGCGAATGTTCTTCTTCGATTTAGTTAACACTCCGTATGGTTCCACTGTAGCTTTATTTCACCTAAAATAAACAGTAGACAAATAAAGGCTGCTGTTTAATAGGTGTGAGACTGAAAAGGTAGTCATAAATGCCACAGAAAACATCAGAACTTTTTCTGCATCATTTTAATGTTTTTATATATCTTGAATGTATTGGGGACATTGTTGCTTTTCTTCCAATGCCCACATTTGACATCATCCTTGTGCATGAGTGAAGCCCTCAGATGCTCTAAGAACAAACCAACAAAAAGTGAGCCACCCCCAGAAAAGGAGGGAGAAGGGTTCTTTTGCCCTGGCTTTTGCCCATCCCTTGTCCTTTGGCAATAGCCTTTCTACCACTCAGGTAAGTGAAGAGAGACGGTGTCAAATTGCCCTATTCTGTTGTCTCATCCTCATTCTGGATCCTTGCCCCTCTGCCCTGAACCTCCACCCTGAGGAAGGATTCTAGGCCGTTGACCTTTCCTTTCTTGCTTTTTCAGAAGCTTCTTGCTGTCAACACACTCGCTCATCTCTTTAGTCCAAATGTGCCCCTTACAAAAATATCTATGGACCCTGACCTTTGAAAAGGGCAAAAGGAGTTTTTAGTTGGAGCTAACAGGGAGGAGATGAAAGGCTTGACAGCCTCCACGGAGCCCAGGGATACTACAATTTCTCCAAGTGCAGCCCCCTCTCTTCCACTGGCCAAATCACTGAGCTTTTTGGATAACCAGAGAGAGTGAATCTGCAGCAGAGGTTAGGAAGGAAAACAGTTCTCAAAGTGTAAATTATAGCCTACAAAGAGGGAAGGGAAACTTGTCATTTTTTAACGGAACTTTCCTTGGCAGAATGAGCCTTGCAGAATTCCCCTGAAAGGAGTGTTCTGCTCCCGGCAGGCTTCTGGCCACGCAGTTCCCTTTGTTTGGGAATGATTACTTAAGCTCCTCAGTTTAGCCTCACAGCAGTGTTCAGGAAAGCTTTTTATTTTCCATATTCTTAAAACAAATTTGTCTCCCGAGGACAACATCACTTTCTGAGGAACTGAACCACCTCTAATACTGTATTTACAACTGCCAAAAATGCCTACATTATTTGTTTTTTACACACACTGAAGTCATATATAAATTAAAGAAGTTGTTTAATTACACATATATTTCAAGATTGGTGCATGACTTTTGAGGCAATATTTAGTTAGCAGCAATACAGCAAAAGATGGCTAACTTCTGGAAGCAAGAAAGCCACATACAGGCAGAGTCTCCTGCCCCCTCTCATTACCATGTGTCTGTATGTGTGTGTGTGTGTTTGTGTGTGTTTAATTAAATATCCCTGGGTCCTGGTGATACTGCAAATGTTTAACACAATACCTGTTCATTAGAAATGCTTTATACTTATCACATCTTGAAGATGGACTTATCAGCTCTTTCTTTCAACCACATGTCTCAGATTAATATGCATTGTGAGAGAACTTATTTGACAGGTTCAGAAGGGTCGAGCCGCAAGGAGATAACATTACGAGTCCCACTAGAATTAGTAAAAAGGCAGAGTGGCTGCATTAAGTCATAGTCAATAGTTTAGTTTGAATGAGTACATGTGCTGTTATCTCACAAGTACATAAAAGAAGAGAGAAAGAGATAAGAGAGCTGTATTTTCCACCTGTTGGCACAACTGCGGTTTTATTCTAATCCCTGTGTCTCCCCATGCCCTTCATCAGAGCTTATTCATTTTGCTCCAGTGGGCCCAGTGAGCTTGGGTATTTCAGCTGACTGCCAATGAGACAGTGCTCTTCTTGTTTTGAGGTTCCTCACAACCCCAGTGAACAAAGTATCATAGATGCCCCATTTCATTATTAAACTCATGGCACGCCATTTTTCCTTCTGGCCTATGTTGTCTTTCTCACTTGATAGCTCCACCAGCTGCTGCTGTAGAGCTGCTTGGGGAACAGCCAGATCACCATGAAGAGAGAAGTGATGTGATGTAATGTGATGTGATGGAGACGTTTCTGCTTATCACTGCCATCCCCATGTGCTGCCTCCCCCCTCCCTCTTACTCATGGACTCTGTGCAGGAGAAATCTCTGGAGTTTACTCCTCCCCACACATCACCTTCCCACCACCCCTTCTACACTGTGCCCAGCTGTATTCAGGACACAAGAGGAACCAACACTGTGAAATACAGTGGATGGTGATGACAATACCATTTGCAAAATTTCATTTTCCTCTAAAGCATTTCACCATTGGTGTTTGCCAAGAGAGATGATTTTCCATTATTGTTTGTATGAAAAGTTTGGGGTAAAAGTAGAAATGTTGATTGGAACAGTAAATGTGGTACATTTCACCCAAGGGGAGAAGTAACATTGGCCACCTGCTACATACACCAGAACTAAACCTTCATGATGAATTTGCTTTGGTTTTAAAGGGTGAATGTGGTTCCAGGGCACCTGAGTGACTCTGTTGGATAAGCGTCCAACTCTTGGATTCAGCTCAATCATGATCTCAGGGTTCTGGGATCAAGGCCCATGTTGGACTCCCCACTGAGTGGGGAGTCTGCTTATCTCCCTCTCTCTTTGCCCCTTCCCCTGCTCTTTCACACTCTGTTAAAATAAATAAATAAATCTTTTAAAAAAATAAGGATCAATGTTCCTTGTTGATTTCTACACATCAGCTCTATCCCTAGATTGTGGTTTTCACTATTAGCTTCCTGCATATTCTGTTCTTTCTCATTAAAGGAAAGCTATATTTATATAAATAAGGAAACTCTAAAATCTGCTTTTTGTCAACATGCTAAGAATAATAAACATGAGGAGATAGAAAGGGAGATTCCTTCTATGAGACACTTCAAAGGAGAACTATTTTCTTTTCTTTCTTGAATTTTTGGTTTGCTAGTCTTTGTACCTGACATGTATACTGCGAAGCATGATGTCCTTGCATTATGGATACAAAGATTGTCCTGAATTTGGAAGACCCCATAGGATAGCAAAGGAGAAATATGCAAAAGTCAATGCAGTGTATGATCAATTAAGTGCACTGGAAGATTTGGGGTACAAAGGAAGACTAGCTTATCGTAATATGGATATAATAATGGATGCTACTCAATGCAATGGAACAGTGTAAATTCCAGTTCAGGGTATGAAAAGATAGAATGTGTCCAGGGGAGAAAAAAAACAGCCAAATCAAACATTGCAGGAATAGATGGACAAGAAGGAGTGGAGAGGAAGCGTCCCAAGACGTTCTGTGGTTCGGTCTCAAAGCTTTTCATGGTCCATGCAGCATAACTTTTACATTATCCAAAGGACAGAAGAAGATCTTTGGAGGTAATGGAGTTTTGTGTGTCCTGGGAGAGCCCCCAATAAGCACGAGCCCTGAATGGGAACACCTGCAATCTGGTTGGAAGAACACAGGTAGACTTGTTCCCCACTTCCTTGAGTGTCACACAAACCTTGGGACTAAGCTGATGAAGAAGGTTCAGTGTCAGAAAACTGGTTGGCAGGGTGAAAGAGGGGGGTCGCAGAAAGTGAGCAAGTATCAGGTATAAGAAAAAGAAATGATCCATTTTGGAGAATCAGAGTATTCTGGAAGGGAAGAATAAGTACATTAGGCTCACCACTTATAGGCTAATATTATTTTTAATTTCTTCTCGTTCAGCTCACTATCTTTCCATAACGTCATCCATTCTTACAGCTTCTCTGTAATCACTGTAACACAGCCACTGTGTGTGAGCTGGAGCAGCAGGCAAGTGTTACTTCCATGCAGGAGATAGAACAGAGCTGGGGCTTGAATGATGGGAGAGGGATATGGAGTCAAGCACCTGGAGAATTGCCAATCGGTGATGAAAGCCATGGGCAGCCTTCCCTAAATTAAAATTTAAAAGTTTCAATGGGATCTAGTCTTAAAATCAGTGATGATCAATCTTAAGAGTTAAAAGAGAGATAACACCTCCTTTGTCATTTTATTTTTATTTTGAAAATGAACCGTGACATCCCTAGTGGCCACAAGATATCGAGATGGTTTCCTCAGGTCAGTTAAAAGCCTTCACATCATGGGAAAGAGGAAAGCTAACTGGAGAGTTGGGGAAACAGTTGCAAAAAGATCCACAGGGGAAGAATTTATCCGAGAATGACAGGTTGTGTGAAGATGATGTGAGATTGTCAGACACTTTTATGATCCTTTCCTTCAGTCTGGTTCGCATGCCTTTTGAAAGAGTGCCTGGCTTGAAAGGGAGGCCAGCCTTGAAATCAATTGACAGAGCAGAGTAAACATTAATCGCATCTGCAGCCACAGGACGCTCTGCTACAGTAAGATCTGTTGTAGGACAGAAATGACAACTATCTAACAACATCTTATGGATATGGGCTTCCTGAGCATAGATGGGAAAAGAAGAAGAACAGATACCCCAGCAGAAGGTGTTTGCAGCGTAAATTAGGGCTTTGATAGAACAAAGTGGGCTGCCAATAAGGTCATAGGAGAGGGCAACTGGAGATGCTCCTGCTGTGGGGAAGGATCCTGGGGCAATCACCATGCCTTGGAGCATCAGACCTCCACTTCATTTTTAGCAACTGAATAGCTCTCACACACCCACCATGCCTTGGACTTCTCGGTTCCTTCCCATTTGACTCATCAATAGATGTTTAACGCTAGGGTGACTTCACAGAGATGAAATGATAATAACGGATTAAAGTGAGATGAAATCCATCTAGTTGCACAGGTGAAATTCACAGAAACAAATGCTGCACTTAGATTCATGCTGCTTATAATAAGATCATAATAATATTAAGCAAAAAAAATCAATTCCAAAATTACTGTCAAAATTCATTGATGTTATTTTTGAGTGCACAGACCGATTTTCAGTTGAATTGGTTAATTTATTTTAAGCCTCAAGTTCATGGATCTTGAAGTGTTGACTTGATTGTTTTAAAATGGGGAAACTTTATACGGTGCTATCAGGTCAAACTGCATAAATCAATGGGGGATATTTTTCTCACATGTTACAATCACAGTTCAGAATAGACCTGATTTGGTGCATTACTATATATATTTTTTTTTCTTTTTTTTTTTTTTTTTTTTGCCTCTAGGGACAGTGTGGATGCTAATCCAAATTTTTCAAGGCAGGAAATGAGGTGTCTGGTCTGGTAAAGAAAGTCGTTCATCAGAGTTACAGTGCTTCCTGGTTAAGGATGTAAACGGAAACATCTAAATAGTTTAAGAAAGCTGATCTTCCGATATCTGGAAAAGATGTCATAACACTAGCGTAAACCATCATTCATTCTTCCCGAGCCAGGGCCTAAGTACTTCCAGGTTAGTGATATATAAATAGGTTCTAGTTCTATGAAAAGATGTAAAACATTATCGTTTCTTTTCTTGTAATTCCTAGTGATATGTATGTAGTTTGGAGAGAGCGGACAAGCCCATTAGGAGAAAAGGCTGTGTTTGGTTCCATTTCTCTCCCAGCTATCTGTTCTGTGAAATGAAAGGGGATTCCCCCCCACCTCCTTTCTTAATGCAGTTATATCCCATTTGGACAACTCTGGAGGGTGTTGCTAGGCTTAATTTGTGACATCACACTTATTGCTAAATCTCGTTCACTCCAAACAAGATAATTCCAGACACTATAGGAGACAAAAAGAATTATGAGCCTCAATTGCCTATCTTCCAGTAACTTACTCTAGAGTTGAAGACAAAGCATGTTCATTATTCTACCACTTACTTGGGGGCTTTGGCATTTTAAAAAAAATGACTAAAAATAAATGCAGCTTTCATGCTCTGGAGCCAGACTCCCTCCTCTATTATTTAGTGTCTAGGTGATCATGGCCTTGTGCCTTAGTTACTATAGCTATCAATGGTGTTAGTGGACCATATACATCACAGGGGTGTTCTATTAAATTAGTAAAAATATATATAAAATAACGAGAATGATACCCACAGATACATACCCATAAAATGTTATTCTTTTATTTATTCAGCAAACAGGTGCTGAGTACTAATTTGTGCTGGATATGCAGAAGTGACTAAGACAAGTTCCCCTCTCTTCGTGGAACTTATATTCTAGAGGAAAGAGACAGACTCCGTAAATATATATGATCAAGGGACTGTCAGAGTGATGAGTGCTATGTAAAAGCAGGATATGATAGCAAATAGGTTGGGAGAGGACTTGCCTTAGGTCCTCAGTCAGGTGAGGCTTCCCAAAGAGAAATTTTATGGACTGAAACCCAAATGACTCCCAAAGCCAGCCATGTGATCCCTAGATAAGGTAAATAATTCAAAAGGAAATCCATCGAGCCCTGCTGGCATGATCCAATGAGACTTCATGGAGGAAGTGGGCTTTAGCATAATGTTTAGATTAACTGCAGGCAAAGGAGTTGCAACAACTGCAGAGTCTCACAGGTGGGAAACTCAAGGCACAAAGTATGCTGAATGAGTCTTAACATACTTGTGTATCTGTAATTGACAGTATGTATGGAAAAGTAGGAGATGGGGTGAAGAGATAAACCGAACCAGATTGTAGAGGGCATTCAGCCTCAGGTTCTTCCTAAAATGTCATAGATTTCTCTGTATAAAAAATGGAGCTATTGATTTGTTTATGAGATGAAGAAATAAATTATTTTAATATGTTTAAATTAGTCCTCATTCCAATGACCACCTCATGGGGGATAGGGGTTGGTACACTGGGTAAATATTCACTGACTAAGTGACTGATGGGCTAGTTAGTTGGTTAGTTTATTTATTGCGTAACACCTGGAAAACTGAATGCTAAATAAATTTTTAGGGAAGGAAAGGATGATGGAAAATAGTAGTGAAAATAATAGTATAAAAAGTTGAAGTTGAGAAAACAGGAGAGAGAAATCCACAGTCCTATGTTAAAGATGAGTGAGTTGTTAGGCCTGAATGGCAAATATACAATAACAGGACAACACCAAGGGGAACTTCTTTTGAAGGAGAAAAGACAAGGAGCTCCATTTTGTATGTACAGACATCTAAAACGTGCGCACATTTTGTGATGTATGCTGTGATGGAAACTCTGTGATGGTCAGAAAGAACTGCCTCTAACAAACAGCAGAAATACAGAGCTGAAATGGGCAATAGAGCCAAAATGCATAGTTTTGTTTCATCAAAGGAGTGATTCTTCATCTCTCTTCATTCTTTTCATCCTTATAGATGTGTTATCCATTATCATGATTTTTTTAAAGATGTTGTTTATTTATTCATTAGAGACACAGAGAGAGAGAGAGAGAGAGAGAGAGAGATTGAGAGAGAGGCAGAGACACAGGCAGAGGGAGAAGCAGGTTCCTTGCAGGAGCCCAACGTGGGACTCGATCCCAGGACTCGAGGACCATGCCCTGGGCCAAAGGCAGGGGCTAAACCACTGAGCCACCCAGGGATCCCATGATCATGATTATTGAAAATGATTGAGTTCAGTTGAATTTAACAAACACCAGTTGAACCAACACTAGATACCAGACTAAGATAAATAAAACATAGTTTCTGCATGTCTCCTAGAGGGGATAGGATGAAAAGGGAACCAGCAACATGTACATGCCTGTGTATACATGCACACAAACATGCATGCATGCACACACGTAGGCATAGTTAGTTGGTCAAAAGGAAGCTAGGATAAACTAAGACAATGAGAATACAAATTCAAGAAAAGCTCTCTGCATCATTTAGCAATATAGATTCCATGAAGAATGAAAGCTAAGAAACTACCTTTAGATTTGTCAATGAGGAGATCTCCTTTGATCTCTGAAGGGTAAAATCAGTAGAACACTGGGGATGGAAGCTGAGGTACATCTTTGGTCTCTTCATCCTTCATTCTCTTGAGATTTCAAAAAAAGTCTATCAGTAGGTAAAAAGTTGTAATGTTAGTGCTCTCTATAAATACTGAAAATAAACAACTGGGCCATACTGATAATCATTAAATTGCCAGATTCCATTAGAAAACAAAAAACAAAACCCACAACCAAAGCCATTTAGAAGGGAATCAGACAGTTAAAGTGTCATCTCCTCCCAAATAAAACAATGTCACCAAAATAAAACTTCTAAATTCATATAATAATGTGTAATTAAAGATATAAAGCAATCATATGTCCTGACACTTCATGCCAGTGGAATTGTTCCCTTGAAGAGTTTCCAAAATAAAAAAAAAAGAATAAGTAAACACAATAGAGTTTTTTTAAGATAATTTTTATTTACATCCTCTTAAAAGACAAATTTAATAATATAGAAAAAAGAAAAGGACACGCATTTTGAAGGTCAAGTGAAGCATTTTTCTTTAACAAGGTTATTTTGACATGACTAAATGGAACAGTCACAGAACTTTGAGCAGCCCTATTAGATTAATGATGGCATCAATGGCAAAAACAACTAGTATTTGTTAAGCTCCTTTCCCCCTTAATACTTTCATTCAGTTTGAGATAGAGAAAATGGTGATGAAAAGAAAGCCTAATTGAACCCTGGCCACTACATATTTTCTTTTCTTTTCTTTTTTTTTTTTTGCAAGTCAATGAGAAAAAATCAACAGCAAAAAGGATAGCCTTTCCCAGAGAGTACCAAAAAAAAAAAAAATCAATAATCAATCTTGCCAGAAGAACATTTTCGGTACTATAACAGATTAGACAGACTGTATTGATAATAAAAAGCTGTATGTCCTGTCTTGTAGATACTCTGTAAAGAAGTATCTTTATTATTGTATAAAGCCTCTTGACCTAGCTAGCCATGCCTCTCAGCCAAAAATAATCTCTTCTTCTTCTGACCTCTTTAGGATTTTACATTTCAAATAGAAAGTGAGAATTTCTGGTTAAACATGGAGGATTGAATAGCGAGAGATTTGTCTCTGTTCCTTCCAGTAATCCCATTCAAATGAGAGTAAAGGTAAATCCACAGCACAAAGAGAAAAGGAGGGAGCTACTTTGGGATAGAGAAATGACAACAAATGCATCATGGAGCAGGAACTCTGAAAGACTCAGATACTGAGATTCTAGCTATCAAGGAAGGCCTACATGAGGTATGGGACTAACAATTGAAAGTCTATCTGAAAATCATCATGGGAAGTGTTTAAATCCTTGGTACCTTCCCAGAAACTGGTGGTTCATTTTGTGGAAAAATTGGATCAGAGATACCCACATTTGGCAAAGAAAAAAGGTGAGGAAGAGGCACAACTTTGAGAAGACACTGCTTGATGACATCCTCAAACCTTCTGAACTACACTCCATTCACTGCCTGAGTGTCCTCTTTCTGGCTAATATTCTGAGGCACGAGTTAAGAGTAGTCTTCCATGGAAAAACTCAGCAGCACCCAAATAAGACATATACATACTGACCTTTGGTGGTCCCTTAAGCAAACAGCTAGGTCCCCGCCATTCCTCCTGTGAAGCCCACTGGTTCTTAAAACCTAAATCTGGGATACGATGATTCAAGACAATTTTCTAAAAGATGACAATATTATTTTCAGGTCAAAAAGGCTTGCTAAGATCCCTGGATACTGAATGATAAATTACTCGAGGCATGTCAACATGCAAATCCAGAAAGCAAGGAAAAATAAACTTCCAGGAAAGAAATAAATTAGATAATAAGAAGGATCAAGAAACATGAAGGCATTGGACTCCTCAGCAAAAACACTCAAATGTAGAAGATGATAGAACAATTTCTTCAAAATTCTGAATGTCAATGGTTTTCCAATTATAAATAGAAATGCTGACAAACTGTCAATTAAACATGACAGCAAAATAAAACATTTTCATATATACGAGTTTGAAAAAGATTATCTCCCTTCCGACTTTTTTCCAAGAAGCGCCAGGTAGAGGTGTGTTGCAAAACAAGAGAATAAAAGAAGCAAAAGGAAGACCCTGATTTCAGTAAATCGGGGACCAACAAAAACCAGAGGTGAAGTGAAGTCCCAGAACAAGGATTGTGCATCAGGCCCTAGCATAAGTCCAACAGGGAGTAGGGGAGACAGTTTTCTGAGAGAGGTTTCCTGGACAATGGTAGAACTGTCAGAATATCTGAAATGTTTTAGTGTACAAAGAGGTAATATTGGTTTATTTGGGCTACTATTTATTTCGCTAAAGATTGGGTAGTTTGGACAACAGGAACTATTTTCTCATAGTTTTGGAAACTAGAAGTCCAAAATCAAGCTGTTGGCGGGGTTAGTTCCTCCTGCGGCCTCTGTCCATGGTTGGTAGACAGCCACCTTCTTGCTTTTTCTCCATATGGTTGTCCCTTTGTGCACGTGTACCCCAATGTCTCTCTCTCATCTGATAAAGACACTGGTCCTATTGGATTAGGGACCCATTCTAATGGCCTCATATTAACTCAATCACCTCATTAAAAACCTTATCTCCAAATATGGTTATATTCTGAGGTGCTAGGGTTTGAGATTTCAACATATAAATTTTAGAGGGACAACTCATCCCATAATTGAAGAATTATGATTCCATGGGGAAATATGAAAAGGAAATGTAATCAAGGAAAAATATATCAGCCGGTTGCACTAAACTAAAGTTTGAATATCATTTGGGATACATTGCAGGCTTAGGCAGCAGATCATATGACTCTTGATCTCTGGGTCATGAGTTAAAGCCCCATGTCATCGGATGTAGAGTTTACTTAAAAAAAAAAAAAAAAAAAAAAAAACTTAATACAAATTAACCAACATTGTCATATAGCCATAACAGGAAAGCAAATGAGAACTGTCAAAGAGTTTGTAGAAGAGTATCACAAGTGAAGAAAGGTGTGTCAGAAGAATATTGTTATTCTATAATTAGTCTTATAGTACTCTCTGATTATTAAATTCTGCAAATATATTTCATTGACAAAAATTCAACGACTTACAATTCAATATATTGTAATATTTTAAGGGATCAGTGTCATAAAGGAGAGGCAATAATTTTTTGTTTAAACACTTTAGCTTTGCTACTTGATTGTCATATCTTTGAGTGCAGGTTCCATGCCTTATTTATTGGACCTCACTTGTATTTTTTATATGTTACATAACAAACCCATGACTAAAGTATACTACTACTCAAGTAAAGAGTATAATTATTTATTTCTCATAAATCTTAAGCACCCAATTGTTGCCCAGTTAAGAGCTAATTTTAAAAATTGAGTGTAATTATTCAGTAAATATTGGCTAAGGAAACAGACTAAATCAGAAAGAGAGCCATAGCAGATACTAATAATAATAACTAATAACCCTGTAGTAATAATTGTTGCAGCTTTAAAGATAGAACATAGGAGCACTTGTGTGGCTCACTCAGTTAAGCATCTGCCTTTGGCTCAGGTCATGATCCTGGGGTCCTGGGATCAAGCCCCACATTGGGCTCCCTGCTCAGTGGGGAGTCTGCTCCTCCCTCTGCCCACCCCTCTGCCTACTTGTGCTTTCTCTCTTTCTATCAAATAGATAAATAAAATATTTTTTAAAAAATAAAGATAGAACATAGAAAATAATGCAGTGAATGAAAGATTAGGGAGTAAGGAGAGAAGGAGAGAAAGAAAGATAAATCAGCAAATTTATGCAAGTAACCTGATGATACAGACTGAATGTTTTGTCCCTCCAGAATTCGTATATTGAAAGCCAATCCCCATTGTGATGATATCTGGAGGTGAGGCCTTTGGGAGGTGATTCTGTTATGAGAGTGGAGCATCCATGAATGGGATTAGTGCCCTTATAGAGGAGACCCGGAGAGCCCGCTTGCCCCTTTCAACATTGAAGATGTAGCAAAAAGATGGTCATCGGCGAACACAGAAGCAGACTGTGATCAGACACCAAATCTGCCTGCATCTTAACCTTGGACTTGTCGGCCTGCAGAACTGTGGAAAATAAATGTTTGTCATTCACAAGTCACCCAGGCTATGGCATTTTGTTATCACAGCCCAAATGGACTAAGACACATAATAACAATTCAATCTTTACCAAACTAAATCAATTCTCTATCCTTTGCTGTTTTATTGGCCCTTTTTCCAGATCACTTTTCTCTAGAAAATCAGAAGTCTTTTTGGCAAACAATTCCAAAATGGTACTGAGAATATTTTTAATCAATTTTCAACTGGGTATACAAGAGATAGATACATTTCTGGTTGCTCTTTAATCACTTCCCTGTCAGAGAAACCAAAACAACAATTGTACCCAGGTCAATTTGAGAATAGCTAGTGCTATTCAGATTGCTCCCTTAGTGAATCAAAAAGTCCAATAGGCTGCTCATCATGAAGAGGACAGTGGAGGTGAAGACAAACTTAGCAAGTATTCATGAGCTGAAGATGCTTACTCTGTGGCTGCAGAATAAAGGTAGCTGGATAAATAGAAAAAGAGGAGATACTTACCTTAATGCTGGAAAGAAGGAGTGAAGGTGGGGGAGAAGGGATGGAAGGAAGGAGAGAGAACAGGAGGTAGAAAGGAAGAAGAATGAGAGAAATCTTAGCAATGAAGGAAATATCTAATAATTCAAAATGAAGTACAGGTCAGTTAGACTAGTGGCATGGGGATGGCCTGGTAATGAGTACAAAGAGTTTTCCCAAAGATCGGTTAAGAGCAGGCTCTAGCAGTAGAGCAAGACCAGTGCCTGATAGTAGTAAAAAGCAGGAGTTATCACCACAAAGTTAGATGGTAATCTTTCAACCTGTTTTTTTTTTTTTTAAACTAGCATCTGAATTCAGTTTTATTTTGAAGGAAAATCCCAAAGAGCTCTCCATTTTAAGAGAAATGTGGAAAAGTGGGAAAAACATAGTATCCATCAAATTGAGGTACATGTATTAGTAGTCAAATTTAGAAAGAAATTAGTAGTCATATTTAGAAAGAAAAACAACATATTAGAGAAAAGCTAAGTATTCCATATATCTAAAACAAGGGCATTTAAATATGGAACTTTCCTAATAGTTGGAGGCAAATTAGTTTGTGCCATTATGTGGTCAGCCTAAGTGTTCCATTTCAAGTATACATTGAAGAAATCTTTCCCTCCAAGTAACCTCAAGTCAGTCTTCTTTCCATAAGTTGATTATGCAACTGGAAATGATTTAGCATGTGATCTCACCATAGCTTTAACCTATTCCAATATATGATGTGCCTGAACATTTAGAAGATTGAAATATTCATTAAAATGAGGAATATTAATTCCTTAATATTTATTTAAATAGGAAAAAAGAAACCTTGGTGGCACAAATGTAGATTAATTGAAATAGGAACTTATATCTAAAAATGCGACTGACCTCCTTTCCGTAAATATCAGACAAGGAATTCAAACTAAAACACAACTTATTTTGTCAGAAATTACAAAATGTGCATTTTTTTAGCAGATACTAATTGTACCGATGAGATTTATCTAAACCACTCTCATCTGGGATATGGTTAATTCTTATACATCAGCACATCTATTCTGTCTCTGAGGCTTAGGCAGAAAAGTACATGCTACTTCCACCCCTGCACGAAGTGAAGGGAATACATGGGACTGTTAGTTCTGTGGTTACCTGTCAAGGACAGACTACGTTACATTGCACTTTTCTAGGCAATATAGGCAGTTGCCTGTGGTTGAGAAAATAATTCAAACACTCATGAAACATTTTAAGGGTAAGACAACAGATGATGACTAGTACGGAAAGTACAATTAGAGAAGAAGAAAGCGCCCAACAAGTTACTCACTGTAGTAAATAGAAATCATTCCAAATGAACTAGATAATGGGGAGGCAAAGGAACAGAAGGTTTACTGTTCGAGGTTTAATGACCATTGCTAAGAAAACCCAAGGATACATCCTGCCCACCAACTTCTGTAGGTTTCTCTGGGCCCATGTAGCCCTCCACAGTAGTAATGACACCAATAGATTTACGCTACGTGTTACACCTACCGAAGAACTTTCATATGACCGAAAAGTCAGGGCGTGCGCTATCATCACTACTGCCCAGAGGCAGGAACGAAACTCAGTAACATCATGTGACTTTCCGAACACCACCCAAAAGCAAAATGTAAGGCCTCCAAGTTTCTGCCCGTGGCCATGACACTACTAAATCAAGATGTGTGGCCTAATGAAGACGGCATGTTGGCAAATGACAAAGGAGGAAGGCAATAGAAATGATTTTACAGCATCCAAGTGTCAGATGGACTCCTAGGGTAACGCTTAAAAAATCACTTTGAAGAAATTATCCATCACTTGTTCCTCTGAGTTACAGGAAAGGGAGGAGGGGAAAAGACCACGAGGTCCTTTATTATGAGGGATTTTCCTTTCTGGCTATGTGACAGTGACCCGGATTAAATGGCATGCTTTTTCCTATACTAGGTATCCTCCTCTGTATGGAGTGGGCACAGAGTCCCCCAGCTCTGGGCATAAAATGAAAGGAAAAGCTGTAAACAAAAATGCTCAATTGAGGTGGTAGCAACTTGCTTGTATTTATAGAGAAAATATGAAAAGCCAGTTACACTTAGGGACCAGTCCAACAGTACAGAGCGAAGTGTATTGTGGATATACTTCACAGAATAGGCACATGCAAGTGGATTGCTCCCTCTAGACCGGACTTTTGTCCTAAGTAAAACTGTAAAATAATTTGCATTTATCCTCTTTGTCAGAAGAAGCCAGCCAAACTCATAGGGGAAAAAAGTTCCTTTGCAAATGAATAAAATCCCCTTTCCAAGGGAGACATGCATTTTTAAAATTTAGTCAATGTGGTGGACCTTTGGGTATCTCCTCTGCCCTAAATTGTCTTATTTATCCTTTCTTCTGCCTTTCATATGCTACCCAACAGGGTGATTCCACAATGAGTGCAGATCTATGGGGAAGAACACCCTCCAATTCTCCCTCTCTCTTTCTCTCTCTCCTAGATTTATGGGATCTGCAGACCCTAATGGGAGACAAAATGCACTTTTCCGTCGGTGAAAGTCATCAAAAATTACCAAAAGGTACACGGGGAACAAACATCCATGATAAGAAGATAACATATTCATACGGTCACTTTCTTATCACAACGAAGCTTGTGAGGAGAAGGAAAAGCCTGGAAAACTCAAGGATACGAGGAAAGGTTACAGAATCCACTCATTAGAATACACAGCATGTCATCTTGGCGCTGCCTGCTGCACTCCACAGTGGTAATGCTTTTCCTTCCACCGAACAGATCCATCTCCAGAGCCCTCTTGGAACTGTCAATATAGTCATTATCAATTATGTAATGCAGGGGGGAGCAAAGATTAATAATTCAGAGCTAAGGCATCACCATGATTTATAATCTTGCATGTAACTGTCTACAGCTAGCATTGGGAACCTGTCATTAAAAGACATTAACTTGAGAAAATTAGAGTTCTGTATTGATCACCAAACATGTATAGTTTATCGTGGAGTGATGCTTTAATTTATATTCCAAGCAAGGCTCTAGGTGAATATCATTTGCGTAGGGAGGGCTGCATCCCTAAGCCATCTGGTTCCACAACATGACAGTAGCTGCAGGTAAGCATCCTCTAGACAAGCATAGTCCGGTCGCGACAGGCAGACGTTGTACCCAAACACCGCCTGTGCGGTTCGGGCACAATTATTAACGAAAAGAAAGGTTTTATCCTGAACGTGCAGAAGTAGGGCCACTCGGTGACTTGATGGATGATCTCAAGGGGATATTACCTTTCCACATTCCTATCCTTAGGTAGGTGAAATGCCTCTCTCCTCTTCTATTTCCTGTACCTCACTAGCAATTTGCCTTCCTTAATAAAATTAGAAGGAAGTTATTAAATGACTTGGCCCAATCCCTGAGTTTCTGCAAGTGAATACTACAGGATTGTGACCGCATGATGTGATCTCTGGGAGGACTGGCTGTGAGGGTGCATTAACTCAGGTAATCAGACTGTCATCACCAACCTTTAGCAAAAGTGTCTCAGAGGCCCGAGCTGAACTTTGGAGGAAGCTGACAGGCTTTTACAAACACCACCTTGATGACGAGCCAGGCAGAAATGCACAGTAACAGTGGGTTAATGATGGTTTTCAAACCTTGGCTGCATATTATAATCATCTGGGGAGATTTTATAGAAAATACTGATGTCTGAGCCTCATGCAGAGATTCTACTTTAATTGGTCTGGGATGGGGAACCAGGCAGTGCAAAATTTGTTAAGTTCCCTAAGTGATTCCACAGTGTGCCAATTTTAAGAAGCACTGGTTGGGGTGTGTTCAAGTGTATGTGAGTAAATTTAAGATAGAAAGGATGGAACACATTGAAACGGCTAGGATCTGGGTATAAACTTTAAAATGGTGAATATGAAAAACAACTGAACAGTAATTAGCAAATTAGCATGTAACACAAAAATACAGGTGCAAAGTTTTGGTTTGGTTTTGGTACCAGTCTTGGCTGCTTGGCAGGTACCTTGGAGGGAACACAATGGTGTGATGGAGCACAGGGTGCCCCTCTCCTTGTACCAGACTTGGATGCCAGCCGCTGAGGGGTGTGGTGGATATCAGCTGAGTCCGGTGGAAATTAGATACGCCTTTCCTGGTTATGAAACATAGGGTGGGGTGTGGGATCATTGTGGACACTGAAAATCAGATTTTGCCACTGTGAGGTTAGAAATGTAAGATCATTCCTCTAAAACTGTCTTTGAGAAGCCGATGGATGTCCAGTGCATGTTTCACCGGGGCTTCTGGGGAAATGTTCACTGGGTCACATCCACCTTTCATCTGTGCACTCAGATCTGGCTGCAAACAAAAAGGAGAGGTTGATAGTAGGAGAGCCTGTAGCCAGATACAGTGCAATGTGATAAAGGGAGATTAAGGGTGTTTTTAAAGGCTCAGAACCTCAGAGATAATCATCTGACAAAGAGCATTCAAGGCAAAGAACAATAGATTAGAGAGGTAGCTTTGATAAGTTTTCATGCTGAGGAAACAAAAAGAATAAAGAAATAAACCATCTCGAAGGAGCCCAAAGATCTCTCTGTGCTTATGCATTATTAATAACTAAAGAGGAATAAAAAATAACTAATCTTGACAAATAGAATGATGACAGCTTTGATGTTTCTGTGCTAGTCAAGGATGAATGAAGAATAGATAACTTCTATATACAAAGAAATGCATAAATTGAGATAATTACATTATGCAAGGTGTTAGCACTCTCTCTAGATCTAAACGGAGTCTGGTTTACATGTTAGTAAACAATTCTGGGCGTATTACAGGGGGTCTGAACACTCTTTTCGGCTTAGTGGTTAGTACCATACAGATTTGTTCCTAAATAATTCAAGACCCTTGAGATGTCCAGTCTCCCAGAATCTACCAGATTCTGAATCCCAGTGGAATGTTTCTCCTCTAACCTTCTGTTCAGCCAACAGAGAAACTGTTAGTACTTGCTGAGCCATGGAAAGCAAACAGGTAGCGAACTTTTCTTCACCTCCTCCTGTTGTGATAGCAGTAATATGTTTTTTGTTTCAATCCAGAGCCTGCAGAGCCTTATTATCTGGGGGGAAATGCAAAGGAAGAAGAGAAAAAACATGCCTGAAGTGGCCCCATTGAGGAAGCTATGGGCCATCATTTCTTGTGATTAGATCAAAGAAATCTCAGAACACCTCAAAGCAATTTACAGAAAACATTCCTATGTACCTGGGGAACAGTGACTCAGGTCACAACTCCCAAATTCTAGTCTTATTGCCTTAAATTTGATTAATGGGGCATATTGCTTCACATTAAGCTGCGTCAAGCCAGGATGCAATGAGATACGATATTGACTATTGACGGCGACTTTGCTACTTCAGCTGACCAGTTCAGAGGAGAGCGCTTGTCTTAAAGGAAATACACTGGTTTGAATTCCTTTCTAGTTTCTTTCCTTAGAACCAAATGTTTATATCCTTAAGATCTACTTCCATGTTGTGTGTACCCTTCTTTGTCTGCACTGTCAAACAACATTCTAAGGGGGTACCAATCCATCAGTTCAAGAAAGAGGAAGATCTCAGTTTGTATTCTATAATGATTTTTGAAGAGCTGCCTCTAAACATCTTTTTTTTTTCTTTTTAGAACAACAATCCCTAAGCTTTAGCCCTCCCACATCCAACAAAATAATAGCTAATATTTAATTGACACATCATGCTTCTGCCTAGGCTCACACAGCTACTGAATAATAGAGCGCCATTTAGTTTTTTCATCAACACTTATTTGCTCAAGATCTTTTATGTGTCAAGAAGCACTATAATAGGTATATGGAATATAGCAGTGAGAAAGATATAGAGGTACCCTCATAGAGATTTTGTAATGAGGGGAGAAGGACCAATGCAAAAAAGAGACAAATAAAATATTGACAAATTGTGATGTCATGAGATAAAAAATAAAAGGAAGTCCTTCTTTAGAGAACATGGTCAGGAAAGGCTTTTCTAGTCCTGGAGGACAGCTCTATCACCATAGGGTGAGTTGGGGAAGGGTGGAGGTAGAACTGGAACTCAGAGAAGATGTGCCTTGAGCCCATATTCCTGATGGCCATACTACAGCCTCTCTTTGACTTCCTGCAGAACAATTTAAGGTATTCATTTGTCTCAACTCATTCTAGCCAATCCCCTAGTCCACACTCCACATTTAGGGCTTACTATTTCTACCCACGTGTCTATCTCTCCCGTCAAAGGGGAAGAGGTGTCACTTGTCACTTCCCATTTTGTCACCCTAGAAGATCCACTTGGAATCACACCCCTGTGACTCACCAGAAGCTTTACCCCTTTGTCTGCTTTTTATCTTCTGTATCTCTCTTCTCTGCCCTCTTGATTCCTTCCTTACAGTGCACAAACATGCATGAGTTTCTCATATTAAGATAGCTCTCAAACAAACATCTCCCTTCTAGCTACTATCCCTGAAAATAATGCTCTATAATCTTTTCCCCCTTTTTCCCAGTTCTCATTCATTCTATAGACCCTATGAACTGGCTCGGCCTCCTTTACTCCAATGAACAGAAAACATAGTAGAATGAAGAGAACAGACTTTGGATTCAAATAGAAATGAATTACAGACCCATGTTTCAATCTTTAGCTGTGTGCCCTTGGGAAAGATATTTAACTTCTCTAAACTTGAGCTTATATATCTATAAAGTAGGCACAGTTATAATAATACCTGCTTCACAGGTTATAAGAAGTATTAAAAGAAACAATAGATACCAAGCACAGCCCAAACATTGTATAAGATCAGAGTACAAGTGCTAAGTCATTATTTAAATCATCCCCTAAACTGTGCTAGCAAAGACACTAGTGACCAACTGAGCGCCAAATTCATTGGGATATTTTCAGATCTAGTCTTTGTTATAACTTTCTTGTGATGTTTGACATTGAACTGTCCTTTCATCTTAAAATCCTCTACTGTCTTGACCTCCAATAACAATACCTTATTCTGGTTCTCATTCTCTTTCTATTACTGTCCTTCTCTTCCCATGACCATTCCTTCTTGGCATGCTTTGCTGATTCTTCTTCCTCCTCTACTTCCTCTTGTTCCCTTCTTTTGTCACTCACTTGTCTTATCATTCTGGGCCCCCTTCTGGTCATTTACATGACCTTGGTTGCCATCTCTGTTAATTACTCTCAAAACTAATTTTCTATTGATAGTTGCTTCATAAACTTTAGATGGGTGGATGGATTCCCCTGCTCACAGGACTTCTCCACCTCCACATCCTGTAGAAACTTCATTGTCAACACAGAAAATAGTTTCTCTTCCCTCGGTTTTCTAACATCTTCTGTTACCAAGATCCACCTGATTTCCCGATGGAAGAAACATCTGTAATATCTTCAGCTGCTTGCCTGGGGATCCAGGACAAAGACCCAGATCTCTTGCCTCCAAACTCAGAACTTTTTGACTCCGAGATCTGTGATTAGCAGTTTACAGCATGCTCTTTATCCAAGTTCATAATAGCTTGATATTATTACCTTGTGATAGTTAATTTTATGTGTCAACTTGGCTAGATTCATGATACCTAATTTTTGGTCAAATACCAGTCTAGTGTGAAGGTATTTTTTAGATGGTGATTAGCATTTAAATCAGTCATTTTGAGTAAAACAAATTACCCTCCATAGTGTCAGTTGGAGACCATCCAAATCATTGAAAGCCTCAAGAGAAACACAGAGGTTCCTTAGGGAAGGAAGGATTTTGCCTCCAGACTGACTGCCTCTGGATTCAAGCTTCAACACGTGTCTTTGACATGCTGGCCTGCCCTGAGGATTTCCAACTTGCCAGCACTTACACTCATGTGAGCCAGTTCCTTAAAATCAATCACTCTCTCTCTCTCTCTTCTATTTATTATGTTTCTCTGGGGACCCCTGACTACTGCACACCCTATATCCCTTCCTCTATCATTAGAAACATATCATTAGCATTTTGCCAGCTTAACTTCTCTTTTGCATATTGGTGTTATTTATTTTAGCATAAATAGATGTCGTGTATGTGATCAGTAACCTACTCTAGATACATGGAGTCTGGGAATACATTCAGTCATGTGTCGAGTAGGTTCTTTACCCTTGAGAAGACAAAACATCTTTCCTCTTTTCTCTCTCCCCACTTCTCTTCATCAAAGCCCCACTGAACTTGTCCTGCCACCCTCCAAACCAGACCATAAATTAATGTCACCCATCTCACTCACCCTAGTGTTTGGCAAGGGTTTGTGATCCAAGTATGTTGGGCTTCTTTGATAGGAAAACAAACTTGATTGCTATCTCAAGATCCAGGTGGTAGAACAAACTTCAAACCCAAATATCACAATTTGTGTCTTTTTTTTCCTTCTCAGAGTCCTACTTGATTTTTCCTAACTTGATTAATTTGCTATCCATAATGGCTCTCAAGTTATAAACAGAGGATTGTAAGAGCTTTGCACGTCACCAGCAATTCAGCTTCTCAGAAACAAGGGACAAAAACCTGATTTGGAGTGAAATCTCTAAGGGATTAATTAACTCAGTAAAGACATTTATAGCACTGGCTAACAGTTCAATGATGGACTGAAGGTTGAGTTCATTCCTTATGTGCCACTGGTTAAAAAACGCAATTAATCTAGTATATTAAATGAATATTTAGGTCATCAAAAGAAGACAAAAGTGTTTTGTTTGTTCATTTGGATTTTGTAACCAAAATTACAGTCCCTCTTCCTTCTTCCATTGAAAGGAGGTTAATATCTAAAAAATGCTTACAAGGAATAGGCTAAGCTATTCATGTTAAGCTTGGTGTCTTAAAATGATATTCAGTGATTCTAGTCACATTTGCTAAACTGCCAAAACTTTTAATAAACACATATGCTTTGGACTTCTAGTTTCTGGTTTCTGGGGATTACAATATTTTCCTAAGTTAGCCAGCCTTCTATCTTGGACAAGGCTGTATGACTATTTACTCAAGTAACTTATCTCAGGAGCTTTAAATGTTTCCCCATATTTCATGCCCTGTTCCTCTGAATGTCTGGATTTTGGAAATTAACATTCAGAGGAGAGTAGAAGAATTTTTTCATATAAAAAAGGTAAATAATATGGTATCACCCATATGTCTAGGGAGAGGAATGTAAATTTGGTGTCTACAGAGGCTCTCTCTTCGTTCCTATTTCTCTATTTATGTGTTATTTTTTTAAGTTTCTTTTATTACTCATCATTTGATAAATGGTAAATATTTTACTCCCCTACCTATATCCTCCTTCAATAATATTTTTATTTTGACAAACTCAAGGATATCCAAATATAAGAATAAAATAAATCCTTCACGTTTCTGAAAAGTCCAGTAATTTAGTGGCATGTCCATTTCTGCTTGTGCACACATTAGCATGGAGACTTGTTTTAGACAAAGGTTCATTTATTTTTACTGAAAAGGTATCACTCTCACTTAAGAAAAAAAAAAAAAAAACCTCATATGCATTCTCTCTTTGCAGTTCCATAATATCTATGCAAATAATACACATTGTGAAAGGAAACATAAAACAAATAGATGTGGGTGGGGGTACTTTAAAAGTCTACTTAGGATGATTTAGATGCGGTTTATTCTAAAGCCAGAGCAATGGATGAAATAACCTTTTAAACTACCCTTCTTGTTCTAGAATTGTAAGACAAAAGAAAATACATTCTGACCACAGAAATGGCATTTTTTGGAGTAGGATACCTGCCCAAGAGAAGAAAGACAAGTTCTGATGTTGCCGTAAAATTTACATGTTTTGCTCCAACCTTAAAATCCTAATAGGTATTTCATTAAAATTATGACGTAATTATTCATTAGGTATAATACACTTAACATTTCAATAATGAACTGCTATAGCAATAGGAGAGAAAATCTGATTTGTTTGTTTCCACTGTTTTAAATAGCTAACTATTCTTGCCATCATCTAGAGCCACTCCAAAATGTCCCAGGTACTGGCAAACAACACCAATTATTTAAGAGCTGAGTCTCAAGATAAAGATTTTCCCTTCCTTCCTTTCAAATGCCCATTGAAGGCCAGCAAGAATTGTATTTCTAGTCATTCTCTGTGAGTCTGTCTGTCTGTCTCTCTATCTCTCTCTCCTTTCCACCTTCCCACCATGTTTCCCTCTCCATCCCTCCATCTCTCTTTCCCCTACAGAATATGCAGGGCTTTAGAAGATTCAAGACAGAGTATGATAATACAAAACACTAGTAATAAAATGTGTATGCTTTTCTGATAGTTTTGAGATACATAAAAACTTGGAAAATTCATACACACAGACACACACACTATTTATGTCATCAAGTAATGCTACCTCAACAACTAGAAAAAGTTTTCTGAGCCAATGAAAAGGTATTTTTTAATAATATGAGAAATCTCCTGTGTATTTCTGTAGCTCACCAGCCTCCAAGTAGAGCTCTCCACAGTAAATATGATTCAAAAGCTCAATCATTAATTCTATTTAGGCTTAATGTGTCATAAAGCTAAGGAATGCAGGGCCATTTTCCTCTCTGCTGGGGCACAAAAAGTATATTAACTATTCCAGCCAGTACTGTGAATGATTTATTAATTCAATTTTGGAAAGTGAGACTGTCAGATCATATAAGCACATATTATAAACAGATGATCTCTCTGAAGATTCTTATTCCTTCTCTTAGCTAAATGACTGAAAATGCACTTCACCACTGAGATCTCTCTGTCTCTGTCTCTCTCTGTGTCTCTGTCCCTAGCTCCTAGATATACACACATACTATTCAAATAGGAGACTATCCTCTCATCCTTGAGACATTAGAACTAACTCAACATAAATAAAAAGAAGCACCTGGACTGACATGAAGGAATTTTCCCAAAAACAGACCTAAAAATTACTGAGTCAACTGTGATGCAGTGATGTACTGAAAAGAGCATCAGTGCACAGAACTCCAATGACCTGGATTCTGGACCACGATCTTCCAGGAAGTACACATGACCTTGGGCAGGTCACTTCACCTGTGTCCTTAGCCAGGAAGAGGAGGACCTGTGATCTCTACAATTTCTAACTTTCTATGAACCTGTGTTGTCAACATGAATGAAACCTGATGGCATAATGATGGTCTACGTTCCACTCAGCAGCAAGATTCTTTAACTGTCCATACCTTAGAGCCTTTCAGTGTTCAGCCTGTTCCTTCTAAATAACACATCATGGGGCAAATTTACATTTCCTAACCTTAAAATCCCAATGTTGGGACAACATCAGAATGAGTGTGTGGGTGTGTGTGGGTGTGTGTGTTTTCTTGGATTAAATTCCTAGCATTTGCCAACCACCCAGAAATGATTTTTAACCAAGCCTCTTTTAGAATATTGAATATTGCTAGTGTTTTAGGGTTCTTAAAACATTTTTATTTTTATTTTTTTTAAAGAATTTATTTATTTATTCACGAGAGACACACAGAGAGAAAGACAGAGACACAGGCAGAGGGAGAAGCAGGCTCCATGCAGGGAGCCCAACGTGGGACTCAATCCTGGGCCTCCAGGATCACACCCCAGGCTGAAGGCGGCACTAAACTGCTGAGCCACTCGGGCTGCCCCTTAAAACATTTTTATTTCCTCTTTCTGTAAAACTTGTAAACCCCTTCTACCATTCCTTTTTACATACAGAGGAATTGGGTTTTATTCCCATAGGAACTCTGAGAATTAAAATATAGAGATTATTTTAATCATGTGATGGTGATTCATTTCCTAAGATATTCAATGTGTGATAAATATGGGTGAAATCAAGGGATAATTTTCAAGATCAGAGAGCTGTTTGTAATTTTGCAACAGGTTGAAAGTACACTCACCTATTTCCTACCCAAATTATGTCAATGGGAAATGTTTATTTCTTGTTCTTGACAAAAACCTTTTATAGGGAATCTGCCCATTTGTGGCTCAGACAACACCTCAGGTATGAAGCTGTTAAAGACCAGATCAAGAAAAAGTGGTGCAAAGGGAAGGTGCAGAATCAAACTTGACTTCATAAAAGTATAAAAAAAAAAAAACACACACACACACACACACAAATGGTTTAATATAAAAATTCATCATTTATTCTTAGCAAAAGATGTATCATGATGCTTTCTGTGCAAGGATTTGTTTCACTTGCAAAATTATGTTCCATACTATCTGTAAAACTTTTCGCCTGGGGCACTCTTTTATAGGTATCACCCTCAAAACTAGTTACATATTATAGTCCAAACATTGCAGATAAAATGGGCAATTGCAATACGACCATGGCCTTTTACAATTATAACACAGAAGCCACATTAGAATTTAGTTTATTTAAATTTAAATACTTTTTTTTACTTAGTTTTGTTCATTGGCTTTTTCATTAAATAGGCTGTATTTAAATCATTTATTATATTCATGCCTGTCATGCATTAAGCAGTATCCCCCAAATAATTCATACATGAGTACCTGTGAATATGGCCTTATTTGGAAATAGGGACTTTGCTGATAATAAAGTTAAAATAAAGTCATCAGGCTGGGTCCTAATCTGCCACCATGTCCTTATGGAAAAGGAAATTTGGACATAGAAACAGACATGGGGGGATCCCTGGGTGGCTCAGCAGTTTGGCGCCTGCCTTTGGCCCAGGGCGCGATCCTGGAGTCCCTGGATCGAGTCCCGCATCTGGCTCCCGGCATGGAGCCTGCTTCTCCTCCTCCTGTGTCTCTGCCTCTTTCTCTCTCTCTCTCTCTCTCTCTCTCTGTGTGTGTGTGTCTATCATAAATAAAAATAAATAAATAAATCTTTAAAAATATGTAGTTAATTATTTTATTAAAAAAAAAAAGAAGAAGAAACAGACATGGGAGGGAGAATGTCCAGTGAAGATAAAGACAGAGATGGGATGATGTATCTACAAGTTGGCAATCTTTGGTACCAGAAGCTAGGGGAGAGGCCTGGGATGGATCCTCTCCCACCTTGATCTCTGACTTGCAGCCTTCAGAACTGTAAGACAATCCTTTTTGGTGCTTAAGCCTCTCAGTCCTTAGCCCTCTGCTTAATGCAGCCCTAGAAAGCTAATACAATGCATCTATATATTACTCGCAAGGGTGTTTGCTTTTATTCAAACATGAGAGAGAGCTGCAAATGCTCAAAATGAGGAACATAGCTTGAAGAGACCAACTTCATGAATTGGGTGAACTTCAGGTGAAAGGGAGGGATGTTTCCTCAGCAGTGTACCTATTTTGCTGTTGTCCTAGCTGCTTTAGGTTCAGCATGTTACACTGTGGTGAGAGTATTGTGTCCATTGATAGTGAGTGTTGTACCCATGGACTTGAACCCAAAAAATTTGAATTAACTGCCAATTAGAAAATGAATAGATCCTTCCCAACCTACCTTCCTTTCCCTCTTTATCACTCCTCCCCCACTGTCTTTCTCTTTTGCAGTTTACCCTTCAAATTTCTTCCTGCATCAACAAGATGCTGGCCATTTCCATAAGGAGAAATTAGCCCCAGTGTCTCTGAGGCAGCTGTTCAGTTCCTCAGACTTGCTGCCACTCTCTTCCAGGCCTCGTGTGTGGAATACAAAACACGGTGAACAGAGGGCTCCATGAGGCTAGGCATCGGATTCTCTTTCAGAATATGGAGGACGGGCCTCCTGCATCCCTTGCATTCTCCTCCAGACCTCTTCCTGTTTCATAGAGTATAAAATAACAAGCCCCCAGGTCACTCGCATGCCGTTCTGTCATTTCCTCAGAGACCGGATGGGTAATCCTGTAATAATACTATTTCAGACACTTCTCTATTCTCCAGATAGAAAATAGATAATTAAATGCATGTTTCTACCATTATTCTCTATTTATCCGGGGTTGTGAATAGTGAATTAATATCTCCAAAGATCCCACTCATAATAAAGAAAAACTGGATAAGAATTGATTTGTATCTACTGCTATTGTGCTTAAATCGCTATGTTTTTCTATTTGCTTTTCAGTCTCAGACAGGAGTAGTCCAGGAAGAACGAATAAAAAGTTTTAAATGTGAGCAGATTTTCCCCCAATATCTTTGCTTCCAGGACACTGATACTCCATTATGAATAGAATTTGATGGGTTTTCAGAGTCTACTTCATAATCCATCCACTGCCCCGCCAGGAGAAAAACTTCACAAACCAATAATATATTTTGATCCTCATCTAAACCTACTGGGTCAGCAAAACCAAACTGTAAATTTCTCTATAACTGCTTCTCAGGAAATTTCCAGCATTTCTGAATGGGCCAGAAATCAGTGGAAATGGCCTCTGTCTTGCCATATTTTGGCATTTGGACTACAAGAAAGAAAAAACGGCATATAGATTTATATGGAGCTTTACCACCATTTTCCATCAAGCCACAATAGGCCCTAGCACCTGATTATTACATGAGACTTCTGAGGCTTGGCTTAGTGCTAGTGAAGCATCAGTGAGCTACAGAAGCTGGGCCTTACCTCCCAGCATTTTCATAACAATGGTGGACTTGGAAGATGTTGCGGTTAACTCATTTCCCATTTGGCTCCTCTGGAAATAACTGTAAACTTGACTTCCTAAGGAGAAGACATGAACAAGAGGGTTATTGTGCCTTTTCTAAGATTTTCAACACTTAGGAAACTGGCTGGAATCACTTTTCTTTAAAAAATAAGTGGTAAGGATAAAGCTGCCCACTCATATTTACTCTCAAAGTAACAGATCACAGAAATGGAATAGGAGAAAGGATATTTTTTATAACACATCTTTGGGGCAAAGTCCCTTCTAAGGAATACGGACAAATATTTTTTGTGGGGCCTCCGTCTATATAAACATTTTGAGTCACCCCAAATTGCTAAGTCAGCACCTTTGTGATGGTCCAATCTAATACGCTCTGCTAAGAAAGGAATTAGGCTATTGCAATGAGATTGATGGGCTCTCTAGGCTACCCTCCAGAAAGTGATGTGGTTGGGGTTGCATGAGTCCCAGGGCTCTACCAGGTATCTGGTACACCCCATAGGTAGGTAGGGTTGACTGAAGAACAACCCACCCAGGAGTTTGGGCTCTTGGCACCCTGCTTGAGAGGTACAGCTGCCCTGATAATTGGAAGCTCATCATTGGTGGCACTTAGAAAATTTCAGTTAGTGCTCCAAAGAGGAGGGAGTGAGGTCAGGGAGGCCCTTTGTGCAAACTGGCATGAGGCCCCCTGCCCACACCCAACAGCAGCACGCCTTTGGACTAACTTATTAAAATGATGTAATTCAAATGTATGACACACAAAAGAGAATTTTACAAATATTGATATTTCTCATACAATAGTGAGAGAGGAAAAATCACTTTTATTTGATTTAAAAGACATTCTCTGAGTGTTGTTCAAATATTTAAACAGCTGTGCTTTTGTACACACCTATATACTGTTCTATTTAAGAAAATAATGACTTACATAAATGACTGTGTATGATAGACTATTTGCAATATGTGTTTCACAAAGTAGAAATGAAATGGCTAAACCATATCGAATATTGGAACATACGTTGATAGTAAAGTGTTGTTGGAAAATGGGCTATTTTTATAGAAGTTCAAAAATGTTGCAGTGATTATTGGTGTTGCTACAGTTTCAAATTTGTTTTATAACACTACATGGTAAGTGTTGATCTTCATATAAACTTCTCTGTTTGTCCATTTTTAAGGAAAGAGAACAAGTGTAAATAACTCCCATTTTTAGCACTAGGCCAACTAGTAAAAAGCAGAGTAAAAGGCCATAAAATATGTGATAACATCTTTTTATATACACATTTGATAAATAAGGACATAAAGGAAATAAAAGATATCTCAGAAGCCAAATAGATAATATACTGAAATTCAGGCCCTTAACAGAGCCTGATAATTCTGCTAGGGGAAGGGGGGAATAGTAGGTTCAAAAACAAGAGGTCGTGGGTTTTAGTGGCCAACAGTGTCAAGGGAAAACTTCTTGAATTTGGGCAAGGCAAAGTGGGAATGAAACTCTCCCCCTTTTAAAGCCAGAATTGAAAAGTTATATTCTCAATGAAAATGTTCACTATATAAACACACACACACACACACACACACACACACATGCTCACCAGCACAGGAAATTATAAATAAGATTTCCTATCTTGGTCCAGTCACTGGTTTTAAAAAAGAAAACAGAATAAAAGCTCTCTCCAGTATCTAAAACCAGAAGTCTGCCCTTATATGAGTGTAGAGCTTAAATGATCCTCCTTACTTCCTCTATACCATTGTCTATCCCTCCTCCTCTAAAGCCTCTTACCATTGAATCCCACGTCATTAGGAACCCATGCACTCATTCCTTCTTCAAGTCACACACACACCCCTGGATTTTTCCCATAATTCCTTAAGATTTTTAGCTACTGGCTCACATTCACTCTCTTCAACTTTCAACACTTCTCTAGTCACGATTCTTGTAACTACAAATAGAATACAGATTATTTTTCCAATACAATGCATCAATACAATTGATGTCCTTATAAGAGACCTCAGAAATATTTTACCCCCTTCCATCAAGACTGGTGTCTGTGAACCAGGAAACGGCTTCTCACCAGATACTGAACATATTGGATACCTGATCTTGGGCTTCCCAGCCTTCAGAAGCATGAAAAAATTTTTCCATTGTTTATAAATCTATAGTAATTTTGTTACAGCAGCCCAAATGGACTAAGACAGAAGTTGGCACCAGGAGAGAGGTACTACTATAACAAATACTTAAAAATGTGGAAGCTGTGATCACGAGTAACAGATGAAAGAGTTTTGAGATTCTTGCTAAAAAAGTCTTCATTGCCTGACAGCCTGTTAAGAGTGATTCTGGTGAGAGCTCAGAAAGAAAAAAGAGCTTTTGGAGGAAGTACCTAAGTAATGTTGAACAGAAATGGGGATGGCCAAGACCATTCTGATGAAGTTTCAGATGGAAATGAGGCACATGTTATTGGACAATGGAGGAAAGGCTGTCTTTATTATAATATAGTAAAGAACATGGCTGGATTGTGTTCATGTTCTAGTGTTTTGTGAGAAGTAGAAGTTGTAAGTAATGAAATGATATATTTAGCTGAAGCTATTTCTAAGCAAAGTGTTGAAGGTATATATGGCTTGGCTTCTCCTGACTGCTTACAGTAAAATGTGAGAAGAGAGAAATGATTTAAAAACAGAATTGTTAATGAAAAGGGAAGCAGAATATCAAAGATTTAGAAGATTCTCAGCCTATCTACCTGGTAAGAATACTAAGGGTGGGGCCAAGGGACCAAATGATAAGAACATTAGTATGGATGAGCCACCTCAACAGAAAGCAAGAGCTATTCTCCAAAACAATGGAAGAATGACTCTGAAGGCAATTCAGAGATGATAGCACTGACACCCATCACAGTTCCAGAGTGCAAGGCCTGGGGGCAGAGTAGTTTCAAAGGATGGGAAACTCCTGCCTGTAGGACCCTGGAGCCCACCATCCAGCACCATCTCACTACAAGGCTGTGACTACCACATTACACTCTGTTGCCTTGTTTCTTGGCTGCCCCAGCTATAGATCTGGCAGGCCTCAATGAAGCACAGGCCATGGTGGCACCCTTCTGGAGGACATGGGCAGCAAATTTTGGAGGCTTCCATGCAGTGAAAGAACACAGGGTGCCCAGGTTCTTAGGGCACAGCTGCCTCTACCTAGATTTTAAAGAACAGGACCAACAGCCATTGGGGTGGGTCCCGGCAAAAAGCACTCACAAGGTCTGGCTATTCAAAGATTGTGGGGTCACAAAGACCCGAAGTAGGAAAAGAGGGCTGCCTAAAGCCCTCAGGAACCTAACCACTGCCTAGCAAAGCTGAAGGGACTGGACAGCTGCTCCCATGGGTCCAGGAGGTGTGACCATTGCCCCAGCATGTCTGGAAAGCAAGACAAGCCTAAGATATCTGAAGGCAGCCCCTTCCCTAGTTGTCCTGGAGGACAGACAGAGCATTAAGCCAAAGACGATTACTAAGAAGGTCTAGGGTTTAGTGGTGTTTGCCATGCTGGGTTTTGGACTTGCTTAAGGACCTTTTTTCTTTCCTATTTCTCCTTTTTGGAATGGAAATACATATGCTCCACCATTGTATTTTGGAAGCACATACCTTGTTTGATTTCACAGATATATAGTTAGAGAGCAATTTGCCTCAGGATGAATAGACTCTTGAGTCTTGCTCATGTCTGATTTAGATGACATTAAGACAATGCAGAGTTAGCATAGTGATATAAAAATAGACTAATTGAGAGGAATAGAGAACTCAAATCCAGATCCATACAAATAAGGAAATATATAAGAAAGAGGCAACAATATGGATCAGTGAGGAAGGGAAAGACTATTCAACAAAACGTACTGAGATACTTGGCTATTTACATTAAAAAATATATTATCATACCGTAAACATATAATATGATGCCTTCATTATGAAATACGGAATTTTTAGAAGAAGGCATTAGAATGTTTTATATGCTCAGGCTAAGGAAGGAAACTATCCCATCTCCCTTTCCTCTAAAATTCTCCATCTTTTAGAAGGCAGCAAATGGGTCATCTTCTACCTCCACTGTTTGGGTTTTTTAGGTCTCCTTCACCTTCTCCCATTATTCCTATCATACAAAGAACAGTTTATTTTCAATACTTTTCCACATTCTATCTTGTACCCACAACATACTATTCTATTTTCCATCCATACACCTGTTAAAAAAAACTAGATGACAAAGAACTCTCATTTTGCTTGCTATCTAAGCAGCATAAACCTATAAATAGAAGTCCCCCTCTGAAACTTGCACACACACACAAAATAAAATTGTGACCAGGAATCAAAAAGCAGAAATTAAACTGCTTTTAGAAAACAAACTCATAGTAATAAGACACAAACTACTATATAAAACTTTTGTACTCTAGTTGATAAACTTGTTTCCCATGGGAACATAGGTTAAGAATTCTAGAATCACTATATGCATATACTGTAATTAATCAATTTAAGCAATGGATGGAGGATGGAGTATCCAGGTTTTTCAATGTTGAAGTTAAGCTTTCAGATAAGCAAGGACATGAAGCTTGAACCCTTTATATGATAATGAATAATTAGATAATTGATAACTAGAGTTGGAGACATCAGCATGAACTCACATATAACTTAATATACATACAGATGGTTACACATAGGAATATTTATAGATGTGGATATGTATTTATATGCATTAGCATGCACACACATATATTTCCTTGCTCTGTCAACCAGAGGGATTAGAAACAATGACACTCCAGTAGCAATGAGTACACCTAGCACCCAGATCTTAGTTTCTAATACTATCTCTAATAAGAGATTAAGTATTAGTTTCTAATACTATCTCTAATAAGAGAATCAGGTCTTCTAAAAGAAATGGCTAATTTTAAGACTATAGCAGAAAGTTTACAAGATGAGTGTGGAACACCTTAGAGTGCCAGAAAGTAAAGAAATTCTCGGAAGAAAAGAAAAAACCCACAATGATGGTAATATGTCAAAGGGAACTCAAAAAGCCAACTGTAACATCTCCCACTGGCCAAAGCTGAAAAAATTTAAGTAACAAAATAAATAAAGTAATAATGTATTATAATTGAAATATCAACTAAGTATTCTTGACTTCATGCTTATATAAATGATTAAGTAAAATAAATAAAGAGAACAATCTCCTGTGCATATTTCCAAATAAATTATGTACATACTCCACCCTCAAGTTGGCAAAGCCTACCTCCCTACTCTTGAACTGTGGACTGTCTTCCAAATAACAGTGCAAGAAAAGAGGGCAGGGAAAAGAGCAATTTTATCATGGGGAAACCTGATGGATACCAATTCAGTCAGGTGATCAAGGCTACATCAACAATGATAACTCCGTGGCTTGTGTGTTGTTAATAAGCTCTAATGAGAATTACACTTTACTTCTGTGGTCTCCTCCCAAAAACAAGTCCAGTTTATTCGTTATAAAAATCATCAGGCAAATACTGATTTGGGGGCCATTCTCAAAATACATGATCGATACTCTACAATATTCTTAAGATCACCAAAAACAAGGAAATCTTAGAAATTGTCGTAGCCTCATAGCCCCAAAGGAGCCATGGCATCAAAACGTAATTTGGTATCTTGGATGGGATCTTGGAACAAAAGAAAGAAGATTAGGTTAAAACTAAGAAATATAGTATGGATTTAGTTAATGTGTCAATATTCATTCATTAATTGTGACAAATACCCCATATTAACATAAGATACAAACAATTATGGAAGATTGTTGTGAAGCATGTGGGAACTCTCTACTATTTTCATGTTTTTTTCTGCAAACTTGAAACTATTCTAAAATACAAAGTTTATTAAAAAAATAAACGAAGTTCTCCAAAATCAGTGTTGAATATCTTGGGCCTTTTGACAAAGGATCAAATGGGGGTGATGGCAGGTAGGGGGAGGGGATCCTCTGGGGTCAAGTACAGCCCAAATGTCATCTCAGAATTTCCCTAATGATTTGATCTAACATAATCTCCATGTTACTCGTTGCCACAGTTCTTTATTTTATTCTCTTCTCAGAACTTAGCACAACCTAAGTAGTCTTGTAAACTTATCTCATGTACCTTCTGTCTCCTGAAGTAAAATGTAAGTTCCATGAGACCAGGCACCAAGTCTGTCTTATTTAATCCTTTGCTTTGAACAGTATCTGGCATTAGGGGGGTACTCATCAGATGTTCGCTGGATAAATGATCTTTAAAATTACTCAGAATCAGGAAATTATATGCCCACACAAGATGAAACCAAAACACTTACCATGTCACCTCAGGAGTATGATACTCTGTCAAGCTTCTTACCCCACCCGGAAATATTGACCAGACACGCATGTCATTTTATAAATGAGGTGTATAAATAAGAAATCACCCATTTTAATGTCTTTGACCTTAGGTAAAGACATATTATTGTATTAATAATAAGAGTTATGGAATTCAAAGGGCACTCCTAACCATGAATTCAAGGGGAAAGATTAAATAATTATTTGCTATTTATATCTCAGTGTCTGTGGCAGTACTCAGTACCATATAAATATGGAACTAGGAGAGACAAGTTTTATGGGATGAAACCACACCAACTTTCTAAGCTCAGTTATGAGTTTCTTTCCCTATGTTTCCTGAGAGCAAGAAGTGAGATTTATAAATAAAATAATTTACCCACTGAAATCTGTAAACTGTTTTTGCTATTGGAAATTGTGTTTCTTCATTTAAAGTATGAGATATGTTTTTATGAGAATTAAATATTCTCACTTATACTGCCAAATAAATTCTCTAGCCTTGTATTAGTGTACCTTCCCCTCTTTATATTATGCGGATTCATTAGCTAGTCAAAACAAACAAGCAGGCACATACACCAGCCAGTGGCTGGATCTGGTTTTCTCCTTGCAGAATTGCAAACTATAACCAGTTCAAAACTAGGCACAATATAAAGCCTTGTTTTTTTCACCAAGGGAGAAAAAATAATATCTTCAACATCCACTGAAGGCTTACTATGAGTCAAACACTGTCCTAAGCATTTTATTACTATTTTTAAATTTAATCTTCACAGCAGCCCAGTGGAACAGGTTCAGTAATTATTCCAATTAAGTAAATTAAGAAACAGAAAGTATAAGCAGCTTGTTCCAAGTCACACCTCTAGTAAGTGATAAGATTCAGAACCAGACATTCTGATTCTATTATTCTACAGAATAAATGCTTAACCAGTATATAAATAATTTCTTTGGGCCTAATCCAACTGCAATGATGAGAAAGCCACAGTGACAAAAATAGAGTCTTATTGAAGTTTAAGTTCATGATCTTTCTCACTTTGCCTTCTTTAAGTAAACATATGTCTCCAATCAGTGGAAATCTGAATGTATACCGATTTGACTTTTAAAAAAGGTAATGAGTATTATAAACGTGGAATGAAACAAGTAATTTGTTATTAACAAATTTCTGATGATCAGTCAAGATGTATAAAAATAGAAATCTTCTTCATTCCCATAAGGTATTGCTAGATTGATTCTCTTATGGCACAAATTAATTATATCAGTACTGTATTCAAATGCTACAGTGTCTTTAACTTATTGAAGGACTACTGAACAGATTGTAGGATTCTTAGGATTCAGGGTCCCCATATATTGACCCAAATTTACCTCTCCATTAATTACTTACTTATAAATCACACCACGGGCAATCCAAACATGCTTTCCAGTCTCCTATTTCTACCCCATTGCTTAAGACAGATCTTCTTCCCAAAATAATCTCCTTCCAATGTCCATTTGGAGAAATACCCCCAGCTCTTCAACAGCCAAATTTCATGAGCCTGATTAGGTGTCTGAAATCAGAAAAGTCACCTTCCTCCTAACTCTCACAGACCTGTGTTCACACTTACTTTATGCTATTTGCATATCACACAAAGTACGATGACATGTACATATCACCCACCTAAAGATAAAATCTTCAGAAGCATAAATTGTGACTTTTTATAACCTGTCACCCGAGTTCACTATCTTATATTTGCTCTATGAAGATCTGTGAAGAAATTAATGAAATATGTATACTTGGATGCACTATCATTGTCATCTCCATTTATCTGATGAAAAATACTGTATTAGAAACTATAAAAAGTGAAGAATATAGAATAAAGAAATTTCTTACCATCTTCATGTTATTTATATATATCAGTGATCATCTCTCCCTTGACAAAATTATTAATTTAATTTTTTATTAAAGATTTTATTTATTTATTCATGAGAGACACAGAGAGAGAGAGGCAGAGACATAGGCAGAGAGAGAAGCAGGGAGCCTACTGCAGGACTCGAACCCAGGACTCCAGGATCACGCCCTGAGCTGAAGGCAGACGCTCAACCACTGAGCCACCCAGGCATCCCAAAATTATTAATTTTAAATTAACTATTAATATTACTCATGACTGTCCATTAATTCTCAATGTGGAACTAAGAAAACACATGGATACAAACTAAAGACAAGTAAGTCTTCACGTAAATAAAAAGTAAAATGCAATTCAAGGCTAACATATTAATCAGGGGAAAAGGCTATAATCTAAAGTTTAGTGGGGTCTTACCTTAGGCAGTCTTCATGCCATGTATATATTAATATGAGACATGCTCAGTCAATATACAATAAGCACCCTAGTTTTATTTAGTTACAATATTTGATATCTATTACTATTGTCATTATGGTTTAAAATTTGGATAAAGTGTTTTGAGTGGTAAATCCCTTAGCATATAGTTTTTTAAATCTTTTTTAAAATTTTTATTTTTTTAATTCCAGTATAGCTAATATGCAGTGTTTTATTAGTTTCAGGTGTACAATAGAGTGATTCCACAATTCTATACATTACTCAGTGCTCATCGTGATAAGTGTACATTTAATACCCTTCACCTATTTCACCCATCCTCCATCTTCCCCTCCTCTCACCTCTGGTAGCCATCAGTGTGTTATAGTTCAGAGTCTGTTTCTTGGTTTGTCTCTCTCACTCTTTCTTTTCCTTTTGCTCTTTTGTTTTGTTTCTTAAATTTCACATGTGCGTAAAGTCCTATGGCATTTGTCATTTTCTGACTTATTTCACTTAGTGCTATACTCTCTAGCTTCATCCATGCTATTGCAAATGGCAAAATTTCATTATTTTAAGGCTGGGTAGTATTCCATTCATCTTACAAGTAATCCACATTTATAGTGGAAAAAATTAGAAAATGTGAACAAACAAAATGTTCAAGAAAAGAAAGGCATTACTACACCTGTTGCACAAAGAGAATTGCTGGGCACATCCTATTATACATTCTTACATTATACATTTATTATGTATATCAAAAACTAAGATCACACTACAAATACAGTTTTGTAAACCGTTTTTCTCCCATAACACATGAATATTTTCTCATACTGATGAATATCGATTGCCATAATTTTAATGGCTGAATATTCATGAATTCTTTTTGTATGCCTCAAAGGCTGTTTTTAACTATATAATAAACAACACTAATATGAACATCCTTTACATGCATCTTTGGTTATTTGTCCAGATATCTCCTCAAGAAAAATAATTTGATGTGAATTATTGCTTGAATATATATAAATATTGTAATAATATATGAAACATTGCTAAAGCTCTCTGAAAGACTGCACTGGTTTAATTTTATAAGAGGTATAAAACTGCCCATTTGCTCCTTGCTAACACTAGATGTCAACTCTAAATTTAACATGTGCTTACTAAAAGGAGAAAATATTCTCTCATAGCTGTTTTAATTCAGGCACAGTTGTTTAGCCAAATTAATACCATAAGTGCCTCTAATTATGAGGGATAAGACCTAAATCAGACCCTTCAGCTCCCAAACAGCAGGAATGATTTCCAAGTGGCATTTTCATACTTCAACCCAGACTTTAATTAACTCTTCTAAGAAAGACCCATTTTTTTTTAATCAAATAACAACAAAAAAAAAACTAAGCCATGAATTGGAGTCTTGCCTCACAGCCAACCTCATTGCAATGAGACCAGCATGGATTCTTTCGGTCTTTCTCGTGTTCTTATACCTTTGGGCTTCTGAGACTTCTTGTTTTACATGAGTCTCATCCTTGGAACTTGCTCAGTTGGAAGGAGAGTTATGATTAAAAGCAAACTCGGCCCCTCCATCTTGTTGGCTGTGTACCTTTCCTGGTGCCGTCTCTCTGTCTACTTTAATGATCTTCTCCTAGCAGGTGGGCAAGGGCCAGGATAAGCCATGCCACTGTAGAATTCAAGGAACACGATCTGTCAATATAATTGGCACCCTATCTGTCAGAGGATCTCTTAGAAACACACATAATTACAGGGCACAATCTTCTCCTTGAAAGTAAAGAACTTAATAAACATAATGTCCATAGGGTGCACAGACAAAAGCAACTCTCCTGGTTCCCCTCTGAGTATTTCACTGCCACTTCCTACCCCCATGCATCCGGTAATAAAGTGACCCTCAAACAAGGATGAATAATTTATTATATTTTTCAAGTTGTCATAAGGTAGAGTTGCCAGTTGTTACCTAATGCTGACTGGCAAAGTGAAGTCTAACTTTGGAGAAACTAATAATGTTTCTTTTCCTTGTGCTTCAGGCTTTCTTCAGACTAACCCCACCCCTAAACTTCCTAAAACTAAACAGGAAAAACAACAGTGGTAATGCTCTGTACAGGATAGAACTGGTCACCAGCACACCTTAGTATTGCCTGTTATGAAAAAAAAAAAAGACAGACAAACAAATAGAAACCTTTACTGAAATGAGCAAAGGCTCACAAATTGAAAGGCAAACAGGACGAAATTAATAACAGATAAAGCCAGATCTCCAGGTTTCACTTCTTAGCTGTGTGACGTTGGACAAGTTAATTATTTTTACAATGTTCTTTCCTACAAAATGAAATGATAACAGATAAGAGAAAAAACTAGATGGAGGGAAAATGAGTAGTTTATAGTCTTCTATATTCACTCATGGTGAGCTATCTTTGGCTTCCGATGGTTGATTCCGTTTTTCTCTTTAATATTATTTTTCCATAGGTCATACAATCACATGGCATAAAATATGAAAGTTGCAAAAGGAAGAGCCCACAGGAAAAACTATCTCTCCGGTCCTAAACTCCAGACACCCAGTTTTCCTTCTCTAGGTAGAAAAAATTTTTATCATTTCCCTTATGTTGTGCCAAAGGTATCATATATATATATATAATATATATATATATTATATATATATATAATATACATGCAAATATAATCTTTTTACCCTATATTATATATATATTAGGATACCAATGCACCTGTTTGCATCTTGATTTTTTCATAGTTAATGTGGAGATCTTTCCATATCAGGATTTAAAAACTCTTCTTATTCCTTTATATAGTTCCATAGTATTCCCTTTGGGGGATGCTACATAATTTCTCCCCATTGATGGATATTAAGGTTGTTTTCTAATACTTAGCTATTTCAAAAAAATTACTACCCCACATAAACTCAGATATATCATTTCCCATACACAAAGTACATCTTTAGATATAAATTCTTAGAGGTAGAATTGCATTTTGTTATTTTGCATTTGTCATTTTGATAGCTATTTCCTATTCCCCCCTAGAGATTATAACAATTTGCATTCCTATCCAAAACATCTCAGAGTGTCTGGTCCCCCAATCCCTCATCAACATTGTTATATATGCCAAACTGGTATGTCAAATTGGTATCTCGGTATAGTTTTGATTTGTAGTTTTCATATCTTGAATGAGGCTGGGCATTTTTTCACATATTTGAGCCATTTATTTTTCTCTGAACTGTCTTTGGTCATTTTCTCTATTGGGTTATTGGAGAGTTTTTCATTAGAAAATCAATTTAGAAAAATTCATCCTTTCAAATATGTTTGGTTTGTTGTCTTTTGACCTTTGTTCATAGATGGTTGTGATGATGATGGTGATAATGATGATCTAGTTGAGTTGATCAATATTATTCACATATAAATTCTGAATATGTAATAATTATATTTAATTCTATGATATCTTCTAAAAATTAGATTTTAGTTTTTATATTAAATCTATGATACATGTGTAACTTTTTTGGTGTTAAGTTGTGAAGTTGGAATCCAACTTCAGCTTATTTTTCCAAATGGCCACTCAATTGACTTAGTATCATTCACTAAATTCTAAGGGTTATATCTCATTCGGTACTAACACACATAGTTTGAATCTGGAAGTGTATATGAGATAAATGAAAAATACAGGATGGTGGAGAAAGCAATTGGCTGAGAGTCCTGAGTCCCAGTAGCTAAGCTTAGATTCATCTCTAAATTATTTGATTTTTTTTAAGCTTTATTTATTTATTTTGGAGAAAGAGTGAGTGTGAGTGTGGGGAGGAGCAGAAACAGATATAAAGGGAAAGAGAACCTCCAGCAGACTCCTCTCTAAACAAAAAGTGTGACACAGGGCTTGATCCCAGGACCTGAGATCATTACCTGAGCCAAAACCAGGAGTCAGAGGCTCAACTAATTGAGCCACCCAGGCACCCCTCTGACTTCATTGATTAATCAGGTTGTTTTATTTCTGCTTTCAGTATCACCCTCTTCATATATTTATACATACATGCTACAAGACTGATTTTTCTAAAAGACAAATACAATAATACAATTATTTTCCTGCTTAAACACTGCCAATAGTTCCACAACACATTATAGAATAAAGTCTCAATTTTTAATATAATATTCTTCTTGAACAAATGTTCTGGCTACTTGTTAGATTACTTCTCTGATATTGCATTTTCAGTTTAAATTTTAGCAAATGTAATTATATACCATATCTCTCCAAGAAGAATACATGCTCTGTGAGGGGAAGGGCCAAAAATCTCATCTACCACATTTGAATATATGATAGGTATTAGAAAATAGATTTTTGAACTAAAGTTAGTTCTCTTATCTATTCATCTAATGCCTTTCTATGCAACTCTTTTAGCGAACTTCTTAAGCATCAGGTCCTATACTTGCAGAAAAGGATTGGGTAATTGTATCTGCCTCCTACCCATCTTATAAGGAAGAATACTGGCTAAAATATTTATTTATAGCCTTGCAATATGAAGGCAACTGTAAGAAATTCCATAATAATACATAGAGGTTAAAAAAGAAAGCCTGGTCCTTTAGATGCAGACTTTTAATATCTCACACATATAGAAGGAGTAGTAATATTTCTCAGTCTCCTAGTGACTAAAAGAATCACATTTCAGATAAGATGAATATGCAAATATCCTCAAATAGACGTTATCAGTAGCCTAATGGGTTACAGAATAACCGTGGAAATGTAGCAACTACAAATCAGATGTCCAGAGCTTGAAATCTGCATTAATTTTCTAGACTGCTGCTTCCAGGCAATCTCAGAAGGATGGTACTTTCTATTCTGTCCTCAGGTCACCCAGATCTCATTCTTTCTGTAGATGAAGAGCTGGGACATACTGCACCGTGTCATCCTTTTGCCTGATCTGTGAGCAGTTTTAACGGAATGACAGGACACCACCGAAACCCGATGCTCTAGGACAGATGGCCACATGGTCCCTGCCAGCACGGCTGAGAACACATGTTACTGCCAAGGAATAGAGGCTGCAGGGGAAGCTCATGAGCTGTTATTCCAGGGACTCTTGCTCGAAGGGCTGTCACCTTTCAGTCTATGCCTGGGTTTCCATTCTAGTCACAGCTGCCAGTAAGTGAATAACTCTACAACTCATCAAATTCACTTGATATCTACCACTCCCAGTCAGAAAAGGCTGCAATGATCAAACTTACACACTGTATTTATTTCAATCGCCACCTGGCATCAGACTCAATTGACATATGCAAGGAAACCACCCATCCAGAGGGGTTAACACAGGCTTGATTCTTGCCATAACAGCAGCAGAAGCCAAATCACGCAATTTCTGGAGGGAAAAAGGGAAGTGTGAGAAAAGACACACCAATTTTTGGGCCACCTTCTTAATTACTGCTGGTCCTTTAAAAAAAACAATACATGCAAAGTTTAAATCTTCATTTGGTAGACTCTAACTTTTTATTTTTATCAGATTATATAACTCCTCTCGTTAAAACTCAACGATCGCAGTTAGAATAAAATGCAAAATCCTCATCATCCATATAGAACAAATGGTCTGCATCATCTTGAACTCTTCCCTTATTTTCCATACTCTGGCACACTGGTTTTCTTTCTTTTGCTTAAATATTTGAAGAGCACTTACTGGCCCCAAGCACTTGGTGCTTGGACTTCCCATAACTTTCTCTCACAATTCAGGACTCAACTCAAATTTGATTTGAGCTTTCTTTTATTACCCTGTCCAAAACAGCCCTCTTCTTCAGGTCTCCAATCTCTATTTCAATTTCCATGTGTCATGTCCCTAATAGCTCTTGATGTGCCCGGGCACACAAGTGCACACATGCACACATACACACACAGACCCCATTATCAGGCGCACGGTGGGTACTCATTAATATGAAATCAATGCATCAGTAACAAATAGTTTTAATATTTTGTTTAGACAAGCAGATATTTCCAAGATATGAAATGGGTAGGCACAGGGCAGTAATGTCTTTGAAAAGGAGGGGGAAGGCTCCTTTAAATAGCACAGAGCCTTGTGCTTAGAGCTGAAGTGGCCACTGCATCACTTTGCCAAGCGGCTCACTTCTTTTGTCACTTTCTTCAGCTCTTCCTTTTGGACAGCTCATAACCAAAAGAAGTTAGTGAGAAACAGGATTCAGTAATTAGATTATAAAATGTGTTTTTAAAATAGTCAAGCACTTCAGGTCATTGCTCCAAAAAAGTATATATACAAACAACGCATACTTTCAAAAGCCCAAAAATAGTTCTCTTCTAATAATAATTCTACACAAATAATGTGTTCTTTTTGTAAAGCATTTCAAATCATAGCCACTATTTTTCATTCCAAGGGTGAAAATAAGAGTTCTATTGTTTCTAACAATGCTTTTTGGTCTTCACAATTTCAAAAGTAGAACCATTGTTGTTGTTTTTTCAAATTAAATGTAGCAGGACTGTGACCCTATCATATTGTCCTTTATATGCCAGAAAGGAAATAGAAAATGATAGGTTATTAATGGCTGAAAATTAGTTCACTTGGTCTATATGGGGCAACTCTCCTCCTGCTTCAAACACTTAAACCCATATTCATGTCAGGATAATAAATCACAGACTAATCACTGAAAACATGAAGAAACATCATATCAAGAAAAAATTCATTGAGGAAGAAGGATCCATGTTATCTTCAGTGGGTCTGGGTTGACCTCTCTGGAATGCTGATGGTTAGCTTTATATAGCACAACATTCTGTCTTCCTTCCTCTCAGATGAATGTGTAAGCGAGGATGATGACCTCTTGGTATACACAGGAGCAAGAACTTTAAAAGAGATGTCAGAGTAAATCACCAAAAGGCTGCTAAATATGAAATCAGGAGATAAAGGGTCAAATCCTGGCTCTACTTGCTATAGATGAGTGGCCTGGGGCAAGTTATTTAACTTCTCTAAAAACTGGTCTGTCTACAGATACATATCAAGAAGGATTTCAAAGGGAATGTAATAAGATGATTAAAAAAATTCCAACATACAGTCTAGTATATAGATTATCAATAAAAGGTTTCCTTCCTCTTTCCATCCCTTCCTCAAAACAGATTCTGTAGAGGTACCTGGGGGGCTCCATCAGTAAAGCAGCTGCCTTCAGCTCAGGTCATCACCCAAGGTCCCAGGATGGAGCCTGCATGGGGCTCCCTGCAAGGCGGGAGTCTGCTTCTCCTTCTGTCTTATGCCCTGCCCCTCACATCTCTCTCTCTCAAATAAATAAATAAAATCTTAAAAAAAAAAAAAAACCCACAGGACAGACTCTGTAGAGTTAATATAAAATCAGTGATTTTAAAACAATAAGTAGATTTTAAAACAATAAGTATAAAATCAATAGAATTTCATAGATTTGTGTTGAATATTTGGGGCCGTACCTCCTATAATTGAAAATAATCTGCTTGTCTAAGTAGAAAACCATTATACCTTAAAATTATAACTATTTCCCTTATTTTTAGCCATACTTGTTGTTTTATAGAGATTTCCAGTGTGTGGAAATGTAGATTTTTCTAAAACTATGATAATATTTATGTTTAAGTCCAATATTAGTTTTACCATCACATCATTTCAGCAAATATTTAAAGAACATGACTATGTAGCCCATGTTGTATCACAGGCTAGAAACGATAAGTCCTTACTCTCAAGGAGATCTGGTCTAGTGGTAAAAAGGATACAGAAATTAGCGATTGCATAGCAATGAGGTAAATATTTTAAATAAGGGCATGGAAAAAGCGATGCTGAAGCAGAATGGGAACACATAACTTTGGCTGAATAAGTGCAGAGAGGAAGGATTTAGGAAAGTTCCCTTAGATAGAATGACCTTTGAGCCAAAGTTGGCAGATGGGAGCGTGGATCTGAAAATCAGAAGAAACACAAAAGGTTGAAATAGACATTTAGTGTCCTTAATGTTTTAGTGGTAAGAGTACGGATAATATTGTTCAAGGTCAGTGTGTAAAATGAGAAGAAAAACACCCTAAGATTAAATTATTGGTTTACCAGTCAGCTTTTCTTATTATAACAAATAACCCTAATATCAGTAACTTACATAAAAAGGCACTTATTTCTTGCTCATTCACCTTATAATTAGGGCTTGGTTGACCTCAGCTCTGCTGGTCATTACTGAGCTAGGCTGGGTTTGACTGGGCCCCATCAATCTTTTCACCCCAGGACTCAGAATGAAGGAGAACCTATAACCCGAAAAGGCTTTTCTCTTGGTAGAGAGTACCAGTAAAAGAGACATAGTAAACTCACACAAATACAATTAAATCTTCAGCTCAGATGTGACAAATGTCACATCCCATTTGCCAAAATGTGTCAAATGATCATGCTCAAAGCCACTAAGGCAGAGGCAGATGAACACAAGTAAACAGGCAAGTTAAATGTAATTGGGAAGATACATAATCATTGGAAGAGAAGAATCATTGGAAACAATAATGCTTTTTTAAAATTTTTATTTAAACTCAATTTAGTTAACACAGAGTATATTATTAGTTTTTGTGGTAGAATTTAGTGATTCATCAGTTGCATATAACATCAAGTGCCTTCCTTAATGCCCATCACCCAGTTTCCCCACCCACCTCCCCTCAAATAATGCTTAAAAAAAAATCATAATCTACCTTTTCTTATGTTCCTTTTCATTTCTGAAACTTGTATTTGTACCTTTTTATTCTTCCTTATTAACAGTTTTGATAAACTCTGCCAGCGAACATACTACTTCAAATATAATTTTTAGGGCCTCATTCCTAAATACTAATAGACAATCAAGGATCATCAGATACTAATTCTAACACATGAAAAAATTAACACAAATTTTAAAAACTTGAGGAAAATAGAATGCCAATATTAGAAAAAAAATTTTAAGACTTTGTCTCAGGTTGTGATCCCAGGATCCCAGGATCGAGTCCTACGTTGGGCTCCTGGTATGGAGCCTGCTTCTCCCTCCTCCTGTGTCTCTGCCTCTCTCTCTGTGTGTGTGTGTGTGTGTGTGTGTGTGTGTGTCTATCATAAATAAAAATATAAATAAATAAATAAATAAATAAATAAATAAATAAATAAATAAATCTTTAAAAAGAAAGACTGTGTTGTATATTTGCAAGTTTCTAAGAAAGTAGATCTTAAAAAAAAGCACACGAAAACAGTTATTAATCTTCTCAAAAATCAAATACTTCATTTACAAAGCAGAGGGTATTAAAAAAAGGAACACTTCAAAGGAAAAAAAAGACAGCTCTTAACACAAATGTCCTTTAAATAGTTCCTGAAATAACATGATGGTGAAAGTATATATTGTAGTCCAAAATAGCGTTTGAGAGAATCTCTTTCTGTAGTAGCTTTCTACTGGTTGCTCTAGGTGTCACGTTATATACGCATCACCTAATACAGCTCACTAGTGCCATCATTTTACCATTTTGAATGAAATGCAGAGAGCTTATTCTAATTATGGCCCTTAATTCTCCCCATTTATAATAATACTTGTCTTAAATATTTCCTCCACATACGTTTTCAACCCATACCAGGGGGCATTCACTTCAACTACCAATCATAATTGAGAAAATCATAGAGGACAAGGGAAAGGTATGTATATTTATTCCTCCCATTGTTCTTTCTGTGTCCTGACCTTCCTAAATACTTCATTTTATTACTTTGTTTTCCTGAAGTTTGTCTATCCTGTGTCTTGCTGGGGATTTCTTTAGAGAAGAAATTAGGCAATGCCTTTTTCAAGATTTGCCCAGTTTTTTCAATCTGCAGGTTTATGCATTTTGCCAAATTTGCATCTTTAGGCATTATTTCTCTGAGCACTTTTTTCAACTCCAACATTCTGATGAAATAAATGTTATATCTCTTGTTATACTCTCCTAACTATCTGAAGCTGGTTTATTTTTTTCAGTCTGTTTTCTGTTTGTTGTTTAGATGAGATGATTTTGATTTTTGCATTTTATAGTTCCTTGGTTTTTTACACTGTCACCTGCAGTCTGCTGTTGAGCACATCCGTTGAAGGTTTTGCTTTTTGTTTTTTTTCAATTATTATATTTTTCCATTCTAAATATTCCATGTGTTGTGTGTGTGTACGTATGTATGTATGCATGTGTTCTATTTCTTTGCTGATACTATTTTTCACTTATTTCAAATATATCCATCCATAACTGACCACTGATGCATTTTTTATGCTAGTGAACTTTAAAAGCTTTGTCAGAGAATTTGAACATTATCTTGGCATCCTTTGGTTGTGATGATAGTGGTGGTGGTGTTTTCATGTAACTTGAAATTTTTCTAGTTCTTTCCATGACAAGTTTGGTTTTTTTTTTAATTGAAACCTGGAAAATTACAGTATTGTTATAACACTCTGGATCTCATTTAAACCATCGATTTTATCTGGCTTCCTTTGACATAATTCAAACAAGGAAAGTGGCAAACAAGTACTTGTAGAAGTCTTGGTTCCCCACTCAGTTCTCAATGATGTCTGAGCTGGGGACTCATTACTGTTTGATAAGAGTTCTGGATCTCCAGATGGCTTCCATCTGTGAGGAGGAGAAAGGTGGCCCTGCTTCCACTAGATAGTGATAAGAGGCTTGATTCTCCACTAGGTATCCTGTGACAGACTACTAGCTGGGATGGGGAGGGACATCTCATTATTGCTGGAAGTAGGGCAAATCCAGATTCCTCTTATGGTCTCTCCTGATATCATAGGGAAATGGAGGACTCATTATCACCCAGTGAGGATGAAAGTCTCAACTCAATCTTCTCTGACACCACCCTGATGAATGATTAGGGTTCCTGGTGGTGGTTTGCAGGTGGGTGGGGGTGTGTGGTGTTTGACTGAGGTAGAGTTTTACTGTCTAAAAGTTTTCTATCTTGTAGCCGGCCCTTTTCTTGGTCCTTTGACTACAGACAGGAGGCTTTTGTTGAAACTTTTTTTGTCTACAGTCATTGACATTTCAAGGTTTCTAATTCCTTCGGCCCCAAGTCTAAGATACAGAAGGCAAAAAGTGAGGAGACTCTAGGAAATTCATCAACATGTCATTTCTTGGGCCCAAGGATTCTAACCCATCTGCCTACTTTCCATCTTTCTGAGTTACCTTAATATATTTTTATGGCATATATTATAATGAGATATAATACAGTATTATATTTTATATGACATGTATTTATTTTCATTCTATGGTTCGTAGCTATATTGAGAAGAATAGGGAAAGTATATCTACTCCATGTTCCCAGAAGTGGAAGCCCATTTTCACTTTTAACATCTTACTGACTTTCCTTCATTGTTAATGACCATACTTGAATTTTTATCTATTTTAACTTTTTGATTACTTTTACATTTTTACCTTTTCAGATTATTTTCCTCACTCAAGTGCTTAGAATACTAATCCTGCAATTCATTGTATCTACAAATTCCCTTCATTCTGGTTCATTTCCTCCTGTGGTCTGTAAGTTTTGAATGAGTGTTTATCTTCAGCCTGACTATTTTCTTTCCTGAGTGAATCCCTTTCCTCTTATATTATAGAATCCCTAGAGAGCAATTTTGTGGGGTACATGGGTGGCTCAGTCGGTTAAGCAGCTGCCTTCAGCTTGGGTCATGATCCCAGAGTCCTGGGATTAAGCCCCACATCAGGCTCCCTGCTTTGTGAGAAGTCTGCTCCCTCTCCCTCTGTGCCTTCCCTGCTTGTGCTCTTTCTCTGTGTCAAATGAATAAATAAAATATTAAAAAAAAAAAAACAAAAAAAAAGCAATGTTGTTTCACTGCTATTGGGCACCTCTGAGAATTCACTTGTCCAGGATGAGTATTTACATTTTTAATATGTCAGTTTAAAATTCATTTCTATACATGGAGAATGAATTAGTATTCCATACTTAGGCATAGTGTGGTATCTGAATATCAGTTCTTAATTTAGGCATTTTTTCCCCTACTCCAAACATAGAGGAGATAGGCTTCTATGTCATTTCCTGGGACTTATGATGTTTTCTCACTTATCTGACAAACTGGGCAGCTCGAAAGGGTTCTCAGCTTTGTGTTGGTGTCTGCTCTCACCTCACATGGGCCTTTGGTCACATCTCTTATCCTGTATGGACATTAAAACCCTAGCACCTAGCCACTATGTCTTCTATCTGTTTGTATATCTTTGGTTCGGTTTGACATCTCTTATTTGTCTAGCTATAAATTATTTCTCACACCCTGGGATTGTGTTAATGTGTGCTGATGCCAGCTCCTGCAGGCTGGCAAGGGTTAATGGTTACATTTTCAGCAATTTGTAAACTGATCATTATAAACATGCTGGTTAAAATACGCATTTCTAAATATTTATGTTAGATGTTTTCTGTTAATTCAGAAAGCCATGATGCCAAGATCAGAATTTTGTCATTGATTAAAGCACCTGGGTGGTTCAGTCAGTTAAGCTTTTGCCTTCAGCTCAGGTCATGATCTCAGTGTCCTGGGACAGAGCCCCATGTAGGGCTCCCTGCTCAGGTGAAAGTCTGCTTCTCTGTCTCTCCCCTCATTCGTGTGCTCTTTCTCTAATAAATAATAAAATCTTTAAAAAGAAAAAAGGATTTTGTCATTGATTTAACGAAGTCAGAAACTACTTCGAAAATTATTTTACTTTTCATCCAGGGCAATATCCTTCCACCCTCTCCCTCTCCCTTACAAAGATGAGAAAAAGAAGGCTCAGAGATCAAATGGCAAGAGTCTGTACAAGGGATTTCCCTTTACTCTCTATTTCTCCACTGTTCTTTCTAATATTTCATCCTGTGGTCCTGCCTGTACTTGTTTATGTAAAAGATTATTTCTCCACTTTTCTTCTAAAACAAGTCCCAATAAAAGGATGAAGATGCTAAGTCTCTTTCTTCCAAGTGGCAGGGTAATGGAAGCATCATTAAGAGCTGTCTAGGCCCTGGTAGCTCCCTTGAGATACCTCGGTTGGAGCAATCAGAGAAGCCACTTCTGTAAATTATTTTTTTAAGATTTATTTGTTTTAGAGAGAGAGAGAGGATGAGAGTGTGAAAGTAAGGGGAGGGGCAGTGGGAGAGAATCCTTAGACCCCCCCACTGAGCGCAGAGCCCAACACAGTGCTCATTCCCAGGACACTGACATCATGACCTGAGCCAAAATCAAAAGCCAGCTGCCTAACCAACTGAGCCACCCAGGCACCCCCGAGAAATCGCTTCTAAAAGACGAATATCTTTCTGCATTTCCCCAGAGGACACTAACACTTGTCTAACAGCCCCCGTGCCAATGAAAGTTTCTAGAAGTCAGCTTCACCAAGCTTTTATATAGCCAGACAGATGTAATTTTGAACCATTTCTATTTTTTCTCATTTTCTACCTTACCCTTTCCTCTTTCTCTTCTTTTCCTTTGCAGCTTCTTCATTTCACAGATTCCACCACCACCACCACCACCACCACCACCACCACCATCATCATTATCATCATCATCATCCTTATTATTTTACTAAAGCAATCATCGAAATGCCTATCTAAATATTCATTAACAAGCCCTATGAATGCATTGTTTCCCAAACACTGCATTTTGTAAGAAAATGGTAAATTTCTAGTTAGTAGCAGGACATGTCTTACCAAGGTACTAAAAAAGGCAGTGGCTGAAGACATATGTCAAAAACATACAAAAAGTCAAAACCTAGAAATGCCATCAATTAGTAGGACATTTGTAATCCTCACTGTAGATAACTCTTAAATAGATCCAGATCAACATGCAACTATGATGCTAATGGGACTTATGTTCAGGATTGTTGAGGATCCAGGGATTATTCAGTTCAACTCCTTTTCCTGAAAAACGAGGAAGGAAAACTAAGAAAGCAAGACTCAACTCTATTTTCAAACTCCTAGATTATACCACTCTTCTATGTTACCCTCTTCAAGCATGTAATAAAATCTCCTTGTCACTTTAATGATACAAGCTGAATTCACTTGAATGTCATTTCTGTGACAAAATCATTTAAAAGGTCATGCTCTGTGGTCCAGACAGCCAGTATTAGCCAAAAAGTAATACGTTGATAAGTATTTGATGCTTCTGTTCCTATATGAAAATATGCCCTCCATGATTAGCTGTCACAATGTCATCCCCATAAAAAGAAATGTTCTTAACAGAATAGTGTAAGAGTTACATTAATACCTCTGGAACCAGACTGCCCGGGTGTGAATGTTATTTTAATCATATCCTAGCTGTGTGACTTTGGGCACATCACTGATGTTCTCTGTTTTACTTTTCTCATTTACAAAATATGGATGATGATAGTAACTACATTTGGGTTGTCTTGAATATCGAATGAACCATACGTCTAAAATACGTAGAACACTTTCTGATGCAAAGTAAATGCCACTTGAAGAGATCAGTGATTATAACAGATTATTTTTTTAAATGCCTGAAATGATCTCTCTTCCTATCCCGATGCTCCTTCTAGAGTGACAGTACAAAAACTTCCATGAATGGATGGACTCTATTTCCCCATCCTTGGAATCTGACCCGGCCTTACCACTTGCTTTGGCTAGTAGAAGTGATAATGTACCAATTTTGCACATCACTCAAGAGTCTGTGCTTCCATACCCTCAGCCCTCTGTTCCACTGAAGAGACAGGCTGAGGGTAGCCTGTGGAACACTGTGATCCACAGATACCAGAGCCAGGTCTGCCCAAACTGAGGTCCTGGAGACACCAAAGTCAGCACAGTTGCCCACAGATGCATGTGGAAGCACAGCAAAGAATTTTATAATTCACACCCTCCAAGTATTGGCTTATATTTCCAAAGAAACATCCCTAAAGAGTTCTCTCAGGATACAAGGATCTATGGAGTAGAAAAGGAAACAAAATGTCATGCAGAAACACACTGATGTTTTTTAAACTTCACCCAATTGAAGGAAGTTTTGAGACTTTATATTTTTAGATTGCTTTACCATTTCCTATTGGTGAGTAAATGTCAGAGCTTGAGGACAAAGAACAGAGGTCATTCAATATTCTCACTGCTGCCTTCTTTTATGGTGCTAAATTCCCAAATCCTTCACTAGGGAACAAATTTCTTTTTTTTTTTTTTTTTAATTTTTATTTATTTATGACAGTCACACAGAGAGAGAGAGACAGAGACAGAGACAGAGACAGAGACATAGGCAGAGGGAGAAGCAGGCTCCATGCACCGGGAGCCCGACGTGGGATTCGATCCTGGGTCTCCAGGATCGCGCCCTGGGCCAAAGGCAGGCACTAAACCACTGCGCCACCCAGGGATCCCCGGGAACAAATTTCTGAAAGCACTTCACCAGAATGACAGATACATATTAAACACCCTTCAAGGCAGGCTATGTTTTTGTGCATTTTCCCACTAATGGATGTAACTTTAGAAGAGGATGTGTCATCTAGATTTGCACCTAGTAGTTTTTTTTTTTTAATTTTTATTTATTTATGATAGTTACAGAGAGAGAGAGAGAGGCAGAGACACAGGCAGAGGGAGAAGCAGGCTCCATGTACCGGGAGCCCGATGTGGGACTCGATCCCGGGTCTCCAGGATCGCGCCCTGGGCCAAAGGCAGGCGCCAAACCGCTGCGCCACCCAGGGATCCCTGCACCTAGTAGTTTGAAGAAGACGGTACAGAGCACCTGTTCTGAGATCCCACAGCACTGAGTTCTACCACTGGCTCTAACGTTCACAGACTATAAGATTTTGGACAAATTGTCTAATTATTGATGCCCCATTTCCTCATTTATAAAATATGAGCAATAATACTTATCTTGAGGGACCCAGAGAAGATGGAGTATGTAAAAGCATCTAGTATCACCTCACATAGAACAACTGTTCACTTCTCATTGGAGCTTACATTTAAAACCAACCAAGTTTCACATCAATCTAGCTACCTGGATAAATTATCCAATGCCCTAGTGTATCCAATAACAAAACAAGATTTTAAAAGCCATTATATAATTCCAATGTAAAGTTATGTGAAAGCTTTTTTTTTTTTTTTTTAATGACTGCCCTATGCTTTATTTACAGTAAGCTTTGTGCTTGAATGTGCCACCACTGGAGTCCAGAAACACTGTTTTTTTTGTTTGTTTGTTTGTTTGTTTTGTTTTGGGGCTTTTTTGTATATATTTTATTGCAGTTCAATTTGCCAACATATAGCATAACACCCAGTGCTCATCCCATCAAGTACCACCCTCAGTGCCCGTCACCCAGTCACCCCGTCCCCCTGCCTAACTCCCCTTCCACTACCCATTGTTCGTTTCCCAGAGTTAGGAGTCTCTCATGTTCTCTCACTCTCTCTGATATTTCCCACTCATTTTCTCCCCTCTTTAATCCCTGTGAAAGCTTTTTTAAAAAAATATAAGGTACACTACAAATGGAAGAGAGGATAATGGTGATTATGACCATAGTTTTGAAAATTGATGACAATAATGATATAATTTGGGAATTATTGGTGAATCTTCTGTAGGAATCTCAGCAAGCTCCCTAAATGTCTTTTGGAAAAATATATGTAGATGTTATTGTTACTACATAAAAATATCAAAGCCAGGACCCACTCTGAACAGGAATAAAGGGGTAAAATTTGTCATTATAAACACCACCTCAACACACATGCACTTGCAGGTTCCCAGGTTTAACAAACACACTTCCTGTTCTGCTCTATTTCCCTTTTTCACCTTTCCCCCCCCCCCATTCTATACCCATATAAGCTCCAATATACCCAGGTTTTTCATCATGTTCTGAGGCTTTTCCATCTGGGATCACACACTTGAGTGGAAGTTAATTTGTGAATTTCTAGGTGTGATGTAACTTGAGATATTGTGGTGTTTCTGGCAGAGTGTGGAATTTGTAAGCTGAAGATCCCAAAACACACCGCATTGGCTGCAGAATGAACTGGAAGGAAGGTAGGAGAAAATAGAGATGGCATTTTAAGAGGTATAGATGAGGAGAAAGGAGAGTTTAGGAAGTAACTAAAGGGATTCTTATTCCTGAGTAATGCTTAACAGTTAACAAACTAAACCAAATGTTCACCCTGCTTTAGTGTTCTGTGACCCGTTTGGCAGAACCTCGAACCCTCTGCAAGATATTGCACCTTGTGAGCCTCCACTTCCTCCTCTGTAAAATCGGAATAATATATATAGTGGTGTGCTCCTAAATGTCTAACAATCAACTCTCGGGGGGAGGCGGGGGAAGCCCTGATTTGTAACATTTGGCCATTTTTGTGGTAAATAGACCACAAAAAGACCAATTTCAAGCTACCAACAGAACTCTATTAAACACAAAGTTGGGAAGAGATGCACCATAGAACAACAGTTTATAATATTTCTACCATACATAATAGATTTAAATAGCCTGAAAAGCATAGATAATAGTAAAATATAGTAAAATAATTAGGAAGTAATGAGCTTGAGTTTTCATTACCACTGTTTCCATGGAACCCATTTTGAGTTAACTTTCTATAGTAATTTAATTTTTAACAATGTCTACATTTTGCAACCTGTTCTCAAAACTCCTGGAAATGTAACAACCAGCTCTTCCTAGCTTATATGGACCAACTCTAGCAAATCACTGGTTGCATCTGCTAAAAGAGAAGACTCTTTTGAGAATTTTCATGCTACATTTTTATTTAAATCTTAAGGAAACCATATTTAAAGCTATTATTTCTATCTTTCCAATTTAGCAGTCCCAAATAACCTTATCAGTAACTCTGGATGTTGCAGAAACTGATATTATTTGGGTGTTAATTGCATTGTCCCTGTGGCTCAGTCTTGATGCCTGCCATCTTGTCAGAGGTAATGGCAGGAAGTCTAAGAGCTCCAGACATGACTAGAGAGTGTGATAGTGATGGCATTAATTACAACAAAAGAGTCTAGGGGGGAGAATCAATCATGGTGGCCCACATTCCTTTCACTGATGTATTCCATGCCTTTGGACTCCCCATGAGGAGGGAAATGAGCTGGTCATCTGGCTGGTCAAAGAGTGTCCTAAAATCCATGTGACTGATGTGTGTCAGTTATGTCTAGAATGGTTTCAGGAGTTCCCTCTGTCAGGCAGGTGGATTGAAGACACTGGTTAGCAGATTAAAAGGAGGAAGACAATAGATCAGAGAAACAATTGGTGATGAGAAAGAATACCTAAGAAGTGGAGAAAGGAGGAAAAAAGATTGGAGACAGAAAGAGAGACTGAGAGAGAGAGATTCATCTAGTTTTGTTCCTGAGACTAAAATCTGATCAAGTTTATTAAATGGAAGGAATCTATTTTTGGAATCAGGTTTCCAGGAAAATTCTTCAGAGTAAAATTGTATCTTAACCAAGCAACACCTTTCTGTCTGGAGGAAATAAGCATTAACAAAGATCCAAAGACGGGATATAGATCTTCAGTCAACTTAAGAGATTCCTTTCATTCTTTTACTCTTAATACCAACAGAGAAAGTCTTTCCTTGGGCAGGCAAAGATAACATTTTATTTTATTTTTTTTAAGTAATAGAATATGCATTTAAGACAAAAGACAAAAGCTATGACAAATGTTGTAAGCAAGTGTTTGACAAAGAGTATGTGTTGAGTGTTAATGTCAATTTACTTATTTTTCTTACCTTCCACTTTCTCAAGTCTTGAAAAAATGTCACCCATTAGTTGATGGGGACAGAAAAATCTCAAAGTAAATTAACCTGGCAGGGTTGCTCATCAAGGCAGCTGGAAGGAAGATGGAGAAGATTCTAAAGCTCAGTCAGAGCACTCCCTTTTATTCCTAGCAGAAAATGTGTAGAGTCAAGTTTGAAGGTCTAGACACATCTGAAACATAGGTAAGAACAGGAAAGAGCAAGATATGGGAAGCAAATTGTGTTCTAGAACTAGGTCAAGATGACTGCTCATAATGTAGTGTGTGTACATGCCAAGTTAGGAGTAGGAGACATTCCCCTTTCCCCCACTCCTCGGTGAAGGGTTCTTGTAGCTGATTTAGGAATATCACTGGCATGAGTCAGGTTAACAGCAGAAAAAAAAAAAAAAAAAAAACCCGAAGTTTTATTTTATGCACACAGAGGTCCAATATTAAAATGGATAACCAGAGAAACGACTTGGTGGGCAGTTTTTTATACATTTTAGACAAAGAGACAATAAATTTGTGAGGAATTGACAGGAGAAAGAATACACTTGTTTGGGAACTTTAATTAGGAAAGAATTATAAATAGAATTTAGGCTGAAATAGACTCACCTGGGTGGCTCAGGGTGAGCATCTGCCTTTGGCTCAGGTCATGATCCCAGGGTCCTGGGATCGAGTTCTGCACCAGGCTCCCCGCAGAGAGCTTGCTTCTCCCTCTGCCTATGTCTCTGCCTCTCTCCTTGTGTCTCTCATGAATAAGTAAATAAAATCTTTAAAGAAAAAAAAAAAGAATTTAGGCTGAGGTAGATGAGAAAAAAAATAAGGTTTGTTTCGACAGCTTTCTTGGCTTTAAAGTCCAAGTGATAAGAATATCTTTTTACTTTTTGCTTTTTACTTCCCAGTGCAGAGGCAGATATTTTTCATAAGGGGGATTTGTTTTCTGCTCCCAGGGGGACACAGGAGGATCTGAGTGTCCTTGCCCCAGCTGTTTTCCAAGTAGTTTCAATTCAAAATAATCGCTCTAAAATAATAATAATAATAATCGCTCTGTCATTGCGGCATATTCTGGGTGACCTGTCCTGGGACCCTACACCCACATGCACACCTGGACACAGACACTCAAAATGTAATTCAAGTCAGCAGCTGAGAGTGGACAATTCATATATTTTTTTAATATTTTACTTATTTATTCATGAGAGACACAGAGAGAGAGAGGCAGAGACACAGGCAGAGAGAGAAGTAGACTCCATGCAGGGAGCCCCACGTGGGACTCGATCCCGAGTCTCCAGGATCAGGCCCTGGGCTGAAGGTGGCGCTAAACCGCTGAGCCACCCGGGCTGCCCTCATATTCTTTTCTTGTGGATAATAGAAAGAGAAGACTCTCCATTTCCTTAAATGATGAATAGAGAAAACATCCCAAGTTGTTCCTGTGTTGTTAGGATTTAAGTAGAACTTAGCACAACTACTAAATATGGGGGAAAGGTAGCAGAAGCACAGTCGTCTATTATTATTAATTATTCTGAAATGTAGATCTAAGAATGTCCCTGTGCCTTTTCAAATAGGCTTTTTCTTTTGAAACGTATAAAAAAATAATTCATCAATAACTAACCCCATATACATGCTGAGAATGATGGCAAAATCCATAACTACAGAAACGGACTATGTTACGAGGGAGAAATGCAAAAGATAATAACAAAAAAATGAAGAAATTATCAAGTATGTTAGAGGTACAGTGTCTCCACCTACTGTAGAGCAGAAGGATTCAAACCCTCCATGCCTCGTTGTTTGCGTTTTTTTGCGTTTTTTTTTTCTCTGATCTTAATTTTCCTGCTCTCCAAGCTCATGCTTCAGAGGAAAATATGCTTGTTTAAGGTGCCAGGAAGCCACAGGCTTTTCTTTCATTTGTGGACAGACATCATCAATGAAGCCAGGATGAGATTAGTTTTCCTGCCCCCCCCCCCACGCACCACCACCAGCCTGTTCATTTCTAGGCACTCTGTTTATTTCAATGGTCTTCTCTTTGAATTCTGATTTTACTTTTCAGAAACTCATAATTTGATCCCAGTTCTACGACTCTGGCAAATATCAGAATCTGGTGAGGACGAAGAATCCTTGATCTGGTGCCTGATCCTGGGTTTAGCATATAATTTCCTCAAAGGGGAGATAATAAAAGATGTGTTCCCTTTAGATCACAAGAAAACCAAGCCTGGCAAATAAGGTCTTGGAGAAAGTATATTTGGTCAACCATGAGCTGGACTCACTAACTACTGTAGTGTAGTCCCAGGATGACCCAACTTCTCAAGGCATATAGTCAGACAAATGCTGCAGGGCAAGTCACATCTCCCAAAATATGATTGCTAATTTATACACTAACCAGAGTCCCTAAGACTGTTTCTTTTAGCTCTGTCTTTTGCTGAGTACATACAATGCATCTGCTGCTGTCCAGGCAGGAAAGTAGTATGATTCCAGCTTTGTGGGAATTTATAAGGGTCCCAAGGGTCAGCCTCACCACACTTGGAAGTTGAATACAGAAAAGTACCTCCAGGGGCAGATTCTTGTCAGACTCATTCTCCGGAGTCTGACATGCCATCTTCCCTGCAGAAATACTACTCTCCAGGACTGCGAGAAAACAGAAATCTATGCAAATATTTCCAATATGCTCAAGAAAGCTGAAGGCTCCCAGGAGCAAACTTCATTTGATGCAAGGTATTCTTTCACCATTCCCGTCTCAATGGACCACAATTTAGAGAAGGAGTCATGTCTAATAGCTTTCTGGATTGAGCTGGGGCATTGTGGGATAAGCGAACTCAGAATATATCAGAGTGATTTTAAAGAAGCCAGAGTTTTTACAAGAACCAGAAATGTGAAGTTGGCTGACCTCAGTTTGGGTCTCGATTCTACTACCACTTGGATGTTAACTGTATGACCTTGGGCAAATAACTTATCCTTTCTGAACATCAGCTTTCTTGTCCATGGAATAGAAATGACATTTCCAACCTCACAGAGTTATTTCAAAGACTGAGATGAACTTGGGAAATAATTCATAATTTGCAAAGTGCTTTCTACTCCTTTATTGTTCTTAACAACATTTCAGAAAATCTACTATATAGTCCCTGCCAAAGATATTTCTTGATTTAGAGCATTGAGGAAAGTCAACAAACTCCCAAATGACACCATAACCTGCTTTAAAAAAAAAAAAGAAAGAAAGAAAAGAAAAGAAAAATCAACTAAACAGAATGGCTATTTTCATACCAGTGGAAAGTATAATTATTTGCCTTCCTTCCTCTTTGCCTGATACCTGAAGTTTCACTATTCCTATTAGCAAAGGTCAGAGCTTTAAGCTAATGCTGTTGCTCAGGGGTGCTTACAGATTATTAATCATTTATCCTTTCACTTGAGAGGGTTTCAGATACTGTACCAGAAGGAAGGGCTACTAACACAAGTGCTATTGGGTATTAAGGACCAGAGCCCCACCTAAGGTGTCAATGAGAAGGAAGTTTCTATCAGACACCATGAAAGGACTTCATCAGACCCCAAAACTCCTGTCCCAGAGGATTATCTGAATAGGAAAGACCCACAGTACACAGAGGATCTTATTCAAGGCCTCTCTTGAAGCCTGATGGAGAAGGTGGCATTGCCACCCAACACAGCTCCTCAAATGATGACCTTACACCTGGTAGAATCAGAACCTTGTGGATCGGCCAGTCCTTTTACATCCAGCAAGGAACCACGCACAGGTGTGAGTTAGAGTAGGGAATGCTCAATTAATTAAGAGATTGCGTCAACAACAGGCTTTGCTAGTGCAATCGATCTTTTGGGGCATAAGCTCTTGCCTCCAGCCTTGACCCAGCTGCTACTTTATTAAGTCCTCTCCTTCCTTAGTGAGGAAGAGACACTGGGGGAGAAGGGACTCTGTCCTCAGAACTGTTGCTGTCAAGGTCATTGCTGAGCTGTGCAACAGTGAGGCTGGAGGCAAAAGAAAAAACAGTAACACGGAGCCTGTCGTTATTGAAGATTTTGATAATTGGTTCACTGTGGATTTCTTTTTTGCATTAACTTTGTTTTTTAAAACCATTGCATTAAAACGGTATTTGTCTCAGTGACTGGATTTTTTTGGCAGCCCCTATGAATGCCTCACTTGCCCCACTCCATCACAGTCCGGACTTAGGATCCCCATCCTCAGAGGAGAAAACGGGTAACCAAAGACAGGCACATGTACCTGCCTGCCCAGGCATCACAGTCACTGTGATGGTTAATTTCGTGTGTCAACTTGACAGCACTACAGGGTTCCCAGGTTAAACACTATTTCAGGGTTTGCCTGTGAGGGTGTTTCTGGGTGAGATTAGTATTTGAATAGGCATACTCAGTGAAGCAGGCTGTCCTCCTGGGGAAGGTTGAGGGTACTGGGCGGAGGAGGGTTGAGGGGGATGGGCATCACCCAGTTGAGGGCCTGAATAGAACAAAAATCTTCACCTGCCTGCTGGAGCTGGGACATCAGGTCTCTCCTGCCCTTACACTGGGATTTACAGCATTGGATTCCCTGGTTCTCAGGCTTTAGGACATGGACTGGATTGGATTTACACCATCCGTTCTCCTGGGTATCCTGCTTGTAGACAGCAGACCGTGGGACTTCTCAGCTTCCGTAATTGTGTGAGCCCATTCCTCATAATAAATCACCATATATATGTGTGTGTATATGTGTGTGTAATTTATATTATCTTATATATGATTTTATATATAAATTATATGTGTATTTATTCAAATATACAGTTATTTATTCATTTATTTACTTATTTATTTATGTCCAATTGCTTCCGTTTCTCTGCAGAATCCTGATTAATATAATCACCTTCCAGACTCAAGGGTAACAGGGATATCCCTCCAAGTTGGAATGGGAGGTCTTCCTTTGAGAGCAATGGGTCTCTCTCTTGGGGACCACGGGGGTTTAAACCCAGACCACGTGCAGCCAAACACAGGGCTCCCTCCTGCTGGTTCCTTGTCCCAGCCTCAGCTAAGGGTGGTGGTCCAATTCTCTGTCCACTTTCTGTGACAGAAATTAACGTGCCCCAGTGCTGCCCTTCTCTTCTACCCACACAGAGACAGCAAATTGAGAACTGAAAGTATCACTTGAAAGCACAGCTTATTTCAAAACCTGCACATGTTAACAAACTCAACAACCCCTCCTGCCCCTAACCCCCTGCTAAGAGAAGGGGATCTGATAATACATGCACAGTCACATCTCTAATTGTGTTAATTCCCTCATTTCAGAAGGGAGGAGGGAGGCTGTAAAAATTCAGGTCTCCTCTGAAGGAGACTCCAAGTCCAGTTCAGCAGTTGATACAATATTGTTCATATATCCGAACTATACAGGAAGTCAAGGTTGGGGCAGGGGATGGAAGCTCAGATTCGATCTGGTGCCTTGTCCCAGACCACCCCTTGACTTTTCTCCTCTTCTATTTTTAACTTCTCCCCGCCCCCCCCCCCCGGCCCCCTTATTCCTCTGCAACTCTCTGAGAGTCTAATTTACAAAGAGGCCAAAAGAAGGTGTTGCACCAGTGTCAGGCACTTGAGCTGCCATTTCTGATTTCCCTGGTAGATATGGTAGATTGAAGAAAGAACTGTAGCTGAAGATTAGATTTCATTTTCTCCATGTGTTCCAACCCTTGACACAGTCTGCAGCAGGCCACAGCTAACCTCCTGCCTTCAGCAGAACGGGGGAATTGCATTGGCTCCCAGACTGGGGAGGTCAATTTCTCAGTCACGTCAGACCCTCTCTGCGAGCTTGTCAGCTCTTTCCATATCGTTTGCAATAAGTCCTGTATGTCCTTGAAGGGAACAAACACAAGGAGGAAGGCAGTGGGGTATCTTTGGGAGGCAGAATGTGCTAGACCGGGCACATTAGGACTTCAACTGAATGTTACATTGGTTTTCTCTGACTCCTGATTCCACCATCATAGATTCCACTGGCTTAAGGGTTTTGCAAGTAAATATACTTACTCCATAGGAGCATCCCAAAAGTCCCTCCACACTCTCCATTCCTATTACCTTATTCTGCAAGAATAATTATATTTTGGTAGTCCTTAACACCTTAGTATGAGATGCCATAAAAATCTTTTTGGTATTGAAAGGAAAACAGAATGTGGAATGGAGGGGACACTTTGTACCAAGGAAAGTGGAGAGGAAGAGAGAGGACCAGTTTTGTGGCCATTCACCTTGTGTCAGGCTCTGCCGTGGGGAAGGGGTGGGGAAGTCGGTCACATATAATATTTTTAAGACATTTATTTATTTTGGGGAAGAGAGGCAGAGGAGAAAGATTCTTAAGCAGATATTTCACTGTGTACAGAGCTTGACACGGGGCTCGATCTCAGGACGTTGAGATCACTACCTGAGCCCAAACCAAGAGTTGGACACTTAGCCAACTGTGCCCCCCAGGTGCCCCCTATGAAATAAATTTTAAATAAAGAAAATAAGACATCTCCTTAAGAAAAGATTGAATGGCAAACAGAATTGAAAGAAAGAAAGAAAGAAAGAAAGAAAGAAAGAAAGAAAGAAAGAAAGAAGAAAGAAAGAAAGAAAGAAAGAAAGAAAGAAAGAAAGAAAGAAAGAAAGAAAGATTAAAGAGAATGAAACAAACAAAAAAGCCAAACCAATGTAGATAAAATAAAGCTGCAATGGTTTCTGATAAATGATCTAGTATAGGATCCCCTTTTAATTGCTTCTGCTCCTTGAAGTTTTCTTGCTAAAAATCATGCTGTATTTTGGCTTATGCTCAAATCTTAAAACCACTTTGCATTTGAGAAAACCTGAGTGGGACCCAGGCACCCATATATATCTGATATACCGAAGGCAGGCTGAGGGCCACTTAGAAAAGTACACTGTCCAGAGCCTCTAATAGCAAACGGCACAGCCTGCAGGTGGGAGAGATTATATCGGTTTTAGTTTCTTGTTTTGTAAGATGAACACAGTCATCATGCAACAGATTCTTCCGAAACCTAATTCGAGATGCCCGGATTTCCATCCAGTTTCCATCTTTAAGCATCAAGTACCCATTAGAGAGTTCTACCATTGTCCCCAAGAGACTGGGATGGAAATGAATAAATGAACTTTTAAAGATAATTGGCTTCCAAAATGCCCTCCTGTTCCTCCTTCTCTATATTTTGACAACCCCTGTGGGAATTGCATGGTGAAACAACTTAGGATTCTTTGGGTGGATGATGTGTGGCAGAGCGCCAGTCCATGGAAACGAATCTCTTAGGAATTGAGGTGTCCCGCTACTGGGCTGCTTCAGGGTGGTAGGAATTTAACTAGCTCTGCTCGAAAGCCCGCTTCTGACCTTCTTCTGCTGGATTCCCCTCATCCATGTTCTCCTGTACTCCATTCTAGCTGCTTATTCTAGCACAGTTCAAAATATGCATTTTGAATCCTCAAATCAAAAGGTTTTCCAAAAGTTTACTTCTCCAAGGCTGCATTTTTCCCACATGTTCCCATTTAAAGTGATGGAGTGAACTGTTTGCGATCTGTCTTCAGGAAACCCTCAGGATACTTAACTCTTTCACTTAAAAAATATTTGCAGATCACTAATAATTGAGGCATTAGTCCAGTTGTTCCTTGAAAAAAAAGCAAGTAATACCCTTGCTAGTGAAGAGCTTGTGTTCTAGCAGAGGGACTTAGAAAATACTCAAGGACAGGAGTGATAATTTCAAATTATTCGAAGTGCTGGAACTGAAATAAGCAGGGTCCTATGCTAGAAAGCAACTGACAAGAAGTATTTGCTTTAAGAGAGAATAACAGAGTGCTTCCATTTTAGATCTGGCAGTAAAAGAAGGCACCTCTTGGAAAGGTAACTTTTTAACTAAGATATAGAAAATATAAACTAATAAGCCATGCAAAGGTCCGGGGAAGAAGACTTTAGGTAAATGGTACAAATGCAAAGGACAAATGGACTGAACTAAAAAGACTTAGGGTGTCCAGGCAGGAAGGATTCTCTCGCGAGGACAACATGACAATGGAGAGGGAGGCAGGAGCTTGTTTGCCATTCTAAGGAGTTTGAATGATATTCTAAAAATAATGAGAAACTATTTTAGCAGGTACATAATCACCAGCACACACCCACCATTAGTTGCACACTAAATGCAACCTGGGATCCTGGAATAGAAAAAAAAAAAAGATATGTGTGTGCACACACTCAGATACGTGTGTGCATAGCCAGGCTCAGGGGACCCCCATCATATAGTTCTGACTTCTTCTCTGCCACAGAACTCCTGCTGAAATCAACAAGAGACTTAAAAAAGGGGGAGGTGGTGAGAGGTATGAATGAACATCTCTTTCTGCATCATTTTCCAATTACCCTATTCAATCGGCTCATCCAACATGGCCAAAGGTTCCTAAAACAACATCATTTTCCAGTGTTGAGTATCATAGAGCATTCCCCTAACCTAGACCAATTTGGATGGCTTTGGGGTATGTTATTGGATAATTTTGTCAATGATAATTTTTAAAAAGTTGCTGTTTAATTAGCAGGGAAGAAGCCAACATTTGCAGGGAGATAATAAAGGAATCCAATAAAAGTCCTTGATGACCATAACAGGAGATGGCTGTCCCCAAGTGCTTCCAATTCTGAGTATTGCTGTTGGCAGGCTGCCATGGAACTGCTCAGCAAGAAGAAACACACCTCCGCTGGACACCTAGAGAAAGGATCAGCTATAAAGGGATAGGAGTAAATTCGTAATAAGAATACTTTGAACTTTTATTATAATTCCTGCCAGTAGATGTTTCCTAGATGATGCAGGTGATATATAGAATCTGAGTAGCTCAATAGTTAAGAGTTTGGGCTTTGGAGCCCAAACTATAGAAATAGTTTACACCCTCCCTGCCCTACACTTGCTAGCATTATGACCTTCTGGACTGGCCTTCTTCCTCATCTCAGCAAACGGCACCTTATTCTTCCCTCCTTGACTCCTCTCTTTACATCCCATGACCTATTATATCTTATTGAATTTGACCTACAAAATATACCCGGAACCCAACCCAACTATCTCCCACCACCTCCACAGCTGTTACCCTAGGCCAAGCCACCAGCATCTCTTGCTAGATTTGTGCAGTGGTTTCCAAATTGATCTCTCTCCCAGAGAGACCTAGTAAACCATTAAAATCAAGATTGGGGAGCTGTAAATTCATTCACCCCCTTCTGAGTGTGAGCTGGCCTGAATGACTCACTTCCAAAGATTAAGGAAGAGAAAGGGACAAACCATCACTTCAAAGTGGAGAAACCAGGTAGATGCCACCTTAACCAAGTATCCATGCTCCCATCATCATGATAAGTCTGGTGGATGTCACCCATTCTCTGATATACTGTGATGAGAAAGAGACTTTATCTCTGTGGCATTCTTCATCAAAACCATAAGCCTAGTCAAACTGAGAAAACACTGGACAACCCCAAGTAGAGCGACATTCTACAAAATACATGCCCAGGACTCTTCAAAGTCTCAAAGTCAGGAGGTACAAGACAAGACTAAGAAATTGTGAGATTTGGGGAAAGACTGAAACAGGATGACTAAATGCAACCTGGGATCCTGGAACAGAAAAAAAGAACATTAGTGGGCAAACTGGTGAAATCTGGCTAAAGCCTCTAATTCAGGGAGCAGTGATGTACCAATGTTAATGTATTAATTAAGACACATGTACCATCATTAGCTGAGATGTTACTATTAGTGTAAATGAGGTAAATGATACATGGCAACACTGGGCACTATCTTTGCCATCTTTCTCTAAGTTTAAAATAATTCCAAAATTTTAAAAATATATTAACCAGCAAAAAAAAAAAAAAGAGAGAAAGAGAGAAGTCAGTCAGATCATTTCATTCCTCTACTCAAAACTCCTGAAAGGCTTCTTACCTTCCTGACTGCATGACCTGGCCCATGATCACCTCTCCGACCTCAGGAGTTCATTCTCATCACACTCTCCCCTAATTATTCCTTCAACATGACATGTTCCTCATCTAGGGTCTGTGCATTTATTTTTTCCACTTCCTGAGGTGCCCTTTCTCCAGATGTGTGGTTGGTTCCCACCATTTCTTTAGGTCCCTTTTCCAATATCATTTTGTTAGGGCTTCCCCTGACCATCTCCCTCCAAAATGTATATCTCTCTCCGACACTTCCTTTTTTTTTTTAATAAAGATTTTATTTATTTATTCATGAAAGACAGAGAGAGAGAGAGAGAGAGAGAGAGAGCCAAAGACACAGGCAGAGGGAGAAGCAGGCTCCATGCAGGGAGCCTGACGTGGGATTCAATCCCGGGTCTCCAGGATCAGGCCCTGGGCTGAAGGCAGCGCTAAACTGCTGAGCCACCAAGGCTGCCCCCTCCGACACTTCTTAATGCTTGTCTCTGCATCATTTCTCTCCTCAACACTTATTACCTCTATCAGGCTATGCATTTTATTTATTTTGTTAATCTGTAGCCTCTCCTACTGGAACAGAAGCTCTAAGAAACAGAAATTTCTGACTACTATGTTCACTGCGATATTCCCAATTCCCAGGGCAGTACCTAGTACTCCACGAGTATTCTTCTGAGAATTAAAATGACCTTGAGTATTTACTTAATCTCTGAATTTTGTTTTTTACATACGTAAAATGAGAATAATAATATGAAAATTGTCTACATAATAAGTTCCTTATAAAGCCTAAGTATGATAAAGAATGAGTGTTTTGTATAGTATTTAGCATGTCAAATCCTTAAGAAATTATATATTATCACTAGTTAGGTTTCCCTTACTAGTATTACTACTGTCACTAATTACTACTTCTGTTATTGATTATTTACAAGTGGCTATAGGTTTGATATCAAATTAGAACTAACCTGAAAGCTCTGTGATCTCTGATTAACCCCTAACACATGCAGGTCCCTACCTATGGGAAAATCCATAGCTCCTTCCTCCCATTAGAATAAATGATTTTCTGGTTTTTTGTTTTTTGTTTTGTTTTTAATTGTGTGTGTGTGTGTGTGTGTGTGTGTGTGTGTGTGTTGAATGAGAGGACTAAGAATAAAGATTTTAAATGGAATCCTAAGGTTTTATTTCTGAGTCTAAAAACAATTTGAGTCATTTTTCAGAGAGTTGCCTCCCCTAGGAAATCTCTGAACTCCTTTTCAAAATAGCAACAAGAACACTCACTCTGATTTCTGAAAATGAGCTCAACCTAGCTTGTGCCTTTCCCATATCTACTTCATATATAACCATACATTAGGCACTCTCTGGGCTGGAGTGGCTTATAATCTAGTTTAGGGGCATATGTGGGTGAAAAGGAGAATAAATTTCATGTTATCATACAAACAAGATAGGATACACACTGTATGCCTTTGTCCTGAGAAAAGACAAAGGAAAAATATCACATAGAGTCAGAAGGATTTCATCATGTCTGTCCATTGCTTTTAGGTCCTTGGAAATGGGTAATGATGCATTACATCTCTTTTCTTGGCTCTTGATATTGATGATAATGATAAAAATATTTATTATTAATATTCTTATTATGAAAGGCCCAGGGGTAGAGATAGAATGTATTACCGTATAATATTTACTTGTAGTCATAAAATTATTATAGTTTTATCATTAAAATCTAAAGAATTAAAATCTAAAAAATTTCAAAAACTCACAAAAATAAAACTGTACCCAACTCAGTGACTGCCTCGCTTTTATAATAGTCACAACAAGGTTACAAGACAGGTACTATTTTTGTCCTTATTTTTAAGATAGAGAAATTGAAGTTTTGCAAAGGGGAGGTAATGGGCCCACAGGGACCTGCCAGGAGATGGGAGAAAATCTGATCTACTCAAACCCAGATCTACTAGGCTCCACAGCCCGCACCCCATCCCTCTCCTGTATTTGGAGGGTCTGAAGTAGAGACCGAGTACTTGGAACAAGACTATTTATACATGCTAATTGGGATTAGGTTTACATTTATTCTGCTGAGGTCACAAATCTTATTGTCCAGGCACACACGTCAAGTCTGATCAGGAACAACTAGAGCTTGGAATTGAATTTCCTACGCTCTTTGTCCTCAACAGCTTGCAGTTCGAGCTGAACGTATGTGTTATCCATCCCTGCAGCTGTGCTCCAGGAACATTCATAGTCCAGAAAGTTAAATAGCACCGGAGACATTCTTGTCCAAACTGGACTCTTCTGTCTCCTTTACTCAGACTTCTGATGACATCCAAGGAAACCATGTGCAAAGCAAGGTGAAGGTATCTTTCCAGGGTGTTCTCTGGGGAGGAAGAAAGAAGAAAGGGATGCCTAGATAGAAGCATGATCTTACAACTTTCATTGTCTCCTTCTCTTTCTGTAAGAAGAAACTGAGAAGCAAGGTAATACTTATCAGTTGGGAGACATCAGACACAACTAGATCTACGCTGCTGCATAAACAAATGTGGGTTTGGAGTTCACAGATAGCCCCTGCAGAATAAGAATGTTGGCCCACAGCTCAAAACGCTAGGTGACTGACAGGATGACCTTGGGCAAGGTCAGGAGGGAGCCAAGCCAGTAGAGTTCTGTGCGTGTGCTCAGCTCTGACAGTGGTCAGAAGCCTCAGACAGCTCCACCCTGTAGTCGCCCCCACATGTAGTGCATTCTGATTTCACACTAGTTGGCTTTGTTTTTACAGGTCTAAAGAGGGAACAAGAATGAAGAAGAAACTTGGGCTCCTGGGTGACTCGGTCGGTAGTTTAAGCATCCATCTCTTAGTTTAGACTCAAGTCAATCTCCCCACCTCTGGCTCTGTGCTCAGCAGGGAGTCTGTTCCCCCCTCCCTCTCTCTCTCTCTCTACCTACCACCAATCCCCTGCTCATGTACTCCCTCTCTCTCAAATAAATAAACAAATCTTTAAAAAAAAAAAAATGAAAAAGAAACCAGAGTAACAAGAGCAACAGAAACCATAATTACCAGGGATTCAACACACTATTGCATGTCAACAGAGAAAAGACAGAACTACTCTTAATTGGTTTCTACCATTTCTATCAAGGTTAACTGTTTAAAAACTAGAGAGGGTGTGGAAGGAAAACAAAACTGAGAAGGAATTATACCCCAAGCTAGAATGATGCCTCCTAACATGATGTAAGTTGGTATGTCCAGGGGAAGCTCCCAGGATTTAGACGGGGTCACAGAAATGCTGTGGGTTGACTCTGTCGATGATGAATTTTGTATAGTCCCATGTTGCATGATTACTCCCGTAAGTTTTGCCCCAGTTCTCAGCAGGAAAAATTAAGAACCTAGTGATGTTATTTCACCAACCCAATTCCAGAAATACTATGGTTTGTATTAATGAGCAAGTGAAGTATGAGAACAGAGGGAGCTTTGCAATTTTCCAGGAATTATTACCTGTTTCGTAAACCCAACCATCCACGTCTGGCCTTCCCTTTTGCATGGTGGTACTGGAGCTCTTGGAGAGTAGTGGTAAAGATGCTGCACACGGGCACAAACACCATGCTGAGGTTAAGAGGACAGAGCCTCTCACAGTGACTTCATGGAGAAGAGAGAAAGGCATCTCTGAATGATGAATCACTAAGTTAAAATTATTAGCAGACAAATGTCAGCCCATATGGCCTGCTTCTGACCTTTGTCTTATTGGGTTCAATGTTTTTTGTTTCATGCTATTTTTTTTAAAAAATCAATCACTTTGAAAATGGTTTCTTTCGTCTGATTTGCAGATGAGACAAGGTTGAATATCAAACTAATAAAAAATATGGAAAAACTAGATTTGAAAATGTCTGCCCTGTTTGTAAAGTAAAATCATGAATTAAAAAATCATTATTAAGAAAAATATTTATGAGAAATACCACAGGACACTAGAGGATATTCCTAATCTGTAAAGGCTACTCACAAAAAAAAAAAAAAACCCAAAAATCAAAAACCAAAAACCCTACAACTCCAATAGATGTAAACATGCAATCCACAAAAGAAAACAGGGTTGTGGACCCGGGTGGCTCAGTCATTGAGTATCTGCCTTCGGCTCAGGTCGTGGTCCTGGGGTCCTGGGATCATGCCCAGCATGATCCAGCTCACCAGGAAGTCTACTTCTCCTTCCCTCTCTGCCCCTCCCCCTGCTCATACTCTCTCTCTCAAATAAATAAAATTATTTAAAATGAGAGGGCCCCTGGGTGGCTCAGCAGTTGAGCAACTGCCTTTGGCTCAGGTCGTGATCCTGTGGACCTGGGATCGAGTCCCATATCAATCTCTTCGCAGGAAGCCTGCTTCTCCCTCTGCCTGTGCCTCTGCCTCTTTCTCTCTGTCTCTTATGAATAAGTTTTTTTTAAATCTTTTAAAAAAAAAAAAGGGAAAGAAAACAAGGTTGCTAAACTTCTTAAAGAAATATGTTCAATCACACCAACAAAATCTGAAAACCATAACATACTATATCCATCAATTAAAATAACAAATTTCAAAGGAATTTTGGTGTCTAACTTTAGGGATAAACTTAACATAAAGAAATTTAGCTATCTCCTCCATTGCCTTGAGGCACTCTACTCTTATCCTTTGACACATTATCCACTTCTAGAAATCTTTCCTAAAGATATCAACATTCCTAAGGATAATATAAAGGGATGATAATTCCTGGAAAAGAGCATAGGCGCCCTCTGCTTTCATGCTTTACTTGTTCATTAATACACATCATAGTATTTCTGAAAAGGGGGACTGAGATAACATGTTTAGGTTCTTTATCTTTCATAATGGCTAAGATTTGCATGCTAAGGTGTTCATCCTAGTATTAAATGTGTAAGTCAAGAGAAGGAGGAGGAGGAGGAGACAGAAGGGGTCAGTGTGGAAGGGGAGGGGAGCTGGGACTAAAGACAGTGAAGAAAGGAAGAGCATGGTCAGGGAGAGAGATGGGAGAGAGAATGATGTGAAAGAAGAAAACAAACATCCAAATTTAGGAAAATGGTTAATTAATTATTAGACATTCGTTTAGTGGAACTTTATGACCACAAACCCAGTGCTTCGAAATATGTTAAATGACATGAGAAAATGCTGTGATAAAATGTTATTTAAATCCTAGGCCAAATTTCACATTAATCTCTACCAAACATCAACTGTACCAATAACATTGAGAAAAATTGTGATTCGACAAAGATTTATAAGTAACACATAAATAATTGACTCCCTCTACTACACCGTGAGCAACCTTCCAAGCGAGGGAGACAGCTTTCAGCACATTATCTGGAATTCATGGAAAGCATTAGTAAATGTTTGTAGAATAAATGATTACAGAATCAGCATGTGGCTTAGTTCAAGTTTTCTAGAAGACAGAGCTACAGACATGGTATATGTGCTGTTCCTTTCACAGCAATGCTGGGCCAGCATGAAGGCAGAAAGCAAATGAAAGCTTATGCATATCATGATGTCCATAACTTCACAAGGAAACTTAGCTGGTTTTTTATTCACCCCAAATGTCACTATGCATTTTTGACTGATTATACCTAAGAACGATCCATTAGGAGAAAGGGAAAAAAAATCTACTGGCTCCCTTCTATCTCCCATTTATCATTGATCAAACTTTGTCTAGGGGGGCATGAATACCTTCATTTATCTGTCTGTCCCTCCTGGCCCTCTGAGCAGCCACTGGAGGAGCCAGATCTCTTGCCCATGGCACTTCATCTGAGTCCTGAAGAGGTGAGTTGAACTGCATCCAAGTCTCTGTTGCTCCAGATGGGTTGAGTTTGGTAGTACTGGGCTGAGACTTCTGCCATAATGGGAACAAGAGAGGCAATGCTGGACACCAGCCTACACTGGGGAAGCAGAGATAGCTAGAAATGTCATGAGAGGAGTCAGTTACATTAGGACTCAAGAGAGTAAGTGGCAGAGGGAACCAAGGAGCAAGTGGGCCAAGTGAAATTGGAAAGATGTGTAACTTGGGTATGATGCCACTTGTACTGCTATCTTGATGTCACAAATCTTTTTTTTTTTTTTTAAGATTTTATTTATTTATTCATGAGAGACACGGTGGGGGGCGGTGGTGGCAGAGGGAGAAGCAGGCTCCATGATGGGAGCCCGATGTAGGACTCGATCCCGGGACTCCAGGATCACGCCCTGGGCTGAAGGTGGCGCTAAACCGCTGAGCCACCCAGGAATCCCCTGATGTCACAAATCTAATATATTTATCCATACCAGTAGAAATTCTTGTCCTGGACAAATTCCATGATCATCCTTCTGTGACTCATTAAAGTCAAACCATAGATGAAGCACTGTATTCAGTTCTTATTGTCCTAAATATAAAGGGAACAAGTAACATCAGACAAGAATATAAAAAGATAAAGATAAACATAATGAGGAAGAATCTGGGAAACGTGATTATGTGCCAAGAAGGAGGAAAGGGAGGGGGAATTAGCGATCCCTAAATTCTCTATTAACTGTTATATGGCAGGGTCATTTTGAAATCCAACTGAGAAGTCTGGAAATATGAATTTGAAGACTGGCTAATTAAGTACAAATAGGATCGAAATTGAAACTTTGTATCCTTTGACCAGCATCTCTCCATTTCCCAACTTTCATCCCCTGGCAGCCACCAACCATTCTACTCCCTGCTTTTATGAGTTCCACTTTGAGGTGATGGTTGAATATGGCCATCATATATATATATGAGATATATATATATATACACATACACACATATGTACACACACGTATATATCTATCAAAACATCACATTGTGTACCTTAAATTTACACAATTTTTATTTGCCAATTATTCCTCAATAGAGCTGGAAGAAGTACAAATACTATCAACAAAGTGTGTTTCTCATTCAGAGATGCTAATAAAATTTTTACTATTGCTTTCTATCAGTTACCTCTGACAACATATATTGATATTTCCAGAAAGAAGATAAAAATTGTAAAGTAATAAAAAGAAAAACACGAATAATAAGAATAGCAGCAACAATAATTAAATAATATGATTGTTTTGCACACAGATTGTGTATGAGAGGTACAAAGAATATTTATATCCTGTATATATATTTTTGTTTTGTTTTGTTTTTACAACACTCCTAGTTTGAGCAGAAGAGCTGAAACTTGGATATCAAAGGAGAAAGGATTGGTCTGGAATATGGGAACAGCAAAAAAACCATCACCTCAAGAATAAAAAAACAGAAATTACTGGCTTCACGCTGAGTTCACAGGAAGTGACATCTGTGTTCTTGGGTTCAGTGTGAGAACCTCAGGTCATCTACTTCCTGGACTGTCAACTGCAATGCCCATGCCGGGCTCCAAATCATCATTTTCTTAGGTTTCTAAGTAACATCAGTCATTTCTGATGGGACCATTTCTACAAACCTCCTTTAGTATTTGCATGAAATTTGAGTACTGGGCATCCCTTCATCCCAGCCATTTTTCTTGCCCCCAGTCAGGACTTGGATTGCTCCTCCTTCCTTGACTGATCTCCAGAACTTAGCATCTTATCCACTTCTTGTTAATGCTTTCAAAAAATTTCTCCAAACCTGCTTTACCCAAGATCTATGAGGTATGTTGTTAGTCAGCCTGGCTTCAAACTTAAATTATTCAAATTGAATCAATTACCTTTGTCTTTTTTTTCTTTTTTTAAGTTCTGTGTGGTTACAGTGACCAGTGATCTTTTAACCTCCCATGATTAAAATTGAACAAGACATTTCATCTCCAAGAAACTATGCCCTCCTAATAAACTGGGAATTAACTGTGTTTAAATACTCTATTCTCATACCACTACTCAGATAAAACCTCTTATAGGATCCCATTTCCTGCAGAACAAGATGTCAAGTCCTGAGCCTGGCAAACCAGGCCCTCTAGAATTTGATCTCAGGCTTCCTCACTCCTGCTCCTTTACCTGTACCCTTCATTTGCCCAGACTGAATTTGTCTTACATCATTATATTTCCCACTTCTGCACCTTTTATTTGTACCTTCCCTCTTTCCCATGATGTTATCTTCTGCCCATGACTTTCTAAATTCTACCAATCCTGCAAACCCTCCAGGCAGCCCTCCTTGATTCCTTTACTTCACAATGATTTCTCCCTCATCAGAGATACAACATTTATTTGAGGGGCCATTCATATAATACTATTATAATTACCAAGTTCTGTTTTTTTTTGCAAAGTAACTTTTCATATGTATATGATTCATTTTTGTCTACTAGATGAACTCTACATTTCCTTATAATCTTTAGAAGTCTTAGCACAGAGAACCCTGGGTGGCTCAGTGGTTGGGCGCCTGCCTTCAGCTCGGGCATGATCCCAGGATCCAGGATCAAGTCCTGCATCAGGCTCCCTGCGAGGAGCTTGCTTCTCCTTCTGCCTATGTCTCTGCCTCTGTCTCTCAGTCTGTGTCTCTCATGAATAAATAAATAAATCTTTAAAAACAAACAAAAAGAAGTCCTAGCACATATTTGTGCATAAAACTCAATTTAGAATTATTCAGGTGTTTGCTTATATCACTAATTATGCCAAGGTGTTTATATATATAAAATCATCTATATTTTGCATATAAAATTATATATAAAAATCATTAAACCTTAGCATAAGTATTAAAATATATATGAATATATATATATATGAATTACATTTAGAAGTGGGGTAATAATGGTCTTTGGGATGCCTGGAAGAAAAAATTATTTACCAAGTGACCCAGGTCTTACTTATTTCATCCATATCATCTTATCAAATTTAACCCCCACCTACTGAATTTAACCCCCACCTTAAATCCTAAAGTGTAAGTATTAACCTCCCTCAGTCTCAGCTTTCTCATTTGTAAAATAAAGATAAGCTATATAAATATAAATTCTAGGCATGCCTGGGTGGCTCAGTTGGTTAAGCATCAGACTCATGGTTTCAGCTCAGGCCATGATCTTCATTGGGATTCTCTCTCTCCCTCTCCCTCTGTTGTGCCCAAGATCGCAAATCCGAGAAACCACCGAGGAGCCAACACCGATGCAAACACACGAGGGTTTATTTACAAGCTCCAGCTTGGGTCCAAGTATATCCGATACAGCGGAGCAGGGACTTGGACCCCGAGGTGGGTTTTAGCTTAGTTTTAAGGGCTGCTCTAGGGGAACTCCAGAAGGGGTGGAGCAATTCCTCAAGTTCTGTTTACATTTGGATATGGGGCCTTCAAGGGCATTGAGCTCTGTTCTTATTCTAATATGGGGCCTCCTGCCCCTGGCTTGGGCTCTGTTCTCATTCTAATAGGAGCTTCCTGCTCTTGGCTTGGGCTCTGTTTTTATTCTAATATGGGGCTTTCTAGGACATTAAGCTGTAAACTATTTTTTCTGTAACCGAAGTAATGTAAATTTCAGGCTGGGATGGCTGTACTTGTGCTAACGCTGAACTTAAAGTGGAATGGCCTTCATTTTCTCGGCCTCCACACCTCTGCTCCTCTCCCTCTTTCTCTCTCTCTCTCAAATAAATAAATAAATAAATAAATAAATAAATAAATAAAATCTTAAAAAAAAAAAAGAAAAGAAAAGAAAAGAAAAGAAAAGAAAAGAAAAGAAAAGAAACCCAAATTTTAAACCTATCTTTGGCCACCAACCTTCTGGATGACCTGGGTCAAGTCACTTCAGGTTCCTGAGAGCTCAGTTGCCTGGGTTCTAAACTAAGGGAGGCTAAACTACACCAATGGCTTTAAATTTTTTAAAAATGAACCATAGGGGGGAGGAGCAAGATGGCGGAAGAGCAGGGTCTCCAAATCACCTGTCTCCACCAAACTACCTAGAAAACCTTCAAATTATCCTGAAAATCTATGAATTCGGCCTGAGATTTAAAGAGAGACCAGCTGGAATGCTACAGTGAGAAGAGTTCGCGCTTCTATCAAGGTAGGAAGACGGGGAAAAAGAAATAAAGGAACAAAGGCCTCCAAGGGGGAGGGGCCCCGCGAGGAGCCGGGCTGAGGCCGGGGCGAGTGTCCCCAGGACAGGAGAGCCCCGTCCCGGAGGAGCAGGAGCTGCACCGACCTTCCGGGGGGAAAGGGGCTCGCGGGGAGGTGGAGCAGGACCCAGGAGGGCGAGGATCTCCTCGGGTTCCCTGAGACAGTAACAGCAACTGCGCGCCCAGGAGAGTGCGCCGAGCTCCCTAAGGGCTGCAGCGCGCACGGCTGGACCCGGAGCAGCTCGGAGGGGCTCGGGGGCGGCTCCGCGGAGGGAACTGCGCGGTTCCAGGAGCAGCTCGGAGGGGCTCGGGCGGAGGAAGAGGCTCCGTGCGGAGGGGGCTGCGCGGTTCCAGGAGCAGCTCGGGGGGCTCCGGCGGCGGCTCCGCGGAGGGGGTTGCGCGGCCCGGGAGCGCGAATCCACCAGCGCAGGCTCCGGAGCACAGGGCGCCGGGACACAGCCCAGGATCCCGCCTCCCCCGGGACAGGCAGAGGCCGGGAGGGCCCAGGACAGCAAGGACGCTCCTGCCCCAGCTGAGCAGATCAGCGGCCCCGCCCCGGAGCCTCCAGGCCCTGCAGACGGAGAGCTCGGAGTTCCTGCCGGAGCTGAATCCAGGTTTCCAGAGGGCTGGGGCGCCACTGGGGCTGTTCCTCCTGCGGCCTCACGGGGTAAACAACCCCCACCGAGCCCTGCACCAGGCAGGGGCACAGCAGCTCCCCCAAGTGCTAACACCTGAAAATCAGCACAACAGGCCCCTCCCCCAGAAGATCAGCTAGACGGACAACTTCCAGGAGAAGCCAAGGGACTTAAAGAACACAGAATCAGAAGATACTCCCCGGTGGTTCTTTTTTGTTTGTTTGTTTTTTGTTTTTTGTTTTTTGTTTGTTTTTGTTTTGTTTTTGTTTTGTTTTGCTTTTTGGTTTGTTTCCTTCCCCCACCCCCTTTTTTTTCCTTTCTTTTTCTTTCTCTTTTTCTTCTTTTTTTTTTCCGTTTTTTTTTTCTCTTTTTCTTCCCTTTTTTTTTTTCTTTTCTTCTCTTTCTCTTTTCTTTCCTTCTTTCTCTCCTCTCTTTTTCTCTTTTTCCCAATACAATTTGCTTTTGGCCACTCTGCACTGAGCAAAATGACTAGAAGGAAAACCTCACCTCAAAAGAAAGAATCAGAAACAGTCCTCTCTCCCACAGAGTTACAAAATCTGGATTACAATTCAATGTCAGAAAGCCAATTCAGAAGCACTATTATACAGCTACTGGTGGCTCTAGAAAAAAGTATAAAGGACTCAAGAGACTTCATGACTGCAGAATTTAGAGCTAATCAGGCAGAAATTAAAAATCAATTGAATGAGATGCAATCCAAACTAGAAGTCCTAACGACGAGGGTTAACGAGGTGGAAGAACGAGTGAGTGACATAGAAGACAAGTTGATAGCAAAGAGGGAAACTGAGGAAAAAAGAGACAAACAATTAAAAGACCATGAAGATAGATTAAGGGAAATAAACGACAGCCTGAGGAAGAAAAACCTACGTTTAATTGGGGTTCCCGAGGGCGCCGAAAGGGACAGAGGGCCAGAATATGTATTTGAACAAATTCTAGCTGAAAACTTTCCTAATCTGGGAAGGGAAACAGGCATTCAGATCCAGGAAATAGAGAGATCCCCCCCTAAAATCAATAAAAACCGTTCAACACCTCGACATTTAATTGTGAAGCTTGCAAATTCCAAAGATAAGGAGAAGATCCTTAAAGCAGCAAGAGACAAGAAATCCCTGACTTTTATGGGGAGGAGTATTAGGGTAACAGCAGACCTCTCCACAGAGACCTGGCAGGCCAGAAAGGGCTGGCAGGATATATTCAGGGTCCTAAAGGAGAAGAACATGCAACCAAGAATACTGTATCCAGCAAGGCTCTCATTCAAAATGGAAGGAGAGATAAAGAGCTTCCAAGACAGGCAGCAACTAAAAGAATATGTGACCTCCAAACCAGCTCTGCAAGAAATTTTAAGGGGGACTCTTAAAATTCCCCTTTAAGAAGAAGTTCAGTGGAATAGTCCACAAAAACAAAGACTGAATAGATATCATGATGACACTAAACTCATATCTCTCAATAGTAACTCTGAATGTGAACGGGCTTAATGACCCCATCAAAAGGCGCAGGGTTTCAGACTGGATAAAAAAGCAGGACCCATCTATTTGCTGTCTACAAGAGACTCATTTTAGACAGAAGGACACCTACAGCCTGAAAATAAAAGGTTGGAGAACCATTTACCATTCGAATGGTCCTCAAAAGAAAGCAGGGGTAGCCATCCTTATATCAGATAAACTAAAATTTACCCCAAAGACTGTAGTGAGAGATGAAGAGGGACACTATATCATACTTAAAGGATCTATTCAACAAGAGGACTTAACAATCCTCAATATATATGCTCCGAATGTGGGAGCTGCCAAATATATAAATCAATTATTAACCAAAGTGAAGAAATACTTAGATAATAATACACTTATACTTGGTGACTTCAATCTAGCTCTTTCTATACTCGATAGGTCTTCTAAGCAAAACATCTCCAAAGAAACGAGAGCTTGAAATGATACACTGGACCAGATGGATTTCACAGATATCTACAGAACTTTACATCCAAACTCAACTGAATACACATTCTTCTCAAGCGCACATGGAACTTTCTCCAGAATAGACCACATATTGGGTCACAAATCGGGTCTGAACCGATACCAAAAGATTGGGATTGTCCCCTGCATATTCTCAGACCATAATGCCTTGAAATTAGAACTAAATCACAACAAGAAGTTTGGAAGGACCTCAAACACGTGGAGGTTAAGGACCATCCTGCTAAAAGATAAAAGGGTCAACCAGGAAATTAAGGAAGAATTAAAAAGATTCATGGAAACTAATGAGAATGAAGATACAACCGTTCAAAATCTTTGGGATGCAGCAAAAGCAGTCCTAAGGGGGAAATACATCGCAATACAAGCATCCATTCAAAAACAGGAAAGAACTCAAATACAAAAGCTCACCTTACACATAAAGGAGCTAGAGAAAAAACAGCAAATAGATCCTACACCCAAGAGAAGAAGGGAGTTAATAAAGATTCGAGCAGAACTCAACGAAATCGAGACCAGAAGAACTGTGGAACAGATCAACAAAACCAGGAGTTGGTTCTTTGGAAGAATTAACAAGATAGATAAACCATTAGCCAGCCTTATTAAAAAGAAGAGAGAGAAGACTCAAATTAATAAAATCATGAATGAGAAAGGAGAGATCACTACCAACACCAAGGAAATACAAACGATTTTAAAAACATATTATGAACAGCTATACGCCAATAAATTAGGCAATCTGGAAGAAATGGACGCATTCCTGGAAAGCCACAAACTACCAAAACTGGAACAGGAAGAAATAGAAAACCTGAACAGACCAATAACCAGGGAGGAAATTGAAGCAGTCATCAAAAACCTCCCAAGACACAAGAGTCCAGGGCCAGATGGCTTCCCAGGGGAATTTTATCAAACGTTTAAAGAAGAAACCATACCTATTCTCCTAAAGCTGTTTGGAAAGATAGAAAGAGATGGAGTACTTCCAAATTCGTTCTATGAAGCCAGCATCACCTTAATTCCAAAGCCAGACAAAGACCCCGCCAAAAAGGAGAATTACAGACCAATATCCCTGATGAACATGGATGCAAAAATTCTCAACAAGATACTGGCCAATAGGATCCAACAGTACATTAAGAAAATTATTCACCATGACCAAGTAGGATTTATCCCTGGGACACAAGGCTGGTTCAACACCCGTAAAACAATCAATGTGATTCATCATATCAGCAAGAGAAAAACCAAGAACCATATGATCCTCTCATTGGATGCAGAGAAAGCATTTGACAAAATACAGCATCCATTCCTGATCAAAACTCTTCAGAGTGTAGGGATAGAGGGAACATTCCTCGACATCTTAAAAGCCATCTATGAAAAGCCCACAGCAAATATCATTCTCAATGGGGAAGCACTAGGAGCCTTTCCCCTAAGATCAGGAACAAGACAGGGATGTCCACTCTCACCAACATAGTACTGGAAGTCCTAGCCTCAGCAATCAGACAACAAAAAGACATTAAAGGCATTCAAATTGGCAAAGAAGAAGTCAAACTCTCCCTCTTCGCCGATGACATGATACTCTACATAGAGAACCCAAAAGTCTCCACCCCAAGATTGCTAGAACTCATACAGCAATTCGGTAGCATGGCAGGATACAAAATCAATGCCCAGAAGTCAGTGGCATTTCTATACACTAACAATGAGACTGAAGAAAGAGAGATTAAGGAGTCAATCCCATTTACAATTGCACCCAAAAGCATAAGATACCTAGGAATAAACCTCACCAAAGATGTAAAGGATCTATACCCTCAAAACTATAGAACACTTCTGAAAGAAATTGAGGAAGACACAAAGAGATGGAAAAATATTCCATGCTCATGGATTGGCAGAATTAATATTGTGAAAATGTCAATGTTACCCAGGGCAATATACACGTTTAATGCAATCCCTATCAAAATACCATGGACTTTCTTCAGAGAGTTAGAACAAATTATTTTAAGATTTGTGTGGAATCAGAAAAGACCCCGAATAGCCAGGGGAATTTTAAAAAAGAAAACCATATCTGGGGGCATCACAATGCCAGATTTCAGGTTGTACTACAAAGCTGTGGTCATCAAGACAGTGTGGTACTGGCACAAAAACAGACACATAGATCAGTGGAACAGAATAGAGAATCCAGAAGTGGACCCTGAACTTTACGGGCAACTAATATTCGATAAAGGAGGAAAGACTATCCATTGGAAGAAAGACAGTCTCTTCAATAAATGGTGCTGGGAAAATTGGACATCCACATGCAGAAGAATGAAACTAGACCACTCTCTTTCACCATACACAAAGATAAACTCAAAATGGATGAAAGATCTAAATGTGAGACAAGATTCCATCAAAATCCTAGAGAAGAACACAGGCAACACCCTTTTTGAACTCGGCCATAGTAACTTCTTGCAAGATACATCCACGAAGGCAAAAGAAACAAAAGCAAAAATGAACTATTGGGACTTCATCAAGATAAGAAGCTTTTGCACAGCAAAGGATACAGTCAACAAAACTCAAAGACAACCTACAGAATGGGAGAAGATATTTGCAAATGACATATCAGATAAAGGGCTAGTTTCCAAGATCTATAAAGAACTTATCAAACTCAACACCAAAGAAACAAACAATCCAATCATGAAATGGGCAAAAGACATGAACAGAAATCTCACAGAGGAAGACATAGACATGGCCAACATGCACATGAGAAAATGCTCTGCATCACTTGCCATCCGGGAAATACAAATGAAAACTACAATGAGATACCACCTCACACCAGTGAGAATGGGGAAAATTAACAAGGCAGGAAACAACAAATGTTGGAGAGGATGCGGAGAAAAGGGAACCCTCTTACACTGTTGGTGGGACTGTGAACTGGTGCAGCCACTCTGGAAAACTGTGTGGAGGTTCCTCAAACAGTTAAAAATAGACCTGCCCTACGACCCAGCAATTGCACTGTTGGGGATTTACCCCAAAGATACAAATGCAATGAAACGCCGGGACACCTGCACCCCGATGTTTCTAGCAGCAATGGCCACGATAGCCAAACTGTGGAAGGAGCCTCGGTGTCCAACGAAAGATGAATGGATAAAGAAGATGTGGTTTATGTATACAATGGAATATTACTCAGCTATTAGAAATGACAAATACCCACCATTTGCTTCAACGTGGATGGAACTGGAGGGTATTATGCTGAGTGAAGTAAGTCAGTCGGAGAAGGACAAACATTTTATGTTCTCATTCATTTGGGGAATATAAATAATAGTGAAAGGGAAAATAAGGGAAGGGAGAAGAAATGTGTGGGAAATATCAGAAAGGGAGACAGAACGTAAAGACTGCTAACTCTGGGAAACGAACTAGGGGTGGTAGAAGGGGAGGAGGGCGGGGGGTGGGAGTGAATGGGTGACGGGCACTGGGTGTTATTCTGTATGTTAGTAAATTGAACACCAATAAAAAAAATAAATAAATAAAAAATAAAAAAAATAAATAAATAAAATGAACCATAGCAAGAAATAATACATTAAATGGCAACACTCTATATATCTATACATATAGATGCATATGCACAGATACACATTTATTTATACAGAATAAAAACATTTCTATTAACATTTACTATATGAATTCAATCTATTTTCTATTTTATTCTTTTATTATCTTTTATATCACTTTTTAGAATTTTAACCTACAATCCACTAAATTGATTTCACAACCAGATCAGAACCTAGCCCTAGAGCAGAAGACCTCTGAAATCCCTTTTTGCTATACAGGCCAAGGCTCTGACTCTCAGCTATGTGAGAACTGCAGGGTTGAATTCAAGCCCAAGGACTCAATCTGCTTTCACCCACCAATATAAATACAGGTCAGCTTCCTGACAGAGCCCCAGGCCACAAGCTTTTATCCAAGTTCAACCATTGACATATCCTGTGAACTAGGCCATACCACCTGCATCTAAACCTTTATCTATAAATTAAGAAGAATGAAAACCCTTCACTGACCTCACAGAATTGCCACAGGGGAAACTCAGAATGTCTGCAAAGCCCTTTGGAAATGCCAAATGACTTCTTTGGAACTACCTCTTTTTATGCAGCAAGAAGTGTTCTATAGCAGATACCATCATGAAAGTGATATAGAAAGTACACTGTCTGAAGCTCATCAATTTCTGACCTCTGGGTCTTTGACAAAAACTGAGTAGATGTTTTCATAGGGTACCTATCCTCAAAAATACATGATTCCTTTATACTAAATGGAAGGGAAAGGTGGAGAGATGAGGAAAGGGGGTCCTATTTCACAAGCCACACAGAATGTCCTAAAAAAAAAATTACATTGTTAAATCTATTAGGGATTTTGAAGATCTTCCCAATATTTCACAGAGAAACAGAGCTCCAAACAGGTAAATTTTTTTCAGTTTATTTTTTGTTAAGATTTTATTTATTTATGTAAGAGAGATAGAAAACACACACAAGAGAGAGAGCATGAGCAGGGGAGGGGGCGGAGGGAGAGGGAGAAGAAGACTCCCTGTTGAGCAGGGCGCAAGATGCAGGGCTCCATCCCAGGACCCTGGGATCAGGGCCCAAACCGAAGGCAGATGCTTAACCAACTGAACCACCCAAACTGCCCTGAGTTTTCATGCAGTTTAATTCAGTTTACTGACTTCAGAAGAAGAGAGCTACAATTGAAGGTAGAGTTTCCTATCACAGCTGGTGTTTAAGTCAAGGGTGAGTAACCATTTGGTGAAGACATAGTAAAGAGCACTGAAATGCACAGTGGGGACAATTAGGTGTCCTTTAAGGTCACCAATTCATCTGGCAAAAATGTATTCAGAAGCAACATCTATTTTATGCTAATTACAAAGATAGTCTCAACTATCCCCCTTGTCTTGCCTTTTGCCCTACAACTTCACATCTATTCCCATCAAAAAGTGGTCTTCCCCCTTCCCACCTCCTTGAATCTGGACTGATTTTGTGACTTACTTTGGCCAATAGGATATGGTTGATGTAACCTGTGTCAGTTCTGAGCCTATTCTTCAAGAAGCCTGTTCTCTTACCACCCTCACCAGCTATCATGAGTAAAAACTTGGATCATCCTGGTGGATGATGAGTGATAATCATCCCCCATCATACCAGCTCATTGTCATCCAACCTTAAGACTTGCCAGTGAGGTCATCCTCAGCCAGCCAGCTGAACACAGGGTATAAAAAGACTCACTGAAATCAGCAGAGCTCTACCTCGATCAGCAGAACTAATGGACCCATAGATTCACATACAATAGCAAACATTTACTGTTTTAAGTCACTGAGTATTGGGGGCGTTTGATACACCACCATAACTACCCAACCAGAACTGGGCTAGACAGCATTGCACAAGATGAACAACACTAGAAATCCTTTTCTACCCTAAGAGAAAATGATTTGGAGGCACCCAGGTGGCACAGTTAAGCCTCTGACTCTCGGTTTTGGCTATGTTCATGATCTCAGGGTCGTGAGACTGAGTCCAGCGTCAGGCTCCACACTCAGCATGGAGTCTGCTTGAGAATTTTCTCAACCTCTCCCACTGCTCTTCCCTCTTGTGCTCTCTCTCTAAAAAAAAGTAAATAAATCTTTAAAAGAAATAGAGAGGGCAGCCCGGGTGGCTCAGTAGTTTAGTGCTGCCTTCAGCCCAGGGTGTGATCCTGGAGACCCGGAATCGAGTCCCACGTTGGGCTCCCTGCATGGAGCCTGCTTCTCCCTCTGCCTGTGTCTCTGCCTCTCTTGTTCTCTCTCTCCCCCTCTCTCTTATGAATAAATAAAGAAAATCTTTAAAAAAGAGAGAGAGAGAGAGAGAAAATTATTTGTATAAAATCCCAGGACATACTACCTTTTTTGAGTATATACCACCAATATGTATATATTTTCATATTTATATATTTTAATCGAATTAAAAATTAACTATAAGGAGAATATTCATATATTCATGTATGCAGGCCGATGAGCAGGAGCAACTGCTGCAGAGACTACTGCTCTAGTCTGCTTCAGACCTTTTGTGTTTCCACAGGTGGCACTGTGCTGCCAGCACCTGGGAGAGGCATGCAGCCATCCCTCTCACTCCTGCCAGGTGGGCTGGAAACCACCAGCTCTACAGAGCAGCTTTGCCATTACCAGATGTCCTCACTCACCCTGCGGTGCTGCTGAACTTTGCCTCCACCCAAAAAGCATTGATGCATGTTCATTCTGCCCTGGAGAATGGAAATCCAGGTCTGCTATGGACAGACTAGTGCCTTTGCATCTCCCTTGAGCCCAGGATAATGTACATGTGCCTTTGAAGGGTATAATTAAGAGGGTGGCTTAGGATGCTATACCTTCTAAAGCAAACTAGAAATTCTCTCACTCTCTCTCTCTCTTCCTCTCTCTTTCTTTTCTTTCATCTCTGGATTATCCTATCTTCTTCCTAGCCAGGAACATTAGAGTATTCTAAAAAATGTGTGTTGTGCTATGACAACAGAGACAGAGCAGTGACTGAGAGACAACTGAGGTCCCCTTGGCCTCTCCCACTTCAGGCATAGTAAGCCCTGGGGCTGTTGAGGCGTCTCTTCATGTTTCACTTTGTTCTTGGCTTCCTACTATACTCTTAGCATCCCAATGCTCTCTGGTATTGACTTTTCATGAAATGATGAAGAATTAGATTAATTCTCACTCAGATATAGAAAAAGTATCCATCAGTGAGTTGCTCTGCTCTACCTAAATATGAAGAAATACTTAATATTTTCAGGCATGGATAAAGAAGGAAGAAATGGACAGGATGCACAAATAAACTTTGTGGTTTAAGTGAATTCAAATCCACTTGACATTTCTCCTATGCTCTCCAAAGGACAGAGCTTGTATAATAAACTTGTTACCAGCCACCTTCCTGCCACTGCCTTTCAGGAGTTTGGAAATTAATCTCCGATGGTATTCTCAATGTTGAAAAAACAGTTTCATGTAATATTTTAAAAGCTAAATAGTTCTAAGCCCTGAATAAAGGGAGAGGAAGTCAAAAAACTATAGAATACTTATTCATTCATTCAAGAAACAATTTTAGGCATACATCACATACAAGTACCCTATAGGGGCTAGTCACCACAGAAAACAAAGCTCTAGGAGATAGAAAAATGGACCCACCCATTCTCTACTCCCTACCCTAGGAAGAAGGCTCTAGGTCAAGGAATATTTATGATACAGCTCAGGAAAGGAGCAGGAAACTTTGGCGTAATAGAACCAGAGTCATAGTTTACAAGTAAAAATATTACTAATAGCCACTGTAAATATCTATATTGTGTCATATAATAGCACTGCTCTAAGATGCTGTATTATTTTTATTAATTAGATATCAGATTTTGTCCTAAATGCTTTTGTCAGATTGGTCACATGATCATCACAATGAACATACAAGGTAGGTTTTGATTTCATACATATACATTCTATATAGATGTAGAAAGGTTACTAAATATTTCATGCTCAGGTTCTTGGTGAAGTCACAAGTGGAGCACAGGCCACTCGACTCCAGAGCTTGTGCCCTACATTCTAATGGCTACAACACACTGCCCTCACTCTGGGTCTATTTGACCCACACAGAGTCAAAGATATGGTACTAGGAGAAATATCACTTTTCAATAGATCATAAAGAGAAGGTTTCAGGAGGAAACCACTTCTCCTAATCCTCCTAGTCGAGAGATATGATAGATTTTAAAGAATCAATTGAAATACTAGCATCAGCTCAGAGAAACAGACACTTTTTGGTGGCCACTTACTACCATATTCACTAAACTGGAGCTAATGCCTCCTACCTCACTGTCCCCCTGGCACACTCAGGGAAATAGCTGACAGGAAGAATGAATAAAACAGTCACCATGAGAAAGAGAAAAATCACTAATATTTATAATGGGTATACTATTTTGGAAAAAAAATGATTTCTTTTTCTGTCCAAGATCTGATTAGTATGTGGCAGAGCTAGGAATTCTTAGCAGTTCAAAACACTGTAATATTTTGCCTCTCTAAAGTGAAAATAAAAATAAACACCCTTTGTAGCCCAAGAGTTGAGGAAGAGCAAGACACAAGCAGATAAAAGTTGAGAGAAAGGTGCCCCGATTTTCCTGCTGTGATCTAGAATAGGAGGAAACACTAAGAGAAGATTGTATAGCAGAGGAGAGGAAGGGTCTTTCCCTACTGCCATTTCAGTTTCTTGTCAACCATTACCTCAAAGCCTCCACACACATCTATCCAGGAGTGTCTTCATTGGGTAAAAGTTACTGTAAAATAGAGCTGGGAAAAGAGAAAGGATGTGAATCTAAATCCCCAGATTCTCTGTTCACCCACATATGGTGTTAGTAGAATTCAGAAATCCCTGTGTGGCCTCTATAAGGATTTCTAAGGTAATGAGAAAAGACCAGCGCTGGTTTCCAGAACTGATCAGATATTCACACCCAGACCTCAATGTTATTACAAGCTGACTTGTAATAACTGACTGATGCTCACAGGCCAGTTGGTTCTACTTTTGGATACAAATGACCTCCCAGAATACTACTCCAAGGGAGAGAGCTCTGCGATGATGATAAAACAAGATGAAGGTGACTGTGCAACACAAAGCACCTAACATGCCCCTACGCTAAATGAACAACTGCTACTTCTCTAGAATTATAGCTTTATTCTCACTGTAGTCTCTTCCCTACAGATAAGATTTCTTGAAATACCCCATCATGAAATTACCTTTGCTTTTTGACAATATCCAATCTAAAAGGAGCCTCTGCTTCCTTGAACTCTTTACCAAATTAACCAATGGAATAAGTTCTATAACAGGTTATTTCAAGTACTCTTTAAATGAGACACTCCATAGTTTCCTCACCATGAGAAAGTTCATCTACAAGTGTGTTCCTCCTGGCATCTAGCCAATAGACATTAATAGTAGGTAAAGAGACTGGGAAGCTTCCCTGAGAGAGTTGCCATATTGGGGGTGAAATGGTTTATCAGTTAGCTTTTGCTGCATAACAAAAATAGCAGCAACAAAAAACCTCAATAACACAAGGCAATAAGTACTTATTAACTTATGGATACAGTGCTCCGGTCGCTGATTTGGGCTGCACTTGGTAAGATTTCTGGGGTAAGATGACTTATGGCTGATCTAAGCTAGGCTGGGCTGATTAGTTCCCTTGGCTCTGCTCCATGTGTCTCTCATCTTCCAGCAGGTCAGCCCTGGCATATTATCATAGTAGTGGCAGAGACCCAACAGAGCAAGAGGAAACACACCCAGCCTCTTGAGGGCCTAGGCTCAGAACTGACACAACATCATCCTGACTCATTTTGAAATGAAGAAAAGAACCTGTATTTAAAACAACGATTCAACACAAGTCATAAAATTAGATCAGATTGGGAGCAGAGGTAAGGAGGCATGGGGAATAGAGTCCACCCCTTTTGTGTCAGCATGTACAAAGCCAATGGCAAAGGGCCTAGATAATGGGAAGGGTGAGGAATAGAAGCTATCATTACAATCTACTCCAGATGCTTTTTAGCCTGCTTGGGCTGGAGCTGAATGACAATTATAACCATATTTCAAGGGACTTGTAATGCCAGTGAAAGCCAAGTTGAGGCCTGAGCATCCAGAAGTTCCCTTCTCCAAGCCAAGTGTAACCAACCAAACTGCAGTTCACACCAGTGAACATGAATTCCAGCAGAGCAAACTACACCAAATAGAAAAGATCATGAATCCGTGTTTCACTAAAGCCTAAAGGCATGTCTCTAAGGATCCAAGTCTCTATTCTACCCCAAGTCTCTGTAAGCCACATTTCTCCCCCATATCCTTAGATACATTCTCAGGGTAAGGGAACTAAGGGAGAAAATATTTACTTTCTGGAGAGAATTGACAATACTCAAAGGGTAGATTTAAATCATTAATATGGACCAATATTACATAGGATTGAATCAAATTAATTTTTGTCCTCATTAACCAGGAGTGTGGTATCAGGATAAGACCTGAACAGGCAAAATAAAGAAGGTATGTACACTATGTAAAAATTTGTAACTCTCGATATATTTCACACTAGAAATTGTGACGTTTTCAAGAAATCTAAAATGTTCAAAGACTTTATCCACAAAGCTATCATATTTTCCCCCATCTCTGGCCTATGTGAGACAGCACTGAAGAACCAAGAACTTTTCTTTTAACTTTAGGGCTTGCCTTAATTTGTGGTTGTTATCTTTGTTTTATTTCTCAAATGAAACTACTTTATAAATACTTCACAAGCTATTGTGAAAATCAAATTAGACAGCAAATATGAAAGTTTTTCAAAAAGCTCAGAAATGTCAAAGAAATGTAAAGTGATTTGATGCGCTGTTACAATAACAATCAAAGTGTGCTCATGGGCACTGCTTTCTCATTATCCAGGCAGACTGGTATGGTAGAAATAACACCAGGCTAAGCCAAGATTCTCCTTTCTGGATTCCTGCTGTGCCACCACAAGCTGATATGACCCTACAACAAGACCCTTGCCCACTCCAGACCTTAATATTTTTGTTAAAAAAATAAGGAGGTGGGGCTAGAGGATTTCTAAGGTCTTTCTGAGTTCTAAATAATTTCTTGTTGATACTTCATCCAACACAATTTTTCAATTATTTGAGGAAGAAAAAAGATTGACCTTATATATGAGGAAGCCCCTTTAGAAGCCTGCTTTTAAAATAACAAAATAATCCTTATCCTAGAGTTAACTTCATTTCTGCCACTTTGAATTTATTTGCATTCATGCTGATATATTTCTTTGGGCCTGTCTGACTGTGACAACTAATCCTCACCTCCTCCATGAAGCCCTCCCTAATCTCTTCTGTGCTGCTTTATCATAAGACCTACTACTATCATCATTGTTGCCACTTGCAGGATGACAATCTTCACTTGATCTATCCACTCTATAGTAGGCAGCATGTTATAAAAGCTAATGCAACATCTCTGATGCTCCCAAGAACTCTGCACAGTGCCCTAAATTCTCCTGGTTTTACAGATCAAGAATTTGAGCCCAGAGAAGTGAACTATGTTGATCGAATTTATACAACTCAGAAAGAGGCAAAACCAGATACCACACTCATATCTGCCTCGAGGCAAAGTCCTGGTGTCTCTTGAATTCTCCTATATCAGAAGTCTTTGTACTGTGAATATTTACTTATTTGTCTCTCTTCTAGATTATCAGCAACTTGGTGGTTGAGGATGTTTGTTCTTTTGGAGTTCTAATACCTAACACAATACTTGTAACATAAAACAATAAATGTTTGTTAAGTAACATATACCAGACAGATGACCATTTTCTCCTGAGTATTAGATTCAATATGCAATATTATGATTCCTCATAATCACACACACCATTTACTACTGATACTTTAACTCAAGTTCTTAGACCTATAAATCAAATGGGATCAAATTTCTTGAAGACTGTAGATATTCTAAAAGTATTCTCAAGTTCCAAAGGAAATCTTTTAAATTCTCAAAATCACCATAAGCTCCTACTTATAAATCAATGTCTTCAAATAATTATATACTTCACTATATCATATGTGCATAAAAAATAACTATAATACAAAGAATTATATATGTCGTGGGTCTTCTAGTCCCCATCTTCAGATTGTTTAATTGCCAATCTAATCTCTTTCTTCAACTCCAATCATATTTTTCCAAGAGTCTTCTGGACATTTTTATTCAATCTTCCAAGAATGATTTCTAAATTTACATGTTAAAGTAAATCTTAACATCTTCTTCCTACTAGAGTAGTTTTGGAGAGATGTCTTTTATTCTTCCTACTGCTTGATATTTTAGGAGTTTAATAGATATCTGATTTGACTAAACAACACCAAATAATAGCACTGATTCTGCCACTGATTTTTCACTTTATTTATATCACTTGTAAATGAAGAATAATATGATTTATATTTATTGTCTACGCTCAGGACTCAGCTAAGTAAAACTTGAGATTGCTACACCAATATAGACCTTTCTACTCAGTTACATCCTATATATAAACCTGAATATCTACTAAGTGCATATTATGCACTCAGCATTGTCAAATACTATAGCAAATATAAAAAGCAGAAGACATGTTCTCTGGTCCTGAGTCTACAGAGACAAGAGTCATACAGAAAAAAAAAAAAATTAGTAGAGAACAATGCAAGGCAGAAAATAAGCAAGCACTAATGTGTTTGAAACCAATAATTATATTGTAGCACTTCCAAAGAGGAAGAAATTATGTTTTCACTATTGGAGCCCATGAACACATAGAAAAGCAATGGAGTCATTCTTAGGCTAAAGCCTCCTCCTTGAAAGTAAACTATTCTGAATCCCAAAGCACAGCATCTGTTGTTATTATTGTTTCTTATTTGTTTTCATAGATATTGTTTCTTCTTATGTCTCCAAAATGAAGGCATTCTCAAGAGTTACGTTCCAGAACTGTATTCATTTTTATCCCCTCTCTCTGGTAGGGAACTATTTTGATCCCAGATCCATGGAATCTGTGCCAGATCATTGCCTACACATTGCCAATCTAACCTTTTTCTCAAACACAAATCACATTCTCCCAAATGTCTTTGGACATTTTCATCCAGCCTTCCAAGAGCTATTTCTAAATTACTGGTGTAAAATCAACCTTAACATCTCAGTCTCTACAAGAGTTTCCCTCACCTTGGTATTTCTATCAGGTATTTCTATATCTTAACCTCTAGATTTCTCACATATTTCCTCTCTCCCATACTGTTCTGGCTACAGTCCTCATTCTCTCTGAAATACACTTTAACTGGCCTCCCTCCTTTCTCCCAGACTTCCTTTTTCTCCCACCAGAGCCTTTCTCTGACTGTCTGACTTTCACCAGAAACTCATCACCTGTGATATATTCAGAGGAAGACAGTGAGCTAGAACAGAAAAAGCACCTGCCTTAGCCTCAAATCATGAAGAACTGAGTTCTAATCTCAGCCCTACATCATTATATGTCCTTTAAAATCTCTGAGATTTTTTCCATTCTCATCTCTAAACTGGGAATAATACTACCAATCGAGAAATAGTTAGGATTTAAATGAGATAATATGTGAAACCACAGCACAAAATAAGAGCTTTATAACTAGCAACTCTTATAAAGATTATTCTTCTTTTTATAAGATTGAGTAGAATATTCAAAATCTCTCGAGAGATAACTTCAATCTATAGTTTTTGGATGACTTTAATACATAAACTAAGCATATCTACCTTATTCCTTCTTCTTATACTATTTACCATAAATGAGATCTCTTCTCCTCATAGTTCTTCCCACCAGAACAAATGCTATTTATTCTTCAAGACACTTTTCTTGTCACTAACATCCTCAATTAGGTCTCCAGCCCCTTCCTCCCCAGTTCAGAATGAGCCCTCCTAACAAATTACTGAATCATTACTGAATATTTGTTTTCTATACTAGCCTTTGAATTTAAACACATAATGGCTTGTTATATATCTTTTTTAAAAAATTCACATTAAATGAATGTCGTTGTTTTTGGCTCCCAAGTAGAATACAAAGACCATGAGTGTAGGGAATATCATTTGTGCCTATAAACCCAGTACTGTGCTCAGAGTAGGCTACTTGATAAATATTTGTTGAATTGATAAATAAATAAAGGACTTCATTAATAAAACAGAGTGGTAGGAGTTGGCACAAAAACTAATGAAAGTTGAGTCATATTTGGTGGGAGCTGAATGCTAAGAAAAGCCAGTGGCATGATTAAAGTGGAAAGTAGGGAAGTCTGATATATCAATTCTGCCTACAAATGGATTATGGCTGAGGACTTGAGAAGCACAGAGATTAACCAGGAGTCTTTGTTAAGAATTAGAGGAAAGGAAATGAGTCTGAAACAATGAGAATGCGCAAATGGGAGAATTCAGTGTGTATTTTAAGACAAGAAAAACAAGACAATGTGAATGAACAAATAGACTTTGAAGTATAAGCAAAAAATAAGACAGGTGACGTTTCAAGACTGGAGAAAGCAGACTGTATGAAATGAATGCGGACACTCTGAAGACACTCTGTAGAGAATGAGAATTCAGTTTTGACTATGCTATTATTGAACATGCAAATATGGATGTCCAATGGACAAGCTTTGCAGCCAAAGTAAGAAAAATTCTTATAAACTGCCAGTGACTGAGAAAATCCCCCAAAGATAGAATACTACCTATCTTTCTGATACTTCTTTAGAAAATTGTGTGATCTTTGTATTTGTTCAGCTCTGAGATAAGAAAAAGTCCCATAATCTTACTATGAAGCTACCTTCTTCTATTCATGTAGGTAGCCTAGAAAACCCTAGAGGACAGAGAATGTGAATAAGATAGTATCATTCATAAAAGTAATTCTCTCATTTTTAGGCTTTCTTTTTTTTTTAAGCTTTATCTTATTTTACTTTTTTTTTAAAGATTTTATTTATTTATTCATGAGAGACACAGAGAGAGAGAGGCAGAGACGCAGATAGAGAAGCATGCTCCATGCAGGAAGCCCAAAAACAAGAAACATGCACAAAACTGCAAAAGTATATCACAAATTGCTTAAAGCCAATAAGAAAGAAGAAAATTCAACAAAATGTCAACAAGATTTTTATAGATAAAGACAAGTTATTCTAAAGTTTATATGGAAAGGCAAAGGAACTAGAATAGTTATAATTATTTTGTGAAAGAATCATTCTACCCAATGCTAAGACTTATTATATAGCTATGTAATCAAAACCAGCACAAACATGCCCACCTGATTTTTGACAAACACCTCAAAAGTAATTCAATGTGGGAAAGACAGTCTTTTCAACAAATGCTGCTGCAACACTTGACATTCATAGACAAAAAGATGAATCTTAATCTAGACATCACACCGTGTACAACAGATAATTTAAAATGGATCATGGATTTAAATGTAAAGTGTGAAACTATTAAACTTTAATAAGAAAGCATAGGGCAAAACCTTTGGAACCCAGAATTGGGCAAAGCATTTTTAGACATGACACCAAAAACATGATCCATAAAAGAAAAATAAATGATGAGTTGGACTTTATTGAAATAAAAAAAAAAAACTTTAATTCCATGAAAGATCTTGTTAAGAAGATGAAAAGCAAACTATATATTTGGAAAAATATTCACAAACTATGTATCTGTCAAGGATCTTATATCTAGAACATACAGTTAAAAAAAATCCAATTAGAAAATAGGTGTTAAGACTTATACATAAGTCTTCATAGCATCCCATTTATAATATTCTCAAACTGGAAACAAGCCAAATAACCACCAAAAGGTGAACTGATAAACACACTGTTATTTTTATGCATTAGGAAATTACTCAGCAATAAAAAGGAATGAACTCATGCTGCATGGGGATGACATGGGTGCATCCTAAAATAATTGTGCTGAGTTACAGAAGCCACACAGAAAAAGAACATATTGCACAATCCCATTTATGTACCCATTATATATCCATAATGTCAGTGGTTACTGATCTGGGAGTAGGAATGGAGCAGATGAGAGAAATATAAAAGGGAATGAAATGTTTGCGGGTGATGGATACATATGTCCATTCTGTTGATGGTGACAATGATTTCATGAGGGTATATACATATTTAGAAATGTATTAAGTTGTACATTTAAGTATGTGTGGCTTATTGTATGTGAATTGTGCCTCAGAATTGTTAATAAAAAATGTTACCTTGTCTCAAAGTAATATCATTATGATGATAACTTGCAAATTTCTAACTATGATTGATACTTGTTGCTTAAATGGCAGGGTCACTTGCCTATCTCCTTACTCAACATCTGCATGTGGATGTCTAATGGATGCCTTAATTTAAACTGTTCAAATCGAAATACTGATGTCCTTTCTCAAATATGTTCCACTCACAGTTATCCCATTTTAATGTCTGGGAATTCTAATTGTTGGTCAAATTATTTTCTATCTTATCTTTTCCTTATAGAAAATCCATACCAATCCATCTGCAAATGTTTACTCTGTCTTCAAAAGATGCCTCAGTCTGTCCCTGTATCACTGTACCCACTGATAATCAACCTGGTCAAAGCCCTCGTCATTATTGCCATCACCACCTAACTGGTTTCTTTTTTTCTTACCTTGCCCTCCTATACTTCATCCTTATCACAGAACTTTCTAGAAGATGTCAGATGTTTCCTTTCCACACCTGCAATGGACTTCTGTTTTGCCAGGGTTGGAAAATCAAAGTCCTTAAAATCACTGCCCTATAAGACCCTACATAATCTGCCCCATCTCCATTCCTCTCTGGATTCTCTTTTTACTTTTCCCCAACTCATTTCACTCCATCCTTTCTTGCCATTCATCAAATAAACCAGGCACACTTCCTCCTCAAGGGTTTTGCACTAGCAATTTCCTCTGCCTAGAATGCTTTTTCCTTAAATATCCACATGGTGCCAAGTGGTCAAGCAATCCCTAAGCAGCAGCTGAAATGCTGGGCTGACTCCCATAAATTTGGTCAGTAAAAAAACAAGCCCAAATGGGTTTAGACAGTTCATTACTCATAGCACATAGCAGACAGTATACATGTGATGCTGGCATTAGTTCCCTTGCTCATCCAAGTCCCACGAGGGCCATAAGAACAGCCTCGGGCTGGTGCAGTGCACACCTGGCTGTGTCACAGTCGAGGCATACTCCATTTAGGACCCCTGGTCTTATCAGGGGATTGCTATAAAAATCACTCACCCTCCCCTCCAGAAAGAGATATTACCATATTATTACCCTGGGATATAAGCAAATCTTCTCTGGAGAGAGGAAGAAGACTTTAGTATTCTAGAAATTCCCCAGGGAAGGAAGATATTGTCCATCTTTATCATGAGGATAGAGAAATGGATCCATCCAACTCAGTGGGACATGCTATTTCTAGCTTCCAAGGCTTTCTTTACTCTTGTCCTTGAAAAGATAGTCCAAGATGTTTGGAAATATGTAGAATTTTCTCATAAGACATGGCTCCTTTTTCCTTTTCCTTTGAATCTCTATCCAAATATCAACATCTCAGAGAGACCTACCTCAAACATTCTATTTATTATTGTAATCTACCCCATTGACACCCCTTACCAACCTGGGTTATTTCATGCCAGGATAGTCACAAACCACTTCAAAATGACATCCAAATTTGTGGCCTGCTTTCTCCCACGTGGAGAACATGTATTGCATGAGGGCAGGCATTTTATGCTTTATCACTGCTTTACCCAGTATCTACAACTGTCGGCTCCTGATAAGCCTCTTATGAATTATTTTTAAATTTGAGAGAATGAAGCATAAAAGATGTTAACTCTTCCTTGCAATGCTTCACAAAGAATTCTAGCCTTTGAAGGACTAGATGCCCAAATAAAGGTTACAACAAGTTTAAGGGGAAAAGAATCATTAGGTTACCAAAGACTGAAGGCCCAACCTTCCTTCTGAAGAACCTACAGCAGGGAACATAGATGGTTGACACTGGTTAGACACCACATCTTTGAATCCACTGCAGTGTCTACACCAGGCCATGCTTCCCCTGGGTTGCTCCTTACCAGCCCCTGAGCATCATGATGGATTTGAAGTGGAGAATCCCTTCCCAATAGAAAATCCTTCTGCTGGCAACTTTAGCTCAGGACTCCCTACGGATGTGGGCCAAGATTTTCACAGGACTGCACTGCGTCTGAGGCTTTGTTCCCACCCCTTCTTCCCACCTACCCCTGTCACTGTTTCTGTAGGTGTCACACCTGTTTTGTAGTCTGACGGCTCTCTGTGATTCCTTCTGTTCCCTCAACCTTAATCCTTCACAGAGATTTCCCAGAAGAAAGCTCTTCTTGTACTTCTAATCCAGTCTTTGCATCTACTGCTTGAAAGACTTGAACTAACTTATGGAGGTACCACAGGTCTGTTGTCAGTGGGAAAACATCAGCTCCTTCACGTGAATATCCTAAATGCAAGGCTCGTCCTATAATTACAGAAGTCAGGATTGCAAAAGTCAGGGACAGAGCAGTTTTCGTTACAGAATAGCATCGAAACTAGAGCCCAGGGCTACATGGATTCGGGGAAGTAAGGGGAGGACTAGTTTAAGTCAGTGTGCTCTTGCTTTCTGAGTTTATCTTAGACTACAAAGTAGTTTTCTTTCTACCTGTGATATGTGATGTGATGATCTCTCCAGTAGGGTGCCAGTTTTGCTTTCTCAGAAGATATACATAAAAAGTTCATTGTCCTGGGAACCTGCACACTGGTCCCAACTTACTGTTTATTTGAAACTACAGTCCCAGGCAAGTCCACTGAATGTATCCAGGCCACAAATATCATCTGTTCAAAATTTCCACTATTAAAGGTGGGATACCAAAGGAACCTTCCCATTTTCTGATTCAGCAACCTATGAAGCAAAAGTAAATTGATCACCTAATATTATCAAAATCTTCCCATTTTGTTCAGCCTCACAAAAAAAGGTAAAAACGGGAAAATAAGGCTTTAGAATAATTGGTTGCACTGATAATTTCTATGTTATATTGCCCCGAAATGCATGCTGGTGGGGGCAAAGAGAAAGAGGTGCGTTATTTCTCAATGTGGATTCCTCTCTAACTCCAAGTACTGCTCATACACATACATCAACCAAGCAAGAAATCCCTGAATTCAGTTCTCAAGTGTTCTGACCCCACACCAGCAGATACTGTCACTGCATTAGACCCAAACTAGCACTCAAGCTGCATTTTCTCTTGAACACTCTCGCAGAACTCAGTATGAGGCCTTCAGAACCATTGTATTCAAGCCTTTGTTTGAACAGTCTGCAGTACACTGTCGGAGTGAATCCTGCTGTTAGCTAGACAGGGGTCCCGGGAGAGGACATGTTGGGTTCTGTATGTTTAACTTTTTATCCTTTGTGTCAACCAGTTATGTTTCTAAAACATTTCCAATCCCCTAGCTTCACAGAAAACAAATAACTCTGCACAGCCCCCTCTTCCTTCATCCCTCATAAATAATCCCCAAGAAGGAGGCGGCTGCAGAGACAGAGCCTGAATGCTGACGAGGTGGTGCTGCTGACTTTGGATCATCCTGCAGCTGGGCCATAAAGAATAAGAATGAATTCCAAACTTTTCTAGTGTGATAGGAACAAAGCACTGCCTGCCAGGCAGTGCAGCAATACTTCTTCAAGTCAAAATCTTGACAACGTCATGGGTAGAGCTCAGGACTTGGAGATTTAGTCCAAACTCTGTAAAATATGTCATGTATGATTTAGGCAAGCTGAGATGATGACATCTCCAGACCTCAGTATCTTTACTCTCAGGAAACATGATTGTGTGGTGGTTAAATAGGTGGCTTTGTAAGCCAGGTTGCTTCATTTTGAATCTGAGTTTTTCCATTTGATAACCATGGGCAACTCACTTAAAATTTCTGTCTTATGCATCTCATAGTATTTGCTTGTGCTATACAAATGCCCCCTCCCATTAGCCCCAAAAATCTCAGTGGCTTGCCACATTAAAGATTTATTCCTCACTCATGTTGTGTTATGGGTGTGGATCAAGGGAAGCCCCAGAGCTCTGTGGCTCCACTCTACATGTCTTCTTTATTGAGGGGTATCCACTGAGATAGTCTGTGTCTTTGTCTCATGGCAGATTATAAGAAAGCTAAGGCCAGCCATGAGATGGCTCTTTAAGCAAATTATTGAAACAGGTCTACTGTGTCTCTTCCACTCATATTTTGTTGACTTAACTCCCTATATCCATGTGCAAAGAAGTATATTCCTTACATAGGAAGGATGAGCAAGTCAGATAGCAATGGACAGGGATGTATGATCCTCTTACATGGGAAGAGGTGAATAACTGTGTACAAAATAATCTACCAAATAAAAGTGATAAGAATAGTTCCCACTTCATAAGATGATCAGAAAGATTGAATGAATTCTCATATGAAAAACATTTAAAATGATGCCTGGAATACAGCAAACCCTCATTAAATGTTAGTTATTATTATCTGTCCAGTAGGAATAATATAACTCTTTTCTACCTCACAGAGGTGTTTGAGGATCCTATTATTAGTATTTTTGTTACAGATACTATGTGACATGAGATAAATCATATTAAGTACCATACCAAAGTCAGAAATTTTATTACATCAATTGCAGACAATAATGTGGATGTGCCCTCTACTCATCTCCATGGAGATGCACATTGGGAAGATTTCAAAGGGGATTATTAATGGCATAATATCTCTGGGAGATATCACCATCATCAATAGCAAAATATATCATTTATGGGCTCCCATTATATGTGAAGGATGATACTTAGCATAAGAGAAGCAGAGATGAATAAGATCTAGCTCTTCAGATGCCAACAGCCCAGCTGGAAACACCTTCTTTATGTGTGTGCCCTAAGCACGGCAGATTATGGCTCCCTGGATGGTGATGCAGGCCATAAATGCTACAGGACCTCACAGAGGAAGTGAACTCAGGGCCACAGGTCAGGACAGATTTTGCAGAGAACAGGTTATTTGAACCAGCACTCTAAGAAATATAGAATTCCAGTAAACAAATCATAGAAGAAAAAGAAAAAGGAGAAAAGCAAAGCAAAGGCAGAGACAGGTTCTCTATTCTTAGGAAAATTGGAAACCCTGAGATTATGCAAAAGATACTGTCAATTGAAATAGTGTAGAAAAAGGATAAATGAAACAAAATTAGGTTTCCTGGCTCCCAGTGCTGGATGAGATTCTCCCCTAGACCTGTTATTTCTTTGGGATTGTTTCATCTTCTGTAAGTTGTGTTCTGTCAAGATCCCATTTTTCTCTCTACGTCTGTCTTTTCATAAGATTTTCTAGCATACAAAATACATTTTAATTCAGTTATTTTAATAACATTTATCACTTACCAACTTCTATTATGTGTCCTGTAGAAATACATAATAATCTTTAAAATACCCAGTGAATTATTTAATATCATCCCTGAAGTCACTTAGTTGTCCCTATGCTTTCTCCCATTAAAACAGAGGGAGTGTGTGTGTGTATGTGTGTACATGTGTGCATACATGTGTTTGTAGACATGTGACACAGACCTTCATATTCACCTGCTCTGGCATGGGCACAGTGCCACAGGGAAATGCCTTCAGTTGATCATATGATTTTTCCCACTTGGTAAACGTCAGTGCTTCTGACCCTAGTTACTAATGTTGTTGATTGATTATAAGTCAGTTGCTGACTCTGAAGAATACTGAGAGTAATTTCCTTGTTAGTTTATTTTAGAGCAACTGATGATTGTGCATCATGGTCACATTTTGGAGGATAATGAGCCTAAGTGATCTAGGCAAGGGCAGTATATTGCAGGGAGCCTACTTGGAAGGCAGAGAGAATTGTTAGGTCTCAGGTGTCTCATCAAAGAGAACAGCAAACACACCAATCATATGTGTGTCTGTGGTTCCATCTCTCTAGAGAGAGCAATTTAGCAACAGCCAAGTGATTCTTTTTGTCACATTGCTGCCCTATGCTCATACCTGGCCCTTTAGTATAAACCCAAGATCAGATGGGAAAAGACCTGAAAGTCATTTTTAATATGATTCCTGTCTTCCCTGTCTCCCTCACCAAATTATCAGTGCACATGGGTGCGTGCACATACACACAAGCATACACATAGTATTCCATACACTCTTCATTGTACCAAGATCTCATAATGTCATTAAGATCATGACTCAGTATTTCCCAGATCTTGTCATATATTTCCTGACTTCTCATTGGGACTTCATGGAAATTTGTGGAGGGAAGAAAGCAAAGAGGGAAAAAAAATCTAACTAAGCTACAGAATTTGAGAAAAAAAATATTTTAATCTAGTGCCTGAGTTACAATGAGATTTTTTCATGTAATTTCAAACTCCTATACTCATGAATTTTTTGTCCCCCTCCCTCAGGCTACTGCAAATCCATTAATCTGTTTTGATTTGTATTACCACAAAAATAGAGCCTGATGCAAGGATGTTTGAATAAGCAAATAGTTTACCTGGTAAGTCAAGAGAGTTGGAGCAAGAATCTGAGGAGCATGAAACAGATAAAAAGGCAAAGCTAGTACAAGGATGATACACTGAGGTCATTCATGTGGGCAATGGGAACTTGATTTTGCTGGGACTTTCTGAGAAACATGCAATTGTCAGAATTATCAACTAGAGACACCATGGTGCTCCCCTGCCCTTTTGTTAATGATTGTCCCAAGATGCCTGGGTGGCTCAGCGGTTGAGCATTTGCTTTAGCTCAGGGCATGATCCCGAGACTCCAGAATCAAGTCCCATATCGGGCTCCCTGCATGGAGCCTGCTTTTCCCTCTGCCTGTGTCTCTGCCTCTCTGTCTCTCTCTGTGTGTGTCTCTCATGAATAAATAAAATCTTAAAAAAAAAATGTCCCAAGAGATTTCAATTCAGAGTACAAGTCCACATTTTACATGTACCAGAAAGGCTGAGGGGGCTCTTCTAACATTCTAACTGTCCTAGGAAAGTCCTGGGGGTAAAAGCCAGAAATCTGTAGTGCAGTTAAAGCTCACTGAGGCCATCTAAGAAAGAAGTCTTTCAAAGAATTCTAACACAGTCCATCCCTTGAATCACTAGGCTCCCACTCATGCCCTAAAGTTGTGCCATCATAGATCCTTCAGGATGGTAGTAAGTCCAATCTTCACTAAAGATTCAAAATTAGTTGGTTATCAGAATAAGCTAGTCTTCATTGCTGCAGCCAGTCCCAAATCTAAAACTTACATTTATCATCTCCTATCTCCCCATCCATTCTAAATATTCCTTACACTCAGCCAGAACTTCATTAATATAAGGGTTTTCCTTATTAGGGTAACACAAACCTTTATTCCTGAAAAATTTCAGTCCTTGGTTGCCTTATATCTAACAGGCCATATTTGCCACAATTGTCCACTCATCATCATCAAACTAGGCATGGAAACACCAAAGACGTCCCAGTAAACCAATGAGTTTCACAGAATACAACCCTGCACTATACATAGTAACGAATCTAGGTTCTTTTGATAATCAGGGTCAATTACAATGGGAACCTTACTCATCCCCCTGTGTAAATATTTTCTTTGTAGGAACCAGTACCTCCAAACCAATGATGTATAAGAATGCATGGATAGAATAGACAAATTTTACAAATGGGTCACTGGAAATGACAGTGAGAGGGACCAATCCAACTTTCAACCTCTAACTCCTTGTCCCATGTTTCTAACTACCGGAGACATAGTCTCATGTATCAGCTATTGGTTCAGTACATATATATAGATTCCTGAAGGAGAGCACTCCAAATCCACAGGGTTTGTACCCAAGCTGTCACCTTAACTGTCTTTTTAATAGGTCATTTCACCATTCCATTAGGCCAGTTAATTCTGTGCAAGATGGAATATAGTAAGACGAGTGATTTCCATGGTCATGAACATTTCTGGAACTGAAGAAAAGATGGAAAAGCATACTCCTAGGAAAATTAAATGTGGTTAGGTTGAGTATAATAGAGGGCCTGAGTGATCCTTAGATAATCAGCTGGAATAGATAATATATCTCTTAAGTATAAATGATGTAATAGACTCAGGAAAGGCAAATAACAAAGGAGCTTTTGTTTGAGGATTGAAATAAAAGAATAAAAAAGAGATTTTAAAAAGCCTTTTCAGGGGATGCCTGGGTGGCTCAGCAGTTGGGCGTCTGCCTTTGGCTTGGGTTGTTATCCAGGATCCAGGAACCAGGATCAAGTCCCACATTGGGCTCCCTGTGAGGAGCCTGCTTCTCCCTCTGCCTATGTCTCTGCCTCTCTCTCTCTTTGTGTGTGTCTCTCATGAATAAATAAATAAATAAATCTTTTTTTTTTTTTTAAAGCCTTTTCAGGAGCACCTGGGTGGCTCAGTCAATTAAGCATCTGCCTTCAGCTCAAGTCATGATCTCAGGGTCCTGGGATCGAGCCCCACATCAGGCTCCCTGTTCAGCTTCTTCTCTCTCTCCCCTCTGCTCTCTCAAATTAATATATATATATATCTTAAAAAAATAAAAGTCTTTTCAGAGAACACCTAACATCCACATCTTGTTTTCTAACTCTACTTCCCAATAAAAAGAACCAGGACACTTTGGAGAAACAGTGAATTTTAAGACTGCAGCAGAAAGCTTACATGATTGACCCTGGAGCATCTTGTAAGATAACGTGTGATACAACACCCAATGATGAGTTATGTCAAAAAGTACACAGGAAGCAACTGAAAGAATTTCCAATGGTCAAAGAAGAAATCATACAAGAAAATGAAGTAGTATTATATTATGACCCAAAAGATAATAATATCCATGAAGTCTTGGTGATATAAATGATAAAATAAAATGAAATAATATAAGGCAGAATAGACAAATCTACTGTGAGGAAGAATTCCAAATAATTTAATCTAGATACTCTGGGGATCCCTGGGTGGCTCAGCGGTTTAGCACCTGCCTTTGGCCCAGGGCGTGATCCTGGAGTCCTGGGATCAAGTCCCACGTCGGGCTCCCTGCATGGAGCCTGCTTCTCCCTCTGCCTCTCTCTCTCTCTCTCTCTCTCTCTCTTTCTGTCTCTCTCTCTGTCTGTGTGTGTGTGTGTGTGTTGTGAATAAATAAAATAAAATCTTTAAAAATAATAATAATCTAGATACTCTGCCCTCAACTACCAAGAGCATAATTCCCTATTCCTCCTGTGTGGGCTGCACAAAATGACTTCCTTTCAAAGAATAAAATATGGAAAGTGGAGAAGAGAATACCTTTATAGCGGTGAAATCTGAAAAAAGAGCCTAAGGCAGCATGACTACTAGGTATAATGTGATATCCTGGATAGGATCCTGAAACAGAATATTAGATCATGGTCAAGAGACTTGATTCCAGCAAGGACTCCCAGAGAAACATATAGCTCTCCCAAAAGTATCTACCTGAGACAGAAACCAAAGGAGTATCTGCCTTTAAATTCCTAGGTTCTCTTTGTCAAATGTTGTCTGAATGGGAGTTGGTATTCTTACACTTCCAGGTCTGTGCATGCATCAGAATGGCCCAGTGGGACCCCTACAGGTGTTGGACATGGTGATGGCAAAGAATCCCCAGGGTAAAAAAGCAAACGGTAGGCATTGCTTCAGAGATGAGATCCTGGCCATCTGCATTTGTAGCTACTGCTTCCTGCAGCCATGACCAAAGAGGTGGGCCAAGAAATTGTAGACAGAAGAAAAAGAATATCCAACACACCAACCTTAAAGTTCCAGTGCAACTTCTCTCTTGGGCTTTTCAAAGTGTATGGAAAGCCAGGATGTTTTGCAAAGAAGTTCAGGAAGGAAGGACATTTTCCGGTAGGAAATGATAGTATCCCTAGCCATTCCTCACTCTTACCTTTCACATCTTGTTTCTCTAGGCATGTTTCTCCAACCTCTTTCCCAACATATTGGGTGGGTAGAAAAATTTTTCCTTCATTTATGAGGATGTGGTTAAGAAACTGCAGACTTGGTCAATCTTTCCTTTACCTTTCTTCCAGGCTCAGTTTCCTTTCCTTCCTTTGCCTATTCTCAGAGTTTAACATGCGTCAACTCATCTAGAGAGGTTGTTAAAATGCAGATGTCTGGACCTCATCCCCAGAGTTCCTGATTCAGCAGGTCTGAGGAGGAGTCTAGGAATTTGCATTTTAATATGTCCTTAGATCAGACCACTGATAATGTTGGTCCAGAGAGCATACTCTGAGAACCACTGCTCTAGGCTGAATAGACCAGCTACTCAAACTTTGATCATAAAGTGTTGGCATTACTACAAATGCAAATGGCATCCATCAATTAGTTAAGGGTTTTTGTTTTGTTTTGTTTTGAAGAGTTTCTCTTAAAGCACTTTGTCTACTGTGTTGACTGAACCACCTTTCCCTGTTCTGTTCACTTTTCTGGATGTCAGGGCACAGCTTCTGTCCTATGGGAAAAGGTTTGGTTGAAATCTAAAGCAGTAGCTGAGGCAATAGTTATGGTGTATACCAACACTTCTAGCTCAGCTCCTTCTGAGTGCAGGCTAGGGTTCTACTGCCCCTCTAGACTTGAAGTTATCCTGGCCTTGGGTACTGTTTGGGCCTAGGAAAGCAATGTAAACAGAGGAGACACATTTGGTTTCTAGGAAGAAGCCCACAAATGCCAGTGCCTCATTCACCATATCTCTTCTCCTTTGTCACAGTGACTGGTGACATTCCAGATGGTATAAGCCTCCTTGGTATTCATCTCTGAATGAGGAAGATGAGGGAGCAGAGCTCCCAGCAACTGAAACAGGCTTTAATAGTAATGAGAAATATATATTTATGAAACTCCTAAGATTTAGGGGTGGTTTGTAACTTGAACATAACCTAATCCATCCTGAGAGATAGAGAGAGCCAGTATATAGACCCATCTGGTCCAGAAATGGGGAGCACAGTGAATTAGGGGAGGCCCTGTGCCCCTGGATTTATTCCTAGGGACACCAGATGGCTCATTTTCTTGGCATCAACAAATTTCCAAAAGGAAGATGAGAGGTTGGCAATCATAACTGGACACCAGGGCCCAGGCTTTGTTCTGTGCTCCTGCGTATGTGTTGAGCAGGAACATGTGAGAAAGGTACCCAGGAATATGTGAGAAAGGTGCCGAAGCTCACTGCTACACTCCCTGTCTCTGGAGAACTTGGGTATGAAACCAGGGTAGGATTTAACCCGTAGACATGGACAAATCATAGACTCATCTATGAGGACCTGGGGAAAGCAGATTCAGAAGACAAGGTGGTGGCTGTCATTTCTCTTTCACTTAACTCAGTCACAGTCTGTTCTTAAGATCCGCCCTGTCTTGGGACACCTGGGTGGCTCACTAGTTGAGCATCTGCCTTTGGCTCAGGTTGTGATCCCGGGATCCTGGGATCCAGTCCCATATCTGGCTCCCCACAAGGAGCCTGCTTCTTCCTTGGCCTATGTCTCTGCCTCTCTCAGTGTGTCTCTTATGAATAAATAAAATCTTTAAAAAAAAGATCTGCCCTGTCTTGGAAAGTCTGCCTTCTCCACCTTCAGTTTCAATTTCCCATCTAAAGTGAATCTCACTACCACCTACACGGTTTTGTTGCAGGACAATATTTGCCCTCCCACTGCTGTTTGCCTCAGGCCAACATGTTCAGAAGGCCAAAGACTTGAAGAAAATCACCCTCTCTTCTCATTTCAGAGCATCTCTTTTTTGCTCCTATTCCTGGTGTGGGGATGACCTTCATGGAGCACAGATGACTGATTACCAGCAATCGCAGTAAAAAGTCAATGGTGTCAACCCAGCTCTGTTTACCACCCACTTCCCAGGCTCTTTGTGAAAACTCACGACTCACAGGCAGCTTTTAGATCCTGCCTCCTGACTAGTGTTTTACTTCAGCTCCATGCTTCTTCTTTTATATTAGAACTACATCTACAAAAACAGCGGTGTCCTTCCCAACAAACCAAACAGAAGATCACCTCCCCAGCTTCAGAGAGGGAGTTATGGGTGGGATCTCCAGAGTATGTCTCCTCGGATTGGCCCTCCAAGGATCCTTCGGGTTTTCCCATTGCATAATTAATAACCTCTTCAAAATAACAGTCTCTGCCTAGGAATCACAAACATAACAGGTTTATCTCATTATCCAATTTTTCTAGGCTTTCCAGCTCTGACAATTTCCATCTTCATTTAAATCACAGACCTTTTGGTTTTTGCCTGCTGGATCATATGACCTCTTCTAGTGCCTAGCCCTCAGCCCAACAGAGTGACTGGCTTTTGATAGCAGCAAGGATCACTTCTGGAGGTTGTCTCAAGCATAACTTTGAAAGTTCACTTTTCTTGTAGTTTTTGTAATCATTATACCGAAAAGACAAGCTGCTCTTTAGATTTCAGCCTCCACATCATGAAAGCCAAAGACTTCCCAAGTTTGAGGTATGTCAGTCAGGGGTCACTTAGAAACCCAACTTAACAAGATTGCTTCCCTCACTGTGTGAGCTATTTAATTCTTTTTAGCTCTGTTCTGCAGCTGACTGATTGGCAGATGGAGTTATTTCAAGGTTACTTCTAAGGGACCGTATATACCCATATGCAACATGCTCACTGGAAATCAGATGAGGGAGAATTATGGTCTAGGTCCTCATTTTTATCCAAGTAAATATGAAAAACACTCATACATCTATGTTTTTTTTTAATTTGGCATATGTTTCATATATTCCATTTTGCTATTAATTATAAATATCAGTCTTTTTCTGGCTCTTTTTTAGCTGTACCTTAAATATTAGAGTTTTCCAAAGTCATGTTCTCTGTTCATCCTTTCTCCCTTGATATACTCTTCCTGTGAGTTTCCATATATTCTCATGACTTTAAGTACCACAGTATCTGATGTCTAGAAATTGCAACCCCTGCCCACCCACCCCCAACCTGTCAGATCTCCTCTCCTGAGCTATATAACAGTACCTTCTTTCTTACCTGGATGATGTATACTTATTCTGACTCAAGTAAACCCCCAATCCACCGTGTGCAAGGTACTTCTCACCTTTGCATGCTGCCCCAAACTCTGCACACCAGCCTCTAAGAGCTCACCTGTCACTGTGGTCATCATTCCATCTTTCTGCTTCTCCTGTTCTTCCTATGGCAGTGGACAACACCCAGAGTCATCAGTATTGAGTGTTTTTGCTGTTCCATGTACATGGAAGGTCACATTTCCCTACTACTAGTGAAAAGGATGGCCGTGCTACAAAGATATGAGCAGATGAATGTGTGTCTATCACTTCCATACAAACGGACTCAAGAGCTGCTGCATTATTCTCTATGTTCTGTTCCTCTAACTTAGTACATGGAGGGAATCTTGAAAGAGTAGCATCATAGCAACTTCACTCAGTCTGGATCCCTGAGTAATTAGGAGACACGAATCCTGTTGCCAGACTGCCTGAGCAAGAAATAGACATTTGTTGCTTTTGGCCTTTGTGATCTGGAGCTTATTTGTTAGCACATAATGACCCTACCTTCTCTGACTGGTACACATTTTCTAGCTGATGGAACTTACTTAACTAACCAAGCAACACTAGCACTTTCCTTTCTTTAATTTTTTGTATTGAGACAGTCAGTAAGCCCTGGTTGTTCTCCTCTTGAATATCCCTTAAATAAGTTTCCTTCTTTCTATTCTATCTGCCACTCTCTTATTTGTAATTACTCACATTTTTACAAAACTTCCTAAATGGGGTTCCTGTGTCACCTAGCCACACCTCTTCACAAATATCCTTCACATGTCTGCTGGAGTATTTCAAAATAAAAAATCTGATGTGATTACCCTCATTTTTTAAATTCCAACAAAATGTCTATTTTGGGGTCTTTGAAACATAGTCATCTATTTCAAGGAATAAATCTTTGAGAATATTAGCTTTGCGAACAGACATGGTGATCTTAGAAATCCAAGTATCTAAAAGCATATCCATAGGACAGGAAACTGGAACACCTCGGTGGTTCAGTGGTTGAGAGTGTCTTTGGCTCAGGGCGTGATCCTGGGGTCCTGGCATCGAGTTCCATGTCAGGTTCCTGCAGAAAGCGTGCTTCTCCCTTTGCCTGAGTCTCTGCCTTTTTCTGTGTGTCTCTCATGAATAAATAAAATCTTAAAAAAGAAAAAAAGACAGTAAACTTCATCAGAGAAGGAGAGCAATTCTTTTCTAGACCAATATTTTGTGAAGTAGTACTGCCCATCCCCAGGATCACTTCTGTCAAGAAAGAAGTAAGGGTGGAGAGGGAAGGCAAAAGGCAAAGCAAGACAAGTAGCTGCAAGAACTGAAAGCTACCTGTCTCCTCAGTTTTTACAGTATCCACATTTCATGACAATCTTATTTTCCAAGGTAAGTCTAAAAACCAATCCCAAGACCCAACCACACGCTCACTTACTCTGTGTTTCTCATCAGTGTTCTGCTCCTGTGGTTAACTACTCACTAAGAAAGCAAAAGCCAATGATATTACCCCTGATTTGAAAAGAAAAAAAATCTTTTTAAATGAAACATAGAATGACCATTTAACCAGACCAATTCTGTACATTTGCAGCCCAGCAAGATCGCTTCCCAGGGATTCTGGTTAGCAGCTGATTTCTCCTTACACAGGGACTGACTCCTGCTGCTTGCGATTAGTTTTTGGTGTGGACTTGTGAGTTTAGAGAAAAGTACTGCCAAAAAGTAATATTACTAAGCATTATTTTTATTAGTTCTCCTTTTATTCCTATGAGTTTCTCTAGGGAAACCCAGGTTATATCTGGAAGACAGTAATGTGGAATATGCAAAAAAGGAATATGAGGGGTGACTACACATTCTCCTCACTGCAAAACCCCCAGGGGTCTCACCTGAAGCTGTATTTAAACTCACATATTTAAATCTAGAGGATAGTTTCTACTGTTCAGTGCCCTATGGGATCTACAACTATATTCCCACCTTAGATATAAATAACCGAATGACAGGCAAAAGAAAGGAAATTAGTTCAGATACAGTCACGATAAAAACTATAGAAATTGCTGAGACAGCCACAGTTATATTTTCCTAAAGGAAAAAAGTGATAGTAACAAAATAATATTAGTAATTAGTTGATTATTGTTTTCAGGCAAATTCTTTTAAGATTAAAATGATTTAAACACCTCATGACTGCTTTTGCATCCCTATAGTCTAAATTTTGAGTACTTACTTATTTAAACATTTTCAAAATTTCCAAAATTGGTAATAATGGGGAACAGATTAATTTTTTCAGAATGGATATTTTTAAGGACATAGATTTAAAATACAGAAGTCTCCCCTGAAAATTTCCTTAAAGAAAAAGTGGGGTTTTTTTCCCCTCCTTCCTAGCTCTTTCTCTGTTGACATCTCTCCACCTTCCCCACTTATTCACCAACAGGACTCCATCTCTTTATATGGGAGGGGCTGACTGGGGAAGGTGATGGGGGAGGGAGAGAATTTAAAAGATTAAGAGCAATCCCACCAGGAAAAATAATAGAGATGGAGAGATGGAGTTGATGGAGATGGAGCTGATAGAGGCTTCAGCTGAAGTCTCATGAGACACTGAGCAGGGCCCAGACACAGGTGCACAGAATCAAAGAATTCCGGCCAGGGAAGAACAACCTTGCATACACCAAGTACCACCAGAGACAAGTTGTGCTTCAGAATCCTCTGTCATATGCTTGTATGACAGACTAATGTGTGAGTAATGAGTTGAGGACAACCTGTATTACTGCTAGAAGTAAAATAGGTGTCCTTCTCTCTCCTGCTAGCCCATCTTGCCTGTGAGCACTTGGAAAGTGAGCACCCTGGTGCTAAGGCTGACTCTCTGGTGCTCTAAGACTCCACCTCCAGCTCATGCATATGGGCTCACTAGCCCACCACCTAGTGCTCCTTGCTGAATACACACATGTCATTTTCTGTGCAGTGTTGGTTCTAGTTGCTACTTTGGTGTCATTTTAAAATTATTATTATGGTGCTGTTTCATCCATGGTTGTTTTTTCACAGATACCTTTGGATGAAATACTAAGAAAAAACAAGCGGAAACTGGCAGTGAACTGAAGATAGAACTGTTTGGAAAATCTAGGCATGAGGAATTCAGAAATGATCACAAAGAGAACGGGGGACAGGTTAAGGGATGACATGGAGAACATGTTCATGAAATGAACATCAAGGAACTTGGGAATCCCACAGGAGATAAAACCCAAGTGCTAATTCTGCTGCCCCATAAGCAACCCCAGCTTCTCAACCCAGCCTCTCCTCTAGCCATGCCACCCTCTCTTATAAACTGGCCTTGGGGTCGCATTGGCTTTCTCTTGGTTTTTCAAATGTGCCAAATCTGTCTCACCCTCTGTCTTTGTGCATATTATTCTCTGTGCTTGAAATACCCTTGTTCCCACACTTGTATTATCCCATTTCTACCCATCTTTTGGGTCACAGATTAAATGACACTTCCTCCAAGAGGCATTCTCTGATCTCCCCAATCTAAACAAGATACTTACATCCTCTCATGGACCCTGCACATTTTCACACTTATCACAGCTCATAGCAACACATGTAGTCTTCACCACAGCCACCTAATTTTATGCATGTAATTTCAGCTGCCTCACTGTGCTATTAGTTTCATGAGGCATGGGGAATTTGTCTGTTTTGCTCATGATTGGGGATCTGTAAACAGCACTTTGCACATGTTAGGAAAGTGGTGGTTATTGGATGAAGAAGAGTGAACACAGGTGAGGAACTAACAAACTAGTAAAGCAACAAAAAAGATTATATTGGTAAGGAAGAATTAGTAGGCAACGACTATTTTAGATAATAGCTATAATGATAATCCTCATCATGTGTTTACTCCTGTATACTTCTGAATAAATCTAACCTCCTTTATTTCAGGAGATTCCCAGTAAGAGGAGAAGCATAGTGAGTGGGTGCAAAAGAAGCAGTTGGCAGCTTTTTTTAAGAAAAAGATTTATTTACTTATTTTAGAGAGCGCGCACATGAGGAAGAGAGAATCACAGACACTGTGCTGAGTGCAAAGCCTGAGGCAGGGATCAGTCTCACAAACCTGAGATCAGGACCTGAGCCAAAATCAAGAATCCAACCCTTAACCGACTGTGCCACCCAGGCACCCCAGCAATTAGCAGCTTATTGACCCAGCTCTGGAGACACTTGCTGTGTTTGTGGTAAGGAATTATTTTTAGCAATAAAACCTTGCACATTGTCCCATTTTAGGTTTTCCAACATTTTTTTGTGTGACCCTTTTCTGGCACATTCACAGATTGTTCCTAATAGGTTTTGTGGGCTCTTCCAAGGTTAATATCCATTAGCACCAAAATCTTGTCTATAAGCTTACTTGGAGCCATTCAGATTGTCATTTCTCTTCTAGAAAATTTTAACATCAAGACAATAAAAGCAAACAATTTAATTAAAAAGAAGTGAAAGGTAAGGTCATGCATTACCTTGTTAGAATGACATAAAATGTAGATTTGTATATAATTCTGCTATAATTCCCAATCTTTATCATAGCTTTGGTCATGGCCCCAGGTGGAATCTATCTATAGATACACCAAGATATCATCATTATCCCAACTAATTTATTTTTTTATACAGCTCTTATATTTCTCAAACTCTACCCAAAAGGTCATTGAGGACTCTCACTGAATTTAAGTCCACGTGGTATTATTTAAGACTTGCTGCTTTACTTTCTACTGCTATTGCTGCTACTCTAATTCTTTTCTTTTTTTACCCCTCTCTGTTTGCTACTGCACTTCCATGCCTTCTATTACATTGTTGCAGGAAAGAACAGTCCGTGTAGAAGACCACCACATTAATTTTTACTGATGCAGTAAATTTTTACTGATACAGTTGGCATGCAGCATTATTCTGTGCTTGGCTCAGTTTTCTAGTGCTCCAACATCTATAATGGCATCCCAACCTGTGTTTCACTCAGAGTGCTCACTGTAGCCTTAAGAAGCAGAAAATTCTTTGCAGTCCTATTGCAGTCCTATTGGCCACCATAACTGAATGGCCAGGAGCAAGGGTTAGTCTACAGTCTGTCCATCCCCCTCATTGGTCTATGGAGACAGATCCTTGGGTTTCAATGATCACTCCACTTTGGTTGATCCTCAGGTCCCCAACATGTTTATGATGTAATTTAGGGTAGGAAGGAATGACTCGTGGGAAAGGCACATTGTGAAAGCTCCTATTTTCTCAGGGAGGAAAAAGTCCTCTTTGTGCATGTGGTTTATAAGCCTTTCATCAATATGTAAATTCTGTATTATGCTCAAATTGCTCCTTTCATGGGACCAAAAAAAAATCCTTGTTTTTTTTTTCATTTTAACTCTAAAATAATCTACAGTTGCATTTTCAAGTATATTAGCATATTTGATATTTATATCCATCCTCCATACTGATTAGAATAGGTGCTACTATATCTTTTTCAGATAAGGATACTGAACTCAGGATATTTTAAATATAAGTGGTCATATAGTCAATAGAACCAAGAAACTCAGTCCTGATTCTGACCTCACTGTCATTCTGACAACAGCATGCGATCACTGGTGCTAGCAATCACTGCGCCCTTCTGCGCGCGCGCACACACACACACACACACACACACACACACATGCATTTCTTAGGTTTTAGGAATGTGGTTGGGTACGTGTGAATGCGAAGAAATTGTGAAGAGCAAATAGCGAAATATCAATAAACAGAGAAACTAATGGAAGGATTGTGGTCCCAAAACTCTGGAATAGATCGTCACATTAGGGAAGTGAATTTAAAGCTTCCAAAAGATACATAAGTAAATAAAAGAATGTGATTCCTATTCCACCTCAAGTAAACATAGTGTACACACTTAGTCCAACAGTATAAGCATTTTACAAGTGGTAGCTTCCTGACATCTTGAGAACTGATGAAGCTGGACTATGTGGATGAGCCAAAAATAGGCTATGGCATTCCTGGACTCCAGTTCTTACTCTGTCCCTAGTCACCTGTCTTCCCACTCTAACATTTTCTATTTATAACCAAAGGAAAGGAAAGATTTTTTTTTCTTCCTCAGGAAACGTAGACATTAATGAAATGTTTTGAGCAAAGCTAACAAGTCTTTAACATCACTGTTGTATCAGTGACTTACTACTAAGCCCAACAGCCATGAAACCACAACATTATTCAACCTATCTCATGTTCATCTCAAGAGAACTTATCACACATACAGCCTGAGCTCTTGAAGAACTTTTCTGTTGAAGTGGCTGTACCAATTATCTACTATTTTCTTTCAAGGCAATTTCTTAGTAAGAGGAAGAGAATGGCAGTGGAGAAAAGTTTCATTTGTTTGTTTTACAGTTTTTGCATTCTTACAATGATGCTCTCACTGAAAAGGTATGAGCGGTAAAGAGATACAGCTTAGGGAGAAATAGATGAAAGAAAGAAAGAAGAAAGAAAGAAAAAGAGAGAAAGAAAGAAAAGAAAGAAAGGAAAGAAAGAAAAAAGAAGAAAAGAAAGAAAGAAAGAAAGAGAAAGAAAGAGAAAAAGAAAGAAAGAAAGAAAGAAAGAAAGAAAGAAAGAAAGAAAGAAAGAAAGAAAAGAAAGAAAGAAAGAAAGAGATAAGATAGCATAGGACTGTGGTAAACTGTAATCATCTTAGTTAAATGCATCTCAAGAGCACTTAAGAGGAAAACTGATCAAGCATTAGTAAAGATCAAAGGTGTCTATCATTTTTCTTCTCATAAAATACTTTAAAATAATCCTTATTGTATGTCACAAAAGTCAATAAATTGGTTTACATGTAGAAATGACACCATCTGTGTTTCTGATTCTTCAGATTTTGGGTGGGGTATGAGCTAGCAGGTAGTTCTGGCGGGAGTCATCAGAGATGTACACTGGAGGTAACCACCCTGGACATAGAGCTTCTTTTAATAAGTTTTACTCTACAGATTTTACTGTCCTGTATTGGCCACAGGTTTGGTGGTACCCTAAGAAATTTGTTAATTTGGGTGTGCTTCTAAGCAAAGTAAGGACCATTTGGGATTTATTTATTAATGCTGATTTCAGGTTGGGCAACAGAGCCAAGAGGAGGTGTCAACTCACGTTTATGTCTGCTCTATGACTGGATAAATGTATGTTACTTTCTATTTACAGAAAATAGCATTTGGCCTGCTCTTGCAGCGCTCAAATGGATAAGGATGAACAGTGCAGACAGTTCTGTCAACTGTACTTTAAGCTGTCTAAATGGTTTCTACAAATTCCCACTTACAATGGACGAGGTCAAAAGCATCAGGGAGGTGCCACCTCATTAAGACTGAAACGCACCTGGTTCCCAGCCCCTCACAACTTTCCTTGATGCTAAAATTAGTCCTATACAGATGCCTGAACACTTTATCTTCCCATCTTGTATTTGGTCCCATTAAGCTCAGAGGACAGTTAATAAGGGAAGAAAAATTACTCTAACCAAATTAATTGGGCTCTAGTAGAAAGGGTAGTGAACACTGCCATTCAGTCAATTTCTGAAAGAACAATGGGGCTCTGATTCCCATAACGCCGAGTGCCTGTATTCTTATTTGACTCTTTCTTATGCTTCAAGTGCACTGTACCCCCCACAGGAGGAAGTTCAGAAGAGACACACTTCTGAACTCAAGAGAAAAGAGTGCTACATAAACCTGCACAAAAGAAAAGAAACACACACCAAAAAAATCAATCACATGAATAGAACCAAGATAACTAATGGTTCATGAAATGATATTAGTGAACCCTGCATGATGCCTTGCTCTGTAGCAATCTGTTATCAGGCAGTTGGATTAATGTTTCTGAGGCCCAAAGAAAATACATAGTACTCCTTGAATGTATTGTTATCAGAAGAACAACGTTACTTAATGCTTGCTTATGACAAGAATAAACCAAACTTTAGGATTGGAAGAGAAAGAGATTGTTTCTCTTCTTTCTCTGAAGAAGATTATTTCTGATCTTTCTCTGAAACACTTGGCAGCCAGTGGGGTTTAGAGGCTCATGCAGGTGACCTGTCAGTTCATGGTCAGGGTCAGACGCTAGGTCTTCTGAAAGCTTCAGCATTGTTCTTTCCACTGGATTTCACTGATGCTGGGCATATTAGTGGGAGTTCTCCATCATATATAAAAATATATTTTCTATAGCCCTAGTTTCCATACTTCAGTGGTCATAAGAATCATTGAAGATCTTTAATAAAATTCAGATATAGACAGTCACCCTCAGAAATTCTGACATATGAGTGATGCCAAAACAAGACTAATTTAAAATCTATTTTTTATTAATTTTTTTCTCTCTTTCAAGATTTTTATTTATTTGAGAGAGATTGAAAGTGACAGTGAGAGAGATCATAGAGGCAGAGAGAGAGGGAGAAGCAGACTCACCGCTGAGCAGGGAGCCCAATGCAGGGTTTGATCCCAGGACCCTGAGATCATGACCTGAGCCAAAGACAGATGTTTAACTCACCGAGCCACCCAGGTGCCCCTAAAATTTATTTATTTTTTTATTATTTTATTTTTTATTTTTTATTTTTTATTGGTGTTCAATTTACTAACATACAGAATAACACCCAGTGCCCGTCACCCATTCACTCCCACCCCCCGCCCTCCTCCCCTTCTACCACCCCTAGTTCGTTTCCCATGCCCATGGATCCATGGGTTATTCTAATGAGGTTAGATCATGGAACCCACTTTGAGAAACACATGACTGATTATAATACTGACAAATGGGTTAAGAGACAATAAGATTCTTCTTTCATTTTATAAAAGACAATTCAATCACTTCCCCCTGCTTTACCTTCTAAACTGAATGAAAGTAATTTTTGTCATCTTAGTGAAACCTATAATCGGAAAGATTTCAAAGGACTTCCACTCCTATTTCATCTGCTTCCTTTCAGATTCCGTGCCACTGACTCGTGCCTAATTTTTTTAACTCAATTTTTAAAAAAATTTTTATTTAAATTCAATTAATCAACATACAATATATTATTGGTTTCCAAGGAAGAGGACAGTGATTCATTAGTCTTATATAACACTCAGTGCTCATTCCATCAGGTCCCCTGTTCATGATCATCATGCCTAATTTTTTTCAAGACCATATTCTAGCGCTACATGGTGATTTAGGAATGTTCAAAAGATCAACACACCTAATGCCACAATTTTGCCTCCTCACTCTCTAGTTCACTTCCTTGAGTAGATCCAACTTTGCACACAGTCAGTTCATGGCTCTGTGACACAATCAGTGACACTTAGAGACACTGAAAGAAGTCACACATGTAACTGCAGACACCTTTATCTCTTATGACACTTACACTCTTTGTGATGGAGCAGAAACAGTACCAATCCGTAGATATTCAGAGAAAAATACTCCCATTGCAGGGACCACTTAAGCACATAACAGACATAGTGCCTGAGCTGGGAACACATTAGGAAAGGCAGTGGGGGAAGTAGCATTTCCTGAATGTTTGCAATGCACCACCTATTTTATTTATGTAGTAGAAAAAGAGAAACAAAAAGGCAGCAACATTTCTCTGGAAAGAAAGAACAGATCTTTGTTTAGCTAAACTGTGTAATTGATGGGCAATTTAGATACTATGAAAATAGTCCATTTGTGCATGGTCCAGATAAGCCAGGAGTGAGCTGTCAGGAAAAACAGTGAAAGGCTTTGAAATAGAAAAAGAAAAAAAAATCAGGGAGTCTGTCTAGCATCCCCTGGCAGGTTATCTCCTCCTTAATTATTGTCTTTGAGTTCTTTTAAAACTTTAAATTATAGAATATTGATGGAAATGCAAATGCCTCTTGTTCATAGACGTGTGCACCGTGTCCAAAAGAGATAGTTTCTTATTGCCCTGTGAATATTGATCAATTTTGCCATGGCATAGATGAGTTTCTTTGAATTTTCCTTTGAAATTTCCTTTCATTAGATGAGTTAAATATTTGTTGCATGTTAATTTTTATCTATTTATACAGTCATGATTTTACCTTTTTAAATATATATGTTCTTAAACAGAACCAAAAAAAAAAAAAGAAAATTGTTCTGCCTAAGAAAGTAAGATATTTTTAGTTTCTCCAGAGAGACTAAAAAAGAGGGTGCCGCGTGGTGAACAGAGTGGCAGGTGTAAGGGTCAGTTAAGTCATGACTGGAGAATAAAGCTTTATGTGGAGAGACCAGGGCCCTGACCCAATGGCAAGGATAACTCAGGGACTTTCAACATTTTGGACTGACTGGCTTCCCGTCACATTACTCCCAAACTATTCATACATCGTCCTTTTCGGTGTGAGTACTGGTCAGTGCAGGTGGAGAAGGCAGAGCTGAAGTTGGCAATGCAGCAGAACAAGAGGTTCAAGCCGAAGAGCCAAGGTGAAATGAGAATTTTCCAAATCCTGCAAGATATCTGTTAAGGAAGTCATCCAATGCATGATGGATGGGTGGTCCAACTAATATTTATTAATGTTATTTTTTACTTAATAGAATTTATTTTTAGAGTAGTCAGGCTCACAGAAAAATTGAGCAGAGAGCACAAGAGTCCCCTTGTACCTCCTGTCTCCCCCTACACACCACCTCCCCGACTAAGGACACCCCGTAACCACAGTCGTACACTTGTCACAACTGATAACACACTGACACATCATTATCACTCAAAGTCCATATATTTCATCAGGGTTCACTCTTGGGACTGTATATTCTATCAGTTTTTTTTTTATTCTACCAGTTTTGAGGAAGGTACAATGACCTGTATCTAACCATTGTAGTATTTGATGTTAAATTTTAAAGCTAAATTAATACCAACTGAATGACTCAGCCGTATCCAGGGCTTGACACGCAGCTACCACATTTCACATCTTCCTCTAAGCAACCAGGCAAGGTGGCTCTTATTAGCTCTATTTTTACAAGAGGAAGCTTACACTTAGGGACATAAATTGGCTTGTTCACGCGTGAATGGCTTATAAGAGATGGAGCTATATCAATTGGTATGATTCCAACATCACTCTTGCCATTACTTTGTGCTGCCTCCTAAACTGTTTGTACTTGTGAAAATAGTACAAGGTGAAATATTTTGCTTCACTTTACTGAGGTACTAAGCAAGCGAAGCTCTGCCCAAGACATTAGCAACATCCAGAGGACCAGGGAGAGAACTACGGCGAGCAGCTTACAGCCCACATTGAGGGAAGCTGCCTGGACACATTTTAAGCACTTTTTGGAACCTCTCAAAAATAAGGGAAAAAAAGAAAGAAAGAAAGAAATGGGTTTATAATTGCAGTGCTCAGTCTCTGAGCTCCTTAAATGCGAAGGATTAAGTCCTCACACCTTTCAGGATGAATGATAATTTACCAGTAAAGAGAGACATATTAGACCTGTCATAGGCAGATTTTGTAATAATTAGGGCTGCATTTGCAAGAGAATCAAGGTTCCACATTGTCAGTTTCGGCTTTTCCAGTTAAATTAACTTCTTCTCCGACAACACATCCTTCTGGGAGGAAATGAAGGAAGAGCCAGGGAAGGGATACATTCAGATGAAAGCAACATGCCACTAAATTTATTGGGTTGTATTTGTGACAAGTTAGAAGAAAACACTGAGATGAGATCAAAACACATGTGCGCATATTTGAGAATCCAAGCTCTTCTCCATGTTTCTGCTGTGAATCATTGTGCCTTTTCTCTACCTCCTCTATACAATGACATGACTCTGGAATTGTCACCCTCATCTTCCAGAGCCGTCTCACTCCCTCCTATCTCCTTCTTCCTTCTGCTCCACTATAGTGGCTGAAACATCCCTGAAGAAATCTTCCCTAACTGCCCTAGCTTAACCTTAACCTTCACTCAGCCACTTACTTCTCTTCAGTTGCCCTCTGACTCCTTCCCTATCCTTTTTTAGTTCTCTTCAAAGTACTCATCTCTAACTAAAATTATATTACATCTTTTTTTTTCTACAAAATTATGTTACATACACTATATGGTATTACATGCTTGTTGCCTATCCCCTGCCCACTCAGCCACAAAAACATAAGCAACATGAGAACAGAGATATTTTTAGAAATGTTCATTGATATTTTCTCAGTATCTAGAATAGCTTTGGGGACACAGATGATGCTTCATAAATATTTGTTAAATAAATGAATGAAATGTGTAATGAGATGGTTAGGGAAGGAAGGAGCCACAGATAGAGCTACCTATGATTTTCCCCTATTCTCCTGAGTGATCTCCTTGGACTAAAAGGCCATTCTCAGGTCTGCCATCATCACAACAATCCCTAGAAGGACATATAAAGTTGTGTGTTTGTGATGCCCTATTATGCTTGTTGAGGACCAACCAGACTATTTCTTTACCCTTTGACAGACCCGCAAGCTACTTATACATCTGCTTAGAAACCCCTGGCAAACAAACAAAAAAACTATAATGATGCCCTAAAGGGATTGAGAAATGGATAGACCCATAAACACAGGAAAGCTTTCTTAGTTACAAGGTTTGAAGGATAGAATACAGAATTACAGAACTGAATTCAGACCATTCACAATTGGGATATATTTGTCTTTCCAACCCTTCAAGATTCAGAGGACTTTCTTTTGCTCCCATAACCTACGTCTACCCTTCAGTCTGCATATGGGATCCTGATTAGTCCCATTCCAGCCCTGGGTAGTATTGTTGGTTACACTTTTACGGGTTATTGCTATGGCCCTTACAAAGGTACAGTGTCTTGGCACCTTAGAGAGGAAGGGCTGGGATTGGGGTTTCTTTGCATATATTGGAGAAACCACCTTGGCCCTTCCAGTAGGTTCTCCTGGCCAAGTTACCCACTGGGTTATCTCCCTTGATTCATTTCTTTCAATCCTATGCCCAAAGCATACAAGCAGGGTGAAGGAGGCAATAGTACAGAATGCAAAGTTCATGGACTTCACAATTACAGTTGAGAGATTAAATTATGACTTTGGAACATTCTATATATGTAGCCTTGGAAAAATTAAATTTTTCAGGTTTTAGGAAATTAATCTGCAATTATCATTAATCTGAAGTAATGATAGTTACATTACAGGACTATGAAAACATAACAATATACATAACAAGTTACACATAGTAGTAACTTACTAAAAGCATTCTATTTTCTGACCCCTTTCCCCAAGTGATTGAAGTTGCACATGTGCCCATTTAGGAAACCCCACCCTCACCTCCAAAATTGCTTTTAAGTTAGCCTCTTGGCTTCCTCTTTCTATGTGTTCTTTCTATGGTAAGTACCATATTTTATAAAGTCAGTGGATACTAATGAAGTTTCTTTCTCCCGTCCCATCACTCTGCTTACCCCCAACTCCAACTTACTTATGATGTCCTACAGACACATTGAGTCATGCATGAATATCTCTGCCTCTCAGCTATTTTCCTAAACAGAGATCCCTAACAGTTCTTATAGCAAATGAATGCTCAAGATGCATAAATCCCAAATAATCTCACTTTTCAAGTTAACACATTGTATACATTCTCTCATTTAATCCTCATATACCTGGGCTATAATTATGTTATTATACAAGTTGAGAATTTCTACAGATCAAAAAATTTAACTAATTTGACCAGTTAGAAAATGGCCTCAAAACAGGCCTGACACAAAGTCCAAATTTGACACGTTCACTATATAGCCCCTTTTGACAACTCATCATCTAATTATTCCCATGAAAGAATAGGTTACATTTTCAAGATACTTTAATAGCATCCCTATAGAATACAGTATTTCAAACATTGAGTGTTATTGGTTACTTATGTATCATATAATGTAAATAAGATGAAACTCTTTTAAAATGAATAATCTCATTAGAATCATTGATTCAAGAATAGGAGTAGCCAAGACACCTGGCTGGCTCAGTCTGTAGAGTGTGGGACTCTTGATCTCGGGGTTGTGAGTTCAAGCCCCACATTGGGTACAAAGATTACTTTTAAAAAACTGGAACAATAGAAGTAGCCATAAGATACTGTGTCCTTTCCTATCATACAGGCACAGTATTAAAACCCAGTGAAATCTTAGTTGCCTCATGAACAAAACAGGAATTTCACTTACGGTCAACTAATCACTTGTGGGTGTTAAATAGATTTCCAATTAATTAAAAAACAAAGTTCTACTGGGGCACCTGGGTAGTTCAGTCAGTTAAGTGTCTGCCTGCCTTCAGTTCAGATCCTGATCTCAGGGTCCTGGGATCAAACCCCATGTCAGGCTCCCTGTTCAGCAGAGAGTCTGCTTCTCTCTCCCCCTGCTGCTCCCCCTCACTCGCACTCTCCTTTTCCTTCTCTCTCAAGTAAATAAATAAAAGATTTTAAATTCAAAAAAAAAAAATTTCTACCTCCCAGTATATAAAACTAAAAAACTTGCCTGGCCTCAGAAAAAATATGCTCAATCATACATAGAATACCTACAGGGCATTTTCATATCACTTTCATATTCCTAAACTTCAGACAGTAAAAACCTATAAGTCAGACTGCAAAAAACTTGCAAGAACTATAAGTTTCACTATAAAATAACAATAAATCCATTTAAACTCTCCTGGAAATGATTTAAATAATTATAATAATTATCCTCATAGCATTATCTCACACTTGCTAAAATAATACTCCCAGTGTTTCTAAAATAATGTGAAAATATGCCACATATGTGACATAAAAGATCATTAATTTTCAAAATGACAGCAGCAAAAATCATTTACTTAATAATGGAAAGAAAAGACCTATGTCCCAACTGAGATACATGCTGTTTTGACTTACAAATCTCTTAAGAAGTTGTAGAAAGAATACCATCAAGATTCCAAAAAGGCTTTAGGTGGAGCACGAAACAATTTATTCGGCAAAGTTGGTCTTCAACTGAAGAACAAGGCAATGATGAGAATCAGCAAAAATTTTAGGGTATGAATACTGATCTATGGAAGTGCCTGTAGCATCCTATCCTAAGGTTTTAATTCAAGTCTGAATAGAGACTAAAAACAGTCACCTTGGCTCACAGGACTCTCATGTCCCCACCTTGCATGATGTTGCATTATGTTGCATGACTAAGGTCCCTCAGGAATTAACAATCTCTGATTCCATGAGACAAGCCATAGAAATTTGCAGAATATTTATAGAATTTGAATGACTTCTTTTCTCTTCCTTAAACTGAAGTCCTGCAATGGCCACAGACTGTGCCTTAACTGATTGGCTATACAGTCACTGGGAAGTGCATATTCCTGTTTTTCTTTCCAGTTTCCTGTAGATGAAATGGAGATAATCTTCCAAATCAGCTAATGAGTGTAAATGCTCACATCCATATCACAAGCCTTAATCTCTCTTGAGCTCAGGAGCAAATTTCCAGCCATTTTTGTACACATTTAAAACTGTTTAAATAAAAAATAATAATAAAAAAATAAAAAATAAAATAAAGCTGTTTAAATAAACCTGATCTCTTCATCTTCCCCTTCCTGTAAACTTCTCTGCTGAGATTCTCTGTCTTGTTTAATTAATGTTGTTATATCCTGACCATGTGTGCACATTTGGGAGTTCTCTTCAGTAGCTTGCTTTTCTTCATTCATTGCACACAGGTACTTAAATCCTGAAAATTCTATTTTTGCAATACTCTGCTCTTAACTCTATTCTTGGGTTTAGGGAGTTTTTGGCTGGTTGTTTTGTTTTAGTATAAACTGATTCCATAGCTTTCTAGTTAGCCTTCATGAACATTCATCTACCTTGCCCATCATGTTCCCATCCTTTCTCAATCAAACATATAAAACAGATTAGCTCATTTTCCTCCTCAAAACCTCCTCAAAAGGCTTCCTCACTACCTCTAAGACAAAATCTCAGATGTTTATCATAAATGTTTAAATAATCAGGTACAAATTATCATTCTAACCTTGCTCCTCTCTACAATGCCATGTACCCTATGTCCTAATCAATTTCAAAATGCACCCTTCACTTGTTGTGTCTTGATATTTTTGCTCCTGCTGGTCCCTCAATTCTCATGTCTTTGTTAAAATCCTTCTCATCCTGCAAGACCCGATTCACTTGCCATTGTGTATTTGAATTAACTAACCTCATGTCAGAAAAAAAAATCACCTCTTTTGAATACTCCTAGTTTATTTGTATATTCACTTAGCACTTATTTCATTCTCCTTTCATACTATCTCAAAAGACAACATGAGGAATTTTAGGGAGCATGCTAACAACATTAGAAAGACACAGGCTACAACTGCAGCTTTACCCCGTCCTCACTACATGACCTGGGGCAACACACTTGGTTCAAACTCTTAGTCTGTTTTCATCATCTCTAAAATATGGATAACAATAGCTACTCTATACAATTATTATGAGGTTTAGAAAAATCTATATGCTTATAAACATCTGCTATGATTTAAATAATAAGTGTCACAAAGAAATATTTCCTCTAGATGGTTTTCGCTAAGCAAACTCCTCTGATATTTATCCCTCTGGAAAAATAAAAAGCAGCAACTTAGAAAATCTGAGACATCGGTGTAACAACAAAATTGTTTGAATTTTGTAGATGAATTGGACAAGATTCACAGATTGTTTTACCCCTCATACACTGGGAAAGACATAGGAACCCTTCAGGACACAGAGCAGGTCATGCAATATATCTTCCCATAGAAACTGGTATCATACCAGCTGTGTATATGCCTGCTTACTCTTTCCCCTCCTACTCTTAGATTGTAAGCTCTTTGAGGATATGACTGTTGGATAAACTCAGTGCCCAAATGGAGTGTATTGACGTACTAATGTTGAACAGAGTTGAGTTAAATTTGACCAAATTGAAGCTAATTAAATCCATGTTAACTAAATGCGTGCATCAAAAAGAAATATGCTGTTTGAGATTCATTTCCTTCCTGCTCTGTTCTAGCTCCTTGCCCTGATGCTCTTCATTTATATCAGCACAAAAACCCTCTCCAAGGCTCCTTTATCCTTGTCTTCCATTAGCTTCCATCTGTTGCTTCTGCTGTATTACATCCTTCCTGGGAAGAGTTGTTTTCCCTAATTATTTCACTTTGGTATATCCTCCCCCTTCATGACAGCCATGTTATTTGTACAATCTGTAGAGTGTTTCGTTAGCAAAGATATGTACACTAGAAAGGAGGCGTGTTTACTATTCATATTTGTCATTATGCTGGAACGACGATCGCCGTCCTCATTTTGGCTCTTCCATGCCTCCTCAATTTGTCTTCTTTTTGCTCATTGCTTTTCAAAAACAGCCTGACTCCAGTTATAATGGTTTGGATTTCTAACAGATTAGTTAGACCTTCTGATGTCTGTGGAACTTCACAAGGGGAATATATATATGCACAGAGGCTTTTCAGCCAGGGGACTTCTGACTGTTTTCCTCTGCTCCCATCACCAGATAAGACCAGGCACTTCCCAAAATGAGTCTACAGCATGTTTGCTGACCTATTAAACCATTTCCTGAAAGCAATCATTGAACTCATCCATCTGCTCTGTCAGTACACATTCCTCTCCCTCCCCCAGTAAAATTAAGATTGAAACTAAGAGTAATTGTAATCTTGTTACCAATAACAGCTCTTTCATAACATATTGCAGTCAAAGTATTCTTTCTTAACTATTATCATCTGAAAAGGTGGTGGTTAAAAGGATTTTTTAAATCATTTCTCTTGGGATCCCTGGGTGGCGCAGCGGTTTGGCGCCTGCCTTTGGCCCAGGGCGCGATCCGGGAGATCCGGGATCGAATCCCACATCAGGCTCCCGGTGCATGGAGCCTGCTTCTCCCTCTGCCTGTGTCTCTGCCTCTCTCTCTCTCACTGTGTGCCTATCATGAATAAATAAAAAAAAAATAAATAAATAAAAATAAATAAATCATTTCTCTTAAATAAGTGTCTATGAATCACCTGCACAGTCTAATAAGCACACAAAATCCTGATCCTCACACCCAGAAATACTGATTCAGTGGGTCTGGAGTGGGGCTAGGTATCTGCATTTAAACAAATTCTTTAGATGATTCTAATTCTTTAAATGATTCTAAGACAGGTAGCTTGCAAAACATACTGAGTAACACCATTCCAAAGTGTGAAAAATATCCACCAGATTTCAAAACAAGCATAAAATTTAGAAAAAAAGAAATCAATACAAATGGACATTAGGGGATAAGACAGTGGGTAGAATGACTGGGTTTTTCAGCCAATTGTTTGTTAGATAATGAAGATAATTCAGAGTCTAAAGTTCAAGATTGTGTTTAAGAGTGTCTGAGATAATTATCACCTCACACCTGTCAGAATGGCTAAAATTAACAAAACTAGAAACATCAGGTGTTGGTGAGGATGCAGATAAAGGGGAACCCTCTTGCACTGTTGGTAGAAATGCAAACTGGGGCAGCCACTGTGAAAAACAGTATGGAAGTCCCTGACAAAGTTAAAAATAGAACTACCCTATGATCCAGCAATGCACTACTAGGTATTCACCTAAAGAATACAAAAATTCTGATTTGAAGAGATATATGCACCTTGATGTTTATTGCAGCATTATCTATAATAGCCAAACTATGGAGACAGCCCAAATGTCCACTGACTGATGAATAGATAAAGAAGATGTGGTATACATATATACAATGGAATATTACTCAATCATCAAAAAGAATAAAATCTTGCCATTTGCAAAGCATGGATGGAGCTAGAATATGTTATGCTAAGGGAAATAAGTCAGTCCAAAAAAACCCAATACACACTCATGATCTCACTCATAAGTGGAATTTAAGAAAGAAAACAGATAAACCTATAGGAATGGTGGGGGAAAAGAGAGAAGGAAATAAACCTAAGAAATTCTTAATGATAGAGAAAACACTGAAGATTGATGAAGGTCAGTGGGTGGGGGATGGGCTAGATGGATGAAGGGGATTAAAGATGGCATTTGTGATGAGCGCTGCATGTTGTACGTAAGTAATGAATCACTGAATTCTATTCCAGAAACCAATATTGCACTGTATGTTAACTAAAATTCAAATTAAAAAATAAGTGTCTGAGACAAATCTTTATTCTTGCATTTTGATACTTCAAGCACAACCAGTTATAAACAGTGTTTTCAGAATTAGTATCTATTGCTGTGTAATGAATTAATCCAAAATTTAATGGTTTAAGTTATTTTTTTAAGATTTTATTTATTTATTTGAGAGAGAGAGAATGAGAGAAAGAGCACAAACAAGGGAAGGGGCAGAGGAAGAGGCAGAAGGGAGTCTGACATGGGGTTTGATCCCAGGATGCTGGGATTGTGACTTGAGCCAAAGGCAGACACTTAACCAACTGAGCCACCGAGACATCCTGGCTTAAGTTATTGTTTCATGGTTTCTATGAGTTGAGAATTTGGGAAAGACTAGAGTGGCAAACCATACGGTTTTTCCTGAGACATGGGATTTTCATGTTAAAACCAGGATGGGTTAATTGCTCTGTGCTTACCTGGGTGGTTCTGGCATAGGGTATCTCAGGTTATCATACTGAGAATGTCAACAGGGTCTACTATCATCTTGTGGCTTGACTGAAGCTAGAGGATCTGCTTCCAAGATGGTGTACTTACATGGCTATTGGCCAGATGCTTCCATTCCTTGGGAGCTATTGGGAGGAGACTTCAGTTCATCATCACATGGTTCCCTCCATGAGTAAATACATGAGTATCTGTATAAAATGGAAGATAACTTTACCCCGACAGGGCTATAAAAGAAGGGGTTCAGGGAGGAACTTACAGTGCCTTTTTATGACTTAGTCTCCAAAATCACATGTCATTAGTTCTGTTTAGCTTTATTTGCTAAAAGACAATCACTAAATATAGCCCACAGTGGAATAAAATAAGTATCCATGTCTTGCAGGAAAGTGTGTCAATGAATCTGTGGATATATTTTAAACTACCACAGCAACCAATGTTTTCTTCAAATTCAAAACCTTTCTGGGAGATGATCTAGTAGCGTACTCTTGCCCCATAACAACGAAAGAAGTTCAAGTTAGAATAAAATAATCTCCTGACTTTTCTTTTGGTAGCTGCTTTGTAGCTGACCTTTCTGACTTTTAGGAATTATGTTCTTGTTGCTTTAATAAAACTTTAATAATAAAGAATAAACTTAATGATATTTTGCTCAAAGAAAGTTCATATTTCTAAGTAAATGCCAGTAGGTTTCCTTCGTAGCAGAAGGTAAGCTGGAAACTTATCAAGTTCATAATTAACCAGATCGATGTGTCCACTCAAAGCAGAAAACTGGTGTCCCAGATTTATTGTGCTTCATTTTTATTTACTTTTCTGTCAAATCAGTAGTGAAGCAAAGACTGGAAGCCAGGCTTTAATAAATTAGCTTTGTGACTTTAGGCAAGTACTTTTCCTGACCACTTACATACATAAAAAATGAAGAAATTTGACTATAGTCTTTTTTAGTTGTAATAGCAGGAGATTATCTGAATCAGTAGTTAAATTTGCCAGACCTTAAGAGAGGATAAGCTGAGCCTATTTCCTTTTCCCTTGTTGAATCTGGAAGGGTGAAGCGTATATTGATGTACCAGTCCTTTCCACTGAGGAGTTTAGTATAATATTCCAGTTGCTCCTTTAGGGATATCTGAGAGAGAACACAATATCTGATGACCAAGATGATTATCAAAACAAATGTCTCTAGGGATTCATCACACAAAAAGCAGACCATCTTTGAAAATAAAAGGTTCCTGAGAAGTCTGAGATATTCTTCTATATGCTCAAAATCTTTCTGGCTATCCAAATCCCAGAGACTGTCTATATCCAAACTGTACAATGTGTAGACCCTCAATCATTTACCCACACTTACTGCCATGCCACCTTCAGTCTTATGTATCAACTCAGTTCTTTAAACAAATTCCCTCTACATCATCCAAGAGGTTCACAATGTTTACTTAACAGTAAGCACAAATAGCCTTAAGTATTACTTAAATTTCTTCTTCCATATTTATTTTCCTTCTCCTTTGTATTTATAAAATTTAACTAATTTAGTACAGTCTAATACAGTTGGTTAGGGTTTTTTTCTTGAAATTATTCCTCTAAAAGTCCAAAGACTTGTTTTCACATATAGAGATATCAGTCATTCAAAATAGTATCCTAAAATCATAAAATAAAAATTCCAGTATTTATAATAGGAAGTCATTGCATTTTAGCAACTCCACTTATTTCACAAAATGCTTTCCCACATATTGCTTTATGAAAATCTTTACCATAAATCTGAAATTGACAAGGAAGGTATTTTAATCCCCATTTACAAGAAATTGAGGCTCAAAGAATTTCTGATGTGACCAAGGTCACACAGTCTAGAGTTAAGAAAATATGGGCATGCATTCTAGACTCAAAGATGCAACTCTTCTGTAACTTGAGTTTCCTTCCAGAATACGGGATATACAGTATATATATCGCCTACATGAACACAATCCTACATAAGAACTGGGGAATATAAATTCTCTCACCACAAGTAAAGAACAAACAACTTTGAACTGTTACCAGAGTAAAATGAGTCAATGGTTATTGACAGAACGTGACACATTCTTTTACCTAACATACACAAAGGAAGTTCAGAGAAGTCTAGTATAAGAGCTGTCCAAGCTGTGAAATGTTCCTGGACTCTAATGGCTCCCTACTGTATGATATCTTTGGCAGTACAATGGACCACCTCTTCTACCTTAAGCACAGAATTACTCAACACAGATAACATAAGTTATCTTCAACATTGGGTACACATACAGATACCACATGGCATAGATACAATACAATAACATTTTTTTTAATTTCCTTTTCTTGACTTTTTTTTTTAAGATTTTATTTATTTATTCATAACAGACACACAGAGAGAGAGGCAGAGACACAGGCAGAGGGAGAAGCAGGCTCCGTGCAGGGAGCCCGACATGGAACTCCAACCCGGGTCTCCAGGATCAGGCCCTGGGCCCAAGGCAGCACTAAACCACTAGGCCAATGGGGCTGCCCCGACACGATGACATTTAATTTAAGCAAACTCAAATATGCAAGGTTACATAAAAATAATATTTAAAAAAATAAACAGTTTAGGGTTTTATTAAGTTTTTATTTAAATTCCAGTTAGTTAACAGACTGTAAAATGAGTTTCCGGTGTACAATATAGTGACTCAACACTTCCGTACATCTCCATCCCTAACCCAGCTCCCCTCTGGAAAACATCAGTTTGTTCTCTGTAGTTAAGTGTCTATATCTTGGTTTGCCTCTGTATCTTATTTTCCCTTTTATTTATTTTGTTTCTTAAACTCCACATATGAGTGAAATCATATGGTATTTGTCTTTGTCTGACATATTTCACTTAGTATAATACTCTAGCTCCACTCACCTAATTTCAAATGGCAAGATTTCATTCTTTTTATGGCTGAGTACTATTCCATTGTGTATATATGCCACCCCTTCTTTGTCCACTCATCAGTCTATGGACATTTGGGCTTTTTCCATAATTTGGCTATTGTAGATAATGCTATAAAGATCAGGGTGCATGTATCCCTTTGAATTAGTATTTTTATATCCTTTGGGTAAATACCTAGTATTTGCAATTGCTGGATCATAGGGTTTTTGTGGGTTTTTTTTTTTTTTTTTTAACTTTTTAAGTAACCTCCATACTGTTTGCTGGAGTGGCTCACTCCAGTTTGCATTCCTATCAAAAGTGCATGAGTATTTCTTTTTCTCCACATCCTCGCCAACACCTGTTGTTTCCTGTGTTGTAAATCTTTACCATTCTGACTATTGTAAGGTGACATCTCACTTTTGTTTTGATTTGTATTTTCCTGATGATCAGGAATGTTGAGTATCTTTTCATGTGTCTGTTAACTATCTGTATGTCTTCTTTGGAAAAATGTCTATTCATGTCTTCTCCCCATTTTTTAATTGGACTGGTTTTTTGTTGTTGAGTTTTATAACTTCTTAATATAGTTTGGGTATTAACCCTTTATCACATACATCATTTGCAAATATCCTCTCTCATTTCAAAGGTTGCTTTTAGTTTCATTGATCGTTTCCTTTGCTATGCAGAAGTTTTTCATTTTGATCAAATCCTAATAGTTTATTTTTGCTTCTATTTCCCTTGCCTCTGTAGATATTGATCTAGAAGGAAGTTGCTATGGCTGATGCCAAAGAAGTTACTACCTGTGTTCTCCTTTAGGATTTTTATGGTTTCAAGTGTCATATTTAGGTCTTTAATCCACTTTGGATTTATTTTTGTGTACAGTGTAAGAAAGTGGTCCAGTTTCATTCTTTTGCATATTGCTGTCCATATTTCCCAACATCATTTGTTTAAGAGACTTTTTTCCATTGGATATTCCTTCCTGCTTTGTCAAAGATTAATTGATATGTACTTGTGGGTTAATTTCTGGGGTTTCTATTCTGTTCTATTGATCTATGTATCTGTTTTTGTGTCAGTACCATACTGTTTTGATCACTATGGCTTTGTAATATAACTTGAAGTCTGGAATTATGATGCCTCTGGCTTTGCTTTTCTTTCTCAAGATTGCTTTGGCTATTCGGGGTCTTCTGTGATCCCATACAAATTTTAGGATTGTTTGTTCTACCTCTGTGAAAAATGCTATCGGTATTTTGATAAGGATTGCATTAAATGTGTAGATTGCTTTGAGTAGTATAGACCTTATAACAATATTTGTTCTTCCAATCCAGGATCATACAATGTTTTTCCATTTCCTTGTGTCATCTTCAATTTGTTTCGTCAGTGTTTCATAGTTTTCAGAGTATAGGTCGTTAACCTCTTTGGTTAGGTTTATATCCAGGTATCTTATTGTTTTGGATTCACTTGAAAATGGGACTGATTCCCTAGTTTTCCTTTCTGCTGCTTCATTATTGGTGTATGGAGAGGTAACTGGTTTCTGTACATTGATTTGGTATCCTCCAACTTTACTGAATTAGCTTATAAGTTCTAACATTTTTTTTTGGTAGAGTCTTTCAGGTTTTCTATACAGAATATCATGTTATCTGCAAATAGTGACTTCTTCCTTGCCAATTTGGATGCCTTTTATTTCTTTTTGTTGTCTTGACTGCTGAGGTAAGGACTTCTAGTACTATGTTAAATAGTGCTGAGAGTGAACACTCCTGTTTTGCTCCTGATCATAGAGGAAAGGCTCTCAGTTTTTCCCCATTGAGGATGATATTAGTTCTGAGTTTTTGATTTACGGCCTTTAGTATGTTAAGGTTTGTTCCCTCTAAACAAACTTTGTTGAGGGTTTTTATCATGAATGGATGATGTACTTTGTCAAATACTTTTTCTGTTACCTATTGAGAGGATCACATGATTCTTATTCTTTTATTAATGTGGTGTATCATGTTGATTGACTTGTGACTATTGAGCCTTCTTAGCAACCCAGTAATAAATGCCACAGGACCAGGTGGATCTTTTTTTTTTTTTTTCACGTATTGTTGAATTCAGTTTACTAGGATTTTATTGAAAATTTTTGCATCTATGTTCATCAGGGATATTGGTCTCTAGCTCTCCTTTTTAGTGGGGTCTTTATCTGGTTTTGATATCTGGGTAATGTTGACATCATAGAATGAATTTGGAAGTTTTCCTTCCTTTTCATTATTTTGGAATAGTTTGAGAAGAATAGGTATTAATTCTCCTTTAAATATTTGGTAGAATTCACATGTGAAGCCGTTTGGCCCCGGACTTTTGTTTGTTAGGAGCTTTTTTATTACTGATTAAATTTCTTTGCTATCACTCTGTTCAAGTTTTCTTTTTCTTCCTGTTTCAGTTTTATTTTTTTTTAAGATTTTATTTATTTTTTCATGAGACACACACACAGAGGGAGAGAGAGAGAGAGAGAGAGGCAGAGACACAGGCAGAGGGAGAAGCAGGCTCCATGCAGGGAACCCGATGTGAGACTTGATCCTAGGACTTCAGGCTCATGCCCTGAGATGAAGGCAGACGCTTAACTGCTGAGCCACCCAGGCATCCCCCCTGCTTCAATTTTAGTAATTTATATGTTTGTAGAAATTTACCCATTTATTCCAGATTATCCAATTTTTTGGCATGTAGTTTTTCATAATATTCTTTTATAATTATATTTCTGTAGTGTTGGTTTTTATTTCTCTTCTTTCATTTCTGATTTTATTTATTTGGGCCCTTTCTCTTGTCTTTTTGATAAACCTAGCTAGAGGCTTACCTATTTTATTAATTTTTTCAGAGAACCAGCTTGTGGTTTCATTGATCTCTTCTATTACTTGAGCAAATTTTATTACTTTTATTGTAATATTTATCATTTCCCTCCTCATGCTGGCTTTAGGCTTCATTTGCTATTTTTTAGCTCCTATAGGTGTAAGGTTTGGTTGTTTATTTGACCTTTCTCTGGCTTCTTGTGGAAGGCCTGTATTGACATATACTTCCCTCTTATGAATGCTTTTGCTAAATCCCAAAGGTTTTGTACTGTTATATTTTCATTTTCACTTGTTTCCATGTATTTTTAATTTCTTCCTTGATTTCCTGGTTGACCTGTTCATTGTTTAGTAGCATGTTACTTGGCCTCTGTGTATTTGTGGTCTTTCAATTTTTTTTTCTTGTGGTTGACTTCAAGTTTCATAGTACTGTGGTCACAAAAGGTGCATGGTCTCCTGGGTGTTGCAGTTGGTTAAGTGTCCAATTCTTGGTTCTGACTCAGGTCATGATCTCAAGGTCATGATATCAAGCCCCATGTTGGGCTCCACACTCAATGCAGAGTCTGCTTGGGATTCTCTCTCCCTCTCCCTCTGCCCCTCTCCTCCATACACTCACTCTCTCTCAACAAAGAAATATTTGAAAAAGAAAAAGAAAGATAGAAAAGGCACATGGTATGATTTCAATCTTTCTGTATTTGTTGAGGCCTGATTCATAACCTAATATGTGATCTATTCTGGAAAATGTTCCTTGTGCCCTTGAAAAGAATGTGTATTCTGTTTTAGGGTGGAACATTCTGAATATATCTGTTAAGTCCATCGTCCATGTGCCATTCAAAGAAAAAATTTCCTCACCTGGCTGGCTCAGTTGGTTAAGTGGCTGACTCTTGATTTCAGCTCAGGTCATGATCTCAAGGTCATGAGATCAAGCCCCAGAACAGAGCCTACTTAAGATTCTCTCTCTCTTCCTCTGCCTTCTCCCCACTTGCACACTTGCTTTCTCTCTTTATAAAAACAACAACAACATAAACCACAAGCCATTATCTCTTTGATTATTTTCTGCTTAGATGATCTGTCCATTGTTGTAAGTGGAGTGTCAAAGTCCTCTACTATTATTGCATTATCATCAATTAGTTATTTTATGTTTGTTATTGTTTTATATAGGTGGGTGACCCTATTTTGATTACATAAATATTTATAATTGTTAGGTCTTTTGAGATGTCACATTTATGATTATATAGTGACCTTCTTTGTTCCTTGTTACAGTCTTTGCTTTAAAGCCTAATTTATCCAATATACATATTGTTACTCTGGCTTTCTTTTGATATCCATTTACATGATAAATATTTCTCCACACCCTCCCTTTAATCTGCAGGTGTCTTCAGGTCTAAAATAAGTCTCTTAGAGGCAATAAGTAGATTTTTTTTTAATACATTTCTGACGCCCTAGGTCTTTTGATTGGAGTTAGTCCAATTACATTAAAGTAATTATTAACAGATATGCATTTATTGTTATCACTTGTTTTGATGTTGTTTCTGGGGATTTTCTCTGATCCTTTCTTGTCTTTGTCACTTTTGGTCTCTCCTTTGTATTTAAAGCATCCCCTCTAATATATCTTGCAGGGCTGGTTTGTGGTCATAAGCTCCTTAGTTTTTGTTTGGGAAACTCTTTATCCTTCCTTCTACTCTGAATGACAGTCTTATTTATAGAGTATTCTTGTCTGCAAATTTCTCCCATTCAATACTTCAAATATATCATGCCACTCCCTTGGGACTTGCCAAGTTTCTGTTGAGAAATTTCCAACTAGTCTTGTGGGTTATGTTGCACCATGGCTGCTCTATCCTTCAGGCCAGTCATCTACAGAGGCTCTCCTTGCCTGCTGCAGGGCAGTGTTTGGTTACTGGGCTGAATATGATGAATTTTGACTAGATGTGCTCTGATCTGCTTGTAAAATGAAACCTGACACCAACTCCAGGAGAACTGAGGCTCTGTAGAACTCTCTGGTTGGGAGATGCAGTGTGGACAGGGATTTATGCTGGTCTTCTAGGGGAGGGACTGCTATGCTGGGACTGAGGCACACTTGACTTAGAAGGGCAGTCCTGCCAGAGCACAGGGGGTGGGGCTTGGTGTAAGCAAATTAGGCAGCCAGTGTAGGTGCTACACTGCTTCCTGCAGGTAGCTCTGTTTTTATGCTGACAGTCAGGGAAGGGAAATGGTACCAGCCAGCATCTTTGTCCTCAGAGAAGCATCTCCAGGAATGCTGCCTCTCAGGGATGTGCTCTAAGGAGAGCAAATAAACTCCCTGCAGAGTGCCCTAAGCATTTTTCAGATTGCTGTTTCCACGCTGTCTGCCCTTGGGTTGTTTACCTGCCTTCTCTCCAGGAGCAGCACAGAGCCATCCAGGCTCTATCCTAGCCAAGCCTACTGACTTTAAAAACTCCAGGCTTGAAGCCACACTTGTTGCAAGAACTCACAAAATTCAGTTCCTCTTGTTTTCCCAGCCAATGGCTTTGGGGAAAGTTTCTCCTTCTGCATCTCCCTGTGTGCTCCTCTCTCTCTTGCCCTTCTCTGTGACCCTGGTCCCTTCTACTCCACTGCACCCATGATCCATTTCTTCTCTATACCATGTCTATGTACTTCCTACCTTATTCATTGTGGCTTCTTCTCTCCCTCTGGTTGTGGGGTTTGCTCTGTCAGTCTTCAGGTCAATTTCTGGGGTATTTAGGATGATTTGATAGTTATCTAATGTTCGTGGGACAAGATAAGCCTAGCCTAGAATCCTCCTACTCTGCTGCCATCTTAGGGCTTGTCCCCAAAATAAACATGGTTAGACCACATGGTTCTAACAACAAGCCAACCATTTCAACTAATACAAAAGCCAAGGAAACAAACTTCTTTCAAGATTGGAGAGAAGCACTAGCTGTGCAATGGACTTATTAAGACAATACAGTGTTAATGAACTTATAGATTGTATTCCTCATGGGGAATGTGAGGAATTCTTCTAGAGTAATTGTGACTACATGCAAGTTTTGTCATAAACCATGACTTTGAGGCCTAAATATAAAGGAGGAGAGGGCAGCCCAGGGGCTCAGCGGTTTGGCGCTGCCTTCAGCCCAGGGCATGATCCTGGAGACCCAGAATTGAGTCCCACATCAGGCTCCCTGCATGGAGCATGCTTCTCCCATGTTCTCTCTCTCTCTCTCTCTTTCTCTCTCTTTCTCTCTCTCCTCTCTGCGTCTCTCATGAATAAACTTTTTTAAAACTTAAAAAAAAAAAAAAAAGGAGAACAGTGGTAGAGCATAGGCAAAAGCTGTCAAGGACTGAGTCTGCCCTCCTACTAGTTAAATTTGACTCTAAGAAATAAATCTAACCTGGCCTTATAAACAACATAGAGGGAACCCAGGTATTCCAGATGGACTCTCATAAAGAAGAGCTGACCCTAATAATGAACACAGACACATGTGGCTGTGTCTTCTAGCACCAAAGCAAATGCAGGATGAGAGCTAACTTCCTCTTTACTGAACAGAGTATAAGAAAGGAATATATTGAGTTACACGGGGTGGGGGGCTCAAAAAAGACAGCAGAGGCGAAGGAGTCATGTTTTCAAAGACTTTCTCATAAGATCTCTCTCACACTTTTCTCTGTACCCCCACCTCCATCTTATTCCCCTTTGCTAGCTTGAAAAGACAATCATTGCATTAAGTGATTAAGTGCTTCTTTTCTTCTGACTCATAGTTCATAAGACCACAGCATGAATTTCAATTAGCTTTTTTTTTTATTCTGCATGAAGGGGGAAATAAGAAAAAAGAAAAACCAGACCTTAGAGAACAGGGCTGCTGGGAAGCATTTTCAATACCCACATGCAGCTTTACATCATGCAAAATTATGGTAAGAGGGCAAACAGGCTTGAGATTCAAATGCTCCTCAAATGAGTAGTTGTTGACATCTTCTGTCAAACTGGATAAAATGCACTATATGGAAATATTATTTGTCATTAGAAACCTTAGTTCTAAGTTCCAGTTGAAGGGCTACCAGCTGTGAAACTGAGCAAATTGCAAAAACTTCCTAAAACCCTGTTTCCTCATCTATCAAGTGAAAAAATATTAATATCTACATTACAAGCTGGTTTTAAGGATTAAATAAGTATATGAAACTGCTTTATAAACTATAAAACACCAAGAATGAAAGAGAAATGTGCATAGTGGTAGAGGCTAGGGATTCCTGAGATGGGCTGCCTGAATTAGAAAGATGTCTCCACTACTTCCTGTGATTTAGCAATACTTGACCTCTGAGTGCCTCAATTCTGCTTCTGTAACATGCAGATGTCATGATACTGATTGCTGATGCTTTTGTTTTAATAAATGACCGCATTGTGAATGAAGGGAGAAAAGAGAAACAAGAGAAAGAAAATGATGGCCCTACCCAAAATCAAGTCACTCTTAAGAAAGAAATGAAATACTGTGTGCAAATAATCCCGTAGACTCGGGCTTTAAAAGTGAGGCCCCTTCACGGCGCCTGAGTATGTATCAGGCCAGAGAGGCACACACACAAACACACTGACACACACAGACTTGCACACAAACATGCGCACACATGTACATGCAGAAAAAAAAAGTGAGGCCCCATTATTTAGAACTGCTTTGCAAGAAGAAAGGAGGGAATGCTCTCCAGTTAGAACATAGCCCAGTTCCTTAACTCATCAGTTGTTCTGTATCTTTACTCAGGAGTACATCATGATACTCACTTTAAGAGTTTGGGCAGCCCAGGTGGCTCAGGGTTCAGTGCTGCCTTCAGCCCAGGACCTGATCCTAGAGACCCAGGATCAAGTCCCATATCAGGCTCCCTGCATGGAGCCTGCTTCCTTCTCTGCCTGTGTCTCTGCCTCTCTCTCTCTCTCTCTCTCTCTCTCTCTTTCATGAATAAATAAAGTTTTTTAAAAATCTTAAAAAAAAAAGAAAAAGAATTATCCTGTGTTGGGGCTCCTGGATAGTTCAGGGGTTGAGCATCCGCCTTTGGCTCAGGGTGTGATACTGGTGTCCTGGGATCAAGTCCCACATTGTGCTCCCCGCAGGGAGCCTGCTTCTTCCTCTGCCTGTGTCTCTGCCTCTCTCTGTGTGTCTCTCATGAATAAATAAATAAAATCTTAAAAAGAAAAAAAAGAATTACCTGTGGTCACCAAGGGAGGAAGAATGAGTCTCAGGTAGGGCTGATGTGGCTCCTTAATGATCAGGGAAAGATGCCTCATGGTACCCAGCAAGGAATGGAAAATCTGGCCCTATTCATGAGTTAGCTCTCTCCAAGAAACAAAACATGATTTAAAAGGGTGAAGACAGCATATATGTAAAGGATCCCACAGTGTTAGTTCTGTTAACATTTCAGACCTATAAATCATCATAGTATTTGTCTCAGACAATAGTGCCAAGGAGGATAGTGTCAAAGGCAGGATGTCCCTGGAGAGTCCTCTTCTCTTTCAGGATCTTCCATTGAATATCATACTTAACCACAGAGGAAAAGAACAGGCAATGAGAGATCAGGATGACAGCAATAACAACAATAATTATAATATTTTCATTTATCATGCTCCTGTGATGTGCTCACACTGAGATAAGTATTTTATGCACATTATCCCATTTAATCCTCCTTAAGATCTTGTGGAAATAGGACTATAGAAGGCAACTAAGGTTTGCAGACATCAGCAACTTGTCCACAGCCTTACAGCTAGAATATTGAACCCAGGATTCAAGCCCAGTTCCACCTGACCTCAGAAAAATTCCCTAACACCCACAGTTATACTAAAGTTGGGAAAGTCCCTATTTCTCACACATGAGAGGCTAACACAGCGGCTGTTCTGATTAGTCAATCAGTCACACTGCTTTCATACCCCGCTATTGCACAAATTTTTTGAATTAGTGAGCGCATGTGGGAATTTGCTTTCATTGGTGGTCATGGTATTTTTATGGATGACAGAAAAAAATCAAAAATAGGGGGGGAAGTCCCTTTTCTGAGGGAGTTTAAAATCCAAAACAAACAGTCAAGGAAGAAAAGTCACATGGAAAGTTAAGGCCCTGCTTGCTGAGGACAAGGATGATCTGAAGGAGATGGGTTGCTCCCCAACAGCACCAGGGTTAAACCTTTTTTTTTTTTAAGGTTTTATTTATTTATTTATTTATTTATTTATTTATTTATTTATTTATTATTTATTTATTTATTTATGAGAGAAGTGTGTGAAAGAGAGAAAAAGAGAGAGCATGAGTGTGAAGGGCAGAGGGAGATGCAGACTCCCTGCTCAGGCTTGGGCTACTGGGACCCCGGGACCATGACCTGAGCCAAAGGCAGATGCTTAACTGACTGAGCCACCCAGGCACCACAAGGCCAGTTTTTTTTAGTAGTGGCCAAGGCACAAGCTGTGTGGTGGGGCCGTTGATGGTGCTTTCCACTGCAATTGACCACAAGGCAGGGAGAGAGCATCATTAATAATCATTAGCATAAGGCTTACAGGTGCTACAGCAGATGTTGCCTGGCAGGGAAATTGGCAGCATCGAATACAAACCAGGAGGTAATTTTCATCATGGGACAATTCTCTGATGTCCAGCATAATTCAAAATGTGTTCACTTTCCCAACCTTTACATGTAGTGGTACCTTCACAGCATCAGACTCTCCCAGGACTTAGGGAACCTCCACGTGCTTCTGATACCACCATACCCTCCCTCCATCAAAACATCTATCCCATGGCACCTGGGTGGCTCAGTGGTTGAGCATCTGTTTTGGCTCAGGTCGTGATCCTGGGGTCCTGGGATTGAGTCCCGCATCAGGCTCCCCACAGGAAGCCTGCTTCTTCTCCCTCTGTCTATGTCTCTGCCTCTCTCTGTGTCTCTCATGAATAAACAAATTTTAAAAACCTCAAAACAAAACAAACACAACCTCTATCCCACTGCATTCTATTTATTTATATGTATTCCTCATGCACTAGATTATCAGTTATTTGAAGACAGGAGGCATGTTTCATTCATCTTTATATCTCCAGTATGCAGCACATGAGTATTGTTCAGTTATTGTTGAATGAAAGAATGAATGAATGAACCAACAGATGGATGGATGGATGGATGGATGGGTGGATGAGTGGAAATTTTAACCTAACAAGTAAAAATTTTCAATCAACTTTGACCCTCAAAAATAACCTTGACAATCATTTATTTTCACAAGAATATTATCTTTGCCTTTGGAAAACAATTTTTTAATCTTACAATGTGTTTGCATACCCATAAAGCAATTTAATTCCCAAAACAGTCTTTTACGACATATAGGAAATGTGATCCACCCATTTCAAAAATGAGGGTATGGTTCAAAAAGGACAAGTGATTTTCCCAATGTCAAGCAGTAAGTATGTGGCAGTCTCAGATTTTAATGTGGGTTTCCTGATGACTGCCATGTGGGCTCTTCCCACCAAAACATCACTCTGCTCCCCAGACATTATTTCCCTGCTACTAGAGAAGCGGCTCTCCCACAGGATGGGCTCTACTCTTTATGATCACCAACCAAGAAGTCAAGCTGAGCAGACTTCTGTATACTTACAGCACAAAATGCAGACTCCTTAAAAGCTCTCCTGCCCATTTGTTCTCTACTGACTATGAGAGGGAACTGCCATTTCTATTCCCCTAGAATTGGTGACCAGAAACCAGAGTTGAGGACCAAGAGACAATGACTGTGCCACATCTCAAGATTCTCCAGTGGTAGGAGCCAGGCTGTTCCCTGTAGGGGAAGGAAAAGAGGTGTTCTACTCTGCAGAGCCAAATGCCTTAGAGAAGATTGGAAGCGAAGAAAATGGCATTCAGTAGCCATTTGTTCATCCAATATAAATGGAGGAATCAGGGGCACCTGGGTGGCTCAGTGGTTGACCATCTGCCTTTGGCTCAGGGCACAATCCCAGGGTCCTGGGATAGAGTCCCACATCAGGCTCCCTGCAGAGAGCCTGCTTCTCCCTCTGCCTGTATCTCTGCCTCTCTTTGTGTCTCTCATGAATAAATAAAATCTTTAAAAGTAAAAAAATAATAATAATAAATGGTAGAGTCATACACAACATGGCATTTAACCAAGGGACCTACTTCACCATGAAGGAGGTCTTGAGGGTATCCATAACCATGAGATTCACTGGTTGCATCACATACTAAACCATCCCTAAGCAGCCAGCTTGACATTGTATTAGAATCGCCAGCCTCCCCATTTCCTATCCCTCTGGTCCTAAGCCTGACATACAATGATATCAAGGGAAACTTTAAATGAGATATTAAAGTTTTAAAATGGATCAGCCTTTAATAACTGAAAGAATCTGGGAAATTATGGAATCTGACCCAAATGAACAAAGGGATCTACCTAGAGAAAAGGGAGATTTGGCATAGAGTAGTTGGGAGAGTAATTGTAAAAAAAAACAAAATCATTTTGTGTTTGCACCTTTCTTAATTGGGAGTGCTCAGTAAACCTTCTGCACTTGTTGTCTTTCCCTGATCAGCAAGGTCCATTCGGGAGGGCACAGATGTTGCACCCACACTATACAATTTGGTGTCCGCACATTGACATTTTCCAAAGGTTTCCTTTTTCTCTAATGGCTACAGAATCACTCACATCCCCCAGTGCTTTCTGGAGCTGGATTGTAATTATTAGGAGTCCTTTCTGCCATACCCACCCTCTCTGCCTCCATAAAAGAACCTTCTTCCCCATTGTCTTCCTCATTTGCAATTCATTCTTCTAATCATTGCAGCTTTGTCTGGTGGAAAGAGCACCCTGACCTCTTTCTATATAATTCTCTCTCACATCAATTATGGGAGATGGAAGCTGCAGCTGACTCACTTCAAAGATTCACTCTATTAAAAAAAAAAAAAATCATTGATTGGAAAACACTTTAAATAAAGTGTCCTAAATATACTTAACTGCTCTTTCATTTTAAATTAATACAGGGAAGTACAGGGGGGAAAAAAAAACTAATTGAGCTTTAACAATATTCCTTTGAAAGGTTGGATATTTTTAAGTCACTTCATATTACTAGAAATCTCCAGGAATAAGAATTTGTTTGTTGTTTTTCACCTTACAGAGAATATCACTATAGAGGTGTATATAAATGTATGCATATATATATATATATATATATATATATATATATCCCAAATGAAGAATTTTTACATTATATACATATTATATATGCATCATACACACACACACACACACACACACCCCTCACAGGAAAATACATAAATAACCTTTGATCAATCTTTGACAAAGAAGCCCAGAAGAATCGGTACACATATACTTTGACTTCCCTTCTGCCACTCTGAACGAACCCTCATGCTTCTACCTACAGCCAGCCCCTCCACATTAGCACAGCATCCCATCTGTCCTCTCCTGCAAGGGCACATAACCTGTGTCTCTCTTATGTCATCCATTTCTCATCTCCATTGTATTTTTCCAATCAGCATTAAGCACCTTATTTCTCCAATTTAAGGGATAATGATAATAAACTTTTTTTTCAGTCCCTCTTCCTCCTTTGGCTGCAGTCCCCATTTCTCTGCTCCCCTTTACGATAAAACTCCTTGCAAGAGTTTTCTATTCAATTTTCTTATCCCGTTCCTTCCTAAATTCATTCCACTTTGGCTTTTGCCACTAAAACTCCACAGAAGCTTCTCTTGTTAAGGTCACCAGTGACCTCCATTTTGCAAAATCCTGGGATAATTGTTGGTTCTAATCTTGTTGGACATACCAGCAGCATTTAACAATTGTTCACTACTTTCTCTTAGATACACTTTCTCACTTTTCCTCCAGGACACCACGTAGCTCTGATTTTTCTCCAAACTCTGACCACACTTTCTTATTGTCTTTGTAAATCCCTATTCTTTTCCCTGACTGCAGAGTCTAAGTGGTTAGTCCTTGAACACCTTCTGTTCTTGGGGTTCCCCTCCAATCTCTTGGCATTAAGTTCTCCCCAGATCCTGATCCCTCCCAATTATCTTAAAAATCTCCAATCCAAGTATCTCCTCTGAATTCCACATATCTATAGCCAGCTGCCCAGTAAGACAAATGCCCAATAGACATCTTAAACTTTACATGTCTAGAATTGAAATCCTGATCTTCCCTCTAAAAGCTGTTCCATTGACAATCTTCCCCAGCTCAGATGATGGTAACCCCAACCTTCCAGCTGTTCAGAATCATTTTTGACTCCTGTCTTTCAAACTCCACTAACTCTACTTCTGCCTCTCTGGTCCTAGCCACCATCATAACTCACCTAAATTATTACAGTGGTCTTCTAATTTGTCTTCCTGCCTCCAACCTTTTCCTCTCTATAGTCTGCACTCAACATGGCAATCAATGTTAGGTTAGATGGCTATCTGACAATGTTGAAGCATTTCTGATGTCAAGACTGGCAAGTATTCTTCAAGGCCATTTTGATAGAACTTTTCTTATTGATATTAGCAAGATATGGAGGAAATACATACCAAGAAGTGAAAGAAACCAATCTGAAAAGGCTACAATATATACTGCATGATTCCAATTATCTGACATTCTAGAAAAGGCAAAATTATGGTAGCAGAAGACAGAAAAAAAAAAGACCTGTGGTTGCCAGAGATTAAGGGAAGGGGATTATAGGCAGAGTATAAAGGATTTTTTTAAGGATTTTTAGAGCAGTGAAATAGTCTGTTAAAAAATTTCAATCAATCAATAAACAAAAGATGTAAAGTCACTGGTGCCTGGCTTGCAATGGGACATGACTTTGTATTTTATCACAGTAAAAGCCAAAGTCCTTACAGCCCCTGCAAAGTGGACATCTCCCAACTCTGACTCATCTCCTCTGTGCTTATTCTGCTCCAGGCACAGAGACCTCCTTGCAGTTCCAAAATGGGTTAGATGTACTTTCATGTCAGGGCCTTCCCCTTGTCTGGAACACTCTTGCCTACTAGTCTACATAGCTAACTCTCTTGTTCTTTCAAATCTTTACTCAAATGCCATAGTTTCATGAACTTCCCTTCTGATTTCCCTTCCCCTTTATCCTACCTTACTTTCTTATAGCAATTATCAGCTTCTAACATATGAAAGAATTGACTTCTTAATTATATTCTTAGCCTCTTTCTAATAGAATCTAACTTCCATAAGGACAAAGAATTTTTTTCTGATTTTTGTTTTACCATGCTATCTCCAATGCCTAGAATAGTATCTATAATACTATAATAAGTGTTTTGTGAAAACGTATTGAGTAAATTGAAGGCTAGCTCAACAATCCATTACTGAGCACTTACTTTATCCAAAGAATGTGCCAGCCACTGATGAGAAGATGTGGCAATGAAGAGAACATGATTCCTGCCTTTGAAGGGCTTATTTTAGTCAAGTATTAACGCAGTGAGCCCTGCAAAGACTACCCATGAGTCATGACTGTTGGGACTCTAAAGAGGTTTCTTTTTTGCCAGTTTGCCTCATGTACAAACTCACTGATGCTTGAAATTCCATAATTAATCACTCTGCAGCTTTGTGACCTTGAGCAAATTACTTATCGTTTTCTAATTCTCGTGTTTTTTTTATTTGTAAAATGAGATAATAGTGTCCATTTCACTGAGTTTTTGTGAGGACCGAATGAGATAACCCTGGTAAAAAAAAAGGCTTAGTGGAGTCTCCAACATGTAGTAGCATGAAAGGATGTCAGCTATTATATCCATTCTCCTGACTAAAAATTCTTATCTTTATTAAAAAGCAAAATCTTTTCATGGAAGTACTGGATAGTTTTGAAAATCAAATAGAGCAGTTGCCAAGACTAAGATACAGAGTTATCATTCAGGCAAAAAGAAGGAGAAACAATCATATTTGTCACAACATCACCAAGCAAAAAAGGAAGCATGTTTGTTCGTGACTAAGTTCCATATCTGGGATTCACCAAGGACCAGAATAGATTTAAGAAAAGGAAAATCAGAGAAAGAAATGATCCAGCATCCTTATGTAGAAGCAACAGCTACTTCCACATATGTCCCCAATGATTGCTATTTCCTATTTTTTTATTAAGATCAAACAGAAGTAAAGAAATAATGTTAAAAGGCGAATTCTAAAAACAGCTTTTGAGCCTCTAATGTGCCAGCTTCTTTCACATACTTTATAAAATTTCATTCTCAGAACACCTCTGAGTGTTATGTATTATTCTTACTTTATAGTCAAGGAAATAAAGGCTCAGTGATATTAAATTGTCCAAAATCATAAACTTGGTAAGTAATGGAGAGATCCAGGATTCAAAGCTAAGGTTGTCAGTCTAAACCTTAACACTACTCTATCTCATTTCTAGTAAAATCAGAAAGCTATAGAGAAGCAAATGCAAACGCACACTGAACAATTCCCCCAAAAAGGGCCAAGAAAGGACTCACAGTGGCTCACAGGAGAAGGTTTTGCTCATGCTCGTTCCAATTTTATGTTTAGTGGATTTACGCTGGCAGCTTGAAATCAGCCATCAAGGCAGCAGTTATGCCACTGAACTCAGCAAAAGCTACAAATCAGGACTTTTTTTACTCAGATAGCCAACTTGACCAGCACAAACAGCAGAGCCCTTAGACATTCATCCTTGGAATCCAAGCATGCCTCACACCAGTGTCTGTGAGCCACTCACAGGTTTTAAATGACTAGTTAGCCCCACTCCATCGGCCTGCAAGGAGTGCCAGTCTCCCATCACCCAGCAATGATTCCTGCCATCAACATCACATTGAGAACAAATCCATCAGATCTCTTCCTGAGATCTGGTCTCAGTGGAGAAAGGACTAGCAAGATATGGAGGATTCTGGCTTACAGAAAGAAGGGACAAAGAAAGACTCATGTGACACACAGCCTTTCAAAAGGGGGACCCTGGGGCCACCACAGATGCACTTTGCCTGCCTCAGGGCTGCCCATGGCCAACTCTGGCTGCATGACTTGAGAGGAAGGATCAGAACATATGCTTCATGTACTACTTCTTCATTCAATTATGCCTTTTAATGATACCTTCATCTTCCCTCCATTTTATAGGTAGAAAAACCAAAGTATGAATAAGTGTAATCACTGAGGCCAATTGAAACAGATAGAGATCAAGATTTAGTTAGAAAACGTGATGCTGTGTTCCAAAAGGTTAGAAGGCTCTGGCAAAATGGTACTACTTTCTCTTCTGGTAAATAGAGGAAATGTCCTTCCCCAACCAAGTAGGGACATCCTGGCTTTTGCTGGATAAAATGAAAAGAATCTTTCCAGAGACCACCCAACCCAGCCTGAAGATATGAACCAGACTTATGGAAGGAGAGGGCTGTACTGCTCTCAGCAGCTGCTTCTTGCTGCAGGAAGGGGAAAGAGAGAATCAAAAGAATTTGGTTTGCTAAAAGTGGCCGGGGATGTATTTCTTCCTGACACCTAGTATTATTCAAATGACAGCAGAAATGACCGAAAGCATTTATCACATTCCCTGACTCACTTTAATCTCCCACAACGAGTAGCTGCGTGCAGCGTGCTGGGCAGGGGGGATAATGAGGCAGCAGACCAGGCTGCCAGAGTGGGGCATTGATTTTAGGTGCCAAAAATAGAACCTGCTACGGTTTCCAGCCGGCTGCCCCATGTCTAGAAGTGGATTATCAGCTGAACAGCACGAGCACTGGGAGATGTTTCCAGGCAATCAGATTGGCTTATACACAGGGCATTAATTCTCCAGAAATATGCCATGTTGACCAATCAAAATGGCTTCCTCTTTAAATAAAGCCTGTAGTCTCTAAGGCAGCATTCACAGCTTCAAATAGCAATAATAACCTCTCGCTTGCAGGGCATGTTCCAGGAATTAGCACCTGGCTCGGGTTAATGGTATAAAGCACAGCTTCTCCTAACTGGTCATTAATCCCAAGTAAATACCCGGCAACTCGATTTCTGTGGCTTTAGGATAAACCTGAAATCAAATGGCCTAGTCGCACCAAGCAGATTTAATGCAGGAAAAGCTAATGACCACAATAGCCTCCCCTTCTGGGTCCAGTGGGGGTGTGTGGGGGGGAAGCTAATCTAAAAAGCATTTTTCCTTTCATGATGTTTGGTGAAACCTCACTTCCAAGCAACAGCTGAACTCCCTTAGTAGGTAGAGATACCTCAAGGACCCACAGTCAGTAAGGAATGAGCCGTGAGCTGTTTTTCTAGTTAGTGAAGACAGATTTTGAACCAATTCATTCATTCATATCCTCTGACCTCTCCCCGCTCTGAGCAAATCATACGTGTCTAAAGAGTGGCTAGTTCTGCTCAGGCTGCTGTCTAAGCAGTCAGCCAAGTTCACCCGCAATGGAAGGCCTGGCTGGGCTCTGGCCCTGGGGTAATGGGGCCTGCACGGCTACCCAGCTGAGGCTCAGAGGTGCTTAATCTTTCGAGAATGCATTTCTTTTAATTCTGTAATTCTCTGCAGTCATCATGCCTGATGATTTTCAAACTGTATCTTGTGACTTTTAGGGTTTCGGAGAGGACGACTGTGGACTTTGGAAGGGTGTGGAGACATTTTGGGGGAGGAGGGTGCAGTGTCAGACTCTGGGTTTAAGCTGCGATTGAATCTATACCCGTGTTGAATCTTTACCCTTGTTGCAGATTAAAGGTCTTTGTAAATCTTCGTTAGTAAAAATAGCTTTGCTACTAAAACTACAGTTCAAAAACATGATTCTAGCCAGCTTTCTCACCTTATAGATGAGGAAAGACTTGCCCATATTCCGCAGCTTCGGCAGCCCTCTAAGCCCATAAAGCTCGGTGACACCCCTTCCCCACAGTTTGCACAGCTCTTATTACTCTCTGCACTTCATGGAAGTTGACCGCACTGCCTCATTTGGCTAATTACTGTTTTCTCCAAAAAGTCGTATCCTCCTCATTGATAACAAATATCTCATCCTTTGTAGTGCCTCACCCAATATTTCATACAGGATAAACATCAATTCCTTGGGGAAATAATCAATTAATAACGGTAGTGAAGGTGTTGGTCAAAGAACTGTAACATCTAGCTAACAGTTTAAACAGTTTGTTTTGCAGTCTTGTTGACTTGGGAGTTTGGTTTTGTTCATATGATGTTTTTGTTTCTTTACATTATCGTGAAGCATTGATAACGGTGAGCTACAGATCTGCTAACATTTGTTCATTGAGTCAGTGATGGCTTAATTTACCAGCCATCACAGGTAAATTCATCAGCCACAGGTAAATTCATCAGCTACTGCCCTCTCCATATTCGGGGTTATAATGGGCAGTAGGCAGGTAGAAAAGCGAGAAGTTGTACCAAAACCTGTTCTTAAAAAAGAAAATGTTTTTGTCCCAGAAGCCGACTAGCATAACTTCAGTAAATCTCTGTCAAGAACTGGAAAAGTTCTAAGAATTTACCCTACTTGCAAGCCCACACATTAACCCATCACAGGTTCATGGATGTTGGCAGAAAACATGAAACTCCTGGCTCATAGATAAAGTCCTTTATTATCCATGGCAAAGCAAGCATCATAAGTATCAGCCTATTTGTATGGGAGCAAAAGACCCACTTACTCCCAAGTCCCACAAGAGTGACATCAGTGGGACCAGAGAGATGCCTGTACAGGAAATGGGTTGCATTACAAGACAGAAACCCCCAGCTTAGGGAACCCCAGTCTTTTATAATGGGCACTAGGCATGCCTGCCATTTACTTTAGTAGTAGACACTATTTCCATCTTCCAAGGCTGAGCTCTATACATTCTTGAAAAAATAATCCAAGACAAAGGACAATCAGTACCTCTCTTCCTAAGACATGCAGAGGCATGAGAAACCCATGAAGAATTCTCTCAACAAAGTCTCATGAGCCAAGACGAGGACCTATGGCTATGCCTATCTGTATTTAAACCTAGTGACAGAGTAATTTTCCTTTGATGACATAGGGGCAATGATATTTTATCCAAAAGGAAATAAGTACTATCTTAGCTCACTAGACAGCTCTGAAGGTAAATAATATTTGCAGTTATAATAACGCAAATTCTGTTTGTTTTCAACTTTTATGATTAACCCATAGCAAAATCATTAAAGTTTTTTGATTACTGGAAAAAAAACAGAAAATATCATTGACCAAGGTACTTCTAAAATGATATATTAAACTAACACTGAGATATACATGTACTATCAGTTCAAAGACATTGAGAAAGTTGAATAAAATACAACAACTTAAGTTTTTGGAAACATACCTACACTAAACACCAAGAAAGAAAAATCCCCAAGTTCTGGAAACAAAAGGACGTGGAAGTCACAACAATAAGAACTGAAATCAAAAGTGCTTCACAGTTTTCTAGAAATCAAAAGAGGCTTTAAAAACTAGGGAGGGGCACCTGGCTGGCTCAGTCCATTGAGCATCTGCCTCTTGGTTTTAGCTCTGGTCATGATCTCAGGGTCATGCTTAGCATGGAATTTCCTTGAGATTCTCTCTCCCTTCCCTTCTACCCCCTTCTGTTCATGCTCTCTCTTTCTTAAATAAGTAAATCTTTAAAAACAAAAACCCACAAAACCCTAAGGAATGGGAGACTGAGTCCTGCAGAGAAAAAAGCCCATGCCATTACCTTTAAGAGCATAGGGACCGAGAGTTATGCTACTTGCATGAAGCTAAGAGTCACAAAGACTTGTCCTACTTGTAAAACAGGAATTTTAAGAAATACCACTTGACACTGAGGGATGTGACAAGGAAGACTTCTATCCATTTAAGCCCATCTTAAGGAAAAGTGTCTGAATTGAGGCCAATATCATTTGCAAGGTGAGGTGTCTAAATTCATACTCAAAAGATACATGAATTACAAACCAAGGAATGTACATTAAAAACTGATCCAGATTTTATCAGAAACTAGTATAAAACTGCATTGTAAGGCTGCTTCCATGGGTAGGATTTATAGCTACTACTTTCATGGAAAAAGGCCATCACTGAATCTGATTTCACAACCAAATATTATAAGTAGCGTTAGGAAATAAAATGTAATTGGAAACAATTAGGAAACGTAAGTAGATGAAAGAATGTGCAGCCAAAAAATTTTAAAAAATAGTCAACCAATATGAAAGAAGCTTTGAAAGTATTATGTTTAAAAAGTTTAAAAAAGATAGAAGACAAATAGAAACCTAAGGCAAACAGAATAGTATGAAAAAGTTGGCAGAGTTTTAAGAAGCAGAGGGAATTCCATAAATGAACAATACAATCCGTGAAATTAAAACATAATAAAGGTTTTATCAGTACAGACAAAAATAAAATTAATGAATTGGAAGAAAAATCGGAGAGAATCATCCATAATTCAGCACATAGGAAAGATAATTAAGAGATGTATGGGCTAGAGAAAAAACAGGCACAACACACATCAAAGAAGCATTCCTGATGGGGAAAATAGAGAAAAAGAGAGAATTGTTATTCAAAAAGCTAATGAAAAAGAATTTTCCGGAATTTAAGAAAGACACATTAAAAGAAGTGCACCAAATCCCCTGCAGAATAAAAAAATAAATAAATAAATTACACTTAGCCATATTATAGTGAAGCTGTAGAATATCAAACACATACACAAAATTATAAAAATAGCTGCATTTGTTTGGGTACAGGCTTAGCTACAAACTAAAGAAAGAAAAATTCAATGGTTTCAAAAAGACTGGAATTTATTTTCTCAAGTAATGATCTGAAGCACCTCTGTCCAAAAGAAGCCACATATATAATTTTAAATATTCTAATAGCCAGCTTTTAAAAAATTGAAAAGTTATGTCAGCCTTAATATTTTAACTGATTTAATGCAACACACCTAAGTATTATTTTAATATGTAATCAACATAAAATTATAATAAGATATTTCACATTGTTTTTATTAAATCTTTTCAATTTTTTACCTTTATATCAGGTCTTATTTTGGACACTATATTATTATTGGAAATACCTGACAGTAAATAAAATTTACTGTCAAAAAAGTAGATTTGCAACTGCTCCATTTTTTAAAGTTTTCAAGTTCTAAATCAAATATCAGTGTTTAAACTTGTTAGTTAAGGGTAAAGGGACACCTGGGTGGCTCAGCGGTTGAGCATCTGCCTTCAGCTCGGGGTATGATCCTGGAATCAAGTCCCACATTGGGCTCCCTGCATGGACCTATTTCTCTCTCTGCTTATGTCTCTGCCTCTCTCTCTCTCTGTGTGTCTCTCATGAATAAATAAATAAAATATTTTTTAAAAAGGTAAAATTTCTTTCTTTACATGTATTAGGCACATTTCAAGTATTCATGGGCACATATGGTGGGCAGATACCACTTTCAACAGAATAGTTTTAGAAGTAAGTGCACTAGGATGAGCTGCAAATCTGGTCCTGGACAATTCTTCACAGTTCTGCAAGTGAGAAGGGGGAATGTGGCTAGGTATCCATGTATACTTTGTTAGAGCCTCTACAAGAAAGGGGTATCCTCACATCCCTTTGAACAGTCCCTAGAAGAGTGTCTGACCATAGTAGGTGCTCAGATAACATTTGTCAAAAGAAAGATTATATAGACACCTTCTTACCCACCGCTAAATTATAGTCAGGTTAAAAAATTCTACTTTCTCGGGACACCTAACTGGCTCAGTTGGTAGAGCATGTGATTCTTCATCTCTCGGGATCATGAGTTGGAGCCTCTCACTGGGCATAGAGATTACTTGAAAATTCTATTTTCTTGGTCATCCTAAGGAACCTACTACTCGACTATCTCATACCTAGCAGGGTTAGACAATTTTCTTCTCTGTCAAAACCTGTAATGGCTCTCTTAGACACACAAATAAAATACAAATACCTTACTATAGCTCATAAGACCATCAACAATACAACTACTATAACTACTTTTGTGTGTGTGTGTGTGTGTGTGTGTGTGTGTGTGTGTGTAACTACTTTCTGTAACAGGACAGAGCCTGCAGTTTGGGGAGGATACTTATTTAAAAAGATAAGAAATGCCCTTCTTCAGTAAGAGAATTCCAGAAAGTAGGTGCATGTGTAGACTTCTCATATCAAATTTGCCGATAGCATAAAGATCATGAACATATAGGAATCGAAGTTTCCTACAAAAAATTCCAAGTAGCCCTGTTGGATATTACAGATTTGGTTTTCTGACAGAGACTACATCATCAATTGTGCCAACTCAAATCCACACATGAATCTGGTTATACCCACTTAATAGCAGTTTTTATCTATTTTAAAATAGAATATTCATCAATATTAATATTAAATAATTTGTTAATATTAATTTAATATTAAACAATTAAATGATTAATGAAACAAAAATAGGACCTTAAACAAGAGAAGAACTGCCACAATACTTTTAACTCTCTCTCCCCCAACTGGCCACAAACCCTCCTTCTGAAGTTCAGCTTCTAAATAGTGCTCCAAACACATTACATGCTTTCCCATATATATATAGGAAGTATATATATATATATGTATATATATATATATATTCTCTTGCTAACCTATCTGCCTAAAATTTCCTTTCTTGACTGATTGGACAAAATTATATCTTTTCTTTTTTTTTTTTTTTTTTGGTAGTCAGCTCAATTATTTTCTCTTTCCCAAAGTCTTTTTGTGGTTTATCAAATCTGAAGTAATTGCTGTCTAATCTATTATTTATAACACTATTGTATGCATTTTTATTGAGGCATAATTGACATATACCATTATCTTAGTTTCAGATTACAATATAATGATTCAATATTTGTATATATTACAAAATTATTGCCACAGTAAGTCTAGTTAACATCCATCACCAAATACAGTTACAAATTTTTTTCTTGTGATGAGAACTTTTAAAAACTACTGTGCTAGCAACTTTCAAAAAAGCATATTTTTAAAACTTGTCTATTTCCCATAGTTTATAATTTGTATGTCTGTCTTCCTCTCTAGATTATAAATTCTAGTAGTACAGGTAATATATTTTAGCAGTCCCTATGCCCATAAAGAGCAGATAATAATGCCTACATTATCTGCACACTAAGAAAATGATAAGGATCAAGAAGCCATGTAGATTGAAGTGTGTTTTAGAAAGCACAAAGTGTTCTAAAACTGTGGATTATGTTATTATTAATATAATGTGGGGGATACATTAGATATACCAAAACATCCCTTATTAAGTGAACTGTATCTCCTACAAAAGCACTGAATATAGAAGGTACTACTCCAAGAGTATCTGGGGATAGAATTGATCTGAAGAAATGGCCAGTTTCTCTTGGGGGGCGAAGGGATGGATTTTGTGTGAGATCAGAAAGCTGAATATTTCTTCATGTGACCCTTCCTTGTAACCCTCTCTCCACATGAGCAGCCTTCATATCTTCAACAAAGTTACTAAACACCTGGAATGATTGAAAGTAAGATGATAGGGTTTGGGGCCAGGGGATCCAAAGTGATGGAATGTTTTGCTCAGATCTGAAGGGCAACAGAACCCTTAGGGGACCTTTCCGTTGCCTTAATGTTGGTTTTAATAGTAGTCATGATGGCATTGATACCAACCCAGAAACTAGTTCAATGCTATTCACATAAGTGGCTCATATTTTATTAAATGAGGAACAGTCATTCAACTAAGAAATATGGAGAAACTCCTGAACAAAGTGGTTTCACTAATGCACTCATTTTCCAATCTTCCTAGCAGTGAGGCTCTTTACAAATAAAATCTTTGTTGATGTCCCTTACATAAACAGTAACAAACAATGAACAGTTCCCTCAGAAGGACTGAATCTCTATAGTTTTGTAGATTATCACTTTATTGTTTGGGTAATAGGATGTAAATACAGAAGTTTCAACTAAAGGATCCTTATGAATGTCACTTATATTTATAGCAGATGATTGAGACAAAGTTCCATAAATCTTGTATTGCTCTGAAAGATTAAGGATATAAACAGGTTCGGAAAGTAGAGAAAGGATTTGTGACATTCTTTAGCGAGAGCTGTGGATCTGATGAATCCTTCCCTGCAAAATGGGGAGGAAGGGCAAGACTGGCAAAACAGATGTTAATAATTACCCCCAAGAAGTGAATAAGATGGAACTTTAAAAGCACTTTCTGGGGATGCCTGGGTGGCTCAGTCAACTGAGCGGTCAACTCTTGGTTTAGGCTCAGGTCATGATTTCAGGGTCTTGGGATTGGGCCATACATGGGTTCCATACTCAGCAAAGAGTCTGCTTGTCCCTCTCTCTTCCCCTCTGCTAGTCCCTTCTGCTCTCTCAAATAAATAAATAGATAAATAAATAAAATCTTAAAAAAAAATAAAAGCACTTGCTGTACATTCCATGCAATCCTAATGAAGCTAAAGTAACTATCCTATGGCAGTAGGAAGAGGGGGCTTCATTAAGATTTCTATATACTTTTGTGGTCTTTCAAGAAAAAAGATTAAAACAGTATGTCCTTGAATCAAATATGGACTATTCACAAGAAAGAGATCTGGCCCATAGCTCTTTGAAATCCTGCCCAAAATGTTTCAATGGGAACACAAGAGAACAGCAATTGGGGTAAACCACCAAAGAATCAGGTGCTGAACAGTATGTGACAGCTTGAGAAATAGAATTCATCACCTGTGTTTTAGGAGTTGCCAACTACTGGCAGGTCTGAATAATCTCTTAAAGTACCAAGAGGGAGTCAACTCCAACCGTTGGCCAGGTCTAGGGAGCCTTGAAATAGTCCAGTCAAGCAAGCCTGCCTTATCCCTTAACCTATTCTTTTGTTCCCCAACCAGGAACCCAAAATAGCAGAAGTTGCTAGCATGTAAAAGAGTGAGTGTAAAAGAAACCAACCCTAAAGAAAGCTATAACCAACTACACACTGAGGGAAGGGAAAGGGAAAGGGAGAGGGAGAGGAGGAGGGGGAGGGGGAGGGGGAGGGAGAGGAGAAGAAAAGGGTAGGGAAAGGGAAGGGAAAGGAAAGGGAAAGGAGGACACTTAGTGGAAGGTTGAAGAAAATTGATTAATATCTTGGATCTGATGCATTCCAGTTACCAAGAAAAAGCAGTGTGTGTTTGTTTTTCCCCTGTGATCATATGAATGTCAGTTTCCTAAGAATGAGCAGAAAAAGGTGAGATATGCAAAATTTTCCATCTAGAATCAAAGAAAAATAACTTACCCATGGAATGATTGTTAATGGATCACAGTTGGTAAAAATCAAGAAGGTATTTTGATTACATCATAGTTCTACATTCACCATACCAGTAACATTTGCAAAAGTCCTAGGGCATCTCTATAAAGCCCCCAAAAGATTAGAATCCAGAATATCAGGGTTTCAACAGAGGCCATTTAATACTCATCATTTATTCAATAACCATTATAGAGTGCCTACTTTGGGCTGAGCACTACATTAGAAGCTTCTACCTAAAAAATGAGTGGGAAATATCAGAAAGGGAGACAGAACATGAGAGACTCCTAACTTTGGGAAATGAACTAGGGGTGGTGGAAGGGGAAGGTGGGTGGGGGAGTGGGAGTGACTGGATGATGGGCACTGAGGGGGGCACTTGATGGGATGAGCACTGGGGTTATTCCATATATTGGCAAATTGAACATCAATAAAAAATAAATTCATAAAAAAAGAAGCTTTTACCTATACATGTCCTTCATCCTTGTGGCAATACACACTCTCCAGTGCTGTGAGAAGCCAAGGCTTTTCCACACACACAATCTCACTTAATCCCTTCCAATACACTGTGAGGTAGTCAGGACCAAGTGGTCATCTCTATTTTTCTCCAGGAAAAATAAAACTAGAGGAGTTATTCAACTTACCAAAAACACAGTGCTGGTGGCTGTTGGAGTTGTTCCTCCTTATCAGGGCACATGACTCTCTCTCTCCCAGGCTCTGTCCAATACAGGGAGCATACTCAACTTTGTTGTCTATCACTTCACATGATTTTGTGAATATTCTCTGTAGTAGGTGCTCGTAACTGACTGCATTCCTTTCATTCTACCTTGCTTGATAGATCTTCATTTATAAACTACATCCTTCATTTTCTTTCTCTTTGTTGCCCATTGGGTTAGCATTAGTGCAGAAGTCTGGCTTTCTGCAAAGTGATCATGATAAAAAGAAAAGTTTGGAGGTTATATTTTCTCTTTGTAAGGTTATAGATGTGTTTTCTTTGTTTTTTTTAAACCCATATTTGGATATCTATTATTTCAAAGGACTCTTTAAAAGAAGGTAGACATCTAACACAATGCAAATTCTTAGAAAGCAATCATTTCAATTCTAGTATACATCAATCACTCTTAAGTTAGGAAACTATTCTTTCCTGAATTTGCCAGTATATTATATAAAATAGGTAATATATTAGTCTACTTGGGCTGCGTATTAGAATATCATAGACATAAACAGAAATTTATTTTCCCACGGTTCTGAAGGGTAGAAGTTCAAGATTAAGATGTCTCTAGCAGGGTTTGGTTTTGGTGAGACACATTTTCTTAGCACATAGATGGCCACCTTCTTACCGTATACACACATAGCCTTTCTTCTGTGCACACGCAGAGAGAGAGAAGGACCTCTCTCATCTCTTGTTCTTCTTTTAAGGACAAGAATCCTATAAGATTAAGGCCCCACCCTTGTGACCTCATTTACAAGTCCTGCCTCCAAATACAATCACATTGGGAGTTAGGATTTCAATATATAAATTTGGCAGGTAAACAATTCAGTCTGCTTCCGGACAGGTAGGAACCAACCCCCAGTGCTGCCCCAGAATGTAGTAAATCCAAACTAATATCCCAAACACCCAAGCTGATATTCAGAAAAGGACTGATCAAGGAAAAAAAGAGAGAGTTCGGTTTTCAGATGGGGGGGGAGGGAGGGAGGGAAGGAGAGAGAGAGAGAGAGAGAGAGAGAGAGAGAGAAGACCCATGTTGTACAGATACAATCTCACCATAACTCTATAATCAAGAACCTTTCTCCCCTCCGAACCTTGTCTACCCAAATAGCCTTCCCTGGAAGACTGTATGACCTCATAAATAAGTGGGCAAGCTCTGGACATAGACTTACTGTCTCTATGTTGCAATCTACCATTTAGATTAGCTAGCTGCATAAATGGAACTAGTTGCTTAATGTCTATCACTTTACTCGTTTGTCTCTCATTTGTCTCTCAATTTTTACCTCTTTAATGAGGATATCAAGGGTATTTATTTGACAGAGCTGCTGTGTGGATTAAGAGACTTAGTATGATTTTCTCTAATCATCTTTCCCACCTCACCCTGAAATGCTCCTATAATCAAGCCTTCCTAGGATGACGCTACACCAGCACTTAATTGACCTGCATGGTAACTCTTCTGAAGTAACCTCCAGATCCATTCTCACTAAGATGTTGACTCTAGAAACAGAGAAAGGACTGATTCATTATGTGCAACCACTCACCCTCAGTAGAGGGGTGACTGGCAGAAGATAGACAGAAAGGCAAGAGCCCTTCTCCAGCTATGATTACTTTATAATTTTAAAAAAATAAAAGACATGACTTCTACAAGGGGCAAGGGATCCCCATATGTTATTTGTCATTTTCCCCAGGGCCTACCATGAATTGGAAATATGTTTAAAAATTTTTGTGTTGGGACACCTGGATGGCTCGGCAGTTCAGCATCTGTTTTGGCTGAGGTCATGATCTCAGGGTTCTAGGACTGAGTCCCACATTGGGCCTCCTGTGGGGAGCCTGCTTCTCCCTCTGTCTATCTCTCTATTTCTCTGTGTCTCTCATGAATAAATAAATGAAATCTTTAAAAAATATTATTGAGGGAAGGAAGGAGAAAGGAAGAGAAAAAGGGAAAGAGGAAGGTAGGAAGGAAAACAGATTTTTTTTTATCTTAGACACTTAATATCTAACATAAAATCAAATGAGACACAAACTTGCCAACCTTGATTGTCTCATCTAGCTCCTCATGTAGTTCTTTTATCAAAGAAATTTCTAATTTTTTTAAAGTAAGATCCTTTTTTGCAACAAGTTGGAGACATTTTACAAAGTAAAGAAAGACTTCCAGTTTCTGGCACAGCTCATGAAGACTTTGGAAGTAATTGCTCCCATTCTCACAACAAGGAAAATTCTGAACAAACTGCAAATCAATAAACTTTCTTAGATCCATCAGAAAATCAGGGCTTCAGGGAAAACTGCTGCTACCAAATTTGGAGACAGACAGAAAAATACAGAGAATTATAGCTAAACAGAACAGAAGCCCAGGAACAGAATCCCATACAGAATCCAGTATTGATAGGAACACTTTAAAGTATAATTGACAAATTACTAGAGGCTGAGTAGGGCCTAGTTTGAGAGTTGTGAACTTGGAAGGGGATCAATCAGAGGAAGCCCACAATACTTTTATGAGTTTTACCTCTAGGAGCCCTACCATGTGTTCAGTGATTATAGCTTTTGCTTAAATGAGATGAGTGACAGGAACATTACAAGTGACAGGAAAGATATGCCAAGAAAGGAGAGAAAATGGGATCATACAAAGTACTTGATTAAAATCAAGGCAGAAAAAGAGTGGGAGGAAAAATGAAACAAAAATCAAAAGCAACAAATAAAACACAAATTACAAATATGGTAGATATTAAGCCACCTATATCAATGGCACGTTAAATACAAATCGTGTAAATCAATTAAAAGACAGAGGTTGTGAGAGTGGATAAAATAATAAGATCCAGTTTTATATTGTTTACAAGAAAATTTTAACTATGAAACACAGATAGATTAAAAGTAAAAGGATGAATTGGAAAAAGTTATCTTCTGTTCTGTAGGTTTCTTTTTCATTTTGCTTCTTTTGCTGTGCAGAGCTTCAAGTTTGATATAGTCCCATTTGTTGATTTTTGCTTTTGTGGTTGCTTTTGGTGTCATACCCAAAAAGTCATTGCTGAGACTCATATTGAGGAGCTTTTTCCCTTTGTTTTACTCATGAGTTTTATTATATCAGGTCTCATGTTTAAGTCTTTGGTCCATTTTGAGTTAATTTTTATGAGTGATGTAAAATAGGGGTCCGATTTCATTGTTCTGCATATGTTTATCAAGTTTTCCAAACAACCATTTGTTGGAGACTATGCTTTCCCCATTAAGTGTTCTTGGCTCCCTGTTGAATACTAGTTGTATATGAAGGGATTTAGTTCTGGGCTCTCTATTCTGTTCCACTGGCTAATGTTCTTATTTTTATGCCAGTAAAAATCCTGTTTCAATTACTATTGCTTTCTAGTATAGATCAAAATCAGGAAGTGTGCTGTCTCTAGCTCTGTTCGTTTTCAGGATTGCTTTGGCTGTTCAGGGTCTTTTGCAATTCCACACAAATTTTAAGATTTTTTTTCTATTTCTGTGAAGAATATCATTAGAATTTTGATAGGGATTGCTATGAATATATAGATAGTTTTCGGTAGTATGAACATTTTAACAACATTAATTCTTCCAGTCCATGAATACAAAATGTCTTTCCATTTGTTTGTATCTTCTTCAATTTCTTTCAGCAAAAGCTTATAGTTTCCACTGTATAGATATTATACAGCCTTGGTTACTCTTACCCCGGTATTTTCTTGTTTATTAGGCCGTTGTGAATGGCGTAGTTTTCATTTCTTTTTCAAATGTTTCATTATTAGTATATAGAATTATAACTGATTGCTGTATATTTATTTAATGCCCTGAAACTTTACTGCATTTGAAACCATTTGTCAGATAAGAGGTTAATATCCAAAATACATAAAGAACTCATACAACTCAATCACAAGCAAACAAGCAATCCAGTTTAAGAATGGGCAAAGGAAATAAATAGACATTTTCCCAAAAACATCCTTAGTGACCAACAGCTACATGAAAAGATACTCAATGTCACTAATCATTAGAAAAATGCAAATCAAAACCACAAGGATATATTACCTCACACCTGCACACCTGTTAGAATGGCTGTCATCAAGTAGACAAGAGATAACAAATACCAATGAAGATGTAGAGAAAAGGAAATGCTTGTACACTATTGGTGATACTTTAAATTGGTACAGCTATTAGGGAAACCATATGGAGGTTGCTCAAAAAATTAAAAATCGATCTACCATATGATCTGGCAATTTAATTTCTGGGCATATACCCAAAGGAAATGAAAACAGGATATCAAAGAGATATACGTATTCCCATGTTTACTGCAGCTTTATTCATATCAGCAAGGATATAGGAACAACCAAGTACTCATGGATGGATGAATGGATAAAGAAGATGTGACATATGTATAAATATGTGTGTGTACCTATATGGAATATTAACCAACCATGAGAAAGAAAATCTTGCCATTTTCAACAACAGGATGGAATTTGGGGACACTTTGCTAAGTGAGATAGCCAGACAGAAAAAGAAAATAGTGTATAACTTACATGTAGAATCTAAGCAAGTCAAACTTGTAGAAACAAAGAGTAAAATGCTGGTTACCACGGGATAGGGGTTAGAAGATAAAAGAGATGTTGTTTTAAAGGTACAAACTTGCAATGTAAATAATCCTAGAGATCTAATGTCTAGTATAGTGAATATAGACAACAATATTGTATTATAATCCTCCAATTTGCTAAAAGACTAGATCTTAGTTACTCCAGCCACTAAAAAGAAATAATTACGTGATATAATAAAGGTGCTAATTATTACTATAATGGCGATCATATTACAATATATAAATGTATCACACTAACATATTATACGCCTTAAATTTATACCATGTTTTATGTTAAATATATATCAATAAAAAAAGGAAAGGTATGGAGAAAGATATACCATGCTAACACTAATCAAAAGAAAGCTATAGTAAGTATATTAATTCCACATAAAGCAGAGTGATGAGAAATTATGTCAGATATTCACTTAGTTGATAGAATATTAGAATTCTAATCATAAAAAAAAATTTTAGTGCATTTCAAATTAAGATTGTATCTTAACCCTACCTTGTCCTAATATTTCTTTTTTTTTCCTGCTCACCTTAAAAGTATTTTTTTTAGTCTCAAAGTGCCAAGACAAAGGTACTAGATGGTTTGTACTGATTCCCCAGTACCTATATTATGATTCCATTTCCAAACCAGTCCAGATTAGGGTGTCCAGAAATTTTCCAAAACATTCTGATCCTACATAGCTAATCTAGGGTTGATAAGAAGGAATATGAATCATGCCTACCACCAGGTTGTAGCTAATACCCTGGCTAGAGGCCCAGTCTCCAGAATCTGAAATCTGCTCTGAATGTTTAACTTCATACAACCACTGGACATATCAGTCAGCCACATTTAGCTGATGTATAGGACCTGTTGAGCTGACTATAGAGAACTCAGATCAAGGAAGGATCCAGGCTTTGTGGGACCTGAAGCTTTTACCACTTTGAAGGCCTCCTTTAAGAAAAAGCATACAAAATTAGGGCACACAAATAAATAAGGAAAGAAATTATAACAAATTATAAGATTTTTTTAACTTGTCAGATGCCACAAACATCACAGAAATCCAAAAAATAACATATTTTCATTAGTTAACCTTGTAGCATACATCTATAATATTTTCTCCCACAGTTCTGACTGCTTACTCTTTGATCACCTCTTCATATGATAACAATGTTAGAAAAAGAATTTTCTATAAAGAGAATAGAAAAGATAATGGAATCTTTCATTTAGCTTTGGTTGCTCAAAATTCCCTTTCATCACCAATAGTTTAGAAAAGTGTCAGCATTGCAACTCAATATTAATGATGTCACGCATACGTTTAAGATGTATGGATAAAGTGTGTGGAGAAACTTCTTCAAGCTTCCTTTATATTGAATTTGTAAGATTGCAGGGCATTTTAAGTCTTCTTGTGTAGTGACTACCTTAAATCCTCCTTTAAGTGACAACCTTCTAATTACCCAGTTAACCCTGAAGGCAGCACAGTTGGTGGTAGAGTTCCTAGAAGCCTATACTGGGTTGACTTGACAGTGACTTAACTGCAGGAAAGGAACAGATAATCACATAAATGTAGTTTCAACTAAATATGTCTTCAACTCAACTTCCCTTAGGGAGATCCTTGAAATGCCCAGTCAGTGGGGACAGTGGTTTACTGGGAAAGTTGAAAAAGAAAAAGACTATTTGCAGTTAAAAATATCTTACTTTTACAAATTTTCCAGAGCATGTAAACCATGCAAACACAGTGCTGGGAACTCTCTCAGAGCCTTGGATAGGCTGTATTAGCTTTATGGTGTATCCTTCCCTAGGTCAGAATTCAGGGTAATGTAGTTTTATGGAAACTGAATAACGTGGGGGTCTATTTCTGTGTGGCCAAAGGGCCGAAGGTGGAGCCAAGGATGTTTTTACTCTTGATCGGCTTGCAAAGGTCTATCTTTATATTCTTTAAAACATCCAGGTCTACATTTTTATTCCTTCCTATTTATAATCACTCTCAGTCTCTTCCCTGTGGAGCCTTTTAAAATCCTTCCTACTATTTCACCTTTCCTAGAATGGGGCAATGAGTTTTGTTTTAAAATGCAGACTGTTGATCTCTAACTGAGGGGGAGAAAAAGAGCAAACAATGGAAATGAAAGGTCAAAGAATCCCTCAGGTGAGTCACAAAGCTGTTTGTGTATTTTTTAAACTTCATGTCTAAGATTTGGCTGAAAAGTGACAATTGGGAATGGTGGAGCAGGAGGGCATGAAAAAATCACAATTCTGTGATGTGACTTGGGCTCCACATCCTGCCTGTCAGTGACTTACAGGATTGAGGAGCAACAGAGAGTGGTTGAAATTAGCAAATCCTGGCCCTGAAAAAGGCAAGATTGAGGTGATGATGGAAAATGACAAATAGAGCCATTGAGGTAGAAGGATTTGTAGGGACAATTCTAGATCATGGCCCCACAAGTTGTCCCTGGGTGGGTCCTGGATTAACTGCAGGAGGGAAGAGGGCAGAAGAGGCCAAGTTGGAAGCCTTGATGTTTTGAGTCAATGGGGAGAAAGTGCTAGCACAGGAACAAGCACTCTTGCCACTAGAAATAAACTAACTAAAATCAAATCCCAAAAATTCCCATCCTTAAAAAACTGTTAGGTTTTTCTAAGGTTTGGTAAATAAACTCACCTTCCCCAACCTCTGTTTTAATAAATGCTTAGTAACCTTGAGGAGGTCTGAACTCATATTCACTACAGACTCCCCACAGACACACTCTAACTTAGAAAAGAGACTCTAAGAAAGGCAAGATCTCAATGTGGGTGTGATTAATGTTGTCTTTTTTTTCTTCCCTCCCAGCTATGTTGGAAGTGTGGAGATGCACATTCTAAACAGAGAATGGTTTCATGGGATCATTTTCAGGGTTCTGGCATGAGAGATGAAATTACTTAAAGGGCCTGATTTCAGCATAGCTAAAACTTGCTAGGGAAGGCAATTCAGGTTTCCACAGTCACCGAATGCCACACTGACCCAGATTCAGAGCAGAGTAAGCACCTGAGTGTCACCAGGCAGTTTGAATGCTGATTGAACAGATTCTATTTTAACTTTTTTAAATTACCATTTCTTTAACCACACAACAAAAAAAAAAGGCCCCAGGGCATGCAAAGAGTAAAATCCACCAATCATTAAAATATTTAAATTCACCAGCAGCAGTGATTAATAAAACATTCAAATAAAACAATTTACAAAAAAGTAGTCTCAAATTGTCTAGTCTAAAATAGCACGCGCAACCCAGCCAGCTCATTTTCCTCACCCCTTTCAGCCCTTGCCCTCCCAAAGTTTCCTGTAATTTAACAAAAATATGCTAAACCCCTGTTCTAGAACAGTTGCTCTATGGTTGGAAAGATGATCACATGCAGTTCTCACTCTCAGTGTATTTATAATCAATAATCAAGACATTATATTCCTTCTTGTATCATTTATCCCCAAAGTCTATATATATAAAAGTAGGGTCATAAACCAGGGCTATTGGACAAACATAGCCTTCAGGCAGATTTTTGGTTAGCCCACACAGTTTTCCAAAAATATTTTAATTATTTACCAATATTTTTCAAACCAAGTGATTACACACACACACACACGTGCACACACACACACACACACACACGATTGGATTCAATTTCTGGCCCATAATCTGCCCAGAATTGGTCCTGACTACCAATTAGATGAGAACTGGAGAAATTCACCAGTCTTCATAATTTCCATTTTTTCACCATTTAACAACCTCCTTTATTTTGGAGAGTAATCTGGCTCCTTCATAGATTTGAATTTGCAACCTGTGCTGGAAAGATGAAAACAAAATGCAGTGGCGGTTCCCCAGAATGGACAGGCAGTTGGTGGGTAGGAGGAAATTGGGATGCATGGGAGGAGGCAGTATGTAAGTCAGGTGTTGACAGACAGTCAGGACTGTACAGGTAGGAGTGAAGGAAAAAGATGTCCCTAAAGGAATGAACCATATTGGTAGCATGACAAAGGCAAGAAAGAGCAAAGATTATGTCTGGAAGTCTGGTATGATTGCATGACTCATACATTTAATAGGAAATAAAAAAGCAGGAAGCATAGTATCAGCCAGAGAGTAGATGCCTCTACCTCAGTCTGATGCTCTAAGTTTCAGAGTAAAGAAGCTATGAAATCAGAACTGTGCTTCTGGAAAACTTTCCTATTAAACTCTAATAATCTATAAGAATCTCTTGAGTTACTGTGACAACTATCCCCAAACAGCAGAATTCTTGTCCTTAATTGTATTCTATGTCCCTTTTTCAGTATGAACTCATCAATAACATCACATTCAACTGACAGTTTAGAACGCAAGAAACCACTTTTCTCCAGGGTATGGATAGAATATGGATGTAGTGGAGAGGATATTGAACTTCCTGTCAGAAGACCAGGGCTCTCTTATCAAAGTCTGCCACTTACTACGTGCTCTTGGGCAAGTGGCTGACTTTCGTGACATTTCCTGTAAAATGATGGTGATAATAACCTTCCTCATAGAGGTATTGTTAGAATTAAATGAAACAAATTGTATAGTACTTGAAAGTACTTTGCAAACAACACAATGTAATGCAAATACAGGTTATATTATTATAGACATCAGGTTGGTCAGATTCTAGTCCTTTCCCTAAATCCTTTGTCTTCCATGCTTCCCAAGAAGACTTTGTCTCCTGTGTGTTCAGTCCCTTTATTTTATTAAGATAGGCTTTTCAGGATCATATTCAGTTGGGTTACTTGATGACATCCCAGAGTTTGGACCTGAATTCTGATCTCAGCTGGTTTCCAGTAATCTAAGCCACTATCCTTCCTTGCACTTCCCTATGGATCTACTCAAACTCATTCCTTATAAGTTTCTAGTATAACTTAAAATACACAACTCTCCTTTTCTGGACTCTGGCTTTATTAGCACAATCCTTGTTATTGTTAGTAATACTCAAGTTTCTCTAACCTCTTTTCAGAGACCTAAGATAAAGCACTGGATAAAAAATTATTCTGATAGATATATAGAAAGATAGATGATAGATAGATAGATAGATAGATAGATATTAACAAATAAACAAGGGAGAGAGCTCAGCCCAGTTTTTGGAAGAGAGACAGTAAGCAGAGATGGTTAGGTGAATATCAGGATGCCAGACATGTGTGTGCCCAGAGGGAAGTTGCTGATACTACCAAGTTTGTGCTCAAGTAGATGATGTTGGCCACATGGAGCTAGAGATTTGGAATTCAGGGGGACTTCTGGAGACCCTCTTCATAAACAGCTGAGGCCCGCAGTGGCACTCTATCAAGTTAAGCTAAACAGTTCCTCTTCTTCCCCCAACTACTTCAAGGAGGGCTGCCTTGGGCAGGCCCAAAGGGGAAAGGAAAACTGAGACAAAAGAAAATGAAGCCCTCCCTGGTAGCTGCCCATTGGCTCTTGGGAAATATACAATAATCTTGGGTATCATTAGCAGGTGCTGTAGGCATGGGCAGGGGCTCCCCAACCCTGAACTCAGGCCATGGTGGGTCAATCTGAAGGTGCTTGTCAATACCAGGCAAGAATAAGCAGAAAGCCTCTCTACCTCCACAAAAAAAAAAAAAAAACCTTTTTAAAAATAAGAAAGAGCAATTAGTTATATTATCATTCATGCAAGAAACTAAGGCTGTACAAGCATGAACAAAACCACAGATGGAAGAAACAGATCTAACAACAATTCCATATATTTGAACTTAGGCTGGTAGGGAAGGACATGCACATATACAAGTAAAATTCAAAATAGAGCAATTTTCAAACTGAAAGACATATAGAATGCCACTTAGGTGGGAGAAGATTGCCTTCTGTATGGCAAGGCTTTGTATCATAATCACAGCTCTACTATCTATGTTGTTCCAGGACAGAGGATGCTAAGAGGTCAAGTGGCAATAGATACAAAGCAAACACTGAGCCAGGTGAAGTCAAGGCTAGTGCTATCAATGTCTTCAAGCTTCAGTATCCCTATCTGTAAATGGGACAGTAACTATTTCAAGGAAGATTTTGAGAGTTATTTTATACAAAAGCTTGACATATTATCAGTATTTATAATGTCACCTGTTTCTGTTAGAATTTTTCAGGCAAGTATGAAAGCGTAGATTTTTATTGCTATTACATAGGATACTGTTTTAGGAAGTGGGGCTGACATAAATCTTCTTGCACCAACTACAAAATCCCACCCAATTTCTGGAAACTAAAAAAGTACAAATTCAAGATGGCAACTGAATTGCACAGGAAACACCAAATAACATGCTTAAGCTCATAAATTCAAATCTCAGAAACTACAAACAAACCAATCTCCTGCCGGATAGTTTTACCTCCAAAGAAAATGCCTGTAGTATGGACAATCAGAAGCAATCCCAGAAAGACTGAAATCTCTTGCAATTTTAAGAGGTCAGGAAACCTCCAGAGCACTGAGAAAGGAGTAATCCAAACTGATCAGCCCAGAGGCCCTAGTCCACTGGGGGCTGAGCCTTCCTCCTCACTGTAGTAACCAATCAAGTGAGCACAGAGCCACTGTGATTCCAGGGTTTCCTCCACCTGTGATCACATCACTGTCTACATGGAGAGAAAGAATGAGTAGCAATCAAGATAATGCAGCCTAGTCATTTCTAGCTGGTGCCCTTATAAATATGCTTCAGTTGTCCAGAATAATTGCTTCCGGTAAAGGCCAAACATACAATTCTGACAGGGATGTCCTTATGAGTTTGTGTTGCTTGTAAACCTGTCAGAATAGATGCCTCCTTGTATTTCCATCTTTAAACCAAGCTAACAAGTCAGGTTATTTTTCAGGAAATCATTCCATGTGTTCCATTCAAAACCAAGCTTAAAAGCTCTATGAGCTCCCAGGTACCTATGGTTTTAATTATGCTGGCTTCATGTTTTCCTCCAAAATGGTAGGCATTCAGTCTCCACTGTTCTCTCTTGCCCAAACCCACTCCCCCTTTCGTATATTCTATTTTAGTAAAATCTACTACTAGATACTTGGTGCCATGGGAACCTGAGAGTTGTCCTCTGATATTCTCTATTCTGAAGCATCCACAACCAACTGGCCAGCTATCCTAACACTCTAAAGATCTCAAGCCTGTGACAGCAGCTCCATGTGCATGGTCACTGCCCATTCAGGCCTTCAGCATGTCTCACCTGGGCTAAATCTAAAGGTCTCCTCACTGCCCCTTAATCTCACCTCTTAGAACCACCCTCTTTCAACAGACTGATCATTAGAAAACTGAGATTTGATCAAGTCACTGTCATTCAAAATCATTCACTGGATCTCATCACCTTCAAGAAGAAATTCAAGCTCATTAGTATTACACACAAGCCCTTCTAATGCATCACTTCCTCTCTGATCTATCTCTTCCCCCACAGATCCTCCATGCTCTGTGGCTGTATAGACCTACTTGTCAATCAGTCAGGACACCAGGACCTGTCACCGTGCCCCCACCACACCCCCTCCCTCCCACCCACCATCTGAGTGGTTCCTCTCCCTGGAGAGCTTTTCTACACATCCTCCCTCCCATTCTTCACTGATTCACTTAGTTAACTTCTAATCATCCTTCATGACTCAACTGAAACATTAAATCATTGGGAGGCTTTTTGCTATCTTCCCTTTACACTCATGCAGAATTTGTTTGAAAGCTAGATGAGCCTCCAGAGACCTGTAGCTTTAATTAGCTTTAATTAGGCTGGTTTCATGTTTTTGTTGTTCATATAAGTTAAGGTCTTTCAGTTTTATCACTATTGACATTTTGGGCTGGATAATTCTTTGTAGGGACTGTCCTGTACATTTCAGGGTGTTTTGCAGCATCTCTGGCCTCTACCCATGAAATACTGGTAGTACTCTCTGCCCAACTTGCAACAACCAAAAATGTCACCAGATATTGCCAAACGTCCCTTAGGGGGAAAATCATTTCCATTAACCACCAATACAATATTATATAGATACCACTCCATTGCTCTATTAGAATTGTAGCTTATTTGACCATCCTCCCCATTCAGAAAGACTTCTTTGTTGGCAGAAGCTTCCTTTTCTTCATCAGTATAACCCCAATGCCTATAATACCAGTGCCCATCACATAATAGGTACTTGATAAATATTTGTTGAATGAAATCAATGAATAAGCAAATGTTAAGCAATCATCAGATGGCACTGCTCTACATTCTCAGATTATACCTCTAAGAAACTCATGATATAAAGTATGCAGCTAGGGGCAAAGAAAACAAAATTCTGAGGTCTTAGAATCATAGACAGAATAAAAGGGATTTGGGAGTCAATTATCCCCACCATTAGTTTGTTTGACTTGAGAAAGCAGAGGCATGAACATATAAAGTGGCTCTGCATATACCACATAAGGTATATGCAACAGAAACTCTGAGTCTCCCACTGACCCTGGCAAAACTACCTGCTTCATGGTACATACAAACAGGAAAACTCAACATATAAACTTCATCTTGCCAGTGTATAGAATCGTTAGCCATCATCTTTGAAACTATCCTGACAGCATAGCTGAGATTTATCTATGATAATTCTGAGATCCACTTGGAACTCTGGGTAAAACTTCAGCCGCTTTTGGGCCTCTCACTTTGCATGGGTATTCATCTAAACTATTTATGGTATTCCCATTTTAAACCATCTCGTTCTGAGTTCTTCACCCCAATAGTACGTTCTGGTTTAAACATGATACTCAAAAAAAAAAAAAAAAAAGCCACGATACTCTAGGATACTGAAGATGAGAGGCAAGTGCTGAAGATGACATATTCCAAGACTCGATTGCTCAGCTGGAGGAAAATAAACCAATCTAAACAAACCCATAAAATGCCCATTAGACTAGAGATTTCCACCTCCCACATCCATAACAATGATATGCTGCCTTGAGAAGCTCACTCATCACCTCAAGCTGTGAGAACAGCTCAGTTTCTGCTTTTCCAGGACTCAACATTGCAGACCAAGTCCAAGTTGTAAGAGTGATATACCTTTAAACTTAAAATGGCCAGGTAGCACCATTAGGCATTTTCAAGGCCATACAATTCATATTCTGGTAACCATGGGGATGAGGTAGCTGTAGCATTCATAAAGTGCTGACAGCAGAGCTGCTTACCCAAGAGATGGGTCCACTGAACGGTGACCTCTTTTATTTCATCTCCTCTGTTGTAAAAGCTTCCTCTCATGTGTGCTAGCAAAAACACAGATTGTCTTTCATTTGTGCTTATACAAGCTCCTTGAAATGGGAGGAGAGAGGTTTTTGTTACCTAGAGGGTTTGACTGAGATGAGATAATATATTTCCTCCTCTTCATTTCTGGGACAGAAAAAAAAAGTTAGAAGATTATGGCTATAGAAACCCAAGTGCTGTTTGAAAGAAGATAACATAAAAAAATGTAGAACTAAAGGAGCCTTCCAGACTGTGCATGGTTTAGTGATGATGAAGATGAAAAGCAGATGATACAGAGCTTTTCAAATTGCCTGGGTCTTGTCCAAATCCTAAAATGGGCTTTATGGCCCAGCTGAGGCAAGGCCATCTCAGTCAGAACTCCAGAAACTGTCTGAAAAGGATTCACTAATTGCCACTGCAATGTCCAATAAAGAGTAAAATTGACCTTGGAAACATCCATGGTGTCAGTATTTCTGAAACACCTCTCTTTTTCAAACACTTGCTATTCTGCTAACATTAATCCCTGTGGTTCCAAAGCTGGCTCTACTTGAAAGGGGAGTCCCACCTATGATGTATTAATACATAATGAATCTTTATAATCTTGTATTAGAAAATCCTTGGAACCACCTGGCATTAGAACTAATTACCCTGAGGCAGGAAATCAACCCCTTACCAAGATGTAAGTAGAAATATGCCCATCTCTTGAGAGATAGACTGATAGATACAGAGTTCTCTTTGAAGTTTGTTTTCCTTCTTTGGATCTTCATGCATTCATCTTTATATTTTCATCTCTTTTTATGGTATCTTGCTGGACTTTCCCTGATATTCAGTTATTCTTGCTCAAGTGGGGACAAATAAATTGAGGTATGAGCTTGTTGTGTAACAGATAATATAAGACCCTTCTGCAGTGTAGCTGATCCTTATCTAACCCCTTTTCTCTTCAACTCCACACATCCCCAAGGACCTCAGGCATTATCTTTACACTGATAAATGCCAAATGTGTATATTAAGCCCACATCCCTTGTTTCAATGTACATGCTTCTCTATCCCACTAGGATGATCAAAGGACACCTCAAAGTCAACACATGTAAAACTAAACTCACCTCTCCTTTGGATTCCAAACTTCCTGTGCTCTGTAGCTCAATGAATGACATGTTAATCCATTTTTTGTGTCCAAAACAGAAAACTAGGAGTCACCTTTGACTCATCTTCTCCCTTATGCCACATCCAACAACAAATCACAAGTCCTGTCAGTTCTCCCTTTTTGATGTTTCTCCAATCTGTCCCATTTCTACTGCCATTAAGTTCAAGCCACCATCATCTCTTGCTTTGTCTGCTGTTTCCCTTCCTTCATCCTGACTACCTCCAAATCAGCCTTCATGGTAGAGCAAGGGCAACCTCCCTAAAAAACAAGTCTAATTGCCTGCTCTGCTTCAAACTCTTTTATTACTCATTACTTTCTGTAAGAGTCCCTTCACAATTGAGCTCCTGCTTTCCCTCTCTGCCTCAAGCATTACCTCTCTTCACCTTTTAACTCTATGCCTTAAACATATTGTACCACTTGTAGTTTGCCAAAAGACCATATTTCTCTACTCTTAGCATCTGTAGATAGTTGCTCCATTTACCTGGAAAACACTTTCTTGCTACACTCCTCCTCCCCTATCTAGGTAATTAAAAAACATTCCCCAAGTGCCTATTCAAATATAACCTTTTAAAAGAAGGAATCTGCAGACCACTGATTGTCGCTGATGCCCTCACCTCCAAGGCTGGACTATCTGGCACTCTTATGAAGCCTGCTCTATCACATAACCTATGGAGATCTCATTATGAGCTAAGACACTGTACTAAATGCCTGTATGGGTCATACCAGAGATTCTAAGCAAAAGCCTATGGGTCAAAATTTAATATATGGGTATTTAGTTTGATTGAACTGAGTTTGATATGTTATTAAACATGATTTTTTTAATCAGGATACTACAAAGGAAAAATCTGGATTTATAGCTTCCTTTGAAAAATAGTAAATCTGGCAATTCCTCATTTCTAAATGTGGCAGCAATAAGCTATACTTGAGTTGTGGCCGTTCCCCTCAGTGGCTGTGTTGGTTTGCTAGGGCAGCCATAACTATGTACCACAGACTTTGTGTTTTAAACAACAAAAATTATCTTCTCACAGTCTGGCAACAAAAAGTCCAAAATCAAGGTGTCAGCAGGTGTCTCTCTTTGGCTTGCAGAGAGGCACCTTCTATTTTATCCTCACATGGAATTTCTCATGGTTTCTCCCTGTGTGTCCAAATTTCCTCTCTTATAGAGGAAATTGACCAGATTGAATAGACCAGATTGGGGCCCATCTTAAAAGCTTCATGAACTTAAAGCCTATCTCCAAATACAGTCACATCCTAAGGTACTTAGGGTTCAACATATGAATTTGTGAAGGACTCAATTCAGTCCATAACAATGGCCTTATACTTCCAATTATATGTAGTCCTTACCATACCCTATGTCAATCAGACAAGCAGTCGTATACCCAGCCCACTTGACTCATTTGAAGTTATTTTCTCAGCTCCTATAGTCATTCAGGTTCATGAGCCAGTTATCTTCTCACTCATTTATAAAATTTTTTGAAATTAATCTCACTGTTTTGTGAAATAGGTTCTCTGACTTCAGGTCTCAAGCTCTTAACTTATACATTACACTAAATTCCACCATGCAGTATTAATGCATTTTCCTTTTATCCCCCTAGATATGAGTATCTTAAAAACAAAGACTTGATCTTATTCATCACAGCAGCCTTAGGACCACAAGGTAGCTTAGTGGCAAAGAGCAAGCTCTGAAGCTGGGGTGTTGGAGTTTGAATTTTGACTGTCCTCCATCATAGCTGCATTACTTTAGACAACTTATTTAATTTCTCTGTATTTCATCTGAAAAAATAGATAATAATGGTGGGGTTTTTGAGAGAATTAAATGAGTTAATATATATAAAATATTCAAAATGCTACCCGATACATAATAGTTACCCAATAAATGTTGACAATATTATTAGTGATGTAATGGTTTTTTATAATATCTCCATCTATTTATTCACTAAATATTTTGGGGGCACATGTTATATGCCAGGTACTCAACTGAGCATAAATATCATAAATAATGAGAGAAATTGAGAAAGAGAGAGATTATTAAATATGAACTCTGAACTCAAAGAAATTAATTACAGGTTTGAGTTCAAATGACTATTCAAATATCCAATGAAGCTCTTAATAGGTATTTGCCACATACCCATTGGCCTTTAAAAGACATTCATTTATTCATCGAACACAACCCCAACATCTGGGAAAAAATAAGTCGAAGAGAATTTCACCAAGGTGGTGACATAGAAGTCTTCTGAATTTGCCCTCTCCAATGGATGTGCCATATATCCAACTACACATGGAGCAATTTCCTTTGTGAGAAATTCAGAAACTAGTTGAGTGACTTCTACATATCAGGTGACTGGCTAAAGATCCACACTGAAATGCGTAGGAAGGGCTGAGACACACTGTCACCAAAAACCCCAACCCTCAGCATGGTACCATGCAATTGAAAGAGAGCCCCCAACTCCCAGCCTCTCCCTGGGGAGCAAAGTATTTGGGCCCCACATCTAGTACCCAAAGTTTTGAGGCTGCTACTGAAAGATGGGCTTTCAAATCACCTATTTCTAAGAGCTAAAAGGGCATACATTCATGAGTCCAACAGGACTATGGCAAACAAAAATAGCTTTCAAATCAGCACAGAAGCACCCTTACAGCTATATACCTGAGCAAGTAAAAATGTCCATTTCTCAGCTTCTGTTTGGAAGGGGTTTGAATGCATACTTTCGCAATGGCTTCCTGAGGGTTCTGCTTCTACTCAGCCTTTAATCTAGGTTATGACTGTGATCCTTCTCCAAAGCCCAAGAGTTGTGGGCACTTCCCCCCATTCTCCCTCCAACTCACTCCACAATAAAACCAAGTCCCAGCATTCCCCTGGAAGGAACTTATCCATACATCTAGAGCCCCAACTTTTACAGCTGCAACCTGAAGAAGAGTCCCTTCAATCACCTATCTCTGATAGTTCATAGCACCCAGCATTCAAGAGTCCCAAAGGACCTTATTAAACAAACAAGCAGCAGTTTTCATATAGGTGTGCAAGTACTCCTTGCAGCTCTCTTCCCCAGACTCAGCATATATTGAGCAGGCTAAAATATCCATTTCTCAGTTTCTCCCTGGAAGGGATTTCACTGCCTATTTTCCCAGCTACTACCTGAGATTCCATAATCCTACATGGGGAAGTTAATGAGGATCCTCCTAGGAGACTTACAGAGGTGATGGTAATGGTTCCCTTACCCCATATTTCCCCAGATCACTCCAACAACAAAACCAAGCCTCCAGCCTCTTCCTGAAAGGAACTTATCTACACATCTAACACACCAACTCTTATGGCTGCCACCCAAGGGACTGGGTCCCAAATCACCTAGCTCTAGAAGCTGACAGAGCTTAGAAGTCATGAACTCCCCCAGGACCACACAAAACAAAGAAACAGTTCTATTTGGGTGCACACACACTCCCACCGACTATTCAGTCTGGCTCAGTACAGAGTGAGTCTAGGAAAAAAAAAAAAAGAAAAAAAAGGAAAAACAGCTCCTGGTTTATCCCTAATAGGGGCTAGACTGTAAATCTAACATTCTGCAGCCCATCTGCAGTCTGAACGTTGGGCTTCCAATTATCATGTATCAGCAAGGTAAAGGGATAGGCAATTAGTAGCCCTCCAGGAACTACTAATGAGCATTTCCCATGCCTTTGGGACTCTGATGGGCCTTGGCACATCTTTAACTACAGGAGACACTAAGAACAAAACTGGCAGCTTGGACAATCACAAATGCTTGAGAGACAACCAGGAGCTTGGGTCACCCTGACTGAGAAGGTCCATCTCCTACACAAGACCAGTCTTTCAACACTGAAGAGGTGGTTCTTTTATTTTATGTGCAGAAAACAACACAGAGAATTGAGGAAAATTAAGAACCAGGGGAATATGTTCCAAATAAAAGAATAAGATAAATCTCCAGAAACTAATCTTAATGAAACAGAGACAAGTGAATTTACCTGATGGTTCAAAATAAAAGCCATAAAGATGCTCATGGAGATCAAGAAGAGCAATGCTGAGCAAAGTGAAAATTTAAATAAAGAGATAAAAAATGTTATGAAATACTAAAAAAAAATCGAAGTTGAATATAGTAACTGAACTGAAAAATTCTATAAAAGATTTCAACAGCAGACTAGACAATGGGGGGGGGATGGGCAAAACAAAGATCAAAAAATAGAATCCAAAAAAAAAACAAAAAACAAAAAAACAAAAAATAGAATCCACCCAATCACAGTAAGAAATAAAAAAGAATTAAAAAGAGAGACATAGGCTAAGGGATTTATAGGACACCATCAAAAGGACTGGTATACACATTATAGGGATCCCAGAAGGAAAAATGAGGGGGGAGCAGAAAACTTATTCAAAGAAATAATGCCAAAAAAGCATCCCTAACCTGGGAAAAGAAACAGATATCTATGTCCAGGTAGCCCACAAAGGGGAATACACAAAGGGAAAAGCATAGTCTCTTTAATAAATGGTATTAGAAAAACTGAATATCCACATGCAAAAGAAACTAGACCCTAATCTTACACCATACACAAAAATCAACTTAAAATGGAATAAGAGTTGAAGATAAGCTTTGAAACCATAAAACTACTAGAAGAAAACATAGGCAGTAGGCTCCGTGACATCAGTCTCGGCAGTGATTTTTGGGATTTGACACACACACACACACACACACACAAAAGGTAACAAATGCTAAAATGAAGTGAGACTAATCAAAACTAAAAAGCTTCTACATAACAAAGCAAACCATCAACAAAATGAAAAGGCATCTACGGAATGGGAGACAATATTTTCAAGCCATATATCATCCAGTAAGGAGTTATTGTCCAAACTATAACAAGAAATTCCTATAACTCAGTTGCAAAACAAAACAAATAACCTCAGTTACAAAATATGCACAGGATCTGAAGAAACATTTTTCCAAAGACCTAAATGGACAAAAGATATACAAAAAGGTGATTAACATCCAAAATCATTAGGGAAATGCAAATCAAAATTACAAAGAGACTTCACACTGTTAGAACGTCCATTATCTGAAAGACAAGAGATCACAAACTTTGAAGAAGATGTGGAGAAAAGGGAAATTTTGTGCACTGCTGGTGGGAATGCAGACTGGTGCAGTCACTGTGGAAAACAGTACAGAGGTTCCTAAGAATTCAAAAATAGAATTGTCATATGATCCAGCAGTCTCATTTCTGGGAATATACCCAAAGAAACCTAAGTCATATCTCAAAGAGGTATATGTACTCCCATGTTCATTGAACCATTATTCACAAAAGCCAGGACATGACAACAGCCTAAGGTTCCACCAAAGGATTCATGGAAAATGAATACACCCATATATGCAAGAGTATGGAAGAGAAGGAGGAGCAGGGAGAGGGGGAGGAGATGATCCTACCATTTGAGAAAACATAAATGAACTTGGTAGGCATTCTACTAAGTGAAATAAACCAAACAAGAAAAACAAATATACTGCATGGTAACATTTATATGTGGAAGCTATATATATTTTTAAAAAATCAAATTCATAGTAACACAGAGTAGAATGGTGGTTGCCAGGGGTGGAGGAAATAGAAAGAGGTTGGTAAAAGAGTACAAACTTTCAGGTATAAAATAAATAAGGCTTGAGGGTATAATGTGTAACATGGTGACTACGGTTATAATACTTATTGTATAATTTAAATTTACTAAGAAAGTAGAAATCGTGTTCTCAAAAAAAAAAAAAACACACGTAAGTATGCGAAATAATGATGTGTCAACTAACATGATGGTGGGGGGAAGCTGGGTGGCTCAGTCTGTTAAGTGTTCAACCTTTAAATGCTTCATGACCTCAGGTCATGATCTCAAGATCCTGAGATCAAGTTCCACATTGGACTGGGCATGGAGCCTGCTTAAAATTCTCACTCTACCCCTCCCGCCCCTCCTTTCTCTCTCAACCACTAATAAAATTTTTTTAGTTAATTCAATGATGAGACTCCTTTCACAATATATACAAACATCAAATCATCCCGTGTACATTTTAAATATATTACAATCTTGTTTATAAATTATACTTCAGTAAAGCTGAAAAAGACAAAAGAAAGAACAAGGAGTCGGCAAATTCTCTCTCTGAACCCCAAACTAGGAAATTTTATTATTTTACGAATAATTTTTTCATTAATGTTTCTTAAATTGCTAAATCAACAGTATTTTGATGTCAATTTTCTCCTCTCTGGTCTATTTCTAATCAAGAATTATCAGTTCTCTTTCATGTAAGTGATTTGCCTTCTGTTTGTGTGGTTGTCTTTTACTGAAATATCAGAAGAGACAAAACAAAAGGCTATGTCCAAAATGAAGGTTATAGGAATTTCCTATCATTAGCCTTGCCTTATCCTAATCCTAGGATACAAATCCTCTTCCCCACTCCCTTCCAAACTAATAGTGTCTACTTGGGATTAAGTTTCCAAACTCTGACCTGTGACTTCAGCTGGCCTTCAGATTTTTATCTAGGCCATGTGTTCAGTTGGTTAGAACATGCTGATCATGAAGCCAAAAGCCATTTTCAGAGGTTCATCCTAAGAGATGACTTTGCAGTCATGGATGGTATCCCTTCCATAGCCAGTGCTCTCATAAATGCCTGTTCCTGATATCTGGGAGATTGGTATCACAGTGAAGCACAATTACCATTAAAAAACAAACGCAAAAACACAAACAACAACAACAACAACAAAAACAGAAAACCCTGGTCATACCATCTTAGTCAACAACAATTACAATGGCTATCACTTACCACAAACTCACTTTGTGCTGGACACTCTGATAAATGCTTTTCATATATGGTTTCATTTTATCTTCACAACACTATGAGGTATTATTCCAACTTAACTCTAGAAAACCAAGACAAGTGATTGGCCAAAGGTCAGAGTGGCAGAGCTGAGTGGACTCCACATCTGACGGGAGACTTCAAAGCCCTTGTGATATCCTCACAGCACCTCTTTTTACATTATCAGCACCACAGGGCAGCAGGAAACAAAGAGATCCAGGACCTTATCTTTGCTGTGTCTCAGAATTTTTGTATGACCCTTGAAAAGACTTGCCCATTTAGTCTTGGGAGCTGCAGCAAATGGATTCACTGTGGAAACATAGGATGCCGCCACTGCTTTGACAGTCACACAGATCACTCTTCCAGTCTTGATGTCTCTGACATCTTCCCTAGCTGCACACTGAGGTTCTGAATATTCTCTTAAGCTTCTCTGCTTGAAGAACCAATTGGACACGTTTCTCTTTCAGTCTGATGCTTACCCTTTATCTCCACTGCCAAAACAGCACTGGTCTCCTGCATATCTCACACTCCCAGAATCTCATCCTGGAAAGAGATTGGGCAAGTCAGTTTCTCTAAGTATCAGTTAACTCCTACTGAATAAGGGATTTGGACTAGATTACCTCTAATGCACTTTTGAGCTCCTATGCCTTTTCATTAATAAAATGATTACTAGAATTCTTACAGAGGAAGCCTTCCCTTCATGGAGAGAAGTGTACACATATACTTCAAGCCCTAACCCCAGATCTTACTTGGTGACAGCAGCTATACATTTGCCTACCTACCTGTGAAGTACATAGTGAAAATGGAAGGAAGTAAGGGAGGGAGGGAGAGGGAAGAAGGGAAGGAGGGAAGCAGACTTTGAACCCTGCCAGGATCATCTTTTCTTTTTTTCACCCAAATTTCAAAAACAAGTCCTATTGTTATACTTTAACAGGATGACTTCTGTCTTGAATGAATGCTCCCCAGGAACATAAAATGGAATAAAAAATAATGAGAAGGAGGGAATCAATTTAAAGTAATTCTGGTTTTATATGATTGTATTTAATCAATTTTTTCTACTCAGTATTGTACATTCAATTCAAAGTTTTCATGACCAAAAGGGGGAAAATGCTGGAAGGGATTAATTTCCCCTTGTTCTGCTAATGAAACAATTTTCCACTTGTCATTCTGAATGTCTCAAGTGAGGTAGCATTTTCCAACCACAATCAAGTAGAAGTGGAATTGATTGGGGTGTAGGGGAGAAACCAGGGTGCATGACGTCCCCTGTCTCCACAGAGCTCCACCTTCCACAGGACTCCAACCTTCAAGTGCATTCTGTACTTTTGTGTCTATAAAAGATATCTGAGAGACCTAGAGTCTCCCTTGGCAACTTCCTCACAGCTTTCTGGAGACAGATCTAAAGGCAGTGACTTTAGAAACTCTGGCTCTGTCACTTACCAGCTTATGAACTTGTCCAAGAGATGTAATGTCTCTGAACCTAAGTGTGTGTCTTCAGACAAGGAGTGATGATGGCAACTATCTCACAGGGCTGGTACAGGAATCATGTGAAATAATGGTATAGACCTGCTTCGCAGGCAGTAAGGCAGAATGATCAAGAATCTGGATGCTTGGACTGTGCCTCCTAAACTTGACTCCCAATTCATAAACATTGATATAAACATAGGCGATTTTGCTTACTTCTCTATCCAGTTTTCTAATCCATTGAATAAAAATTGCACCTATCACAAAGATTAAATGACATAATGCCATCAGTTCCCAGCATAGAACAAAAGATCAGTAAATATTAGTTGTTATTCAGCACAGAATCAGGAAAGGAGCACTGAGGACCAGATGGGTCAGCAGGATTTCTGCAGGTGTTCACATGTCCTCAGTACGTATATTAAGTGGCAAGGCGGGGGAGGAGAAAGAAAAATAAATATTTTCTTAGACAGGGTAAAGAGGGGAAAAGTCTAAGAGTAAATTGCCCTTAATTAATGTGCTTGGCCAAGGACAAAGAAAATAAAACACTTCTTGTACCTAATGAGGCTTAAGGCACCCAACTTCTGTCATTCACTACCTCTTAGCCTTGACCCTCTCTCTCTCTCTCTTTTAGTTCAGTGGATTTTATTTCTACTTCATTCTTGAAAACAATCAACTGAGGAAATTTAGAAGGAGTCTCTCTATGAGTTTTTAAGAGTGCATCAGGGTCATAAAAACAGAGTGGTTCTATCTATATGGAAATGTAGATTTCAAATATATCCATTCTAATAATCAAATTATAAGGGAAATGGTCCTCTAATAGGGAGCTAATAAAAGTTGATTCTTAAGGCTGCCTGGAGCTGCAAGCAATAAGGAACAGATTTATAATGTGAAGCTTTGTTGTTTTCTTCTGTCCCCCCACCCCCATCCTCATGATCTATGCCAATCACCCAAGCCTGGATTAGAAGGAAAGAGATCAAGCAATCCAAGGGCTCATTTGACCAAACTTCCGCACAGCAACCATACACACACACACACACACACACACACACACACACAGTTATTTTTAAAATATTCATGTAAGGGTTTGCCTAAAGATGCTACATTTACTTCCCTGTTTGGCTAGAATTTTCCCCTTCTGTACATTGCATAAATGTTTCCTATGGAATTATTGATTAGCCATTGAGACTGTGCTTTGGATAACACAGAGACTGTTAATAGAGCACAGGAAAGCAAATTTGGCATTACCAGCTTTTATGTAATACAGAGAAAGGGAGAGGCAGATTTTTTTTAACCTCTTAATTTTCTAGATGTTTTCTCTGAAAATGTGGTCTTTTAGACCTTAACTAGCTTAAGGAGAGTCATACATCTGTTCTGCACAGAAAGCAAGCATGAGAACAGAGAGATGGAAATAGATCCCCAACTCAAGGGTTATAATGAATTGTTTCCCAGATGAGGAAATATAATCACCAGCCACACGCCTCTGGCTGTGACCAAAACGCAGATTCTTCTCACTAGATTATGGTCATGCTGGTAGTAAGTCACAACAGCCTGAGTGACAGTGCAAATAGGGGCAACGATCCAGCCCTTCCACCCAAATGATCTTCCTAAATGACAAGGATAGAACTCATGCACAAGGCCATGTATAAAGCATCTTCAGCCTGGGAAAGACATTTTCCACTCTGACTTGTCATGTGATAAAACCACCCACTATCATCAAGGAGGAAAACATCACAGGTGTTGTGTTATGGTTCATGCTCAAAGAGTAACACTTTAATGGTGAATTTCAACAATAGTGCCCCAAGCTGTTGACACCAGAAGGTAGGGATGGCATAATGGTGTGCCAGAGGAACATTAAGACACTGTTATCAAAGCATTCAAGTGCCAAAAAGAACACAGGCATATTGCTTAGGTTATTTGGAGGATAAATACTACCCCAATAAATATTTGGGATGAGCACACAGTTTTTATTTTTCGGTTTTGTTTTTAATTTTGAATTTAGGCCAGACCTACCTTCTCCAAATTCCCTGCAGGTTCAATCAACTTTCTTAATCTTATGCATGTCCAGAATTCACACATTTATGTCACCTATGCTTTCCTTTAAGAATTTAAGTTGAAGACCTTGGGAGAGATGGGCTATAGCTATATACTTTTAGAACAGACTTAAAAGAAGCTATCCCTTCCCCTGAACGCCGCTGATAAAAGAATTAGGATTAGAGCTTGCTTTCAGCAAGTACATGAGTAAAGATTAAGACTGACTCATCAAAGCTTGAAGCAAGAAGTCCTGTGACATCTACAGATGAGAGGATCAGCCTGCAAAACAGTAGTCACTCACCACATATGGCCCTGAAGCAACTTGCAATGTGACAAGTCCCACTGGAGATGTGCTACAGCACCAAACAAATACACACCAGATTTTGAAGGTTTATATTAAAAAAAAAAAAAGGTAAAATATCTTATTAATAATCTTTACTCTGATTACAGGCTGAAATGACCATGTTAGACACCTGGGTGGCTCAGTGGTTGAGCATCTGCCTTTGGCTCAGGGCATGATCCCAGGGTCCTGTGATCGAGTCCCGCACTGAGCTCCCAGCAGGGAGCCTGCTTCTCCCTATGCCTATGCCTATGTCTCTGCCTCTCTCTCTCTCTCTCTGTCTCTCATGAATAAATAAATAAAATCTTTTTTAAAAAATGACCATGTTTGAGGCATATAGGGCTAACTATATGATTATTAATTTTACCCATTTTTATTTACTAGAAAATTTAAAGTTATATTTGCAGCTCACATCATGTTTCTATGGACGGCACTGGTCTGGAGGGAGCCATCACCATTCCCTTAGGTGCATAGACTTATTGGTATGTCTGAGAATGTCTTTAGTGAAGAGAAACTAGAGACTAATATCAAAAACCATTATGTATAGCTTATAGCTATAAGCTATATGTACATGTGGTAAATCATATATAGTAATCACTATACAGAATGGATTCAGGTATTCTTAAGGAGTTCTAAAAAAATACTCTGTAGTTAGTATATGTAGATCCTTCTAATGGATGGATTCTACTGAGCTAATTAGTAATAATTATAGAATCCTAAGTTCATTTACTCATCAGAGTGTACATGTCGTCCTTCTTTGAGGATTGAGAACAGACCTCGGCTCTTGAAATAACCCTGTGACCATTCTGCAGAGGCAACATTGATGGTAAAAGGGAGGAAGCCCTGAACTTCCAGTCTGATGACGGAGGCTCATCTCCAGGCTTAACATGACTAAGTGTGTGACCTGAGGCACTTCATTTACCTCTCCGAGACTCAGTCCCTCCACATATAATAAAGTTGGGGCGGTGATGTCTATTCCATCAGAGTTTCTATGAGGATTACAGTGGACAAATGTTTAAAGATGCTTTGTCGATGGTTTGATTTTACCTAAAAGTTGGTTCTGTTAACGTGAGCTGGAGTTTCAGTCACACCCTCCTGCAGGAGCTGAGCCTAAAGCATGCCTCTGATCACACAGCTCTCAGTTGATGGTGTTCCTTTGCAAACTGCACTCACTCTGGCAGCCTGTCAGCCAGACAATGTCTGTGCGCCACCAAACGAAACCTGCTAAGAAGTTTGAAAATGCTGTAAGGTAACCAGTTGTTCCATCTTCGGTGTCAGACAACGGATGAGATCAAACTTTTGAGTTGGACGATATTCTGCAAAGTGGTTCAGGTTCTGGTGGTTGTTTTTACATCGTTCAGCCAGCCTGCCTGCCTCCTCTAGGCACACCAGTGGCTCTGTCTGAGTAAGACACCATGAGCCTTTCTCTCTTGTCTGCTTTCAATCTTTTAAGCTGTGGATACTCTACTTTCTCTGCATTCCAGTCTCCTCCCACCATTAAAAAAAAAAATCATCTTCAAGTTAACTCTAGGTCCTAGTTTCTTCAATATAAACAATTGTCCCCTGAGACAGTAATCATCTCTCCATGGAGATACCAGTGATTTTAATAATCCAGTTCTATAATACATCATTTATGTGGCTGCTGCTTCTTATTCCTGATTTCTCCTTCATAGTTCTGGTATAGATTTCTTCCTCCTTTCTCTATCTTCATGATCCTCAACTCCTTAAACACACCGGTTTGATTCCTCGGCAAGAGACAACTTGCCTCCTACCCACAAATGTACCCAGTTAGTAATACTCATGTTTTAGGAATTTGCTGGTATGCCTAGTAGGTATCCCTCTTCCTGGAAGTCTTTCCTGAGCCTTGTAAGAAGCTGAGCAACCTTACACAATTTATGTAACCTTTTTGTGCCTCCAGATTCTTTGTGGAATGGAAACAGCTCTAGCATCTACCCCAAAAACTTGTCATGAAAATTAAACATTTCCTAGCATGTTATAAGCATTCAATAAACACTGGACACTCATGTGGTATCAGTTGAATCCACCTCAAAATTTTATTGAATACTCCTCTCTAGTTACCATATACTACATTTATCCCTAACATCACCATGCTTATTATGTTGTAACATCCTTGTCTGCCAAATTAAAAATTACATTTATCATTTATTAAGAATTTGCTCTATATACTATAGGCACTTTGCTTCTGTTGACTGATTTCATCCTGCTCAGCACTAGGCAATAGATCAAATCATTTTCATTTTCTCAGAAGAAAGTAAGAGAGATAGAGCCATATGCCCAGGGGAACACTTAGTAAATGAGAAAAGCAGGACTTGAACTTTAAGCCCACATTCTCAGCAACTTACCACACTTGACCACCTCCCTTGAAAGCCCATGTCAGTGTGCCCCAGTGGCTAGTACAGTGCTTGTAGCATAAGTTTGCCTTCATTCCTTGGTTCATTAATATAACACCTTTCCAAGGAAACGCATAAATATTTTCACGTTTCAACCAAATATATTAAGACACACAAAAATGACATGAGTGTCACATGGATCTATGGTAGCTTTTGAAGGGTTAAGCTGACCCAGCTTTCTCATTTTAGAAGTGTTGCCATTTCCTCTTCAGGAAGGAAAAGACATAACAGGAATAAATTGTAGGCAGATGTCTCATTTCTCCAATTTATTATTCTGGGGTGAAAATATTGAGTGACATAATGCATCACAGGACTGTCATGACTAAGTATGGGACAATACATCAAACAGGCATGGCTCTTGGAAAAACTACCAAACAGACCTCTGCTAATGATGGATTAAGTTGTTGGGATGTTTTAAGGTTATTAACATTATGGGGGATGGGAGAATTATTTTAGGAAAGATTGCATATTCCTAAGCAGAAGTAATATGTGTTTCAAGTCAGGCTCAATGTAGGATCTCTGAAAAGTCACAGAATACAGATACCCTTCAATAATAAATGTAATCTGTTGGGTTCTCTGCCAACAAATAGTTTCTGAAGTGAGGATTTCAGGGTTTGTGGAAAGAAGGGAGCAGCAGAAAAATGGGTGCGGGGTAGGCAAGGAAAAATGGACTAAGGACCTTGACTAATATGTCAAGGAGCTTGGCCTTCTTCCCATGACAGCAGAGAGTCATCACCTTTTTGGGGAGAAGGAGTGACATTAAGGTGCCACATAACTCTAGATGATATAAGGGGGCATTGGGAAAAGAGAAATTTAGGGGCACTAGGAATGTAAAGAAGAGAATAGATTTAAGGAGATATAAAAGAGGAAGAATCAACAGGACGACTTAGTAGCCACTTGAATAACAGCAGAAAGGAGAACAAAACAACAGGTGGAAGACAAGAAAAGAAGCAGGAACACATTTGGGAGAGAAGGGAAGATAATGATGTATTAGTGTGGTTGGGGCAGGGGGAGAAGGATGGATGGAAAGAGAAATGCACTTGATGACCAGTCCTTGAATATGATAGCTTATGTGCTCCTAGACTGAGAAAGAAAGATAACCTCTGGGGTCTCTGACCATGTTGGTTTTGCCGCACTCACAGCTGGCCCCATAAATATCTGTTGTTGGTGCTGGAGACACTAGAGGCAGTAAGGAATTGGAAATCAATCATACATTATCTGTGTTTTTTTTAAGATTTTTTAAATTATTCATAAGAGACAGAGAGAGAGAGAGAGAGAGAGAGAGGCAGAGACACAGGCAGAGGGAGAAGCAGGCTCCATGCAGGGAACCCGACATGTGGGATTCAATCCTGGGACTCTGGGATCATGATGTGAACCAAAAGCAGATGCTCAACCACTGAGCCACCCAGGTGTCCCCATATATTATCTGTTGATATCACTTGTACCTCTGTGTATGCAGCTTTTCACTTTTTGTTTGTCTAGGCCTGGCTCCCACCTATGGAGTTAACTCCATAGGCATCGCAACCAGGGATTCAGTCCAGGGCCTTTTGCATCCCCTCGAGAAAGAAGCTTTGTTCTTGTTCTCCTTTCTGCTCTTATCCAAGTGGCTGCTAAGTCCTGTTGATTCCCTGTGCTCTTTTCAAAAGAAAAGTAACCTACAAAGTACAGGGACAAGTGTTCATGATAGTAGTCTGCTCTGCTTCAGGTGATGTGGGTAAGGGGGAAACAAAATAAAAATGTTGCTGAAGGCATCACAGGAAGAGACTATTCTGAATGCCCTGAATGCTTTCTAAACGGGAATTCCTTGGGTTTTATCAGACTTAGGACAATGTGATGTCTTTTTCAATCCTCACTAAACAAAACACAGTCTCCCTTCTGAAGACTCCCCACTGAACTTATGTAACACATGTTCTCCAAGGGCTTAAAGAGAGACCTCTGGCAGTGCTTCTCTTAAACTTCCCCCATTGATGAAAGCTAGTGTGAGATAGTGTAGAGTCAAAAAGACTCAGATTCAAATCTCAGTCTTAACCCCAAGGCCTATGGGAACCAGAGCATTGTACTGAACTGCTGTGAACATCGGTTTTCTAACAGTTAAAATGGAGAGAATATCCTTTACCTTCAGACTTGAGTACCTAATAGATATTGAGTACTAGTAGGCTGACCTAGCTAGAGTAGGTGCCTAAGAATTCAAAAATTCATAACTGCAATTATTAGTACCTGGAAGGGATGGCTGGCTGGCTTAGTCAGTAAAGCATGCAACCCTTGACCTCAGGGTTGTGAGTTTGAGCCCCATGTTGGGTATAATTAATACTTTAAAATAAAATATTTGTAATCATTATTATCTGGAAGATGTAATTATTATGTGAGAAATGACCAAGCAATATTCCCCCTACATTGTAGGGCTGTAAAAAAAACAACCAACCAACCAACCACAGACCTAGAGTCAAGAGAGCAGGGTCTCTCCCTCTTGCTCAGCCTCTCTCTTAAATAAAGAACTCGCCAGAAATGTGTGCTGGGCAATGTGAATAGAAGCATAAGGCACAGAAGCTGCTCAGCATGGAACAAGGTGCTACTTCCTTCTCTTCTACTTGGTTCTCTCATTGGAACCCAAATTATCATAGTCACCTGATTCTAACAAATGCTATTCCTCACAAGTTATCTACTCTTTTTTCTTTTCTTCTTCTCATTCTCCCATTAGTTACAGAATAAAATGTTCTACCCAGGTCCTGTCAACTAAAGGCCAACACTTTCTCTGGTCACTTGGCACTTCCGGTTCCCTACTCCAACCGGCTGGTTAAGCTAGTGCTCGTTCTAGTCTCCACAACTCTGCATTTGAGCTGCCTCAGATATTATGGTTCTTCCTTAAAATAATAAAAGATATAAGCTATTTGACATACGTTACCAGTAATCGTGACAACACCATCACTATCTACCTCTTCCTCCAAGGAAACCAAAACTTAGAAAGGGTAAGTAACATAGGTTCGGGAAGTTAGACAGGTAGTAGGGAGCTGAGATGCAAACACTGTCCACCTGCAGGGCTCCCATTCTTCCCACCTACAGAAGCTGCATACTGGCAGCCCACACATGTGTTTGGTTTTAGCCCATATAATCCTAGCCTTATGGTATTTCTCAAAAAAATAGGAATTCATTTCCAACATTTTTTAAAAGGTAGATTTATTTTTAAAATCCCCCTTTTTTTAACTTCAAAAAACATATCGGAAGAACTGGCAACACTGAGCTTGTTTTCCTCTGGGAAACTATTTGGTGGAGCTGAGAAGCAGCAGCTCCCTTCACACAGACAGGATACATGGCTTCCAGCTGGCCACAGTCCTCACCACTCCCTTATGCTTCTGCACACCTCGCTCCCTTCACTCTTGAGTTCCCTGTTTGGTCCTATAGGCTTTTGACTTTGTCCTCTGTGTGAAGTCCTGGTCCTAGGGGAGAGCAGGCCTGCCTCCTGTTGTGGGTCTCAGAATGAGATACCCCCATTCCAGTCTCTGCACTTGGACCTTGTGCCTTCCCCACCATTCTCCTTCTCCTGTGGTGACTTCCTGATTCTGTCTGCTTGTCTGACACTTCGATGCATGCCTAGCCCTACGTTTTGCTGAGATATGCTAAGCCCCACATTGGCCTGCAGTCAGGGTCTAATTCCCTAACTTGCTCTGATCATCCATGTTATATTGAGCTCCCATCTGAATTCTTCAGTGAGTCTGCTCTCTCATTCATCTTTAACTAATCCCATTCTACCAATCCAGTCCAAGACTCCCCTGTCATCCCAGACTGCTCCCTCCTACCTGCCCCACATAACCAGCTAGCAGTTGCTGGCTGGCTCGGAAGTAGTTTCCTTCTTGTCAGCTCTCCTGTCCCCCACCCCCATCATCTTGGCTTCCCCAGCAATGCCCTCACATCAGAGCCAAGAAAGGGACTGAAAGACAAGAAAGGATTGATAAGTGTTCCCTGAATAGTACAAGCCAAGGAGGTTTTCAAAGCCCTCTGGACTTTCTGCATTAAGGATATTTCATAGAGAACTTGACAAAGACTTGCAAAATAAATTTCATATAAGAAAAAAAAGTTGAAAAGGGCAAAAAATGCTGCAAGTCTGACAAGAAGAAAAAGAAAAAGGTACACACCAAAATATTGAGACTGAAAACCCTGTTGAAAGCAAGGCTGCCTCTGACCTCCGTGCCTCCCTAAATGAAAAAGCAAACTTCTCCTCCTCCTCCCTCATCCCTGAGTTTGTCAAGCATGATTGATGACATGGCTTTGGCTAAGGACACTCCTGAAACATTCCCACATATAAAACGAGAGCTCACGTAGCGCTTATCTGCAGAAGAAAAGGCATGCTATTGTAAAAGATAGAGGCCTGGCAATTAAAGAGAAAAGAGTGGAAGGGAACGGGTTTGCTGGCAGGATGACATGCCACCTAACTGATGTCCCCCATCAGACTTCACTGTGACAGGCGCCAATCTTTAAACTTTGCAAGCAAGAATCATAAGGACACGGTCCTCGGTACTCTCCAGATAGACTCTGTAGTGTTGAAGAAAGAACCCAGTGATCTCCCTTTCAAACCTAAGCTATCACATATGTTCCTACAACCACCTCCTAGATTACAACTGGCCCCTCATCTTCACCACTGAATCTTACCCATCTTTTAAGACTCAATCAAATTCTATCCATTTCTCAATTATCCCAACCTCCTCCACCTTCTCCCTTCTCTAAATTTAATGAAAAATGCAACCTATGCCCCCATCATTCACCAACCAGAGGGTAAGCATGTTAGAATCAAAGAAAAGACCAGCCATTTCATTCCTACTCCTGTGGTCCTGTTGGGTAGCATTCAATAAATATTGAAACCAATACGGCCCTCTGTGGTATTCTTCATTACTTCACTTTGAATATCTTTGTTAAGTCCAATAAGATTACACGTCCCTCGAGGCCAAGGATCATGACACCTGGTATTTCTTTGGTAGTCTAGATATTATCAAGCCCACAGTAGGAAAAATATATATTTACTTGGCAGAGCTGGTTGATTGACTAGAAGGAATTTTGAGCTTTCAAAACAAGTTACCCATTGTAGTGTGAGACATCCTCCACTGAAATAGGAAATATCACTTTATGACTAGCACAAAATTATGCAGGCTATGGACAGCTGCGCCGTCGTTCAATGCCATAATTTCACTAAGCTCCAGGGTAAAGCCCTGAGTTTGCCTCTGGGATCTTCAAATACCACCTCAAAATGAGTGACTGGCATCTGAGCAGCCATCCTAGGAATCTTACTTCAGAGTTCCCCAAGCTCATCCTCGAAGGAAAGAGCACATCACACTTTTTCAGTTCACACGTCAAAAGGCAGTTTTGTTTTTTAAATGCTTTTGCTATGAGTTCCACCTGGGACTTGCAAATCCATATGAGATCTTGATTTGCACATCATTGTTGGATACAGGACTCGGTGATGAGAGCTCAGCTGTCAATGGAAAGTGAAGCAGAATGTCAGCCTGCTCCTTCTTCCCTGCTCCCCCCCACCACCCCTTGAATCTCCTGGGCAGATTCAGGGGGAAAGTGGTGAAAATAAGCAGAGAAGATTTGAAGGCCTGGGATAAGACTGCATGTGGAAAAAGAAAGACTGTCATTAGGTTGTTTTGCTGTCTGTAATAACTGCTCTGAGACCATCAGCTTTAAGTAATAAGTTTTTGAAAACCAAAAATTTTAGATACAATTTTGTATAAGCAAATCATTTGTGTGCACAAAACTCTGTATTTTCTTGTGCAAACAGCATTTTCACATGCAAATTGGGCCGTTAGAGCTTGAGCTAATTGCGCCTATGCGTGGAATTCAATGCTTTTTGCAAGCACAAGTGGGAAGTGAAACTGGTATAGCTACAGAGAATGTCTGAAGATGAGGCTGGCCGTCAGCAGTACCGTCTGCCTTCAACTGAGTGGCCGGGTCTCCCTGGAATGCTACAACACTCTTGAGAGGCCCAGTTCATTCCAGACAAATTGTCTGAAATGAATACATTTTCAAACAAGTTGCTAGTTAATTATCACCAACTGCCCTCTGCATCAACTGGGTTCATTCCAGGCTCAAACTCCACATGCCACCTGAGTTAGTACTCTGACGTGGCCCAGAAGAAATGGCCTGACGGGCTGCTCTGGAGTGAAGGTAACTGCTCCAAGCCCTTCCGCCATCTTAGAATTTGCATTAACCTGGAAATGCCAGCATGCTGAAGTCAGGTACCAGAGGAGAGTGTATCAAAGGCACTCTTTACAAAGGAATGGGCAGGGATTAGGAGAGGCAACAAGGTTTTGTGCAATAGCTCAGGATTAGTAAGTGGTTGCAGTCTCTAGACCTGAAGGGACAATGAAAAGAGTCAGTTAAAAGAATCTGAAGAGACAGCTTTAAAGAAATAGCCACTCAACAGGAGCTGTGACCTGTCAGTTAACGAAGGCAGACAACCCATCATGACCCCAAAGGAGAAAGCCAGAGGGATCAATACTATGACTTCATTCCTTGCTCTCCTTCTGGTGTCCTGCCAACATCTCCCATTGACCAAATCCAGCTGGAAGGCAGAAGGCTAAGGCCTCTCTTGATAGTGTCTATACTGGTCAACCTCCCAGACATGAGATGGGACCTAGAAAAGGTATGGAGGGACAAACCAAAGATATCCTGCACAGGTTCCCCAGGGCCAAAGATTCTGCAGCAGACATTTTTCTTTATTTAATATTTCTGTATCTCTAGGCCCTAGGCTCCAGAACATCTCTGAGAGCTACATCACAATTATACCTTACTCTGCACTATTCCCCAGCCTCAGTGGTAATTTTCATGATTAACAATAGTCTGTCTTAAATCTATAAAGATCATTCTTAAGATCTCAACAATTTTAGTTTATAATGCTAATGTGGAAATGGCTGCAGGGTTCATAGATGGTTATGGAATTGACTGATTTTCCTTTATTCCCTAATCGTGGTCCAAAGCCATTTCCTGGCTAACAGAGGCCAAATATGAAGAGGGACCTCTTCTTGTAATTCCTCATCTCTTCTTCTCCTTGGTACATTTTCCTATGAATCCTGTTCTCATTAGTTTCACTCTTTTTAAATGCCTGTTTATTTTTTAAATCATCATCACCACACAGTTCAGATTTAATTGTGTAATAGTTCTCTACTGTGTGCTCTTTTTTTCTCCCAGTCTAAACTAAGAACTCCCTGAAGGAAGAGGACGTGTATGATATTTATTGAGATATCTATAAGGGTCTCAATAACTACTTTTCCTTTAATTCCTCAATAATGTGCAAGTTCTGATAATGAATGTTCATAGGACATTTTCTTTCTATGTACCTAGAACTCTGACAAATTGTAGACTACTTGTAAGCAAAACCAACTATGCTTTATCCCAGGACCTTAGTGCAAAGAAACTTTCTATATAGTAATAACTATAATTGATCCTTGAACAATGTAAAAGTTGGAACACCAATCCCCCAACACACACAGTCAAAAATCTGTATACGAATTTTGACTACCCCCATCAAAATTAACTAATAACCTACTACTGATGAGAAGCCTTACTGATAACATAGTCAATTAACACATTTTATGCTATGTCTATAATATACTTAATTCTTACCATAAAGTAAGCTATAGAAAAAAATGTTATTAAGAAAAATCATAAGATGGGGCAGCCTGGGTGGCTCAGCAGTTTAGCGCCACCTTCAGCCCAGGGCCTGATCCTGGAGACCCAGGATGGAGTCCCACGTCGGGCTCCCTGCATGGAGCCTGCTTCTCCCTCTGCCTGTCTCTCTCTCTCTCTCTCTCTCTCTCTCTTTCTCTGTCTCTCATGAATAAATAAATAAAATATTTTAAAAAAGAAAAATCGTAAGAGAAAATATGTATACAGTATTGTACTGGAAAAAATCTGCATGTAAGTGGACCCACACAGTTAAAACTTATGCTGCTCAAGGGTCATTTGTACTCATGAAGGTTGCACAAAACAAGGCAGAGAACAGAAGAGAAGGAGAGAAGAGAGATAGCTAAACATGCTCCTTGTCTGTAAAGACACTCTCTGCCTTAGGTGCATGGGCAGTGGTCAGATACAAAGCAAGCAGATTGCTGGAGAATAACTTGATTTATAACTTAACCCAATGGGGTCACCTAGGTGCTGTGAAGATAATTGGCTTCTGGGTATTTAGAATATTGTCTTTGTCCTTCCTTTTATAGATGGTTCTATACATCTTTATGTATAAAAAGCCAACTTGATGTGGGTGATACCATAACTCTGATATGTGCATCCTAGAAGTTATAAAGAGATGGCAAATATATGTATAAATACCTTTGAGAAAGTATGTAACGAAGAAAACTTCCTGACAAATTAGTCAGGGCATCAGAATGCAAAGCTAATGATGTATTATTAACATCAACTCATTGATGTAAACACTGGGCAAGAATGGTACTAGGTTGAAATTAATCGGTCTAATACAATCTGGAAATTTTAAGGGAAAAAATCATTTCTTAAGGAAGATATTTTTCAAAATATATTTATTAAGACATAGCTTCATCTCTCCATTCCACTTTGGGGGCCCTGCCAACACAAGCTCTGAATTAAATAGCAGTCCTGAGGGCTAGCTGTTCCTTAAGGCACAAGATTTGTCAGCACTGCCAGTATGTTTTCAAGCAAACTACATTTGAAGATAAAAGTTTCCGAGGAGGCAAAGAGCTGCTCATACAGTGATTCTCCAGCCAGTATTCTCTGAGACAATCAGTATTTCATGAAATTGTACTCATTTCAATATATTCAACAAATTAATCATAGAACAAAATGTGATTTTATTTATTCACTTTCTTAAGATTCTTTGAAACAAACTATAATTCAGAAAGCAGAAATTTTTGTCAGATCATGTGTCAGAAGTAGTTATTACTGTAACAGAAAGTTCACCCAACTTGAATAGGACACACATACCACCACTCCCTATAATTTAAAAACACAAATTGGATCTCATTCTGTTAAGTTTCAAGTGTTGGAAATGAAAGAGTTTACAAAACAGGGAACCCTAAAGAACTTTTTATTTCAATACTGTAGGGCGACTCTGCCTTCACATAGAAAAGTTAATTTTAAGTCTACTTCTGCTCCTTCTATGAGAATGATGGCACCCATTGTGCTAGCCTTCTGAAATCAATATCAGCCACGGACTCTCTAATGCTGCCCACCCTGCTAATTCAATCTCAAACCTCCAACCTTGTTCCATCTTCTCCAGGACCTGCAGGGCCTCATGACATGGATACAGCCTCTTGCTGCCCCTTCTGGGTAAATGTGTGTGTGGAAGACTGTTGCTGTTGTTTGTTTTGTTTTGCCATTGTTTGGAGAAGGGAGATGTGAGGATCAGTGGTGGACTAGGCAAAGTAAGGAAGTGGATCGTTATAGTTGCACAGTCTGGCCTAATATGGTAGCCCCTAGCCACCATGGGACTATTTAACTTAAATGAAAATGAAAATGAAATAAAATTAAAAATTTACTTTTTCAGTTGCAATAGCCACATTTCTAGTCCTCAACAGCCACATGTGTCTAGTGCTGACATGTTGGATATCATAGATATAGAACATTTATTTCTATCATCACAGAAAGTTCTTTTAAAATAGCACGGCACTATAGTATGTTACTAAGCCTTCTGGAAATCTATCCTCCTGGCTCAAGTTTCTTTACCATTTATATAGATAACAGTTTATATTCTGTCTGACATCTTCTTCCTTCACTGTGTCTCAAATGACCAACATGTTTATGAGCAGCTAATGCTTTTATAGTTTCCTCTGTATGAAATTTGCTCTTAATATTACCTCAGATACTAATTAAGTAGGATTTGAAAGTGAGAACACATTGGCACTGTTAAGGTTAATAGCTTAATCCTTTAGCACAGGAGACAACTTCAAAAGCTTGTTTGAAAGATTTTTATGAAAGCAGAGGCAATGCACTGTTTCATTATCCATGAGCATTGTCTATTCTGCTCTCCTTAGGAACTGTGCCATCTATATGTCCTTCAAGTAACAGATGCTTAGAAAATGTTTATAGGGCTTACCATTGCTTATCAGAAAAGTAAACTGCTAATAAAATAGATTTTTTAATCTATTTCTCAGAAACAAATTTGGAGTATACAGTTGATTTTTATTTGGGAAGACTATATAGGTAAAAGATAAAAATAGTTGATGGTGTATCAAAAAATAATTTCACTGGTTGCCAGGAGCTGGGGGATGGGGGAAATAGAGGTCAGTAATGGCTATAAACTTTCAGCTATAAGATGAATAACGCCTAAGGATCTAATGCATAGCATGGTACTATAGTGGAAAACACAGTTTTTTATAATTGAAATTTGCTAAGAGAGTAGAACTTAAGTATTCTCTCTCACATACACACACAGATTGTAAACCATCTCAATAATATTGTTTGAGGGAAGCCTGGGTGGCTCAGTGGTTGAGCATCTGCCTTCAGCTCAAGGTGTGATCCCGGAGGTCCTGGGATCAAGTCCCACATCGGGCTCCCTGAGAGGAACCTGCTTTTTTCTCTGCCTATGTCTCTACCTCTCTCTCTCTGTCTCTCATGAATAAATAAATAAAATCTTAAAAAAAATAATAATAATTTTGTTTGGATTACATAGTGAAATAATATTTTACAACATTGATTAAATAAAATGCCATTAATTTTTTTAAGTAACGTCAAAACTGATTGTTATAATAATTCTAATTCTTGTATTTACGTGATTAAAATATTTACAAACAAAAATTTAAGGACATGAGGGGACAGGGAATGTTGAATCAATAGTTTGGAATAAAACTATTCTATTTTTGGTTGTTTTAAGACATTGCTTGTTCTTTTTGAAACTTCACCTACACATGGAATACATATGATATGTTAATCATGATGAAAGTGTCAGATATGCATTCTAAGATATGCATCATAACTAACTTAGACAAGCACAATGGTGTATCAGACAAGAGAAATGAGGAATGAGGTGGATTGAAGGTGCATATTCCCACCACACAAATACACACATAACCCAAATTTGATGCACCCAAGCTGCCAATTTGTGACCTCCATATCTTAGAGCACCATTCATTGTCCTGTATTACCCTTGTTCTGCAGTTAACTAGCATCTGTATTAGTTGAGAACAGGCTTCATGTCCTATCCATCTCTTGTATCCTTCATTGCATCTATTACAGAGATAGGTTCACCAAATGCTCGCCAAGGACTGCTAATTGTTGGCTGATGTCATAGGCAGAATAATGCCCCTCCCCAAAGATGTCCACATCCTAAACCCCAAAACCTGTGAGTATGTTACATAGCAAAGCAGAATTAAGGTTGCAGATAGAATTAAAGTGACTAGTGAGCTGACCTTAAAATAGGAAAATGATCCTAGATAATACTAAAGCATTCAGTGGAATCATGAGGGTCTTTAAAAGGAAAAGAGAAAGGTAGAAGAGGAGTCAGAGTCACAGGAGGACATGAAGACAGAAGCAAGAGTCTGAGTGACATGATGTTAGAAAAGTCTTGACCAACTTTTACTGGCTTTGAAAATGAGAAAGAGGACCACAGCCAAGGAAAACAGATATCTCTTCTAGAAGTTGGAAAAGGCAAGGAAATAGACTCTCCCCCTAGAGCCTCTAGAAAAGAATAGAGCTCTACTGGCACCCAATTGTAGCCCAGTTAAGACCCATGTTGGACTTCTAAACTATAGAATTGTAAGATAATAAATTTCTGTAGTGTTAAGCTACTAAGTCTGTGATCATTTGTTATAGCAAACATGGAAAACAAATATAATTGAGAATCTTTTTTTCTTTGATTTCTTGAAAGAAATGTCAATTCATTATACTTATTTCTCCTAACCACTACTAAATATTCAGTTGTCTAAGGAGAGTAGAATGTTGACGGAGGTATATGCCAAAAGAAAATCTGGAATTTTACCCAAAGGAAAAGCTGCCTCACCAATTTAAAATAGTATCTCATGTCCTACGTCCAGTGATTTGCTTATTTAAGAAAATTGTCCATCTAAAACTCCTTTGAGGGTGGGAACTCAGTGCCATGTGAACATTTGTTTGCTACCATCTCTCTCCCAGGGCCAAGCATCAGCTTTACACATGGCTTATTCAATTGATTGTTATTAAATAAAATTGAAAGAACCATGATTAGCAGACTAATTGTTGACTAGTAGTTATTTGGATTTGTCTCCAATGCAAATGTCTCCTCTGCTTTTGGCTCAATGTAATCAGGCTTTTTTTTTTTTTTTGCCTATTATTATTATCATTATTATTATCTTAATCAGAAATCTTTAAAGTGTTTCTGCAGACTCCAAAGACTCCCTCATTGATATGACAATTTTCACTTGAAAGCTGGAATCTGAAGCTTTTGCCTCAGGGCAGGGAAAGGAATTTGGCAGACCTGGTTGTATTGTATTATTTTCTTAGCTTCTCTGGAGATAAGAGGGAACTGATAAAGCTAAAGAGAACTGATAAACCAGTTACCCAAGAAAACTATTTATCAGAGAGAAAAGAACCTGATAATCAAAACAGACAGGTGAAATTCAATATTGAGATAGAAATTTCTTCATGGTATGGCATATCGTACTAGATAGGGTCTATGATCTCTTACAGCAGAAGGATTCTTAGACTGATTCTTGACATCATTCTGGCAGCCTATACCTTCACCCTACCTTTTCCCATGTAATACCCCCTCTCTCATGGCTGTGGCTTACACCCCATACCTCACCTAGTCAGGGATGGGACTGTTTCATGACACCACCAGCCCTGGAGTCCTTTCTTAGTCCTTTTATTCCTGCTCACATTTCTAAACATCACCTCTTCCTTTGATAAAATCAACCTGGCACATGGCTTATAAAAATTTCTAGCCTCTACTCATGGAATTATAATAATAAGTAATGAGGCTGTCCCTTGTTACAGCCTCTCTGCAGGTACGCATGGATTGTGCATGGATCACTCTCTTTGGCCTAACCCAGTCAGAAGTCTAAAGACAAGAGAGCTGGGTAATCCAGCCTTTGAAGTCAGCCTCCCAGAGCAAAAAGCAGGGCGGAAAAGAAAAGAATGGATTCAAAAGGGTGAAGCACAGACCTTTTTGTCATGAGCTATAAATTTCCACTTTTGGTCTTTATTGAAACCCTAACTCATCTTGGTTACATTTCTACCATGTTTGGGGCACATCTTTCTCTGAAATAACATAGAATATAAACATTCTGCAATTGTCCCCTCCTCTTTTCTCCCTCCTGTTTTTCTTCAAGGATTTCTTAAGTCCTTTTACACCTACAACATAAATAAACCTAATGTCTCCCTTCACCAGTATATTAGATTCTCCTTCACATGCTAACTGTCTACTCAACATTGACAAGTACATTTGGCAAATGGTAAGCATGCAATAAACATTAGCAATTTTTATTTTTATTTCTCTTCTAAGCAATCCATGTCTGATTAAAAAAGAAAAGCCTTTGGGATAACAAGGACATTTGTAAGATTAAAAAAACATATATCTGGTTAATCTAATTAAGATTTTAAACCTAACTTCCAGTTTATTAAGAAACAGAGGAGATAGAGAAACAAGTTTAACATCACAAAGAAAAACAAAAGATCATACAAATTAAGAATGTGTTTCACTCTACAGGAAACCTGCTTAGTTTCTTCAACTAGGGATGAAAAGTCAGCATGGGAAAGAAAGGGAGTAAAAAATGGGGGGTGGGGGAATAAAAGAGACTTTCTAGATGAGGATTCAGCAAACTTTTCCATAAGAGCCCAGATAATAATATTTCAGGCTCTGTGGGCCATGTTCGATCTGTGGTAATTGCTCAACTCCAAACACCATAGATGGTACTTAAACGAATGGCCTGGCTCTGTTCCAATAACAATTTATTTACAAAATGGGCTGCAGACCAGATTTGGCTTGCTGCTGACCCTTGTTCTATATTTAAAGAGCTTAAGAAACATGACAATTTAACCAAGTATAAAATGGGCACTTTTAACTCAAAAGTTTTGAATAAGGTGCGGGAATCAGGGAAAGGAAATGGAAAGAAGTCAGAGGTTTCAAGGGCCTTGGGAAGCCAGCCAAGAAATGACGTCTACATAGTACTTTGCTGGAGGAAGAGCATACACACAAACAACACCACCCTGTGACTATATTTGTTATTTATGTGTCTAGTGGCCCTGCTTTCACTTAGCTTCCTCTAACATCTTTCCATTATGGCTCTCAAAAACAGTAATGACAGCCTGTACCTTTTACACAGTTACTAAAGATGTAGAAATCTGGACGATGTACTGAAAGGGGACATTTGCTCTTCCCTCAGTCCTTCTCTCCCAAACCCCATCCTCAGGGTGATGGGTGTGATCTCTTTATTCCCTTAATCAATCCTCAATACCACCCCAGTTCCTCTTTATATAGTCAAAAAGAACCAGTTAAAATGGACACTTTTTCAGAACAGCAGTAACTTATGGAATCCATTAAACTCATCTGTCCAAAAAAGATTAGGACCCCAAATGGTGAAGGTCTCTTTTGTTCTTGCTTAATGTTGACCACAAATTTTAACATCTGGGTGTTTTAGTCAGTTCAGGCTGCCATAGCATATATCATAGACAGTGCGGCTTCAACAGTAAACATTTATTTCTCACATTTCTGGAGACTGAAGTCTGAGACAGGGTACTAGTAGTTCTCATGTCTGATGATGGATACTTGCAGGTGGCTATATTCTCACTGTATCCTGACCTGGTGGAAACCAGAGAGAAGAGACAAGCTCTCTCACATTTTTTCTTATAAGGGCACTAGTCTCATCATGAGGGACCCATCCTCATGACCTAACTACTCCCAATGATGCCATCACTAAATACCATTGTTTTGGGGACTCGAATTTCAACATACAAATTTTGGAGGAACATAAACATTTAGTCCTTAGCATTGGTTCCTTAGCCTCATTTTTGTTTCATTTGTGAAAGAAAGAGTTTGAAGTGGAATATACGGACTACATTCTTACATTCACTAGAAACTTTTAACTTCCTATACGTATAATAAGAACTTGCACTTTCAGCAATAACCTAAAACTATACTAAGTTGTGCTAAGATTTTTATGGAACATTCATATATGAGAAATAAAAGGATCCAGATTTCTTTAATTATTTAGAGCAACACGAAAAACATGTCAAAAATGTTAAATAAAAACAAGATCAATGAGTCACAACTTAGAAAAACTTTGTACCTGTGAGCTCAGAATCGAAGATGCAACAAGAAAAGGGAATTGTTTCCCAAACAAGAAGAAGCTGTTCTCAGACAATTAAGAAAATAAGTCAGTAACATGAACAATCTGCTTTGGAGGAAACATCCTTTGCTCTATCTAGACAAAGAATGAGAAAGAAAGAAAGAATAAGAAAGGAAAAGATAGAAATCATTCAGTCAAAGAAAAATGGAATCAAAATAGAGGAAATCACATCATAAAGTGTTTGGAGCAGGAAATGCATCACTTTTGTCTCACCTACTTTATAATAACAATACATTAACTATCGGTGGGTTTTTCTTTTTTTTTTTTTTTTCGGTGGGTTTTTCTACAGACATTTTCAAGCAAAGTGAATCATGTTTTTAAAGTTGTCTGTCTGTACAAGGTCCATATTGGTTAGAAGCAAAATACTATGCAGATCTAAGACATAAAATGAGTATCATTCGTGATGCTTTCTGTTTAATTTTAAGATTAGAAACAAACGCTATTGGATGAGCTAGCCTTCCATTCTAGAAGACACTGGCATGATTCAGAAATGAAATATCCATTTTTCCTTTCCTTCTATAGATTATCTTCCATCCACATCTAAAAGCTGGCAGAGTATACAAACACACGCACACAGATTTTAAATGAAAACACTTTATTTACCATCAATTAATTAACATATCATGTATTATTAGTTTCAGAGGTAGGGTTTAGTGATTCATCAGTTACATATACTTAATGTTTTTAAACACAAAGTGGATGGTATGGTTTATATACCTGTGCTTGATTTTGTTTCCATTATTCTTACCTACTCACTAAACCAGGTCCTCTCTCAGGGCACCTGGGTAGCTCAGTTGGTTAAGCAACCAACTCTTGGTTTGGCTCAGGTCCTGATCTCAAGGGTGTAGAAACTAGCTCCTCATCAGCCTCTATGCTCAGTGGGGACTCTGCTTGGGATTCTCCTTCTCCCCCACCCTCTCCCTCCATCTCAAATAAAAAAAGTAGTAAATCTTTAAACCAGGTCCTCTCTCACTTTCACACCCCAGAGTCCTTGACCTCTCCTTATGCCTCTGCTGGCCCTCAGTAGAACTTGGCAGTAATCATTCAAGGCAACACCTGCAATGACACTGCTCTCTACCAAGACATGTACTATTGTCTCAATGGTGAAATCATTTTACCATTGGGCTACCCAGAGGCACCCATGCCCAATTCACCACTCAGGACGGTGTTCTTTTTGCCCACGAGCAATTAGTCAGACCCAAACCATCATTTTATCCCTGCTTTCTCAGACTACTCTTAGTACTATGTACATTAGTTTGGATCTCCTGAGAAGATGTCGAGACAGGATCAGAAGTATAAGAGATTTATTAAGGAAGAAACAGGATAAGATAGGAGAACCTTCAGATTAGAATGCTGGTCTAAAGTGGTGGAAGGAGGGTTGGCAAGAAGAGCCTTGAACTTCTGCATGGTCCTAAGAAAGATTCAAGCAGCCTGTGAGGATGTCCAGAAGCAAAAGTCCTCTGTTGGAAAAGTCCTATAATATTTTCCAGAATGAACTTACTTTAAATCCTTTGTCATCCTCACTCAGTAGCTGAGAGCAGCCCACAAACATGTAGATTTGGCATGAATGTGACAGTGGATCAAGAAGAGTCATTATTCTGCCCACAACAAAAGATCTACGTGGCATATACTCACCTTTTTTTCCCCTGACTTCCCCTTGAGATCATCAGTGTCATCAAAACATGCAACAAGTTTCAGAAGTAAGCCAGATGAAGGAAGTATAAGTGAGGTGGTATTTTGGAGGTACCTGAAGGACCCTCTTGCTTGCATCCAAAAGTCCTTAATCATATATTTGCCTCATGAACTTCTATTAACCCAAGGTGAAGATAGACATTTTTCCACTTGAATAGTGTGAGCGTACAGTTCATTTCTTAAGCATATTTACATTTTATGGCTGATCTCTCAGTGAACTAAGGGATAGTTAATGTAGAGGAAAAAATCTTTAAAAATTAATGACTAAAACTAAGCTCAGTTTTGCACTGCCACAGATATACTATCCAACTTTGGGGAAGTTAAGTAATATCTGTGGACTCATCAGGGGTTCAACATTGAGTTAAGAAAACTAAGTTCCTGGTACTATGCTAATTTGGGGGGATAGAGTCCCTGCCCCTTAGGAGCTCGGTTAAGAGAGCTCTGAATCAAATATTCTCTATACCATCCTCTGCTTTAAAATGAACGGTATTATTTCACAGCTTTCCTTAAAAAGGAATTTTAGCTAGTTGGTGGGATAGCTGTCTATAGTATCTCACATGAAATCATTTGGAGATTAGATAATTTTGTTAAGTCTTGGATAATTGACTATTATCATCAAGGCAAGATTCTCCAGAAATCAGTCATAAATTCTTTTTTTTTTTTTTTTCAGCCATAAATTCTTAAAGGGAAATTATGTATTAATTTATTTCTTACTGCAATATTCTGAAACAGTAAAATTTCTAGAACCAGGCATATATCACCAAGGCTTAAGGGTTCTGCCCATCATATAACAGAATGTTCTTCAGCTATGTCTGAATCCATTTTTCTTTCTCCCCCGATTAGCAACAGAGCATTGGAAATTCATTTTTCTAAGCTTTCAATTATTTTCATCCATAAAATGGGGATAAATATATTGGATACCGCACCGGGATATTTTGACATTTAAATGAGATACTACATGTAAAATTCTTAAAACAGTAGCTGCCAAAAGCATTTATTAAATAGTCTATCATTTTTCTCAAAAACTGCTGAGTATTTGCCTGAAGAAAGTGATATCTCTTAGCTGTATATATTGTGTTTGATTGGGTTCTCTGGAAGCAAACTCAGACAGTGATGTACATGCAGAAATTTTATTAGGAGTCTCTCTGGATCACTTGGGAAGTTAAGGAAGCGGGTATGAGCAGAGAAGGAAGCTGAACTGTAATGCATTAGCAACAAAGAATTTGAACAAATCCAAAAGGTGCTCTGGAGCTGGGACCACCCTTCAGAGCTCCACATTGACCAGCCATTAGATGTGCACTGCCCCACATTCTGGATGTGACCTTAGAAGAGAAACTTGTGTCCTCTTTGGCTGAGGAAACTTCCAGAGAACAACTCGGCTACTAACACTACCAGCTTTTGGGAGAGTCAGTCTTGTAGGATAGATCTGGGCAGCATGCCACAGCATCCACTACAATCCCATTTATACCTCTTAGATCTAGTTTCTTCATGTACTAAGTCCTTAGAACAGACCTTCCAGGATTATGGTTGATCTCTTTCCCTAAAAGAGGAGGGAATCCCTGGGTGGCGCAGCGGTTTAGCGCCTGCCTTTGGCCCAGGGCGCGATCCTGGAGACCCGGGATCGAATCCCACATCGGGCTCTCGGTGCATGGAGCCTGCTTCTCCCTCTGCCTATGTCTCTGCCTCTCTCTCTCTCTCTCTCTCTCTCTGTGACTATCATAAATAAAAAAAAAAAAAAAAAGAAATTTCTAAGAGGAAGACAAATGGGATCTACTACAGCCACCACTTCTGAAGTGAGTCTCAGACTTTCCTCTGATACTCATCATTTCCCCTCTCTAGGACCCATTCTAGATTTCCCTCACCCTTGGCCAGTACCTCTCCAGAGTTAGGGGGCTTTTAGAGTGGAATAACCCAGAGTGTCAACCCTCTCAGCCTGTGACTACTGCACATGACCATTTGTCACTGAGATTGAAAACAGGAGAGGAGTGCCAAGAAATACATTCCAGAAGATCAATTGAGTGCCAAACATATTCTTCGCTGTCCTGTTGTGTAACAACCTTACCTCCTTCTGATAATGAAGGAAAATTGCCTATGCCAGGATAGTCACTCCTTTCTTGCCTGTTGGTATCTTGTTATGAGGATCCCAAAATAATCAAGCAGAAGTCACAATGTAAAATGTAAAGGAACCTTTTCAATGTCCCCTGTTGTAAGTGTTCTCTGGACCAGGATCTTTAAAGCCACAGAGCACATAGTTGCAGAGACAAGCAGTACAGATTCCTTAAGTGGGACACTGGGAATGATGATAAACCCAGCCACTCTCACTTCCTTCCACTTACCGGTTTCTAGACTCATGTCTTTTACCGTCTAATGGCATAGCACCATATAATGGTCATTGCCTCCAAATCACTGGTTCGTCTCTTCGAAAGATAGTGCCATGGTAGGAGCCCAGCTTTGACCTTATGGCTGACAAATTAGACAATTGGCAGAAATTGTAGCTTGATGAAGGCAGAAATTGTAGCTTGATGAAGTTCGGTAAGTGGAAGCTATGGTGTTTAGCCATAGCTCACAATCTCATCATAGGTAATAGGAAAGGGAGAGATATCATTATATCACCTTAAGAAACCTACTTTGTGATGAGAAACATCACATCATTCTGACAGTGATGGATGACAGGAGTCCAACACATGATGTTGACTAGTGCCCTCTGGGTTTTTTTTTTTGTTTGTTTGTTTTGTTTTTTAATGCTTGATTCCAAATCCACCACTTCCTTCTTATGATAAATTATTACTGGGCCTACCCTACCTTATGATTTGATGGATCTGCCAGGACCCAGGTCATGAGGAACAATTCTGGTTGCCTATTCACATAGCCCAATCCCCCTGGACTATGCTATTAGAGAGAGCAGGAGAACTAACATAGCCAGAGAGTAAGATTGTAAACGTATACACTATTTTCAACCCAAAGTAGATGTGAACTATTTCTGATTTTCCTTCTTGGTAGGAATGAAAGAGGAGTGCATCGCATTGGCCACATACAAAGACCCTGTTAACTTTAATAAACATATCAGGCAGTGGGCTACTGCAATCTTCCAGGATATGATTTTATAGGGGCCAAAATGATAAATTAGTTCTCAAATGAGGACAACTACCCTTATGACTTTTAGAACTTTGATGGCAGCACTGATTTTTTTTTTTTTTTTACTTTTCCTTATTTATTGTTCACCATAAATATTACAACATTGGTTTTTGTTTCTTATTTAATATCTTGGCTTGTGGGGTATTTCAGAAGTTTCCACATGGCTTCCTCCACTATTCTCATGTCACAGGCATAAGAGAGCAGCCACTACTGAGTTTCTCAACAAATCTGAGAATCCTTTCATTAGTGAATTCTTTATCACCCCAATAAACAGTGTTTTCTGGGCTCTCCCAAGAAACATAGTGGACTAGTAGGCTACAGGGTCTATCCAATCTAGTATGTCAAATTCCCTAAGCCTCTTGATAACTACTGCTACTGTCTTCCTCAGTAGCTCTGGCATTTCCAGCTCATCTAGGATGGCTATCACTTTCTCTGAGCTCTTAGAATCATGCCAACCCAGGTACACATTAATTCTATCTTCTAAAGTTCTTGCCAGTTTGATTTTGTATTACAAGGTGCTTCTACATAGATAAACTCTCCATTATCCAACCTTATAGGTCACAATCTACCTTGATCCAGCATCTCAGGGCCCAGTCTCATATGTGGCCCAGGTGATGCCAGTATGTATGAGGTAGGTCTCACAATCCCTTCATCTTCTCTTAGCTGACCCAGCACTTCCCTAACCAAACTATGTTGTAATTTAACCCTCATTATATATCTGGCAACTAGGATGGGGGGGTTTGAGAGGTTCTGAGGGGGCTGCATGTGCCTTTCAAAGCGGAGACCTCTGTGTTATCTTCAAGCAACACGACATTGTTAGCCTGTGAGGTAAACCCTTAAGGATTTTAACAATAACCTTTAGTCAGTCACTTATGTGAGCCCAGGAAGTTCAAAGAGATCTGAAGATTTGAGAAATTCAAGTGCATCTAACTCCAACATCCTCATCCCAAGTCTGATAAAGCGTCTGATTTTATAGAGCAGATTCACTGAGCCTGAGAATTCACACTTTCCTGGAGTTCTGCTACTCTTGTAATTAAGTGCCGGGCATAAGCCCCAGCTTTTTCTACACACTGGTGAGTGTACACTCTACTCTATAGATGCGGAAAGGAAATCTGGCTTTCAAACTTAACATTTCATTGTTGATCAATCACCCCAATTTTGTGTTCCCTAATACTTACATTACCCCCATAAATCCCAATCTTAATCATTATTCTCCATTCCAACCTCCCAGACATCTAAGATGCCACCTCCACCAACATCTAATCAGAGGTCAACATGGTGAAGTTGTAATGATCACATCATTTCAGCATATAGGAAGCCATCTATGCCCCTCTTTCCAACAGTGACTGGGTCCTCATTGCCAGCTCCAAAAGCCCATTTTAGAATCTGCCTCCTCAGATAACTCTTGGCATCAACAGTTCAGAAACAGACTCTGAGATGAAGATTTGCTGGCAAGAGTCTTAGTGGGGATGTCCTCAGGACCAACACAAGTGGGAGGTAAAGACAGGAGGATTACACAAGAGCTGAACTGCAATACAGTCACAACAAAGTCCTCTGCCAACCCAATGCTGAGCTCTAGAGCTGGAATGGCCCTTCCAAAGTGTTCTGTTCAGAGATAAGGGGCCATTAATTGTACATCCCCACATCAACCAGTCATTGGCAGTGAGCTGCCTCTGGGAAGGGAATTTGAGGTTGGGGGCAGCAATTCTCTTTAGTAGAGAACAACTAGTAGAGGGAGAACTCAACTGAGATTTGTTAACTGCCAACACTTTCAGAAACTGGGGAAATGAGTGCCTCAGTACTGCAGGGGGATCTAGATGGTGCCACACCATCCAATACACATAATCCTGCCATGGTAGGCAGAACAATGGGCTCCAAAGATGTCCACATCCCAATTCCCGGAGCTGTGAGCATGTTACATAATAAACATAATATATTATGTAATACATAGGCAAAAGATACCCTGCAGATGTGATTAAGGTGATGTGGTTAAGGTGAAGGATGTTGAGATGGGAGGAGTTTCCTGGATTATCCAGGTGGGTTCAATCTAATCATATATGTCTTTAAAAGAAGTTTTGTGGGGTGCCTAGGTGACTCAGTCAGTTAAGCGTCTGCCTTCCGCTCAGGTCATGATCCCAGGGTCCTGGGATCCAGTCCCACATCGGGCTCCCTGCTCAGGAGAGAATCTGCTTCTCCCTCTCTCTCTGCTCCTCCCTCGGGCTCGTGCTCTTTCACATGCGCACTCTCGTTCTCTCTCAAATAAATAAATAAAACCTAAAAAAAATTAAGAAATTTTGTTAGCTGAGGACAGGATCAGGCAAACTAGCTTTAAAAATGGAGGAAGACACAACAAGCCAAAGACTAGAAGCTTCTAGAATTTGGAAAAGTCAGGCAAATAAATTCTTCCTTAGAGCTTCCAGTCAGAGATGCAGCCCTTCTAACACTGATGTCAGCCCAGTAATACCCATGTTGGACTTCTGACTTCAGAATTTTAAGATAATAAAATTTTGTTGTTTAATGCCACTGAATTTGTGGTCATTGAATAGAAACCTGCTTTGACTATAAAGGAAATCTTATTATCAATTTTTACATGAGTAGCTCAAGTATTTATTATCATCTTAGAGAACTAGTTTTTATTTTATCCTTTTCCCCTCTTATCTGATGCTAATATCATGAACAGAGAGCCTGCATATAAGATGACTGAAAATACTTTTATGTAATCCAACCATATATAAGGGGCTCTCAAACAGGTCTTCCCTAGGCTGAGTACCATGTTTTCATTATGAGTGAGGGCCTCCCCACCCCCACCCCACTGTCTTTGGACCTAATGTTATCTTTTTTAAGATTGTATTTATTTATTCATGAGAGACACAGAGAGAGATAGGCAGAGACATAGGCAGAGAGAGAAGCAGGCTCCTCGCAAGGAGCCCGATGCAGGACTCAATCCCTGGACCCCAGGATGACACCCTGAGCTGAAGGCAGGCACTCAACCATTGAGCCAATTAGGTCCCTGGACCTAATTTTAGACTTTGAAAACCATCATAAAAAATGTCAGTGGTAATCATCAAGAAATTGTATTGTTTTCAATTTTCTGAGAAAATTTAGAAAGGTTGGGGGATCAAGTATCTAACTTCACTGTTTATACTCCTAGAGCCTAGTTTCTCGATGGCACTATTCACATTGTGAGCCAATTATTTACTGTTGGGGCTAACTCCATGAATTGTAGGATGTCCAACAGCATCATTACACCTTTACCTGTGAAATGCCGGTAGCAGCCCACGGTCCATCTTCCCTATCCCAGGTTGTGACAATTAAAAATGTCTCCAGGCATTGTCAAACATCCCCTGCAGGCCAAATCACTCCCCTCCCCTCCTAGTGAACCACTGTCCTATGGAGAGTGTATTATAGAATGAAGGATTGACAAGAGCTTTAGAAACAATTCAATCCTGCAATCTAACATTTAAAAATAGGAAGTACTTCTCAAGAGTTTATGTGACTTGTCCAAGTTCACCCAGTTAGTGGTATGACAGTGGCTACATACAAATCTAACATCTCCCTGAACCACTAGAATAGACTATTTGAAAACTAAACATTTCTTGTAAGAGTATTAATTAGTTTCCGGAGCTTCCTTCACATATGCAGACAACTCAAATAAAGCACTGTGAGTTGACCCAGTTTTCTTATCCTCTGTGCTTTTTAAGGTTTCATTCTTCAGAACTTTTGCAGATAAAATTGCTTCTAATAGTGGTTGTCAGGAAAGCATTTCTGCTAATTAGTGGTGGTGACATGACAAAGATATATGGAGCCAAATAGGAAACTCCCACAATACCAATCTTCCACCCCTTCCTTGAGTAGAAATGCCTTGTTACTGTGTGTGTGCAGGGGATAGGGACTGAGGAACCCTTCCTTTCTGGGCAAGGAGGTCATTCCTCAAACTTCCTCAGAGATTTGATCATCAACAAGCCATCAGTTGCTGGAGGTTGGTGGGTTTTGTTAATTTGCAGCTCCATTTTCACTGAATAGAAAGGAGCATCAATAGAAGCCATGGAGATTTGTAGGTTGTTCCAATCTTGATTCTTACTTGTATTTAAAGGCATAACAATGTCAGTAGAATTAATTAAATTGCTGTCACTATTTCTCTCTCGTAAGTCACTCACTCACACACTCCTGCGTTAGCGCACATTGAGATCAGCAGAATATACATTTACATTTGCACCCACCTACACACGAAGGAAAATATGCTAATACTTTTTTTCATCCGTATCTTTTATCTGTGGTTTTGGATCACTTTGCAAGCATATTTAAAGAACACAGAGATTGTGAGACAACTAGGATTTCTGAAAATGCTAAACATTTAAGCACCCTGAGGAGCCTGCTTCAGTCCTTCGAAAACACGGGGATTTACTAAATGATTAATCAACAACCTAATCAAATTTTGATCTATAATTCAAGAAAAACAGGATGCCATATCCTATTCAGTGTATCTGGAATAACTAGCCTCATGCCAGGGAGTTTGATCCCTGAAGAGAAACAGCATCGTGCAGGGTTCTCACTCGATTCAACTTTCCTGACTTAAATACTGCACAACATCAGGCAAGTTTCCAGTTGTTAAACTCAGCTGAGGAACTGTCGGGAGATATATGCACTTATATATGGTTATGTGCCTCGCCCCCAGGAAATGCTGACTAATAATGCAGCTCCCCATTGCATTTTCACAAATAGACCCAACTGAAAGGGTAAAGCTTCTGTCTGAGATGATACGTGTTTCTTTGCAGAACTGTCAAAACTCCTTTGGTGGTAGCGCTCCCCTGCCCCCCGCCCAGTCTCAAGAAACCTGGCACCTGGGTTTCAATCTAAAACTACTTCAAATCATGCTCCATTCCAGGCTCCTTCAGTTCTCCAGGGATACTGCATTTACTGGTAGAAGAGCCTAGATGCTCCTTTGCTGCCACTGCTAGTTGACACAGGTAGGAGCTCTGAGCTTTGTTTCAAGACTATAACATGCCAAATCTACACCACAAGCCTCTACCCCACAAATTTGTCACCAGCTACCTCTGAATGGCAGAGGTACACCCAAGAGTGTGATAGTCTGTGGCTGAAAAGGTAAGGCATTCCCTTCTCTTATGTGACCTAACTTCTGCCCTGAAATCCAGGAAAGCCAACAGTACCCTATTTACAAAGAATAAGATGGACCATATCTCAAAACTTTCATTTGACCTCTGCATTGTGACAATATTATTGCCATTGTGGTGTCTTTCAAATTTGTTATTATCTGATGCCCACGTCTTTCCTATAAGGTAAGTACTATTAGAAAGCATGCCATTTTTAAAAAGAGGATAGGATACAGCCTATATTTATCCAAAGGCTGACACATTTTCCCAATTCCTTTATTTCAATTGTCATAAAATTAGGAGTATCAGAATCAAAAAGGTCTTCAGACCCAGGGCATCTGGGTGGCTCAGTTGGTTAAGTGTCTGCCTTATGCTCAGGTCATGATCTTGGGGTCCTGAGATGAAGCCCGGCAACAAGCTCCCAGTTGAGCTCCCAGTCTGCTTCTTCTTCGCCCTCTGTACCCGCCCCACCCCCACTCATGTTCTTTCCTTCTCTCTCTCTCTCAAATAGACAAAATCTTTAAAAAAAAAAAAAAAGGTTTCAGACCCATATTCATGGAGCAGAAAATAGCTATGGAAGTAAACTAATACCACTCTAACTACATTTTACAGCATAGGAAATGAGGTCCAAATTGTTAGAATGCTTTCTACATAACTGGAGAGCTGGAAAGATGTAAGGCAGTTTCCAGTTGCTATCTGACCCATTGCTGTTTCTACCACCCCACCAACTATCAATCTGTAGCAGATACTGGCTTGTACTCTATCTTCAGTCTTCATACCATTCGCATGTGGGTGACTGGAATGAGTTTGGCTTGTGCGATGTACAGCAGGTAGGGAGCAGTCTTGGATTTTTCTGATGGGTGGTCAAAAGGACTAAGAAAAGTTGTGAACTTATAAAGATTTTTTAAAAGGAGCTTTGAAAAACATAAAATATCTATACAAATGATGTTATTTTTTCACCCATGGGAAATTCAAGTGTCCAACAGAACTTTCCAAGACATAAGACCTTGAAAACTCCAATTTGAAACATCCCCATGTATACTTCACAACTGTAACTGGTCCCCAGGCCCTCTTTCAATTTGAAAACCAAGGATTAGTACTGGAAAAATCCTTTCCTGCCATGTCCTTTTCTGTCTTTTATGGTTGGGCAACTGGGCTTTCATTTCTAGCAAATTGGGGAGAGACCCAAACACTCCCTCAGTGGGAACAAAAGCAGCTAAAGGACAAATAATGAAACTGCCTTTCACACTACAAGCTTCACATTTCACTTTTCTTTCCCCTTTCTCCAAGTTTTGCTTCATTGGGGAAGAAAACCTATTTTTAAAAGCACCAAACCCCCTTTCTGTCAGGGAGCTTGGCAAGATTGATAAATAAGGGGAGTCATCTTAATGGGGGTGCTGTCAGCAAACTCCTTCTTTGAAACAAATAAATGTGAGAAATGAGAACATTCAAGAGGTCCCTGTGCTCTGTAAGAGAAAAGAAGATTCATTTCCACAGCAATACCAGCCTGGACTTGGCCCAAAGGAACCTCCCTCATTATTGAAAAGGCTTGCTAATTAGCATATCAGCACTAATCCGGTCCCTTCCCCCATATGCCACAGAAATGACTTTGACAAGTTCTGGGCTGTCCCTGTCTTTACACCATTCTCAGTCTTCCTATCTGTTTTCTGGTGGGCTCCAGGTGTTGCTGTCTGCTTCAACACATGTCTGGTTACCATAGATTTTCTGGGTTTAAGTACGAATCAGACTGCTCTCGTTTATCTCCATGAAGACAGTGCCATTTGTCAAGTTCAAAAATGCCCATTGGTGTAAAGGATTTAGGGAGAGCAGAGGATTAAGTGAGGAACAAGAGACTGGTGTGGCAGATGAGCCTTTGAAGAAAACCAGTTTGATCAATCAACTGCTAGACAATACTGGTGCCCGTCTCCACCTCTAACAAAATCGTGCAGAGGCTGCTTCATGCAGCTTTTTCCACACAGAGTGGGCAGGCCACTCAGTCTCCTCAGATAAAAGCAGTAGACTGGTCCATTCAATTGCAAAGAGGAACATTTCCACTTACTTCCTAACTGAGTGCCCTACGCTCTCAGCCTGATTAGAAAGAATCAGATCCCTGGCTCCAGTTTGAGAGTAATCTGGTAAGACTGGGGTCTTAGCTCCATGGGGGTGCCATGCTTTACCACTGAATGCTCCAGAATCTCCTGCACATGTGAGACTTTCTCAGTGACTCAGTGGCTTGCCTTTATATTGTTGTAGTTATTTCCAGGAAAGTCTGCATCATAACCCTTAAGGAGATTTCAAGTTGCTTTTAGTCTGTGTGGGAGAATTTCATTAAATGCTCATCAAACTTGTTTCTTTTTTTCTGCAGGCTCACAGTTAAACTACAGTTCCAAACCTCCCTTGAAATTAAGAGAGGTCATGTGACAGAACTGTGGCCAAAGAAATACAGGCAGAAGTGCTTCTTGCCACATCCAAGCCCGGCTCACAACAGATCCCATGCAATACCCCCTTGCTTCTGTTTTCCCTTGCCTGGTAACTGATGAAAAAAAGAAAAAAGAAAAAATCCCAATGACTTCAAGACCCCAGGAGTTATGAAGAGGTCCCAGAAAGAAACTTGGATCTACGAATGTGCAGAGCTTCTCCACGAACTTATACTGGGCCAGGACAGTGGTACAAAACAAACCCTTCTGAAATTAATCCATTGAGATTTGAGAGTCACTTGTCATATACTTAGGCGGCCCTGCTGAGCACAAACAGGTGAGTGAAATATCTGTTAGTGGCACTACGTTAACACTACACTGTCATTAGCTTGAAGCAGGCCAAACCTTAAGTCACTTTTATATCCCCAGCCTCTAATAGAAAGTATATCATAGAACTATTTGGAGAGGATGAGAGGGGACAGGAGAACAAGGAAACATCTATAAAATATGGTAACATATGTTATTATATGCCATATGGCAAAATTAGATTAGCTCTATAGTCGAGGTAAAATGTGCAGTGAATAAAGAATATAGAACAATTGTTTATGACAGAGAATCTAAAAAAGCCTTCATAGAGGAAGTACAAAAGATAAGTAGGCTTTCTACAATTAGAGAAGTGGAAAGGGTTTTGGAGGAAGAAGAAACTGCTAGTTAAATAATATCATCTGGAATTCTGTGGCTGTTCTAAGAATGGCAAATGGTCAGCTGGAGGAACAAAACATCTTTCAAAGAAATAGCATAAACTTTACCAGAGTTTTAGAAAAATCAACCGCAGCAATAATACAAAAAAAATGGATTTGAGCAGCCAAAGATTGGAGTAAGAAATCTGCTAAGAGGACACTGTAATTGTAAGTGGTGTAGGGGCCTCCCAGAGACACAAGGAACTCCATGTGGCCTCAGTTATAAGAAATTAAGTAAAGACATTTGGATTAGCCACTGAGTTGGCACTGGGCACAATAAAACCACCATGCAAATGTAGATAAAACTTAGCTGTGGTTGGAGAAATTTTAAACCTGAATCATGACTATATAGTTCAACTCATCATGAAGGATTTTCACTATACATTCCTAGCACAGAGAATCTTTGACTTTCTATTAGCATTAACATTAGCTCCTGTGGGTACCAGCTGTGAGCTACCAATGAGGAGTACACAAGACCCAGTTATCTACCATAGCATTAGTAAATGAAGCAAATTAATGGAAGAATTCAGCTAGATCAGGGTAATGCAATCCTCTAAGACAGTCTCTGACTTCAAAGCTTCCCAGAACTTCCTACAGCAATACTTCTCAGTTGGTGATTCTTGGACCCCCTGAATCTAAATCACCTGAAGTACCAAAAAGATATTCTCACTGTGACCTACTGAATTGTCATCACAGTAGGCAAGACTTAAGAATTTGTATTTTAAACCACAGCCTCCCCTTCTCCCACCTGGTGACCCTTGATCACATTAGAGAAACCATTGGCTTATAAAATAATTCATGCTTTTCACTATGGTCCATACAAACTCCTTCATAAACTTGCACCAGCTACCTTCTATCCCTCCTCATCCTCTCCTTCTGGTCCCACGTTCTAGCATACAGAATGAATAACCATTTTGGAACATGCTAGGCTTTCCCCCAACCTCAAAACCCAATGAATATTGTTTCCTTTGTCTAGACAGCTTCCTAATCATTTGGCAAGATCTCATTTATTTCCATAAATGGTAGATACTCTATTACTCTTTGAAAAACATTTAGAAATCAGTACCTAACGTTTTAACTGGATGTTTGCTGCAAGCTTATGGTGATGCCTTAGTAAACTCCATATGCAAGGTATGAAAAGAGAATGGCTGAATTAGGCCTGGGTTCTCCATAGTCAAGCTGACTCAACTGTGTAACAGCAGTCTCAACTCTAGAAAGTCCTCTCCACTGGGTAGAAGTAGATGGGGTCAATAGCATAAGATAGGCGCTCGTCAGATGTTTGAATGAAAGATTAGAATAATTGTCTTGATTCCCCCCCCCATTTCATTGTGGCTAATTTAAACACTTTTTATGCTTTTCAAAGTATGGCTAAGTCAGTTAAAAGCCTAAACTGTTTAAACATTCTGAATACTAAATAATGGATTGAGATTTTTCACTCTTCAACTGGGTAGGTTTGCTACACAGAGCCATGATCTAATATAGAACACAAAACTGGCCTTTTGTCTTTGCTGACCAGCCAATGCAGGTGCTGTTCAGATCTATGGATGATTCCAAATAGGCCTGGATTATTTATACAGGTGGAACTTAGCCCACTGTGCCTGTAGCAAGCAGGTGAGACCATGGGGCAAACACCACGTGCACCTGTCTCCGTGGTTATGCCACAGCAATGAGCCAGCCAAATATGAAGAGGCCAAGAGTTAAGGAACGCTGCCCTTTCTCAGAGGATGCTCTCCTAGGGCAATTTGCTATAGCCCACAGCCTGCTGCTGGCATCACTGGATTTTTTTTAGACATAATTGCAAAATAGAAAAATGTGTATTTGCTACACTTCCTTTATTCTTCCCTCTGGCCATGGCTCTCACAATGACCACAGACTATACACCAAGCTTTGCTTTTACTTAACCCTACTCCATATCCAAAATTACTTTTGACTTTTGCTCATTAGTGAAAAACATGTATCCCTTCAAATACTTAGATGTTAGGAGACAACCTGATTAGGATATTGGTTAAGACTTTCCCACACATTGTCCTCTCTAGCCCCATTGTTTCCCTCTTGCACATAAAGGTCATTCTAGCTCCTCCTATCTCAGCTTAAATGTCAGCTTCTCTCATTGAATCTTCCCTCTCATCCCACCTAAGGATGTGGCACTCTTCTCCATCCTCCATCAGGTCACCCTGTTTATTTCATACCACACCTACCATTGTTCAATTGTTTATTTACTTGTTTATTGCTCATCTCTTTTAGCATATGGTAAGCTCCATGAGAAAAGGAATTATGTACTATTTACTGCTGTGTTCACAGCTGCTTGTGTAAGTGCTTGGCACATAGAAGGCACCTAGTAAATATTTGTTGAATGAATGGGTGATTGGCATAGCCATCTCAAGAAGGACTTACATTTTTAGAACAGTAACTCCTTAACAACTCAGATCAAGTAATGGTTAATGAGCAAAAACAAGTGTTTCCTTTTACACCTTCCCTTTTGCTATTGTACCTATCTTTGAGTTCACATTGTTCATGGCCGTGGATCTGTGTTACACACACACACATACAGAGTCAATGTGAGTTGTGTTACCTAACACTCTAGAACAAAGTTTATAAGTGAGGCAGAGGTTATTTCTGTCCAGTGGGCAGTTGGGTTATGCCACAGCTGATCTTTCATTCCCTTTGTCTTTCTCCCTGCTACTGATTGTCTGGAACAGATTAATCATGGAGTGATCCAAATGGATTGCAGAGCTGGATGAAATGACTCATTTAGCCCATGTGCACATCGCATAAGTGTGCATACAGGCAAAAGAGTATGAAAAAAAAATCCCCCTTAAATCCTCAGTTCTCTGCCTATTAACGTTGACTATCATTCAACCCTGATAATATAGAAGTAAAATATTAATGCACCTACTTAACACTAATGTCCATAATGATAATGAACGCCTTTGTAGCCAACGTAGTGCCTGGAGAACAGAATGTTATAAACATAATTTCTTAGTTTTGTTTTATGATAATTGGTAGTGGTTGGCATTAAATCATAACTACCCAGCTTCAAGACAGCATTGAAAAGCACCAACCCTCAAGGAGAATTGTCCTAAGGGTAAATATATGCTGGAGTCACATGATGAAAAACATACTAAATAAGACAAACTTGCTTTTCCCACTTCTCCGCATATAAACACACACAGTTCAGGAAACAGACTACAAAGCATGTTAATGGAAAATCAAGCCTAACATGGCAAATCCCAGAGCTACCTACCATCTTCTCCACAGCTAGAAATCATCACACTATGCAAAGAATAAACCACCACAACCCACAGACAGGTGAAGAGTCTATCTGAAGCAGCAGCCAAAACAATAGAGAGAAAAAAGGGAAAGAACAGGGAACAGTGGCTACCTTCCTCTCCAATGAATAAAAATGAGCTTCTTAAAGATGCAGATCAGGGGGACACCTGGGTGGTGCAGTTGGTTGAGCATCCAACTCTTGGTTTCAGCTCAGGTCTGATCTCAGGGTCGTGAGATTGAGCCCCATGTTGGGTTCTGTACTCAGCAGAGTCTACTTGAGATCCTCTCTCCCTCTCTTTCTGCCCCTCCCACTTGCACATTCTCTCTCTCTAATAAATAAAATAAATCTTAGAAAACAAAAAAGAGGGATCCCTGGGTGGCGCAGCGGTTTAGCGCCTGCCTTTGGCCCAGGGCGCGATCCTGGAGACCCGGGATCGAATCCCACGTCGGGCTCCTGGTGCATGGAGCCTGCTTCTCCCTCTGCCTGTGTCTCTGCCTCTCTCTCTCTCTCTCTCTGTGTGACTATAATAAATAAATTTTAAAAAATTAAAAAAAAATTAAAAAAAAAAAAAAAGATAGGGGTCAGAAAAAGAGAGCTGCTTCCACCAACCTAAAAGAGACCACTTGTAGCATTTCTCCAGGCCAATCCCAGCAAAGCCCATGTAGCTCTGCTCAGTGCCCTCTCAGGGTCAGCAGGATTTCAGCACTGACCCGCGTCAGAGGTTGGCACTCAATCGACAACGAGCAGTGATCCTGGAAGTGTACTCTCCAGAGCAGCAGCAGTGGCAGCAGCAGAGAACTTATGTGAAATGCAGTTTCTCAGTCCCCTAACCCAGACTTACTGAATCAGAAACTCTAATCAGCAAGCTGTTTCAACAAGGCCACCAGGTGATTCTACATGTGCTCAAATGGGAGAAGCACTGCTCCGGGCAATGGCAGAGTGGTATGTAACTCCGAGATCCAGGTTAGCCCCTCCACATTTCAAATGGCCCTCATTAGGGACTGAATTGTATCCCCCTTAATCCATATGTCAAAGCCCTGACACTCAGTACCTCAGAATATGTCTATATTTTCAGATAAAGCCTTTAAAGAGGTAGAGGTCCTTAGAGCCAACTCTAGTCTAATATGACTGATGTTCTTAGAAAAGGAGATTAGGATACAGGGTTCACCAGGCTTGTGCACACACAGAAAAGGCACCAGGAGAAAGCAGCCATCTTCAAGCCAAGGAGAGAGGCTTCAGGAGAAACCACAGCTACCAACATCTTGATCTTGGACTTTCAGCCTCCAAATTTATGAGAAAATAAATTGTGGATGTTTATATTCCCCGATCTGTGGGTTTTTTTTTTTTTTTACAGTAGCCTAGACAAACTGATACAGCCCTCTCCTCATATTCTCCCCCTGCAGCAGAGACCCCATCTCACAGGGAGTTCTCACGGGTTTCGCTCAGATTTTCTGTCACTGTGTTTAGCAAGTTATGTGACAACAACTTTATTTCACCCCAAAGTTCATAGCAGCAGTGTCCACAATAACCAAACTGTGGAAGGAGCCACAATGTCCTTCAATGGATGAATGGATAAAGACGATGTGGTATAAAATATACAATGGAATATTACTCAGCCATCAGAAGGGATGTTTAATTACCATTTGCATTGATGTGGATGGAACTGGAGGCTATTATGCTGAGCGAAATAGTCAATTTTGTCTTTTGACAATTATCGTACAGTTTCATTCATATGTGGAATATAAGAAATAGTAAAAGGTACCATAAGAGAAGGAGGGGAAAATGAGTGGTGAAACATTAGAAAGGAGGACAAACCATGAGAGACTCCTAACTCTGGGAAACAAGCAAAGGGTTGCAGAAGGGGAGGAGAGTTGGGGGGATACAGTCACTGAGTGATGGGCACTAAGGAGGGCACTGGATGGAGTGAGCACTGGGTGTTACATTATATGTTGGCAAATTGAACCTAATTTTTAAAAAAACAACACTTTATTTCAGCTCTCTCTGGCTTACAAGACTGTCTCATCCATATTCAATTCCCCAATGCTCAGTGCTCACCAGCTCAGTGTAACCACTCAATTAATGCAACAAAGAATGATAGCGGCTTGGAGAATTACTAAGGAAGGCTTCATGGTCTACCATGGATCCTAATATACACAGCAGGGCATTCCGTGACAGCAAATTTCTAGAAATGCAGAATACCTCTGAGATTGAGAGGTCAGTGCTATATTTGCCTGTGTTTGACCATATTAAAATGGCTGGGAGGATCAGCTGACCTAGACCACTGGATTAAGCAAGATAATTTTGCCAATGATTCAGTATCATTACCCACATAACTGACATTTACTGAGTGCACAGTTGATGAAAATGTTCCATTTTTGGAAGAAAATAATTTACCTAAACCCAAGGAATACGATTTCTGAAAATACAAATTCCATGGATACAATAACTTATTTCCCACATTCCCCCTCCTTTTCCTTCTTCTCTGTCTGTCACTTCTCATCCTCCCTGTTCCCTTCCTTTCTTCCCAAGATGACTGTGCATTGGTCTGCCAGTTTCCCAGTTTTTGTCCTCTTGATCTATATAAAATAAAATAAATTTATGGTGATTTACTACAATCTGAAAAAGTTATTTTTTTTTAAAGTAACAGAGGCAACTTTGTGATTCAACTGCCCAAGCTTGTTTCCATTCTCTTTACTTGTGAGAATGGAACAGCTGTTAGCAAGATGGAAGTAATGAGGTGACATACTGGAACAAAAATAATACCAAGCTAAGTGGGAAGAGCCTGCATTGTGCACTGGCTCTTTCACCAACTTATTTTCCTTACCTGTAAATGGCACAGTGGACATTTTTTTTAAGGAGGATTTTTTAAAGGTATTTTTTGTTGTTGTTGTTTTGTTTGTTTGTTTGTTTATCCTATTATCTTTCAATCAAGTGAGGAGCCTGGACAGCTCATGAGTAGTAGTGACAAAGAGGTGGGACAAAAGATGAGACTACGAACAATGAGGTGCTAGCTTGGTTCCTAATATCAAAGCCAGAAAAAGGGTGGGAAGCAGAAATCAATCAGGAGACATGATGATGGCTTTTAGTTATAAGTAAGGCACCATGATCTACTTACATATCCTCATCTATAGCTAGTGATCACCTACGCAGGTGAAAATCACATAACCAGGAGATATGTTCAAAGCAGAACTGTCACTGCCCATCAGATTCCCAGAAAAAGAAATCTAGAAGGAAATTTAACTGAATCAGGGATGCTCAACTGCCTCTACACTATCAGATGCATTTATTCTAAGTATTTCTGTACAATCATCAACTTCACATTTTTAGACTTATATAATCATTGGGTCTTATTCATTATGATTACCATCTTTGTACTTTTCTCTAGTAAGTGAAATTAGCATTCTCTTGTGAACTGTAAATGCTAAATTGCTAATAACCTCCCTGGGGTTTTCTTCACATGATGATGCCTTCAATGATTTCATCATAGCGTATTAAAATATCACAATTTACACTCCTAAGCATAATAATTTCCCTAAGGCTTGATCTAAAAATGGTAGTATATTTTTAAATAACTCAGTAAAATCTTGGATAAACACTTATAAGTAACCAGTCTCAGAGAAATAGCCTTCTTTTTTTTTTTTGAAATGACATGATAAGCAGAAACTAATGATTCTTAAAGAATTCAAAATTGTGTAACAAAAAAAAAAAAGATGTCTGAAGTCTCAGACAAAAAAAAGGGCAAGTTACAAAAATCATTTTGAAAGAACTGTTGTATGTTAATTATTGTCAGCAAGGGCCATAATGCATGAAATTTCACACTTTGTCAGACTAGTCTTGCATAGAAAGCACCATGGAATCTAATGTTTATTCCATTGGAAAAGTAAGAAAACAATTTGCAGTAAACCAATGGAAATAACTTCCCTTTTTCTCTACCATTTTATGGGCTCTGGGGAACCAAGATATACCGAAGGAGGTAGAGCGAACAAGAAAACAAATTATAGCACATGATCAGGGAATAGAGGGATGCTTATTTGCCTACAGTTTCAAAAACACAACTCTGCTGTGTTTGAAATCCCAGTGAGACCGAACTTCTAACTAAATTCTAGTTTAGGGGAAGAGAAAACTTTGGAAAAATCAAGTGTAAACAATGTCAAAAGAATTCACATAAACCTAAAATTCCAAGAAGATTATGTAGCAAATTGTCTTTTTCATATTTTCAACTAAGGGGGTTAAGGTGTGTGTGTGTGTGTGTGTGTGTGTGTGTGTGTGTGTGTCCCTTTCTGGAAATAGGAGAATCATTAAGAATGAAATTGTGTGTTCATTCACAAATTCATCCATTCACTCATTCAGTTTATATTCATTTAGAACCTGCTCTGTGCCAGGCACTATGCTGGGTATGAGAGATATAATGGTGGGCAAAATTGAAGCAAACTCTTCCCTGGGAGCACTTAAAATCTAAATGTACAGTGAAAGGATCACCCACTTACTCTAACTGCAAAGAAGGAGGCATTGCTTGGAGAACCTCTACTGATAATGCGACCTAATTAGGATGACAAGGGAGGTGAGCCCTTAGGAGAAATGCAGAAGTTGTCATCTCAAAGGAAAATAGTTTCCACCTAAATGAAAAGGGAAAAAGAGCATTTGAAGCTGGGAGCTACAAGGAGGAAGCAGGAGAGATGGTGAGCCGGGCTCACTGCCCCATCCTCCAGGGACCAGTGACCTCCATGACAGGAGGCCAATGAATGGAGAGAGAGACCTACAGTCTTGTAGGACTGAGCCCTTAATTAGCCTGTGGGATCTGCCACTATCTACTTGGAGATAGTGTCAGAACTGAGTGGAATTCTAGGACACCCAGCTGGTGTCGCAGAACTGCTTAGCTTGGGGGAAAGAACCCACACATCGGAACTGTTGTCAGAATAGGGAAAGGAGACTGCAAAATTTACTCTAGCTCTTGAAGCAAATAAGAAAACAGAGGAACTGAGAGGAAATGACCCATGCACTTGAATGGACCCAATGAATTTACTCACCAGGAGACAGATAGTGAGATAGAGGAGAGAGCAATCAATGTGGAAGAATGACAGTTTCGTTGAATAGCACTTCACTTCCTCAAGGAGTGAAGACTATACCAGAGGATGGAGAAGCAGATGTCTGGGAGAGGCAATAGGAAAGAAGAGGATATCCTGGAAAAGTGTACTCTCAAAAAAAAAAAAAATAATAATAATAATAGTATTTTTTTCAATTCATCTCAGAAGCTTTCAGATTCCCTATTGTCTGTTAGCTAAAGCCTAGATCTGAACATCCAAAATTCCTGGAGTCAGTCAGTCTCTGCTTTCCCTCTTACCTGTAAAACATTGGATGGGTTATTTAACCTTTCTGATATTTGGTTTTCCCCCAAAACAGAGTGGAAGTAATCGTCTTATCTCTCAGAACTGTCATTAGGCTAAAATGAGATTAGTAACGAATATCAGAAGAGTGCCTGGCATAGAACAGGCACCTGGTAAATGTTTGCTATTATTAACTACAATACTACTGAAGAATGCTTTATATTTTAATAATAAAAGACACAGATTTGGTTTATCCCAATAAAGTAGAAATTTCTGCTAACGAGAAAACCTTATTTCAAGAGTATTTTAATTAAAGGGTTTTCCTGTGTATTTTGTGATGGATCCAAAGTAATCCTCTTCTGACTCAATCACCCCAAAGGAGATTATAGGATACTGCCACAAAACACTGTCCCTGGGATGCTCTGAGAATTAGGAGGGACTAGCCCCAGAGAAGATGGAATGGAAATGGACCTAGAACAGTACAAGGTCCTGGCACCTCTTCTCATACAAGAGAAGCTGGGGCTGCTTGCATGAAACCTTCCCCAAGTTCTGTGGCAAAATTCCATTTCTGAGAAGCACCAATATCCTACAGTGAATCCATTTCTAGGAAACAAGCCAACATAGGGGTGCGGCTTCAGGAACTCAGGTTAGCAACACTAGAGCCTGGCTGGCCTCCTTGGTCAGGGGAATCAGCTCAAACACCAGCAAGAAAGAGCAGCTATGAGAGTACTGCTATGAGAAAGGACTGGCAGGGGACCCATAGCAGGACAGGCCCGGTTCACTCAGGAGAAGGAAGATAAAAAAGGAGGAAGATGAACAAGACCACTCTGGAAACCCCCAGAAAGTAGTGCCACCAAACGAATGTACTGATCACATCCAAACCAAATTCCAACTGAAGCTCTGCATGTTTAGAAACAAATAAATCCTAACCAGAGACAATCCCCCAATGTAGGTGGGCCTTTCATCCTCCCTTGCCTGGGACCGTCCCAGTTTATAATTGCTATCCCACCAAAAGTATTTGTGGGGCCCTTTTTCACCAACCCTGGCTTGAAAAGAGCAAAATCCTTGATTTCCTAGAGCTGTGGATCCTTCTAGAAAAACTGAAATCGCTGACCAAATTCAGAGCCACTCAAGATATTCCTAGCGATTTATCAAGAAGAGACTTAAGAGAGAGAGACAGGCCGATGGCTGATACAGGACAGCATAGCCTCTTGTGCCAACAGGGATGCTTAATGTGAATGGCCCTCGGGGAAGCCTTATAGCAAGAGATTCTTCATCAAGAATCATAGCTGGTCTTTGAAAAGCTCCTTGTGCATTTTCCAAGTTATGAGGCGTTGTGATTCTATCAGTTATCATAACTTGATTTGAAGAGTCATAGATGACCATGTGTTTGCACGTGGACTTCTGAGGTCAGCCTAGTAGGAAAATCTTCTTAAGGGAATTGCATATGCACAAGTGAGACTCACTGGAGGCAATCTGAGTCCTTGGTAGTTATTTCTTGCAAATGTTACATTTAATTTCTTCCCAGACTCTTTCCATCAGAGAAGCAAAACCTGCATCTGGTTCACCAAGTCTATTTCTTGGCCCAGACCAATATTCTATGCTTGTTACTAAACTAACTTCGATGCCCTCATGCCCTCACACAATCGGGGGGCACCTGGGTGGCTCAGCAATTGAGTGTTTGCCTTCGACTCAGGGTGTGATCCCAGAGTCCCAGGATTGAATCCCACATCGGGCTCCCCTCAGGGAGCCTGTTTGTCCCTCTGCCTATGTCTCTGCCTCTCTGTGTGGGTGTCTCTCATGAATAAATAAATAAAAGTTAAAAAAATAGAAAGTCACCCAATCATCCCCACCACTGTGATTTTCATTGGAATCACTGTAATAATTACATAAGGTTGAACATAATTTTGTTCCTGTCATTGGGAGAGAAGGCAGTTATTGCCTCAAAATGTGAGCTATGTCACTTGAGCACTAGACTCAGGTTTCAAGGCAACAAAGGCACATCCAATCCACATTTGTCAGAGACCTGTACTGTGCTAAGCGCTTGCTCCCTCATCTTCAGGAAACTTACCACCTACACCACCTAAAACAAGAAATCATGGGACAATATTAATTTGAATGATAACTCATTTCATGTGAAGGAAAAGGACATTATACTGTAGATTTCATGGCCGTGACTTTTGGGACCCAGTCAGTTATGATTAGCAAGTGAAGCTTATGTTTTTTCTTGCACTTTAGTTTTATCCCTAACTACCAAATAAAAGACAATATTGAGCTAAAACGTACTAAGAGGGAACATTGACTTACTACTGAATTTTCAATATGTAAATACACATGCAAAATGTGATTAAAATAAAGCAACTTTTTTGTAAAAGAGACATATTAGAACAATAGCATCAATGGGTATTTTTCCATTTAAAGTGATGGTTATGCATGTACCTACTCTGGTTATACTGTTATTGCTCAAATGCTTTGGAAATCACACTCTAAAACAGGCATAGAGCAGCAGGCTCACTCTCTCAAAAATGCCCAGTGGTTGAAAACTTCCTATAGTGGTGACTGGCTTTTGGAAGCAATCATAAGGCATAATGATGAGTAACTTTTATTGTAAGTAAGTAATCAGAATAAAGGCATGACTATAATATGGAAAAAAATAATTTTTTGTCATTCAGGAAATAGTGACAAGTGGTAAGGCAAAAAATAATATCTGGGTGAAAGACATTAAACACAGAACTATTCAGAAGAGAAAATAAACCACCATTGGCTCCCCTGGAATTTAGCATTAAAAACTGTAGAATGTTGAGTCCACTGGAGAAGAAAGCAAAATCTTCCATTTTTGAATATCTAGTGTAAAGCATAGTGAATAACACGGAGTAATCACCCAATAAATGTTTGAAGGATGAGACTTTAACAACTGGTTCTATCATCTTTCTGAAAGACAATAATTATGCCTCTAAATATACAAAAGCAATACAGATAACATTTTGCATACTACTATCCCGTGATGTTGTTGGTTTACTCTTCACAGAGTCTCTTCAGTGGATTCAAATTCTCAATCACATTTTTAATTTAGAATTTGTCATAATCGGGGCACATGGGTGGCTCAGTCAGTTAAGCGTCCAACTCTGGATTTCGGTTCAGATCACAATGTCAGGGTCATGAGATAGAGCCCCCTCATCAGGCTCTGCAGTCTGAGGAGAGTCTGCTTGACATTCTCTCTCTCTCTCTCTGTCTCCTCCCACCCCTCCCCGACTGCTCACACCTGCTCTCTCTCTCTTAAAATAGAATAAACTTTTAAAAAATTGTCATAATTTTAAAATTCAAAAAGGTACAAGAAATTATATAACAACCACCCAATCCACTCATCAACCAGATTCAACAACTGTTACTGTGAGCCATTTTTTAGGATTCAAACATACAAGAAAAGTCATAGTTGATATTCACTAATGTTGTAGTAGGCAGGACAAGTTAAAAGTAGCAAAAGTGCACTTAAAAAATAGTGTCCTTTCCCATCTGATTGCCTCTGTAACTTTTTTTTTTTTGTACATTCTCCTGACTCTTCAAATTACACCTTTAAAACTTTGCTTTTACTTTGTGCCTCCGCCTGGCTCTTGGAAAGACTTTTGTAATTTGTTGTTAATGGCATATTTTGGACTGTAATCTCCATTTCACTTATTTGGAGTACATTTTTCTCCCAAATTTCTCTTCCTTTCCATTCGGCCCAAGCTGCAAATAATAATAATTTCCTCCAAACTCCCACCTTGACGGCCCTTTTATGCACTCCATCTTCTTCCCAGCTATGTCCCCCAATCAGGCCCTTTAGAATAAAAACAACAAAAAGCCTCTCATTTTAAGAGAGAATCAGGCCGTTTATGCCATGTTATTTTACTGTATTTAGGGACCATGTTTATCATGTTCTAATGTTCCATGCTACTTGGCATCAAAGAACATTGCTTTATTGTGACATTTTCAAATGAAAACTACATGACAGTAACAGTTTCCAAAGAACTCTCATTTACCTTGGCAGCATTTACGAGTGGTGGGGGGAAAATACATAAAACCACCGCTTTGAGCAAAACGCTACAATGATTATTTAGCAAACAAGCTCACATATTAGAACGGCGGAGGGAAGATTGCTTCTACAAGACTAAATTATACTTTACACACAGGCACTGCTGAATGGCTTTCTGCAGAGGTTACGTTTAAATTATAGCTCTTGCTAAGCAAACATCTCACGGTTTGTGTGTGAATTTGAATTATGCATCGAACAGGCAGCATGTTTATGGAAAAAAGTCAAGTCGATAGATTGCTAAATTGCTAAAACATTTGTAAGAGACAGAAATAGCTGTGGTGTTGGACAATGAAGAAGGTTTGAGAGAGGTCCCGCTTACTCTCCAGTATGAAAATGGGTTGGCAAGGCTGGACCACAGCGAGTGATCAACCTTCGGCTTCATTCAGAAGCATCCAAAAATTGCTAGCATTTTCTCTTTAGAAATCTAAGTTGATATCTTATGCTGGGAGATTCTAAATCTGGCAGAGTGCATTGTGTGACTTCCAATTTTATTTTAATTCCTAGAAATAAGGCAAATCTATAAGAGCTGTCCTAATTCAGGGGAAATACACCATTAGATAGCCAAAACAGGCAAATCAGGTAAAAGATGTCAGGGAACCAATGAGCTCCATAAAGGGTTTTCAACCTTTCCAGAACCTGCCAAGCTCCCCAGTAGCTTCTGGAGAACAATGGAGTTTACTGCAGCACAATGAGTCTTATTTGGGTCAGTAGGTGTGCACCCACCATAAAGATGCGGCAAGTGACTAATGGCCTTTACATTCCCATAGAACTCGAAGAGTGTGTGTTTCTATTGCTGCTTAATTATGCATTTTTCCATCCATAACCCTTGGGAATTTTATGATCTTTCATTTCTTAAGATTTACAACTCCTGCACATGTTGCAAATCCCAGTCAAGTTTCTGCCACACTAAGCAAGGGTTTACCCTGGAGGAGTATGGCGGTAGCAAAGCTTCAATCTACTAACCAGAGAACAAATATTTCTCATGGTCTCCAGTTCTTCTTGGGTAAAGAAAGTAGGAGAAAGAAGGAAGAAGTGTCAGTGACTGACACTATATGGATTAGCAAAGAGCCCAGAAGAAGACAACTGGAGGAAGACAAGCTATAAAACTTGCCATTTGATGGTCTAGAAAATTCTCAGGTACATACAACTACGTGCGTGCGTGTGTGTGTGTGTGTGTGTGTGTGTGTGTGTGTGTGGTCTGTATGCGGGTGGCTCAGGAGGCTAAGCAGTCAACTCTTGATCTCAGCTCAGGTTTGATATCTGGCTTGTGAGTTCAAGCCCTGGGTTGGGCTCCACAATGGGTGTGGAACCTACTTAAAGAAGGAAAAAGTAAAAAAAAAAAAAAAAAAGGAAAAAGTAGTCTGTACGATTTCATTAATAAAACATTCTTCAAATGACAAAATTATAGAGGTGGAGAAAAGATGAGTGGTATTCCAAGTGTGGAGTAGGGGGAAGGAGAAGGAAGAAGGTGTCCATGGCCTTAAAAGGATGCTTGCAGTGATGAAACTGTTTTTACCTGGAGTGTAGTGGTGGCTACACATATCTACACATGTGACAAATCACATAGAGCTTCTTACAGGGTAAAATGCATCCCCGAAAGAGATATGTTAGATTGAAACCCCCCAATATTTCAAAATGTGACCTTATCTGGAAATTATATTGTTGCTCGTGCAGTCAGCAAAAACGAGGTCATATTGGAGCAGGGTGAGCCCCTCATCCTGTAATGTAACTGGTGTCCTTAAAAGAAAAGGAAAATCTGAACACAGAGAGAAGATGATGTGAAGCCACATTGGGAGAAGGCATGTAAAGACAAAGGCAGAGACCAGAGCCATGCTGTCACAAACCAAGGAACACCTGGGGCCACCAAAAACTAGAAGAGGCAAGGAAGGATCCTCCCCTGGAGGCTTTTGGGGGGAACACAGCAACACCAACACCTTAATTTTGGATGTCTAGCCTCCAGAATGATGAGAGACTAAACTGCTATTGTTTTAAGCCACCGAGTTTGTGGTACTTGTTATGGTGGCCCCAGGAAATTAAAATACCACTAAATGCACACCCATGCACAAACAAATGCTAAAACTAGCATTTTAAACTAGTGAGCTCTGGTAAGGTCAGTGGATTGTATCAAGGCCAATTTCCCAGCTGTGATATTGTACTGTAGCTGCACTAAGAGTTACTGTGAGACAAACTGGGTGAACATATACAGAGTGTCTCTCTATTTCTTATAACTGCACACTAATCTACAATTGTCTCCATGTAAAAGCGTAAGAGTGGTCTGGCTTCTAGTTAAGTTGGCTCCTTAACATAGCGTCAGGAAGCAGGCCAGAAAGCTAAATCTAGCCCGTTTTAAAAATGAGAAAACTGAGGCTCAGAGAAATTAAACAGATTTCCAAAATTCATAAGCATACCAAGAAATTCAGTTCTTGAATCTACACCGTGCAAAAAGCAGTCCATCTTGTTTAGCTATGCTGTGGTTTTCAGAGGCATAATTCGATTAAGTTCACTCGGCATGACAAAGGTTTCAAAGTGAGAGGGAGGAACCATGCACAAGGTCATGGAACCACTGGTGATCGCAGAAGAAGGATGATAAAGAAAAACTTGAGGGAAGAAATGTAGCGCATCCTGCCTTTTTTCCCCCAGAGAAGGGAGGTCTGCTACGTTTTGTAGATATTTGAGTAGGAATGCTGAGGAGGAAGCCGGCTTTAAAGCTGATCCCTAAGAAGAGGCATTGCATCCCACCTGGCCTATTTCCTTTTACAGTGTCAAGAAAGGAAAAGTTGACTGCTATGGGTATAGGTCATGTGAACATCCCTCTGGAAACACAGCCAGGTTAAGACAGGAAGCCATAGAGACCCGGTGGCGCAGCGGTTTAGCGCCGCCTGCAGCTCAGGGTGTGATTCTGGAGACCCGGGATCAAGTTCCACGTAGGGCTCCCTGCATGGGGCCTGCTTCTCCCTCTGCCTGTGTCTCTGCCTCTCTCGCTCTGTGTCTCTCATGAATAAATAAAAAAATAACATCTTTTAAAATAATAATAAATAAAAAATAAAGAAGAGATAGCATCTAGAGTTTATTCACCACCAAACCCTAGCAGTACTTCCACAAGCTATAACTTCTTAATTGCATTTAAAAGCGTCAGAAACAGGGAGCGATTTGTCAGCCTTATTACTTGCATTGGGCAAACTATGGTGCAAGCCTCTGGGGCAGCCGGAGGGGTTTATATGAAGTGCAGAAGACACAGCAGACAGCAGCAGCGGGGCTGTAATTCTGGAGATCAATGACTCAAGGGATGAAAAGTCTCCCACTTCTTGCCTAGGCTTAGCAGGAAAATGGGGTGAAATGCACCAATTATGTTCGCATTAATGTGTAGATCAGAAGTAATGGGGAAAAGACTCCAGCGATGCTGGCTACCTTGAATTAACATAGATCTTTTTATCCCCAAGAAGTGTGATGGATTTGGAAAGCCCAGATTAGACATCTTGGAGCCAATGACTCATGGGGAGGGAGACGGTGAAACATTTCTCCTGAGGTGGATAAAAATTATAAGTCCTCATAAACCAGAGTTTGAGAAAACCCTTTTGGCCCCTTGGGTCTCCGTAGCCATCATCTAACCATGTTTCTGGAAGTCAGGATTTATTGGATGGCAATTCAGCTCTGTTGGTCAGCTGTCTACTCCAGGCAGCGCAGGGAAGCTGTTCGAATGCAGTCTGCAAATACTGAGCTGGCAGGGGAGATCCAGAACAGATTCCTGTGGACATTTGTTTCTTTTCCCTTTGAGGAAGCCCCTTTATTTTCCTGTAATTGTATCTGATGAGAGGAAATACAGAAGTAAATGGAGCAGAAGCCAATATGAATCTTTGCTTGCAGGCTTATTGTTTATTGACTCATAAGCTACCTGTCCTGAGACAAATATAATTATGGAGTGATTATACTATGTTCCTGAGTGAAAGAAAAAGATCCACGGATGTATTATGTCCTGCTGTTCAAATTTACAAAGTTTACAAAGACTGTGTCACATAGTCTTGGTTGCTACATTAGGAAAGAGACTGGACAATTATGCATGTTTCCCTAAGAATTCAATTGTCAATTTCTCTTACACACCAGTATCTCTCAAAATTTAATGGGCAAGTGGATCACCTGGAGATCTTGTCAAAGCACAGATTCTGAGTCAGAAGGTTTGGGGTAAGGCCTAACGTATGCTGCACTTCTTTTTTGTCATGGAGGGATTTAAAAAAAAATTACTGAGGTATAATGGAAATATAAATTGTGATTACCACAACCGAGCTGATTAATATATCTATCGCCTTATTATTTTCTTTTTTCTGCGTGTGTGTATGTGATAAGACCTAATTTAAGATCTACCCTGTTAGCAAATGTCAAGTAAATTTTACAGTATTGTTAACTATATTTTTTTTTTTTAAAGATTTTATTTATTTATTCATGATAGTCACACAGAGAGAGACAGAGAGGCAGAGACACAGGCAGAGGGAGAAGCAGGCTCCATGCACCGGGAGCCCGATGTGGGATTCGATCCCGGGTCTCCAGGATCACGCCCTGGGTCAAAGGCAGGCGCCAAACCGCTGCGCCACCCAGGGATCCCTTTTTTTTATTTTATTTTTTTTTTTAAAGATTTTATTTATTTATTCATGATAGTCACACAGAGAGAGACAGAGAGGCAGAGACACAGGCAGAGGGAGAAGCAGGCTCCATGCACCGGGAGCCCGATGTGGGATTCGATCCCGGAGTATTGTTAACTATAGTCACGATGTTATCCATAAGATCTCCAAAATTTATTCATCTGACATAATTGAAAGTTTATACTCTTTGACCATCACTCTATTTCTCTCTCTCCCACCCCTATTCCCTGGCAGCCAACTTTCCATTTAGTTTCTATGAATTTTACTATTTTAGAGTCCACATATAAGTGAGAGATCATACAGTATGTGTCTTTCTGAGTCCAGCTTATTTCACTCAGCATAAAGTTTATCCATGTTGTTGCAAATGGCTGGATTTCCTTCTTTTTAAAAGCTGGATAGGACAGCCTGGGTGGCTCAGTGGTTTAACGCTGCCTTCAGCCCAGGCCTGATCCTGGAGATCTTGGATCGGGTCCCGAGTTGGGCTCCCTGCAAGGGGCCTGCTTCTCCCTGTGAGGGACCTGTGTCTCTGCCTCTCTCTGTCTCTGTGTCTCTCATGAATAAATAAATAAAATCTTTTTTAAAAATCTGGATAATATTCGTGTGTGTGTGTGTGTGTGTGTGTTTAGACAGAAGGGAGGCCAGGGACTGGGGTGGGACAGACAGAGGAAAGGGGAAAGAAAGGGGAGCACATACAGCAAAAATGTTGACAGTTCTTGACTCTAGTGGTATTTCTACATCACAATCTTTAACCCATCATCCACTGACAGATATCAAGGTTGTGGTGACCAGTCTGCAATGAACGACCCTGGGGATTTGCAGAACTACTTTGGTTACCAAGGCTCTAAGCGCACAGTATCTGGGATATAATTCAAGTACAAGGGAGCTGTGTGAGTTGGCTTCTTTCTAGCTAGGTCCTTTACTTCCCCCAATTTCATTATGAACATGAAATAGACACAAAAGTTGGAAGAATAATACAATGAACCTGTACACCCACAACTTGAGTCGAGAACTGTTGACACATTGCCATATTTGCTTGTTCCTCTCTCCTTTCTGCTTTCTCCATCCACACCCCACCCCCCGCGTATATATATATTCTCCAAACCATGTACAATGGCAGATATCATGACAGTTCACCCATAAATACTTCATCATTTATTTCCTAAGAGAATAACTTCAATGTAATTGTTCCACTTTAGAGAATAAATAAGAATTCCAAGTCCATAACATTTACTAATACCCAGTCCACTTTCAAGTATCTCCAATTGTTTCCAGTATGCCTTTTATAATTCCTTTACTAAAAAAACAAAGGTCCGGTCAAGGTTCAGGCATTGCCTTTGTTGAAAAACACTCCCTCAACCTTCTTGGGTTTTTTTTTTTTTTAATTTTTTTTTTATTTATGATAGTCATACAGAGAGAGAGAGAGAGGCAGAGACACAGGCAGAGGGAGAAGCAGGCTCCATGCGCCGGGAGCCCGACGTGGGACTCGATCCCGGGTCTCCAGGATTGCGCCCTGGGCCAAAGGCAGGCGCCAAACCACTGCGCCACCCAGGGATCCCCACCTTCTTGGGTTTTTTGTTCGTTTGCTTACTTTTCATGACATCGACTTTTTTAAAAGTTCAGGCTATCTGTCTTTGAGAATGTGTCCTAGTTGATGTCTACCTAACTTTTCTCACAGCGTTATTGAATTTTGACTTTAATTGAAAATTATGCCTAGACACTTGAAGGATTCATTCAAGTTAAACACTTTTAACAAGTTAAACATTTTGGACAGGTATAGCTCAAGGGTGTTGCATACTTCAGATTCCATCCCACCAAGAAATTCATAAAGTCAGGTCATCCCACTGTTAATGATGTTAACTTTGTTCATTTGCCCTAATAAGAGACCCAGATGTCTCTATTTTAAAAGTGCATTTTTTTTCTTTTGCATTTGGCAGTCAGTAATTAATCTGTGAAGTGGTATTTCAGCCATTTGTGAATATCCTGCTTCCAAACATTTCATCCAATGGCATTAGCACTGATTGCAGAGGCTTACTTGAACCAGTGAGTCATTTATTTCATTGGGGATTGGAAATGGTGATTTTCTAATCTCTCATTCGTCCTGCACTTATTAATTAGCATTCCTCTGTAACAGTCAGCCCTTCCCTCTTCCCTACCCTACAGCCCCACTATGATAGACTCATGACATTTTGTGGATTTAATGCATTGTAATTGATAAAAGGCATTATTGTATTTGATGTTCAAATTGTCCCGAATTTCTCAGTGAGCCCCTTCAAGCTGACTTTTGTGTCTCTTAGACATAATCTCATTAGTCTTTGAACGTTTCCTTTTTTTCTGGCAAAAAATGTCCCAGGCCTACTTGTTCTTTCCTGCCCAAATTGGAATCCGCTATGTCTACAAGGAGCCCTGGTTGCCTCTAATGAAGAATGACATTTAGAACCAAGATCTAGGCAGTAGGTGTGTACATTGTTACTCAAGCATCATTGTTTCCAGGTATGTTCAGTGACAAAGCTTGGAATTGTGGGTGTTTTTATAGTGAGAGGTTCATATTGATATGTCAGATTTGAATTTCAACTACAGGAATTTTTATTTTACATTTTATTTTCTTATAAAAACTTTAATATTTATGTATTAATTTGCTTTAATCCCACAATATATTTTTTAAAGTTTAAAAATTACAACTGTTACTGCTAACCATAAATTACTATGAGAAGTTTGAGATTTCTTTGAAGTCCTTTTTATCTTAAAATAAATTCCACTAAAAGTGTTCAAAAGTTATTCGCAATAATTATTTTCCTAGATTTGCATTATTTTATTTGTATTCAATTTTCGCTGAGTTTTTGAATCTCTAAAACATATGTGGCTTATATGTAAGTGATGAATCACTCAATTCTGCTCCTGAAACTGATATTACACTGTATATTAGTTGTCTAGAATTTAAATAAAAACCTGAAACAAAATTAATTAAATTAAATTAATAAAAGTCCAAACTGAATTCTCAAAGAAGTCTCAGCCCATATCCATCTGCCTCACCCCATTCCCGCACCCCCTATTGTCAACTATTTTCATTAGTTGCTAGTCTAGCCTTCCTGTATTCCTTTTTGGAGAAAAAAAAGAGTAAATTTATTTATTTACTCTATTTTCTCTCCTTTCTTACACAAAAGGTAGCATATTGCATATTCTGCTTTATGACCATATTTGCGGAGTATTGTCAGGATAGACTCATGGACTCTGGGTCATAGAATACATACATAAGCAATTTATCAGATATTGCCAAATCCCTCACCTTGGGGCTGTACCTTTCTAGAATACTGTCTGCATGGATGAATGCATCTTCTTCCACAGACTTGCCAACCCACTGTTCTGCAGACCATTGACTATTTTTAAAGCATAACAGATGAGGGGCACCTGGGTGACTCAGTCAGGAAGTGGCCAACTCTTTATTTCATCTCAGGTTGTGATCTCAGGGCCATGAGATCAAGCCCCGTGGACTCCACACTCAGTGGAGAGTCTGCTTGAGGATTCTCTCCCTCTTCCTCTTCTTCTCCCCACCATTCATGTGTGTTCTCTCTTTCTCTTCCTCTCTCTCTTTCCCCAGCTGTCTGTAAAATAAATAAATCTTTTTTGAAAGAAATTTATAACAGATAAGAAAGTGAATCTCCACAGAATTTTTATCTGCATAACTCCTAAGAGTGAGGTTAAGATCTTTTCATTTATTTAAGAGCAATTTGCCTTGATTTATTTGAAAAATGTCTTTTGTCTTTTTGTCCTTTTTCCTATTATGTCTTTGGTCTTTTTCTTCTAATTAATATTGCTATATGAGTATCAGACAATGTAGATACCACTTTGTGGCAAAAAAAAATCATACAGAAATTTTAGAAATTTCTTAATGATGGTAGGCCTATTTTACCTCAGAAAATATGACAACTCTAAATTTGCATCCACATATTAATATTGCCTAAAACCAAAAGAACTGGCTGCAGTCAACACACCTACAACCTGAGTGGGAGATCCTAACACACTTCTCTCTGTAAGTGATACGGTAAGAGAAAAAAAGCCTCAAAACTGTAAAAGGTTTAAACATTGATACTAATAAACATGATCTGATTGACATATACAAAATTCTGCATCCACACAATTGTAAAATGCACATTTCTATATTAAATAAGTAGTGGGGGAGTTCCAAACAAAATTACACACAACGTGAGACTCTTCTCATAAAGTATAAGATGACTAAAGACATATAATTTTAGGTGTTCATGAAGACATAATAAAACTATATGGGGCAGCCTGGGTGGCTCAGTGGTTTAGTGCCGCCTTCAGCCCAAGGCGTGATCCTGGGGACCTGGGATCGAGTCCCATGTCAGGCTCCCAGCATGGAGCCTGCTTCTCCCTCTGCCTATGTCTCTGCTTCTCTTTCTCTCTCTCTCTCTTTCTCTGTCTCTCATTAATAAATAAATAAAATCTTTAAAAAAAAACTATATGAAGAAGAAAGAAACACATAGGATCCAGGATGATGGTTCATCTAAAGTACAGGAAGAAAGGGAGACAGGTTAGAAAGGCCACAAGGTTAGATGAAGAAAGTCCAGATCCTAGGTCTTATTTGGGGTAATAGTTTTATAAGAGCTTTATATTAAATAAAAAAATTAAACAAAGAAACCTGAGCTGATGGTAGGTCATGAACCAAAACTATGCTTAATCTTCTTTTATGCATCTGAGATCTAGACAGAACCAACAGAAAAGAAATATATTTCCAATCCATGAAAACTAATGAAGGTATAATATCCAAGGAAAGAAGAGAGATTAAGATAAAAATAGACATTATGAAATAAAATAATAACAATGAAAACAATAGAAATGATCAATGGGAGAGAAAAGTGTGTTCTTTCTAGAGATCAATAACAGAGACAATGCTCTGGGGAATCTGATCCAAAAAAAATGAGCAAAAGGGTCAATACTGTGCTAGGACATATACTAAATATGCAATAAATCAGAATTTGTCTCACAAAAAGACTATTCAAATATTCTGGTCTACTGAGTAGATTGGTAGAGAAAAGAGAAAGAAAAAAAGATTTTTTTTTTTTTTGGAGTCAATAATCATAATTCTACCTCAATTGCTCAATAGCTATTTTTTTAAGTGATTTCCAAACATTTTGCTTATCTCTACATGCATACTGGTTTTTACACCTTGGTCTTTAAGTCAGCCTTGATGCCATTGTGGTGACTTTAGAGACCATGAGCCAACTCTCAGTCCCCAAGCATTTGGCTCAGACACAGATGGAAGGAGGGGAAGAAGTTTGGGGATTTATCAGAGGAATTCCAAGTAATCCTTGTTACTATATTTCCTTTTACTTATTTATAATGCAAACAAGAAGTTAAAATCATAATTGCTTTACCTCTGCCCATTAAAATATGCCATTAAAAATCATCTTAATGAATAGATATTACTGTCTGGTGATGACTACTCTGACCCCCTGTCTAACAGGCTCCATTTATGTCTTGTTTGATGGAAGTTCTCTGCATCTGCAAAGCAAAAGGGCAAACTGATTTATGAACAAGACTTATTGTCGCAGAGGCAGATTTGTATAATGAGAAATATATTAAATCTAATGAAGGGAGAGCGTGCCTACCAAGGCAGAAAGTGCGTTGTGATTAAGTGATTCAATATCCCTCAATGGATTAATTTAGACAATGCACTGGGGTACGTAGCCACTGCCAGACCCCTTTGCTCTAATGACAAATGTTAAGCAATGCTGCATACTTGTGCATATGTATTGGCTTTTTAAGGTGTGATGACAAAGTAAGGTGTCACCCTCAGACCTCTACATTAATAAGATGAATCCCAGAGATGCACATGTCCTACAGATAGAGAACCAGGAAAATCTATCAAAAATGTCATCTTTTAATATCTGCTTACAGTAAAGCATTTACTATAAAATAGACACACTCTTACCTTTTCAACCAAGGCCAGCTTACTGTATCTGACAAACACTAAATGCAATCCATGTTAATTCCCTCTCCGGTCCCCAGCAGGGCCCAAGTCAGACACAGGACAATCAGTCATGGGCTGTGGTTTCCAAATAGGAGCATGCCAGCTACTGTTTAATTGTCTACATGTACACACTCAATACAATAAGCGATGTCATTTGCAAGATTTGAAAGCCACAACGAACCTGTCAGGGCCCAGCAGTCACCTTCCTACAGTTTGGAACAAGTCCAGTTTCCAGTTGTGACTACATAAAGCAAAACCCTGTAACCTTCAGTGACAGCACAAAGGGAGCTGAATTCTGCATTACTAACAGCAATGACCCCAACACAATGCTCTTGGGACACACAGGTATGCTCAACCTATATCCCACAGAGGGAAATGAGCCATCTTAGGCTCTCAGTGCCACAGGAAAAAATATTCGGCGCTCTGAGGGTCTGCAGGTAATGGATTAAAAAATTCAACACTTTTTTCACCCTTTTCTTTTTCTCTAGGAGAAAAGTATCTCAAGAGTACTGGCACCAGAATTAAGAAACTAGGAAAAAAATAGCCACTTATGTGGTGTCCAGCAGCCTTAATAAGGAAAAGCAGAATTTCCATCACCTTGGGCATCCATTCTGATGACTCAAGGGCAGAGAGGAATCTAACAAGCCTATGTTCCTCTCTTTATAATAACTGAAAGAAAGAAAGAAAGAAAGAAAGAAAGAAAGAAAGAAAGAAAGAAAGAAAATGTGACTTCTATACGAGGCAGGTGGTGAAAAGAAAAGGCTGTCCCACACACCAAAAGTAAAGGTGAAGAGGTTTCAGCTTCTGTTTTTGGATTCCCCTAGACTATTGGATCCCTCTTGGCCTAATGAAACTATGTGTTTGCTGTGAAGTATATAAACAAGCTGAGGTCAGAATCCTATTCTGCAGCGTACTGTCTATGTGACCCTGGTGGTATTCTCTGTTCTTTAAGGAATGATTATTCCTAATAATTTCATCATATCTGAATTACTTATATTAACATAATTAAAAAAAACACATTTATCTATTAATAAGTCCTCAGTGAGCTTTAAAGAGGGTGGCTTCTTGTACTAAAGAAGCCTTTTTGATGAGATATGGGGTAGGAAAGACATGCAAATGAGGAAGTAGAAGCAGGAAAAGAGATAAATTGCCCTGCATGAGCCAGTTGTAATGGCTTGAGAAGCCTTGGAGAAGATGGTGTAAAGCACACATACTGAAACCACAGGGACCCTGAGGTGAGTCTGCTGTGGAAAGACAGAATTTACAAAGAGGTGACCGGTGACCAGCATACACCATGAATACCACTACATAGGGCTGTAAATAAAAGAGTTTCAGAAACAAGAAGTCCAATAGAATAACTAACAGGTGTTAGGAGTTGCCCAGCAGCATGATTCTTCTTAGGAGCTGGACTGCTTATCCAGAAAGGCTGCTGTTCCTAAGAAGATATGTGTTGATTTGAATAGAAATTTTCATATTTTTCCAAGTCACATTCATTTCCTATTCACCCCAGGAAACTGTAAGTTCACTTCCAGATGTTTCTGAAAGCAAGTTCAGGTGCTAGAGGTTCAAACCCAACAATGTTGGGAGCTTGGTCCCAGGGACTCAGTAAGACCTTTCCCTGTAATCAGATATAGCTACTAACACAATGTATTTTATTTTATTAAAGTTTTTTTATTTATTTGAGAGAGAGAGAGAGAGAGAGAGAGCATGGGGTGGGTAGAGGCAGAGGGAGAGAGAGAATCTCAAGCAGACTCTCCACTAAGAGCCAAGCCCTGCACAGGGCTCCGTCCCAGCACCCTGAGATTCTGACCTGAACCAAAATCAAGTCACTTACTGTGTACCAGACATGATTCTACATGCTTTACATATATTAACTCACTTATTCTTCACCACAACCTTATGAGGTAGACAATTACATTTTACAGGTGAAGAGACTCAGGTACGTAAAGATTAGATAATCTTCCCAAAGACTCAATATTTGGTGGAATGGGATTCAATCTGAGCTGTTTGAATCCAAATGCTGTGCCCTTAAATGCTAGACTAGACTGCCTGTTCATATCTATATTAATATAGGCAGAAAGGGAGATAGGTAAGAATATAGGTTGAGATAGATACATAGATAGAAATAAGACTTAGATAAAGAAATACAAATATAGAACAAATATAGATATTAATATGGGTATAGATACAGAAATACAGACACAGGCAGCAAATAAAAAGAACTAGATTAAAGGGCTACTGAGACAGACCGGAAGTTACCATGTGTTCATTCTCTCAAGAAGCTTGGTCTTACATTTGAGACTTTGTGTTTGTATTTGTTTCCATTTTTGTACATATGAACACACCAAAAAAAAGTTTTTTCAGGATATGATGTCTCATAAGATATGATTAGATCTGAAAATGGTAGAATTTGGAGATGAGAGGATTAGGGAAGTTTCTTCTGGCTACGATGGAGTGGCCAGACTTTCTCTGCTGCTGTTAACAACTAGAAAATTGGACAAAATCTATGAAACAAGAGTTTTTAAATGTTGAACAACAGATGACACAAAACAGTGACCCCTTAGAGAGCAAAAGCACACAAGGTGAGTTTTCTAAGCACCCCAGCTTTGTTCCAACAGGTACTTTATGGTGTAAGTCAGGGAAGGGAAGCTCACACAGAGCACAATAGTGTCCAGGGACACTGAGGCAGCTGAAAAATTATGGGATAGAGTACTAACAAGAAGGAAGCTACAAAGAAAGAGATCCAGAAAATTGCCCACAGGTTCCCCATAAGTCTGTTGCTGAGAACTGAGCTGTGTTCGTGCAGGTAAAACTCCATGAGGCAGGACAAAGAATTGCATTTAACTTCTCATCTGTCAGAATAAAGAGGCCTCATTGAACACCAGGTTATTCAGGAGATCTGATCAGGTCTGGGTAGGAGTAAGTACTACACTTTGGCCCTTAACAAATTTATAGACCAGTATAAAAATGTATTAGGTTGATCTGTAAATAGCTTACCTCTCTGCCAACATAAACTGAAGTTATTTAGAGGAACAACAACAAAATCCAGATACTCAACAACATAAAAATAGCCAGCATACATTTTGCAAAAATAACCATGCATGCAAAAAAAAAAAAAAACAAGAAAATTTGACCCATAACTAGAAGAAAAACTGACCAATAGAAACAGCCTCAGCAATGGCCATGATAATGGAATAAGCAGACAAGAACTTTAAAATCATTATTAGAAATATGATTAAAGACAGAGAGAAAAACATCATGAACATAAGGAGAAAAAAATTACATTTTTAAAATGGAACTTCTATAGCTAAAAAATACAATGAAATGAAAAATTCATTTGAATGAGATTAAAAGCAGGTTAGACACTGCAGAAGAAACAACCAGTAAATCTAAAGACATAGTAATAAAAACTATCAAATTGGCAAAAGACAAAAAGAACAAATGAAACACATACACACAAGAGCGAACTATATGGCTATATTAAGTGCATCACATTTATGTAATTGTAATTTCTATGAAATAGAAAGAGAAAAGAGGGGGCAGGGACAGAAATAAATAAAGACATAGAAACAATTTTTAAAAGGTCCATATGGTTTCCGAATTTGAGAAAGTGATATTTGATGAAAACTTTTGATGAAGTTCAATAAACTCCAAGCAAGATAAACACAAAGAAACCAACATATACCAAGAGACATCAAAATCTTAGGCAGCCCCAGTGGCTCAGCAGTTTAGTGCCGCCTTTAGCCCAGGGTGTAATTCTGGAGACCAGGGTCGAGTCCCATGTCAGAATCCCTGCAGGGAGCCTGCTTCTCCTTCTGCCTGTGTCTCTGCCTCTCTCTGTGTGTCTCTCATGAATAAATAAAATCTTTAAAAAAAAATCTAGTGACAAAAAAGTAGTAAAAAAAAAATCATAAAGGAAGAAAAATAGAGAAGAGCCAAAATAAGAAATACCACTGAGTTCCTGTTGAAAAAATGCAAGTCAAAGAAAATGGGGTACTTAATATATGTAGACAAAAAATGTCTGACAGCAATAGCACCAAAGCCATTATCAGCAGAAATTCCTTATAAACTCCGTGGAATATTCAAAATACAGTGATTCATGATATTTATATTATGTACATTATACGACTTATATTCTACTTTTATTGTCTATATACTAATGAAACACTAAAAATAGAAAGGAATAGTGATCGTTATATACAACAACATGCAAAATTTCAAAAACATTATGCTGAACAAAAGAAACTGACACACAAAAAAGTATATACTGTACAAAATTCTAAAAAAGACTAATTTATAGGAACAGCAAACAAATCCAGATTTGCTCAGGGTCGAGACTAGTGTGGGAATTAACTGCAAAGTAGCCCCACAGAACATTTTGGAGTAATGGAAATGTTCTGTATTGATTTGTGTGGTGGTTGGTTACATGGATGTAGACATTTGTCAAAACTCATTGCGCTGGATGCTTAAAATTGGGTCATTTTGTTGTATGCAAATTATACTCAATCAAGTTGATTTTTTTTTTTTAAGTTCCTAGGAGATCTTTAACTGCCATCTCCCCCACTCTCCCTTTTTCAGCGGGGAAGCTGGAGACCAAAGAGATTAAATAATTTATCCAATGTCACATTGCCACGTTAAGCACAGCTTAGAGTGGTGTTTAAAACCTGAATGTAGAGCCCATTCCTCTTTACAGCCAGAACAAGAGAAAAAGGAGGGAAAATGGAGTGATTATCCTGGAAAATAAATGTATCACAAAAGGGAATGAAAAAGCCCTGGATTCTGTTTGTTGGGGTGGCAGAAACAACTTTTGGGGGCAGTAGTTATAGGTATGAAGAGTTTTGTTAGACCAGTTTGCCTCACAATGTCTTCACCAATTAACTCCTCGTGCTGGCTTTCCTTCCCTACGTCCCAAAAAGATCCCACCAAAAGTGTCCTTTCTACGGAGACAGACGGTCTTTACACTCAGAGTCATTTATTTTATTACGTGCTAAAATATTTGAGTGCAGTATATCGGTGTTTTCAACTTTCTTTAAAATGATTTGGCAAAATCAAATAATACACATATGTTTACACACATATATCTCTACATATGTGAAGAGGAGAAAGAGGAAGGATGAAAATGAGGAAAGAGATGTGAAGAGAATCGTAAATAGAATATTGGAAGTGGCCAGGGTCAGGGCAGGAAGAGAAGAACCAGCAGAAGGTAGTTTATTTGTTAGAACCTCACACTCCTTGCAGAAGAAGAAAAGGGTAGAAAGAGTTTAAGGTGAAGGATGGAGGGAAGAAAAGAGAGGGGTGGGTGTGTGGGGGGGATGGAGGGGAGAAAGATAGAAAACTAGGGAGGGGGGAGCACACTCCTTGCAGAAGTGCAAAGCTGTCCTCCTCCTTGTAGGCATTGCACACACCATTCTTCCTATAAATAGTGGCAGAGGCATGGTGTGATCAGATGAAATGCTCTATTTTCCAGGCAGAGATGTGCCTGTACCCTTAAACTGCAGAATCACTGAGGGCCACATCTGTGCTCTTCTTGGAGTAATTAAAGAAAGGCTTTGGTGCTTTCCCAGATAGGCTCAGAAAATGCTCAACTCCCCGACTCAGATGAGTGTACCCTTTTTTGGATGTCTTCAGTGGTGGGAAGCCCCAGTGCTACCTGCAAGAGCCAGGGTCCCACCTCTCACCACCTGTGGGTGGCTGGTGGGTCTCAGGGAACAGCCAGGCCCAGTGCGAGGGGCTGGCCCTGCCCATCACCTTCCTCCCCCCTCTCCACCCCAGCTCGCCCCGACCCAACCAGCTCCCTTCCTGGGAAACAGAATAAAACAAAAGTCCTCTTAAACAATAGAGCTGTCGGGGAGAGTCCAGAAAACGAAGGCTAGAGAGGCCAAACATTGATAAACTTAATTAAATTTCTAATGAAACCAGACACAGCCTGTAGTGATTACTCTGTGTAACTGAGACTAATATTCCAATTAGGCTAATTCATCCCCTGATGCTCTAAACATAGTTATGGGCTCAATCCATATTTCTTCCCTCTTGTCAACAATAGATACCCATTATTTTAGGAGCTCCAGTCTCAAGTATAAAAGCGGGGGCCCTCGATCTCCTCCGAGCGGTCTGTGCCCGGCTCAGGGCTGCCGGTGCCTTCAGGCCAGCAGGGTGGGTTTTCTCTTGCCTCCCTTTTTGGAAACACCAGAATCTTTTTGCTGCTCTCAAAAGCCCCATTTCAGATACCCTTAATCTTGTTTTCCTTCTCACTGCCAAGCTAATCCTCCTCCAAAATATAAAAATAAAATAAAAATGTGGCAGAGAAAGGGTTTCATTCTTTCCACTGCCTCAAAGTGGAGACAAACGGCTGTGTACCTTGCCTGTTTCCTAATGCAGTGGAGCCAAGGGTACTCATCGGGTACTCATCAGAAAGCACCCCTGTCCTCATGGGGTGCCCCAGGCATAGGCCACGGCACTGGCAGCAACCAGACAGGGCACAGTGAGCCCCTGTGACAGGTAAGCGTGGGCCGGGGCCACCTGCGTCTGCATCCCTGCTGCTCCATGTACGACTGGAGAAATTACTCAGTATTTCAGAGCCTATAATCTTTCATGTGTAAAATGAAAACATAAAAGTCCTCTCAGGTTCTGTTGGATGGGCTAAATGAGACAAAATAACAACTTTTTGTTGCTTGTTATAGAACTAGGATAGCAAAAAGCACTTTACGTACATCATTGCATTTAATCCTCTTAAAACCTCTATGAGAAAAGAAATCATGGCTTTAGAAAGGGAAGACCAAGTTCACCGGCAGACCCAAGATGAGAACTTGAGTCTATCTGCTCGTCCCCTCAGCCACCACCTTCCAGATCCATTCCATTACTGGAAAGGCCCAAACCACAGGCCATCTTTAAAAGCACTTTCATTACCTTCAGTTAAATACATTTACTTGAACTGATCGTTTTGAAGTTGTCAAGCAGGAATCTTCCTCCATATGCTTTAATGAGTACATAAAAGTCATTTGTAATGAGCACATTGTTTATATGTCAAAGGTATTACGAAGTGCTTGAAAATAGTTTGTTTTCTTAATTAGATTAAACAGGCTTCCTGCAATCTTCCTTACTTTATTGATTTACTTAATGAACCTTTTTTTTCATAGATAGGACAAATGTAAATTTCAGCCTGGCCTGTGAACAAATTATCTGAAATTCCGAATCGGTAGGGCCTTAATTAATGAGGCTTTACTCTATATCACCAGTGAGGCACAAAGATTTATTACGTTAAAATAGTCATAATGAGAACAATTCTCCACATGTGGCTGAGGAAGATGGCCTTGCTCAGGTCACCGCAGAAGGAATGGCTTCCCTCCCGCCTCCACCCGGGCTACGCGTGGTGGCTGCCACACTGTCACATAAGGGCTCAGTCAGAAGCAACATGCATGAGCCAGGAATCAAAAGATACGAGCAATAAGGAAGGCGCTTCGAGAAAGATAGGTTAAAGGAAGCGGGGCACCAAGAGTAAATCCTGGCAAGTGTTGTGTCTTGATCACAACAAGAAGTGGAGCTCATGGAGCTCAGTGTTTCTGGCTGCAGAGTGAAACCCTAAAGTAAAAGGGAAAGTGTAGCAGGTTCAGACCCGCAGGTGGTTGGAAGCCAAGGCAAGGAATACAGCCCTTGAGATTTTTAGATGAGGGTAACTGAAGTAAGGCTTCAGCTAAGGGGTAGAAACATGAAGACGGAATTACGAGGCTGCCCCAACTGCAGTTGTTCCCATGAGCAGCCACCTGGGGCTTCTGTGGTTCCAAACTATCAACCCCACTGGGGAAGCATCACCTTCTGGGGAACCTCGGAGGCCCCTGGAGCAGGTCCAAATGAGGTGGACATCCGAGACGTCAGCCACTCACTTCTCCTCACCTCGAGGACATTGATTGTCTAAGAGCTAAGCCAGACCATGCCCCAGGATACTGGTAGTGAAGACTGCTAGTCCAGTTATTCAGAGAAGGAAAAAGCTCCATAAAAAGACAGTCATCATTTAATACCCACCATTCCTGGACTGTTTTCTTTGTGCCTGGTGATGTGCTAAGTATCTTACAAGGATTATTTAAGCCCCACCTTCACCCAAATGTATAAATCTTACTAAACCATTTTACGCAGAGAAAATTGAAATTTAGAAATGTCAACTCCCCCTCACTCCCACCCCAGGGCCACACTAGCGGCAAGCGGCAGAGCTGGAATGGATCTGGCTGAAGGCTGACACCAGCACCCAAGTGAAACAACACAGTGATGTGCTACTGAGAGAGAAGGGGTCTGGAAATCCACCACCCTCAAGTACAGTTAGGGAGCCATGAGGACTTCAGGAAGGTAGAGCATCAAAGGAAGGCTTCCATGGGCCTCAGGCAACTATGGTCAAGGGAGTCATAAGTGCCAGCCACTGGTTTGACCCGAAGTTAAAGGTTTGACCTAATGTGGCAAACGGTTGTTTGTCTCAGGGCAGGACCCTGTGTCCATAGGAAGGCAGACCTAGACTCCATGGCTGAAGCAGGGAACTGTTGCCTGGGTCCCATTCATTTTGCAGATACCAACGGGACCAATGGGATCCCGGGAATTCCCAATAGGTGGCGCCGGAGGGCCTCTTTCTGCCCGTGGGAAATGAGCTGTCCAGGCCATTACCGATGTAAAACTTCACCATCCTTTATAGTAATAAATTGCTTTATTGGAGGTAGTGGTGGAAAACTTGAGTGCCAGTGGCTCTCAGGCCTAGGCTCAAATTCTCGTTCTGCCAGGATTCATTAGCTGTGCGATACTAGACAAGTACCTTCACCTCTTAACACTCTGTATTCCACTTTAAAATAGTGAGACCAAAAATAACAGTCGACTTCATAAAGTTGTCCTAAAGATTAAAATAAATCATGTATACAAAATGCTTAGCCAAGTGCCTGGTACACAGTGCTCATAAATGCTAGCTATAACAATTATTTATGCTTTTAAAAACTCTTTCACATTCACGGTTTCATCTGAATTGGGGAAATCCGGTAGCGGGCTCAGCATACAAATATGAGAGCATGTAGAAGACATCAGAATTTTCTTGGCTCTGTCTCTGTTCAGTTTTTTCAGTAAGTGATATTTCCAAACGGAGCTGGCAAGCCAGGAAATAGCGTGCCAGTGACCATTTACTGTTTCCCCTGCCCAGGTGGAAAAAGACAACAGTGAGGACATTATTCATTGAACTTTAAAGTGTTTTTTGTTGTTGTTGTTGTTGTTTTTAACCGCTAAGCACAATAACCTTATGTTCCAAGTCATCTCTTGGCATCGATGCTGATTAAACACAAGGGAGCAAACCCATGCTGGCCTTTAGGAATTCTGATTCCTTACCTTCTCAGTACTTACAACTTAGCAGGATTTAGAGCAAGTCCTTGTCTGTTGGCTTGTCTGTTGACACAAATAACTGACTTGTGTTGTTGCTATTTTAAGGTAAACATGTACTGTCTCCTCAACATATTGTAAACTCCTTGAGGACTAAAACTTTGACTTTCCACTCTCTTCTTTATCCCTAGAGCATCTAGAATGGTGCTGTGTGCATTAAAAAGTGCACAATAAATATGTATTGATTCATTAATAGAGAGACTCAATCTTCAGAAAACAGATGCAATTTCAATGAGGTGGAAGGCATCTGTGAACTCTTTGTTTACCCATCTCTAATAGCTCCAGGTAATCGGTGTGTCTAATTAAGAATTTTATGGGAATAAACAGGAATAATTGGAGTGCTTTCCCAATGCCTAGCCCAATGGTACGAGAGAATAATGTCCTGCCAAAGATGCCTGGCCAGCATGGCACTAGGGCCCTCCAGGCCCAGAACACTTAAGTGTTGATTCAAGCCCAGTGACTTCTCTGTGACTCAGAGCAACCACCACCCTGGCTCAGAAGAGAGAAAATGCTGTCAAGTGCTGACCAAAAAAGCAGTTCCAGGAATCTTCCAGGATGAGATGTGACTGTCACAATCAGTGACTCAAAAAGCAATCAAATCTCTTTGCCAGGATATGGGTTTCAAAGAGCTGACTGCAGTATGGAAGAATAGACGGGCATTGGGAACCCCTTCTAAGGCCAACATCACAATTGTATTATGTCCCTGTCTACTGTAGACTAGGGAAGAGACTGATACCAAAACTGAAGCATCAAATAAAATTAAGCACCTGAGAGTTGAAACTTTTAAAAGAGCCATTTGGCAACTTCTATCACTTGCTTGTTGACAGTGTAAACTTTGCCTGGCAAGTTGAAAAGCTATACCAAACACAAACCTTATCTCTGACAATTAGAAGCACTTAAATAAGCTAATGTAATCAATTATGTCTTTTAATTTTCCAGACAGCATTTACAGGGTTTAATTTTCTGCTGCTACACCTTCCAAATTATCTTCAGGTGGTGTTCAGAATCTAATGGGAGGATATATTGTGGTTGCATCGATATTATCTTTGCCGAATTCCCCATATACCGTTCTCTCCTCCCCCCACCAACACCCTCTGTATCCCAGACCTAGAGGTGAAATGATTGTAAAGAAGAAAAGTCGGGACACCCGGGTGGCTCAGTGGTTTAGCCCCACCTTCGGCCCAGGGCCTGATCTTGGAGACCCGGGATCAAGTCCCACATCAGGCTCCCTCATGGAGCCTGCTTCTCCCTCTGCCTGTGTCTCTGCCTCTCTCTGTGTCTCTCTCATGAATAAATAAATAAAATCTTAAAAAAAGAAAAGGAGAAGAAGAAAAGTCATAAGAGGTTTACTTAATTTCTTATTTTACAACATTTATGTCATCCTCTTGTCACTTTTCCTATATAAAAATCAGTTGCAGTTATGATAGAATCCAAATACAGAAAGATACAGTTCAAAGGGAACATATGATACAAAAAAAGAAAAAAAGAAGAAAGGAAGGAAAAATTAGATGACTGGATCTCTTTCTCTCTCTCTCTCTCTCTCTCTCTCTTTTTTTTTTTTTAAGATTTTACCCATTTATTCATGAGAGACACAGAGAGAAAGGCAGAGACATGGGCAGAGGGAGAAGCAGGCTCCCTGCAAGGAATGTAATGCAGGACTTGATCCCAGGACCCCGGGACCACGACCTGAGCCAGGGGCAGACACCCAACCACTGAGCCACCCAGGTGCCCCTGGATCTCTTATCTTGAGCCGATATCATTTGAAAAGAAAGTTCCCTGGTAAAAAAAAATAATAATAATAATAATAAGATAGAGGACATCAGTCAGCATAAAGCAGACATATTGACCTATTTGATGTCTTTGAGTGAACCCTTAAAGTACTAATACCAATTAGATGATGGTATTGAAAGTATCATAATAGCTTAGGAATTTAACATAGAATGTGGATAAAGGACAATGGTCTCCCCACAAAAGAAGAATTACTTCTTAACTGAGGTACAAGATCCACAAATAATTCTCCCCTTCTATCTGGAAAGCACTAGAGTCCACATATAATGAACAGTGGTGCTTTCCTATGTATCATTGGAGATAAGCTACCATATAAAAGTCAGACCAGCTATCCTCTTAGAAAACTGCAACCAGATGGAGTTGGAATGGTAGAAATCTGTGGTAACTTAAAAAGCCTTAAATAAAGGAAAGGAAACAGAATTCATCGGTGCTTTTTCCAGTTCTCTCCATGGACTGCAAAGACTCATATATTTGACATATGTAAATATTTCAGTCCACCCAAAAGATATTTTATCAAGCAAGAGTTAGAGCCCTCACCCATCACAGTCAGTCTGTATCATCTGCAGAAAATGTTTCACCTGGCTTTGTCAAACTAAATTAGTTATCAGGAGGTAGTTTGACAAAACTTGGAAGCAACCAAGAGGTCCCTTAGTAAGTGAGTAAATTTAAAACTGCTGGTACATCCAGACAATGGAATATTATTCAGCACTAAAAATAAATGAGTTTTAAAAAGCCATGAAAATGGAAGAAATTTAAATGCATATCACTAAGTGAAAGAAGCCAATCTGGACAAATCCATACTTTACGATTCCAACTATGTGGCATTCTAAAAATGGCAAAATTGCAGACAGTAATATCAGTGGATGTCAGTGTTGAGGACGAGGGAATGGATGCATAGGCAGAGCACAGAGGATTTTTAGGGCATTAAAACTCTCTGTACAATACTATAATGATGGATGCATATCATTATTCATTTGTCCAAACTCATGAAATGTACAACACAGAGAATAAGCCCTAAGGTAAACTATGGACTCTGGATGGTTAAAATGTGCCAGTGCGGGTTCATCAACTATAACAACTGTACCATTCTGGTCTGAGATATTGATAATGGGGGAGGCTGTGCTTGTGTGAGGGCAAGAAGTTATATGGAAAAATCTCTGTACCTTCTCAATTTTGCTGTAAACCTAAAACTACTCTTTTAAAAAAGTCCTAAAAAAATAAAAAGTTAGTGTGTTAACTTAAATTGCCTGGCATCTTGACAGCAAATAGGGAATGTCCTAAAGAGAAAACTTCAGAGCTCAATTTAAAATAGCTGAAATGAGGGGCATCTCAGTGGCTCAGTCGGTTAAGCACCTGACTCTTGGTTTCAGCTCAGGTCATGACCTTGGGGTCATGAGATGGAGCGCTGAGTCGGCTCCACACTGAGCATGGAGCATGGAGCCCTCTTAAGATTCTCTCTCTCCCTCTGCCCCACCCCCAAATTCTCTCTCTCTCTCTCTCTCATAAGAAAAAAAAAATAGCTAAAAGGAAAAGGGAGTCCAAAAACCTGAGTCTGGTATCATTTTGCCAGTCCTAATCATGTGACCCTGGAAAGTTACTCCAACCATTCTGGAGTAAGAACTCTTCCGGCTCATGGGTCAATGAATCACAGGGATCCTGATCACTGAAAATGTATTGTCCATTTTCCAAATTAATTGTTGTCTTTGTTTTCATTGAAGCCAGTCTCTTTTTTTTTAGTTTGATTAGTGACAGCCCATCTCCCAGAGTCCTGTCTCCTTCTCAATATGCTGATGAAATCAAGTTTCTGAATTAATGGTGGAACACTAGACAGCTATCCCAAAGTCACGCTGAAGGAGTTCACAAGAAATCCCAGGACGAAACAAACAGAAAACAGCTAAAAGTCTCAGGGAACCAGCTGAATTAGGCAGGGAAGTGTAGGAGACGTTTAATGTAAGTTATACATTATATGACATATATAATGCTCTGGTCTGAATATGTTCCCCCAAATTCACACCTCAAAATGATTGCATTAGGAAATGGGCTTTAGGAGATGATTAGGTCATGCAGATGGAGCCCTCATGAATGGATTATCACCCTTAGAGACCCCAGAGAGGTCTTTCTCCCTTTTGCCATGTGAGAACACAGCAAGAGGGCGTCAGCTATGACCTGGGAAGAAAACTCTCACCAGAATGCAGCCAGGCTGGCACTTTGAACTTGGACTTCTCAGGCTCCAGAACTATGAGAAATAAATTTCTTTTGTTAGTTAGCTACCCAGTCTGTGGTAGTTGGTGATAGGAAACCAAACAGGCTATGACCAACATAATTTTATATATTTAATATATATAATTTTTTAAAGATAATATGTATTTCATATATTTGAAATCCATATTTGAAATATTTCATATTTATGAAGTCTAAAAATTGAGAAAAAAATCATTTATTCCACCCATTATCACTACTTAACATTTTGCTATATATCCATAATCTTTTTGCTATGCAGAGATATAGATGCTTTTTTAAAAAATACACTGGAATCTACTCTATTGACTGTTTTTTTCTCTTAGTAACATCATAAGCATTTTCCGATAGCTTTAAAAAATTCCTTGAGATCATTATTTTTAATGATTGCACAGTACTCTGGATATAGATGTACCATAATTTATTTAACCAACCCCCTATTGTTTGACATTTGGGTTATTTCTACTGTTTGCTATTATTTTTTTAAATGCCATGAAAAAATATCATTATACATAAATCCTTGAGTACATCTCTGATTATTGCCTTAAGATAAATTCCCAGGCATGGAATTTCTGGGTCAAAGGGTAGGCATGTGCTAAGGCCATTGATATATATTGCCAAATTACTCTCAGAGAAGCTTATTCATGATTACAAGCCCATCAGTTATGTAGAAAACTGCTGAGGAATTTTGATAAATGCTCAGAGCAGATAAAGAACCCCAGACACATATTAGAGAAGAAATGCATTATTTTAAATGGCCTGCAACACATACCACTTACCTTATTCTCACTTGGAATTAATTCCAGGGAAACCTGGTTTCAGGTACATTATTTTAGTGGGTGGCTTAAACACCAATACCGGTGGATTATCAAAAAAGATAGTCTGAATTATGGGAGACTCTGAAAGTGCATTAGTTATCACTTATGATTTTGTGCCTTGAATTTTTCCTTCCACGAACATATTTTGCTTTTATAATGAAAATCGAATGAAAAATACCTTTTAATTTGCTAACAATATTCTATAGCTAAATTTATAGAACTAAATCTAGTCCAGAAAATGAGGTATATCTGTTTACATGTAAAAAGCCAGGGTCAAAGCAGTACCTTGCAACTTATTTTATCTCTCAACTGCTTTGGATGGCAGAAACAAACTAATGTTAACATTCTCATTGTCCAAGGAGAGAAACTGAAACCTGGAGATGCAAACTGACTTTGCTAGAATCATCGCAGATAGTGGAATCACCACAAAGTCTGATTTCTTTATTGTAGTAGGGTATCTGATGATACTTTAAAAAAAAAAAAAAAAAAACTCAGAACCCAAAACCTAGCAATACCTGTGTTACACACATTTAACAGAGAAAGGTCTTTTGCAAGGTGACGGACAGCTGGCAGGAGCAGATGGCTGGGGGGAGAAATGTTCCAGCCAGGGACTCTGAAGGACAGATGGGTCGCAATGCCCTGAGTCACTCTACCACATGCTCAGGGGTCCACAGGCTCTAGGAGCTTTGAAGAGGTTGTTGCTGTCAGCTGGCCTGGGGTTTGTTATTGTAGAACAATGGAGACCCCAAAAGCAGAAAGCAGAGTTATTATTGGCTAGAAATGGGCTGTCTAATTGGAAATGGACCTTGTTCTCTAGCAAGATCCTAAGAAACATAATTCAATTAGAGGTTGATATAACTTTGATCACAATGCTGCTTTTGCATAAGTGTATCACTGTCCATTTCTGCATGTCAAAATCCCAGCTATTTCTCCATGTTCACCTCAAACACTGTCTCTTCCCAGATTCCCCAGCCAGAAGTCATCTCTGCTGTCCCTGGCCTCTCAAAGCCCTTCACCTCTATCTCTCATTATACTTAATATTTTCTATCTTGTATTAAAATGACTTATGCATGGGGTGCCAGGGTGGCTCAACTGGTTAAGTGTCCGACTCTTGGTTTTGGCTTAAGTCATGATCTCAGGGTCATGAGATCAAGTCCCAAGCTGGATTCCATTCTGGGCATGGAACCTGCTTAAGATATTCTCTCTCTCTCTCTCTCTCTCTCTCTCTCTCTCCTTCTGCCCCTGTTACCCACTTGTTCTCTCTAAGAAAAAATAAATAAAAATAAAATGACTTACACATGCATCCTATCTTGGCCTCAGTGAGCTGGCAGTCCAGCTAAGGAGAGTGCTGTAAACTTCGTCACACACGCCCTACTGCATTTTGCATAATACATTGGAACAAAAACTTTTCAATAATTGTTTAAGAAATACCTGAAAGAATGACACTGTATTATGTAGTCATTTCCTGCCAATTCTATTAAGTAGCTCAGATGCTAATCACCAACTCTCTCAGACTTTTAAAAGTTGCCTCATGGGCCAGAGGGGAATTATTATCACAACATAGATTTCTTCTAAAATACAAAGCTTAATTAGTCTAGCTTTACTTGTTTTTATTTTAAAAGGGACACCAAAGGGAAAGATGAGAAGTGATTGATAGCACATTGCACTAATAAATTCACCATTCTGTGAAGTTTTCCTCATCTGGTTTTCAAACAGCCAGATTTTTAGCATTATAAATATTAATGAAGTTTTCCATACTTGTCCAGGAGGGCTCAAGTGTGGTATCTCAGCTTAGAGACAGTCTTAACGGTAAAAATAAAGATACTGCCCATGTCAAAATGGGTATGCCTCTTCTAGAAACAGCTGTTACTATCCACCCCGTCTCTTTGGTAGGACTAGCTTCCCAGTGGCTTAGCAAAGCTTTATGCCTTCAGCTGAAGCCAAAAAGCTGGGTAGATATCTAGAAAGACCGTCTACAAAGCAATATTTCATTTTCAAATCACAAGATATCTTTGAATATTCTTTAAGTAAAAATGTTTCAGTCTATTATTGAAAATGACCTGTGATTGGAAAGGGAAACATCCAGAGCCTATTAAGCACCTGGTCAAGCATTCAGCTGATTGGAGCACGCAGAGAGAGGACTGGCAAAAGCAGCAGTCCTCAAAATGCGTGCAACCACATTCATGATGGGCTAGAAGAAACGCATTTGTAGTACTATACTTGCGGGGTGGTGGGGCCAGAGCCATTAGATTAGCACCCAGGAGATGTCAGCACAGAGCTGGGACAGTTGGGTCCAGTGTGGGCAAAAAGCTGAGCAGGGGCTTTCTGTAAGGGAAAAGGTGTTTTGTTTGGTTTCGTATTTTGGTAGCTCTCCTTTGCAGCAATAATCGTGTATGGGCAAGATAGCTGTGTAACACAGAATAGAACCAATCAAACAAACACATTTTACACGGTGAACACTCAGAGGGCTGAGTATGAAGATTTGGGAAAATTGCTAAAGCCACTGGAGCCCTGGTCAGAAAACCAGTTAAATACAGCATCTCTTGTAGCATTAAGGAAGAGCTACTCTGTAGCCACAGTCCTGTGTGCACTGAGAAAAAGCCTTGTGGCTTAAAGAAACGAAGAGCTGGGATTCAGGAGATATGGGTTCAATTCCTAGTTCTGTTACCAACCAATAGGAATACATCCTCATCCTCTAAAGCAAGTCTTTGTGAGTTAGGAGTTTGTTACAGGAGAAGATCCAAGAAGCTGGCTGAGTGTGCCAGCTGTCCCTTACAAGCCCAAGCGCATTATAACTGAAAGTATTATTACTGAAATAATCTCTGAGAGCTGATTTATGATTCCAGGTTTTCCTTAGTTCCTTTGCTAGAAAATGGTAAAATTGGTTATAACTACAGCTGCCCAGACAACTGTAATCAGAACAATGTTTTCTCTGAAATAACAATGGGAAAGGTAGTTTGATATTGAAAGGAAACTTGTTGGTGCTGCCAATATAATAATACAGCTCTCATTTCTTGATCCAAAGGTTTTCAGACTCTAGTTGATGAAACTCTATGGTTTCGGGGAAACTTGCCAAAATTATGGGGTAGAAGCTTCTAGAAATTGCTGATTTTTTCCACACAGTAAATTTTAGGGAAAGTGTACAACCAATTTTTAAAAATACTTCATGGATTTGAATGACTATATGCTTCTGTAAGTATACATGTGAACACCCTCATTATTTATATTGTAAAAACCCAATGTAATTTTAGTTATTTTTTTATTTACATCACCTGTCATGGAATAAGAGCAGTGCATTAGAGATTCTTACTACTAGAACATCTGTCAAGTTCTCATTTATTTACTGTCATTTTAGCCTTAAATACTTTGATGCCGTGTTTGTTAGTATGAAGAGATTAATAAGTTTTTTTTTTTTTTTAATAAGTTTTATTCTCAAGGTAGGGTATACCCTTTACGAATACAAACTATTTATTTTGGTTTTATGTAGTGCTTTTTTGTTTGTTTGTTTTAAATTCACTCTTCTCTAATGTAGTTACCACTCCCGGTTTTTGTCACCATTGCTTATTTTGGTTTGGGTGTCAGTCTTTGTTGTCTGTTTTCTACATGCACGTATTCATCTGCCTAGAGTGACTGTGCCTCTTGATTTATATTTGAATTTGTGGAGTTATTTTATTTTAATCTGCCCCTCCTGTAACCTGAGACATTTGGTTTTATGAAGTGGATTTATTCCATTTACAGTGTTTTATAAGAAACATGTTGAGTTTCCACTTTTTATCTTATGTTGCTGTTGCTGTACTTCTCTCATTTGCTATCTTTTCCTCACGGTCTGTATTTTCTTCATGTTAATTTCTTGCTCCATTCTGATCATTTCAAAGACTTGTCAGTATCTTTTTCACGTTCTTTATAACTTTAAATTATATGCTGCAACCTCTATTTATTGACTTATCAACTCTGTGCAGGGTCTTTTGACTTCCAACTATGAAAGACAGGAAATAAGCACACCCTCTTATATTTCAACTTCCCCCTCTTCTTTGTCTTCCTGCAGATTTTCTGGTTATGTTATTATCACTTTACATGGTCAAGGTTTATATCAGTTACATCCCCTTCTGTTACCAAAACCCCCATAGCTTTTTTTTAAACTTCCTTATGTATTTAAATGAATTCATTGTTTACCTCCAGATTTTTCATACTGCTGCTTCCCCATCCCTGAATCCTTTATCTAAAATAATTTCATTTAGTTGGCTGCTGGTTTCCATCATGAAGTAATTATTTCCAAAGGGTTTATGAACATTACACTTCTCAGTTACTTGCATGTTTAGGAATGCCTTTCTTTTTTTACTCAAAGGACAAGTTAGTATGGAATACAATGCTTAGGTTTCCTTTGTACTCCTCTGGACATTTATCCATTCCATTTTTAAAATTAAATGACTAAAGTAAACTAGACTCAACTCATATCTTCTCCCTTGCTCCTTCTCCCTGGATTTCTATAGGATTTCTCCTTCCTTTGAAGTTTACTAAATTCATTAGGCTACATCTCTATGTCCATTGTTCTACATTATTTTTCTTCTTTTGAAACAATACACCTTTTAGGACAATGGATCCTTGGATGTTTTATTAAATGTGTATTTTTTTCTCTTATTAAAAAGGATTATTAACATTGAATTTTACTCCATCTCACATACCTGTTTTCATCTTTGGAATCATCTTTATCTTTTGGTTCTTCATTTGTGACCTTCCCAAGCACATTCCCCACATCCCTGACTCGATCTATTCTGTTTACTGCGTCCAGCATGGATGGTTCTCCAATCTGGTAAAATGTTGATGGTAATTTTCAGTTCCTTTCCTAAGTTCTGCTGTCCACTGTTTTTTGTTTTTGTTTTTGTTTTGTTTTTTTGTACTTTATCTTTGATTTTTTTAATTTTTATTTTTTTAAAGATTTTATTTATTTATTCATGAGAGACCCAGAGAGAGAGAGAGAGGCAGAGACACAGGCAGAGGGACAAGCAGGCTCCACGCAGGGAGCCCAATGTGAGACTCGATCCCAGGACTCCAGGATCAGGCCCTGGGCTGAAGGCAGGCGCTAAACTGCTGAGCCACCCGGGCTGCCCCTATATTTGAATTCTTATATACATTTATGTCAGTATTTTCCTTTTTCTTTCTCTCTAGAATAAAAACATACTAGCTCTATAATCCTCAGCAAGCCAATTGCATAAGAAAACAGTTTTCTTGTCCCTGTCATAAAAGACAGTGGTATCTCCCTACCTAACTACAGACTTGTTATGAATATCAAAAAAAAAGATGTCCAAAACACTTGTTAACCTATAAGATACTTTACAAACATAATCTATTATCCATAAATGGCACATCAAACCACACAGTAGTACATTTGTTCATAACCACTACAAAGGTTACTGTTACAACTGCTGTCACTACTAGCCACCATTTACTGAAAACTTAAGTACCATGAGACATATTTATCACAAAGGTCATTTAATCTTACTAATAACACAATGAAACCAGTATTGGGATGTATACAGTGCATGTTTTATAAATGGGATTACTGAGACAGAGACTTGAGCTATTTTACACAAGGTCATAGAATTTGTAAATAACAGAACAGGGATTCAAATGAATGTGTCTGATACTAAGTTCATGTTCTTTCCATTATTCTAAGCACAGATAAAGAGAAGCAAACAAACAAAAATTTAATTTCAAATTCTATATCCATCATAACACCCTCTAGTAATCTCAAATTTCTTAATTGACATTTATCCTTGTACTCTAGGTCTTGTTTTAATAGACTTTATGTTTTATTTATTTATTTTTTAAAGATTTTATTTTTTATTTATTCATGAGAGACACAGAGTGAGAGAGAGAGGCAGAGACACAGGCAGAGGGAGAAGCAGGCCCCATGCAGGGAGCCCGATGTGGGACTCAATTCCGAGTCTCCAGGATCACACCCCGGCCTGCAGGCAGCACTAAACCGCTGTGCCACCAGGGCTGCCCTAGACTTTATGTTTTAAAGCAGTTTTAGGCTTTCAGAGAAATTAAGAGAAAAGTATAGAGATTTCCCATCTATCTACTCCTGCCTCCACTCATGCAGAGTCTGCCACAGTATCCTGCACCAAACTGGTATGTTTGTTGCAATTGATGAATCTACATTGACATCTCATGACCTAAAGTCCATAATTTGCATTAGGGTTCACTCTCAGTGTTGTGTGATGGATTTGTACAAATATATAATGGTCTGTATCCATCATTATAGTATCATATGGGACAGTTTATTCCCAGAATCCTCTGTGTTCTGCTCATTCTCTTCCTTCTTCTCAAACCTCAGGCAACCACTGATCTTTTTACTGCCTCCACAGTTTTACCTTTTCCCAGAATGTCATAGAGATGGGATCATACCATATATACCCTTTATGGATTTCCACTTAATAATATGCATTTAAGTTTCCTCCAGGCCTTTTCATAGCTTGGGACCTCATTCCTTCATGGAACTGAATAATATTTCATTGTCCGGATGTATCAGTTTGTTTATCCAGTCACCTACTGAAGGACATCTTCATTGCTTCTGAATTTTGGCAATTTTATGATTTATACTCTGTGTAGAGTTTTTTGTGTGAACATAAGTTTTCAATTTATTCTGGGTAGATATCAGGAAGCTTGGTTGCTGGATTATATGGTGAGAGTACATTTAGTTTTGTAAGAAACTGAAAAACTGCCTTCCAAAGTGGCTACACCATTTCACATTCCCACCAGCAATAAATTGAGAGTTTCTGTTGCTCCATATCATCACCAGCATATAGTTGATCAGCTTTGGATTTGGGTTATTCTAAATAGGTATATAGTGTGTCTTATAATCTGCAATCCCTAATGACATGTGATGTTCAGTACCTTACCAAATGCTTATTTGCTATCTGTATATCTTCCTTGGTCAGGTGTCCAAATTTTTTTGCCCATTTTTTAAATCAGGTTGTTCATTTTCATATTGTTGAGTTTAAGGAGTCTTTTGGATATTTTGGATACTAATGCTTTATTGGATATGTCTTTTGAAAATATTTTCTCCTAAGTCTGTGACTTGTCATCTCACTCTCTTGACAGTGTAGTTCACAGGGCAGAAGTTTTAGATGTTAATAAATTCAGTCTATCAATTATTTCTTTCATGAATTCTGTGTTTGGTGTCACATCATTACTAAACCCAAGATCATCTAGATTTTTCCTGTGTTATCTTCTAGGAGCTCAAATTTATACTTTATTGTATAAATAAAGCACTGTTGGTGGGAATGTGAAATGGTGCAGCCACTCTGGAAAACTGTGTGGAGGTTCCTCAAAGAGTTAAAAATAGATCTGCCCTACGACCCAGCAATTGCACTGCTGGGGATTTACCACAAAGATACAGATGCAGTGAAACGCCGGGACACCTGCACCCCTATGTTTATAGTAGCAATGTCCACAATAGCAAAACTGTGGAAGGAGCCTCGGTGTCCATCGAAAGATGAATGGATAAAGAAGATGTGGTCTATGTATACAATGGAATATTCCTCAGCCATTAGAAATGACAAATACCCACCATTTGCTTCAATGTGGATGGAACTGGAGGGTATTATGCTGAGTGAAGTAAGTCAATCAGAGAAGGACAAACATTATATGGTCTCATTCATTTGGGGAATATAAAAAATAGTGAAAGGGAATCAAGGGGAAAGGAGAAAAAATGAGTGGGAAATATCAGAAAGAGAGACAGAACATGAGAGACTCCTAACACTGGGAAACAAACTAATGGTGGTGGAAAAGGAAGTGGGTGGAGGGTGAGGATGACTGGGTGACGGGTACTGAGGGGGCACTTGATGGGATGAGCACTCGGTGTTATTCTATAAGTTGGCAAATTGAACACCAATAAAAAATAAATTTAAAAAAAGATTTTTTTCTTTTGTTTGTGGGAGTTGGCATGCTGATTCTAAAATGAATATAGAAATACAAAGGGCAGGCACCTGGGGGGCTCAGTTGGTTAAGCTTCCAACTCTTGATCTCAGCTCAGGTCTTGATCTTGGGTCATGAGTTTGAGCTGGGCATGGAGCCTACTTTAAAAAAAGAAAAGAAATACAAATGACAAGAATAGTTGAGGCAGTTTTAAAGAAGAAAAAAATCGGAGAGCTTTAAGATAATGTGCTATTTGTGCAATAGGAGACACATACATAAATGGAATGGAGAAGAGGTTCCAAAAATATAAGGATTCATAGTTTGATTTTTATTTTTTAAAAAAGGCACTGTAGAGTAGTGGGAACAGTATATCTTCTAAACCAATGACACTTAGCCAGTAGAATAGACTGTTGAGAAATGTTTATATTCTGTGAAGTTTGGATGATAGAAACCAGATGGCATTAACCAGGAAGGCATTATGTGGGTTGTGCCTGTAGCCACTTCATGCAATGAGAGAAAATCACCTGAAAATGTCACCTATTGAGGTTTAGCAATTATTTATTGAAAATGAGGTCAATGTTCTGTTGCAAGATATTTATTTGGGAACATTATGTTGCTCTGGGACCCGCAGACAGAGGTGGATAGTTGGTTTTGGGGAGAGAGACATGCTGTGGGTATTTGTATGGAAGTGATAATAATGCTGGATCATGGACTCCAGGCTGGAGGATGACAGTAAGCACTGATACCTAATGAGAAAATGACCCAAGATTTTCTTTCATGGGTGGTTTGAAGGCTTTAAAAAGGTTTCTGATGCTTCTAAGACTGAAAATGATGTATGAGGCTTAGCTTGACCACAGGGTAGTAAGGATGGACTGGGTGCTTAAAAAAAATCAGTCATCCCCACTACCTTTCTTCATTCCTCTGCATTTTTCTGATTCTTGTTTTCCTCTTTTCCTTTCCCTCTCTCCTATCTTTTTCCCTTACTTTGTATATTCTCGACTTCCTACTTCTCAAGCCTAATTTACTGCTTTTCTGATTCTCTTTCCTTCCTTCTTCTTCCATCTCCTGATTGAACCTTCTGCCTTCGGGCCATCTGCCTGGGGAATCCAGGATCAGCAGACAGTGGTGATTAAAGGGACTAGGGAATAAAGGCTCTCTGCATTCCTTGTCCTTCAACTACTTACATACCTTCTCTTATTTAAAAAACTGTTATTTTTGTAGTTTGTCATTTCTTTTTAAAGAGTAGCTGGCTGAGGCACCTGGGAGGCTCAACTGGTTAAGCGTCTGCCTTTGGCTCAAGGCATGATCCCCGGGGTCCTGTGATCAAGTCCCACTTTGGACTCCCTGCCCAGTGGACAGTCTTCTTCTCCCTCTTCATCTGCCCCTTCCCCCTCGCTCATGCTCTCCCTTGCTCCCTCTCTCTCTCTCAAATAAATAAAACCTTTTTAAAGAAATAAATAGTATCTTGACTATACATTGCATTACCATCTTCAAAGGTTCTCACACCCATTACCTTGTGCCAGTCCCATATTCTCTCACTAGCAAGTTCAAGGCAGCCTGTGCCCTCCTGTCTTGTGCTCAGCAGGGGAAGGAGAGCTCCTTTGGACACTATCCTCTGTAGACCAGCCATTCCCAGGTCTTTCAGAGAGTTAATAATTTGCCCCTCGGCCTTAATTTAAAAGTTTCTAATTCATTAACACTGCAATTTTCAAAATGAGGTTTGGTATGAGGTGCTGAATAACAAAGGCGCTATCAATCTCTTCCCCCTTAGAACCTGGATTCGAGGCTGGGGGTTCAGAGAGCCCAGCTCAAACACAGCTGAGCGGGAATTCGAACTCAGCCTTCAGCATCATCCTGACACTACAGTCTCAAGCAGCCCTTTACAGTTTATGAAACACGTCCATAGGCACCATCTCATCTCATCTGGCAATACCTTTGCTGTAATTATTAAGTGTGGCTGTGGTTTTCCCATCTGGCTTGGAGTAGGCAGGGTTAGCCTAACCCAGGCGGGTCCTCTGGCCATAGGCTGTACATTATGCTACACTAATGATGCAATTAATCCCTACATTAGCTGACACATCATTCCTTAAAGTAAAACTTCCAAGTAGAAACCTCACCAAAAAAAAAAAAAAAAAAAAGTTGAAAAGGCAAAGCTGAGGGCCAGCTTAAAAAGACTACACAAGGAATCTTAATTCATTCCCAGCTTCTGCCTATTATATTGACAAATACACTACTTTAATCTCTCCCTACCAGACCTCGTACACAGTGGTCAAGAGGCCACTTTATTAGAGTTTCTTTTTTTCATCCGTTGGTTGTGAGAAAGGTTATGGGTACAAATACCTCCGAGCCAGTATTAAAAGGACATACTGGCAGGAAAAAAAATTATATAGTCAGTCTTGCTAAATTAGTTTACCTAAAATTGTATGTGTGAGTGATTTTAATCAAAATCTAATTTCCCCTCTTTTTAGAGTAACTGAAATGAGATTTTTCTAATTTACTTTTTGCGGTTCAAGTTTCTCATAATTCTTCTATGGTCGTGACAGCACCGTGAACGCGTCTGCTTCTACAAAGCATTAAAAAAAAATTAGATTTTCAAATTGATGTGCTAAATTAAAAATGTTTAATGTTTCTCATCAAAAGGCACAGGAGTATGCAAGGGGCCTCCAGTACAGTTAAAGGCGCGATATTTTTTTCATCTGTTTCTTTAATTCACAACCCAGGGCAACTGTACTGTGAAAATTAACAAACTCTAAGTAAAGCAATCCTTGTAAGCAGTGTCCTCTACGAAGCTTCTTTTTAATTTCCTTCCATCCCTTGACATGGTGACCTTAAGGATGTCATAATAAAAATGGATGATGGTGCCTTGGGTTTGTTTTCTGTTTATTTGCTCGTTGTTGCGTACAGTGTGGGGGGGGTTGGATTTTTATTTTTTTAATTTTTTAATTTTTTTTGCCTTCTGCCCCAGTTGGAGTTTGCCAGATGTTATTAGGGCTTGTGAGCCTCTGAGTAATTGTAACTCTCAGGCTTGACTAGCTAATTCCAATGATTTAGAAAATCATATTACTTCTGTAAATTGGCTCCAGTTGTTATATTAAAATCCAAGCTCCTGCCCATCGTCGATGTCTGCTGCCTTGCTTGGGGCAAAGCTGGGCATATACCAGGAGCACAAACCCAGACTATAGAAGATGACTCAGTGGGTAAAAAGGCTTGGGAAAGGTTCTAGACATGCAGCCTTTTATTCAACTTTTACACGATTCTCCCACAAGTACAGTTCAGAACCCCATGTTGGTATGAAATTAAAATTCATTTATTTCTGAGATAATGAAGCATAAGACCCAATTCTCAAATACCGCAACCTTCTCTACTTCTACAAACCACAGGTCTACAGGTTTCAACGAGGGACAAGGCGGGTACTCCCACACTGCTCCTCTCGCCACCACTCCTGGCATGGATAGTTAAAGACACTGGATCTCTACAGAGAGGAATGTTTGCCTCAGGCCACACAGTAATTCCCCAACAGATCCAGGCCAAGGACCTAGGCAACCTGGCTGTTCAGCCCCTATGAGGAGAGTCCTTCAGTGCATTTTGGCTCATAGCAAAACAAGCGTGCACAATGCACATTACCATTTGATGCTGAGGGACCACAGCCATATTTCTTGATGAGGAAAAGCAAGAGGACAGAAAGCAGAAACCATGCTTCCTCCAGCCCCTGGATGACTAAAGACTTCAACACATTTTTCTAAAGCCACCAAGACTTTACAACAGCCTTAGAATTTCTCTCCTCTGTCTCCCATGCATACTGCATTAAACTTTATAAATTCCCCACTTTTTTTTTCCCCAGCTCACTTTTCTCCCTTAGATGAAACTAAGCCCTAGCGGGCTCTCTAGATAAGCAAAGCCCTGCTATAGAGAAACTACTCAAGACAGTAACCTTCTAGGTGATAAGGTCTTAATCCATTTACAGAATAAATGTCTCCAAAAATCAGGGCACCAGGGTGGCTCAGGGGTGGAGTGTCTGCCTTTGGCTCACGTGGAGATCCTGGGGTCCTGGGATCAAGCACAGGGAGCCTGCTTCTCCCTCTGCCTACGTCTCTGGCCTCTCTCCATGTGTCTCTCATGAATAAGTAAATAAAAAAGAAAAAAAAATACGGGTCTCCAGAAAGCCCCAACCAGAAAACTTGAACAGTAGGGATTTGAGTTGCTGCTGGCCAGGAGGAGAACTATCACATGTCATCTTGACTTTGAGGTCTAGGGTCACACCACATAGACAGCAGGTTTGGTGCCGCTCCTTTGTCAACAGGCAAAGCAATTGGTCATAAACAAGTGTGTCTACAAGACAACTTGTAGTTGTCTTTCTAACAACTTTGGAAGCAGTGAAGTGTTTTAAGCACTTTAGTAAGTCAGCCCAGACTCTGTTTTCATAGAAGGCAGTGGAGACATCCCAGTTCATGGGTTTTTTTCCTCCCTCGTGTGGTCTGTCAGTTGATGCTGCCAAGATCCTCCGCCCTCCTCAACCTTCTAACAACTCCGTTTAATTTTTGTTTCAAAAAAAAAAAAAAATCCCATTATTCTTTCTCCTTGTTCACTTGTAGGATTTTCAATATATCATTAGGCTATTTTGCAGTTTCTAATATTTTATAAATTATTTGCTTTGTGGATGTTGCAATTGAGCCAACCAATATTGTCTTGAGGTAATTTCTCCCTTCTTATAGTTTAAGGCTAATGAAAAGCATGCCTTTTGCTGTCACCAATGTTGAGAAGGTGATAGTTTCTGTGGAGTGCAGTGGCTATTAAAGACAGGGAACAAAGGAAAAAGCAGGTACCCTAGAAAATAAAAACATAATTATGAAGGGATTAGCCTCCTTTGCTTGGTTGCAGACAAGCTCCTAAGAGCAGAGCTGTGTCTTACTCACCTCTCTTCAGTTCTCTGTAGTTTATTCACGGTAGGTATTCAGTGAATAGCTACCGGCTTAATGAGGACTTCACTTCCTAAGCTGCAGTGCTTTGCCCTGCAGAGGTTGGTGTTTCCTGGATAATACTGATAAGCTCTGGAGTTGAGGTCCTATGGGATAACAACATAGGAAGGAGGCTAAGGTTCTAGTAGGTATTCAGAAACGTGGGACCTGAGGGCTAAGGGTGCGGGAGCAGGAGGGATGGTCAGTAACTCACTGAGTAAAACAGGTGCAACTGCAAAGAAACTCTTAGAATTTTCAACATAAGCCTGCACATCAAGTCAAACCAGACAAGGAAGTGAAACTTCTAAATCAATGGCCTAAACATAAAGATGAGTCTTGCAGAGAATTTAGGATTCCGGGGCTTTCGTGTGATGCTCACATAGGAGAAATATACATCCAGGAAAATCTTGTAAAAACCACCTTGTCATCATTCAAAACAGCATAAATATCACTTATCTTTAAGTTTTGATAAGTGGGGGAAAATGTGAGTTCAGTGTCACCTTTGCCCCAACAAATTTCACTTAGGATCTCATGAAAGCATGAGTCTGGGGGCAAAGGTACTTGCTAAACCACTTAAGAGAATAAAGTGGTTTAAGCACTTTAGTAGCTCACACTGATGTATAAACAATAAAAGTTAATTACATATCATTTTGATACATTCACACAAAGATCTATATTTGGCAAAACATCTTGGCAACATTTTGTTAGCCTAGCATATTTATTGTGCCCATTTGAAAGTAATAAAAATGGCATTTCTGAAAAAGTATCTCATAATTCAAACTACTCACTGCCCCCTGTGTGAGCACAAACCATGGAGCTTTCACTGTAAATCTTGAGAAAATTCTCTGCCTAATAAAGTACTACAGGCTGATGCTTTAGGTTATGGCAGTACAGGGGTTGGGGAGTATTAACTAACCAGTCACAGACTCTTAGACTGTGACAACTAGATTGGGAAACTGACCATTTGCTCTAACCCCCACATAATACTGGTAAAGAAGTTTTGGAAAAAGTTAAGCAGTTTGCCCAAAGTCAATCAAACACTAAGCTGAGGAGTCAGGACTCAAATCCTTGTGCTTCCTATCTCCCAGACAATCCAAATTCAGAAGATGGCAGATCCTACATTTTTTTTTTTAAGATTTTATTTATTTATTAGGGAGAGAGTGAGAGAGAAAGAAAGTGCAATTGCTGGGTCATAGGGCAGATCTATTTTTAACTCTTTGAGGAACCTCCACACATTTTTCCAGAGTGGCTGCACCAGTTCACATTCCCACCAACAGTGCGAGAGGTTTCCCCTTTCTCCACATCCTCTCCAACATTTACCCCAAAGATACAGATGCAGTGAAACACCAGGACACCTGTACCCCAATGTTTATAGCAGCAATGTCCACAATAGCCAAACTGTGGAAGGAGCCTCGGTGTCCATCGAAAGATGAATGGATAAAGAAGATGTGGTCTATGTATACAATGGAATATTACTCAGCTATTAGAAATGACAAATACCCACCATTTGCTTCGATGTGGATGGAACTGGAGGGTATTATGCTGAGTGAAATAAGTCATTCGGAGAAGGACAAACATTATATGGTCTCATTCATTTGGGAAATATAAAAAAATAGTGAAAGGGAATAAAGGGGAAAAGAGAAAAAATGAGTGGGAAATATCTGAAAGGGAGACAGAACATGAGAGACTCCTAACTGGGAAGCGAACAAGGGGTGGTGGAAAGGGAGGTGGGTGGGGGGTGGGGGTGACTAGGTGACGGGCACTGAGGGGGCACTTGACGGGATGAGCACTGGGTGTTATGCTATATGTTGGCAAATTGAACTCCTATTAAAAAAAATATGTAAAAAAAAAAAAGAAAAAAGAAAAAGAAAGAGAGTGCACGAGAGGGAGAAGGGTCAGAAGGAAAGCAGACTCCCCACTGAGCAGGTTCCGTACTGGGCCTCAGAAATCATAACCTGAGCTGAAGGCAGATGCTGAATGGACTGAGCCACCCAGGTGCCCCGATCCTACACTCTGGGCTGTTATCTTTTAGCCTGTAACAAATAATCTCGGAATAACAGAGCAGACTGCTGTGGAACAGAGACTCCCACTGACTGTTGTATTCTAACTGCACAGTAATCTCGTCTTCCCCTGTTCCATTCTTCCAGAGAACAGTGAGACATACGGTATTCCTCCTTTTCTGAAGGATAGACTGAGCTTCTGTACCCTCCATGAGCCTGTTTTGTGGATGGGGCCAATCTACAGAGGAAAACTTCCTTCCTTGCTTGATAGTTACATGGGGAGATAATGTATTTTTTCCAACTTAGCCCCAAAGCAATCAGTTGACAAGTCCAGAGTAGACCCCTGCGGTAAAGTGAAATATAAAGACTCTCTGGGTGGCAGGTGTTTCCCTTTTAATGACAGCTTAACTGGTGAAGTGTTGAGGCTGGCAAGGCCGTTTCTCCCTGCTGTCTGCATTGGGCTGGGAGCCAGCACAAACCTGCCTCGGTGACATTTCAGGTCAGACCACTATGTCAGGAATCTCCCTCACAGCGCACAGAGCGAGGGAGGGCTGTACCCTGCACACTTGTAGCCAGAGTCTGAAAAGGAGAAATCCAAGGGAAGGGGGACACTCTTGGGGCTGTGATCCATGCTGAAGACTTAAAGGTGGCAGACTAGAACAAAGGGTGGGCTTTGCCTGAAAGTTGTGGCCCATTTACAAATATGCGGTTAAAGAAGAATGATATTTTCCAGTAGGTGATGGGATGAGTGGAGAACAAATGGAATTACATGTAAGGCTGCAGTGATTCTTCCTCCTGTTATTCCTTCATTCAATAGATTTATTCGGCTCCTGTGAGTGGCAAGTGCCTGCTGGAAAGCTAATATGTTTTAACTTCTACCTTCAGTCAATTTATAATCTGGCAGAGTAGAAAAGACATATATGAATAACCTTAAAGCACAGCAAAATACGACCTAAAAACAAGACTTTTCTAGTTTATAGGCAGCAGGTAATATGTTCCTGATTGGGGGGTAAGAGGAATCTCTTAAAAGAAAACATGCATTTGCTTAAGGAGCAAAATTTCTATAGGAGAAATAAAAGAACTTTCTAAGTTTAGCAAACTGGGTAAACCAAAGATTAGCACATGTTATGGAATACCGAGAGAGAGAGAGAGAGATCGCATTTTAATGGGAACAGGGCTCTGTGGAGGGGAAACATAAAAGGTAAGCCTGAAAATATAGGCTTGGCCAAGATGGTGATGTTCTAATATATCTGAATGAGAAGTGTTTGCTTTCACTGGGGGATAAAGTTTTGATCAAAAGGGTGATGGCAATATCTGCATTTCCACCCAAGGAAAGCAGAGGAGAAAGGACAGAAGAAGACAAGATGTAAGGGGATGGTGATGGAAAAGGAGAGGAGGGCAAAATGAGGTTGAGTCACATTGGATTCATGATGAAAAAGAAGAAAAAGGAGGAAGTGCAGGTGTCTGAAAGGATGAGAATATGTAGGGCTCTCTTGAGGTAACAGGAAGATGCATAGGGCACAGATGAGTGGCATCTCAGAACAAGGCAAGCTCAAGCATTGAAGGATGCTTCAAAGCATTTAAGTCCAAAGGAAACAGCAACCAAAGACAGAAAAGGCACAGAACCAAGGAAAGCTCTAGAGTGGCAACATGGCCACGAAATAAAGTAGTTGGGACTCAGAATGGTAAACTGAAGGGCCAAGAGAAGACCTTAAGAAAATAGAAAGGGAAGAGAAGGATCTGCTGCTTATGAGCCTATTGCTCCAACTATGATATAACAGACCCTGAGGAAGGTGTCTGATGACATGTCAATAATTGGTTGAACATGACAAGGAGAGGGGGGAAAGGAGAATAAATTTCATGAGCTCAGTTCATCAGCTCTTTTTGTATCCATGAGAGACAAGATGAAAGCTGAAATCAGCGAACAGCAGGGGTATTCAAAACTAAGCAGCCAAAGGCAAGAAAGAGTTGGTTTGTAAGGCATTCTTGCAATGTGTCAACTCATTGGGTATAGAAGAAAATGAGAAGAGACTACATTCTGGAATGGCTGAGACGCTGCCTGTTGCATTGATTTCAAATATAAGCAGATCAAAAATAAGAGCCAGTTTGTAAGAGGAAAGTGACAAATTTGGCCTGAGTCATATTGGGTTTGGGAGGCTAGCAAAATGTTCAGATGGTGACGTCTAGCCAATTAAAATTCATGGATTGAATTTAGCCCAGGAGAGAAAATGTGTTGTATAAAAAACTTAGGCTTAAAAAGTGTTCCCACATTGGTTATAGTTGATGGGGGTTGTGGAGAGACAAATGAAAATGAGTAATCACCCAAATTCAAATACATGTTCTAAGTTAGTACAGGGGAACCACAGTGAGGTGACCCAAATTTCTGAGAAACAAGCCTCCCTCAGAAGATTATATCATATATTGACAAACAAAAAATAAATGCAAGAAGAGAGATGCCTGGGTGGCTCAGTGTTTGAGTGTCTGCCTTTGGCTGAGGGCATGATCCTGAGGTCCTGGGATCAAGTCCCACATTGGGCTTCCTGCATGGAGCCTGCTTCTCCCTCTGCCTGTCTCTGTGTGTGTCTCTCTCTCTGTGTCTCTCAAGAATAAATAAATAAAATCTTTAAAAATAAATATATAAGTCCAAGAAGAGATATTTTGAAATCTGAAAAGGATAGAGTGATTCCTAAAATGAACGACATCCTCTACCTCTAGAATAATCTTGAAACATAAAAGATGATAAACAGATGTTAGGCTCTTAAAGAGGAATAAGAATTAATTTGATTAGATTGAAGATCCATGTCTAAGGAAAGAATATATCAGTAAGAAATTAGATTGATCAGAGGTAGAATAATGAAAGGGCAGATGTTGAACGTGCCCATCTAGAGCACCTGATCCTTCTCTGTGGACCCTGGGCAGGCTGATGCCTACTGCGGAAATGAACATTCGAGGCTATTTCAGACATGAACTGCCAGGACTTCGCTTTATGGTTGAGTGTTTAAAGGCTTCAGGCTATTAAAAGCAGAGAACTCTCCTACTTACTTATGTTTTGAGGCACACCTGGAAACCTGATTATAATTTGGCTCCCATGCAGCTTTTCTACAGGGAGAAAATACCTGTCAAACAGAAATGAATATTTGTTCCCTTTGGTCATTCTGTTTCTCACCGTAAATTAATAAATTGCCATTGTGTTTAACATATCCATGTCTTATGACCTTTGTATCCTGAGTCTTCCAGCATGGCTAAATACAATCACTTCTGGGACATCAAATAGATTAAGTTTCAGGTTTTGCAGAGCTGAGGGCAGGACACTGGACCACTGGGAATCCAGCAAGTTCACGGCATTCTGAAAGACCTCTCAAGAGCCAGCCTACTGACATTGTTTAATTAGCTGATGGGATGTCCTATGCTGAACCACACTACATTTTTGGAAAGTTAAATTGAGGTTCGGTAAATTTTAGCCAACTTCCTAAGACCAGAAATAGATGAACTTTCAAACTGGCAGTAGAAGTATTTCAAGCCTTTCTGTCCTGTACTGATTGAAAGAAAATCATAGCATAGTATATTATGAGATTGTGTTCTGCATTAGATACCTGAGCTCCAACCCACCTCAGCCACTTACTGGCTGTGCAACCTTGGGACAGTAACTTGATGTCCCTTGTGGTTTCTTCATCAGTAAAACTGAGGAGATATTTATTTATTATTAAATAATAATCAAATTTTTATTACTGTTATTTATCATGAGGTATAGACAAATACTAGCATTTATCTCGGGGTTAAATGAGTTAGTATTTATAAACATTTCAAATAGCAGCTGCTAAAATTTTAAATTTTCAATAGCAAGCAATTGACAATAGCTGGCAAGGAGGTAGAGTAACTGGAATTCTCATACATGACTGATAGGAATGGAAAATGGTACAGCCATTTCAGAAGACACGTTGGCTTCTTCTTATAAAGTGAATATAAACCGGGGCACCAGGATAGCTCAGTTGGTTGAGCATCAGACTCTTGATTTCGGCTCAGGTCATGATCTTGGGGTCCTGGATTTGAGCCCCACATTGGGCTCTGTGCTCAGCAGAGAGTCTGCCTGAGATTCTCTTTCTCCCTCACTTTCTGCCCCTCCCCCAACTCAGGCTCTCACTCTCTTGCATGCTCTCTCTCAAATAAATAAATAAATAAATAAATAAATAAATAAATAAATATTTTTTAAGTTAATATAAACCATATAACCCAGCAATCTCACTGCTAGATATTTACACAAGAGAAAGGAAATCTTCTGTCTACATAGTAATCTATATGCAAATATTTATAGCTGCCTTATTCATAATTGCCAAAAACCAAAACAACTCAAATATTCTTCAGGTGCTGATGGATAAACACAGTATAGAGTATAGTACATCCATACAATTGAATGCTACAATGAAAAACAATGAAAAATGAAATGAAAAAGGATTGATCCCAAATACATTATGCTAAGTAAAGAAAAGCCATACTAAAGGTTACATAGTATATGATCGCAATTATATAACATTGTAGAAAAGGCAAAAACTATAGGACAGAAAACAGATCAGTGGCTTCCAGGACATAGAGGTTGAGGGTGTAGAGATTTACTAAAAAGGAGCACAAGGAAATTTGCAGTGATCAGAGGGTAATGAAACTCTTCTGTGTCTTGGTGACAGTTTGTACTACTATATGTATCTAACAAAACTCATAGACCTGTACTCCAACAATAGCACATTTTAGCTCAATTAAAATATATATAAAAGAAAGGGAAACAGATAGGGAGATAGTCAGGGAGACAGAAAATTGTGTCTGGCATATAGTAACATAGTAAGTGCTATAGAAATGTGTATTGAATAGAAATTAAATTTCTTACTTTGATGTGTTTCATATAATAATATGACTCTACTCTCTAAAAAAAGAGTGGTAGAATTGTTATTTCCTAAGTTCTTACAAGGATGATATCTGGGGCAGATCATTAAATAAATCATTTGTGATCTGTATGAGAAAAAAATAGGATATACAGATAAGTAAAAGGAAAAACAATCACCTATAATTCCACCATCTAAACATAACCATAGTTGAAAACTAACTTATAGCCTCCCAGACTTTTTGCTATAGATGAAAACAATCAATTTTTAAAATTAGAAAATGGTTTCATACCATACATTTTGTTTGAAAACTGCTTTTCCACTTTGCAATATATTCTGAAGAAATATGGATCTGCATTATCAGTTTTAATGATTGCTAATTTATACTACCACATGTCTCTTGCTGAACATTAAACTTGACTCCAATTTTTGGTAATGTAAACCGAATCATGTGGAATATTCTTGATATACTCAATGCATCTTTATTGACACAACATTATTTCTTCATGGTAAATTCTTAGAATGGGAATTGAAATACCAAAAAATGTACATTATACAACTTTTCATTCATATTACCAAATTGCTCTCCAGAAGATTATATAATTTGCTTATAGCAAATTTGGAATGGGACTTGGAGCTATGTTTCAGTGGTCCTTTTCTAACAGATCTTTTTTCTTAACTACTTTATAGATTTTAAATGTTCATTTTTTCAAATGAAAATATTTTTAAGTCCACCTTAAGCACTATGAAAATGTGCTGAATTTTTGTTGGGTATCAAGTGATGTAAAACATTACCAGGAAGGCAAATCAACTGAGCATCTAAAATTATTCTGAGATTACTTGAAAGTATCACCTACTCTACTGCTGGCTACCTTTACTGGGTAGAACTGACTTCATTTTGTAGGTAGGGACACTCCCAGAAAAATGGTAGCATTCCACTATGATTATCTCTAGGACAATCAATCATGACATTTTCCAACTTTACTGTTTAGCATACTTATAAATGGTCTTGAGTTATACTCATCACAGTGACCTTTTGGGCAGCGCCCTAAATCAATGACCAACTACTTCCCTCTAAGGTAGACAAATGGATATTGTCTACACTTCCTTGGTCTATTTAATCAAATGTTTTAGAAGTCAGTGAAAAAGCATCCCCCTGAAGCTGGAAACAAACAGAAATCCGAACTTCATTCTGCACAAAAGATCTATTCCTAAACTTGCAAAACATAGGTTTCCTCCCCCTACTCAGTTCCTCATTAAATCCTAATACGGTTTTGCAAGTCACGTCTAGACTTAGTTCAAGTCTTGGTCAAGGGAAGAGAAAGCCAGTTGAATTTCAACAACCCTGAAGATCAGAAACAGTTAAATGAAAGTGACTATAAACTTACCTCAGACAGAAAACTAGGTCCTTTCAGGGAATTGACCTGTACAACTGCTAACCTGTAGCTTTCTAAAAATATGTTACCTTTAAGATCTTGAATTACTTTCTTAAAGACTGAACTTTCCAGATAACCAGATTCTAATTCATGCCACCTTAAGATAATTCAGAAGATGTACTTATGAATTACTCCACTGAGATGGAAATAGTAACCTGATACGAACACTTGCGCAATATTCACAATTATATAACACAATTAGGATTGCATTTCACTTAGTGTATATTAACATCCAACTATCTGCCAGGCATCGTGTTAGGTGCTGGGGAAACCGCCTGCTCCTGCAGCAACTCTCCACAGCTCTCGAAGCGGGAGACAAAGTTCCTTCGTGCCCCAGGGAGCCTCCTGCTTGCCTGTGATACAACAGTGACTGAACTGAAAGCAGATCCAGTGCCTCTCTTCCCAGGCTGTCACTCTGCCCCATAATGCCCTGATTATTGGAACATTTTAACTCCACCTGTTCTGGGAAACTGACTTGCGCTAAGATACTTTGGCTGTTTCAAAAGTGATAGGACAGTGTGATGGAAACCATTAATGCTAAACATCTCTCAAATAACTAGAAGCAATGCTTTCTACTATCTGCATCAGGCCTCTCCTGAGAGGAGGGGAGGCTAGATGGCAGTTGAGGGGCCAGTCACTTGTGAGGGTCCCTAGAAATATCACACTGGAACCCCCTTCTTTGGACCTTGGAAAACTGCCAGGCCTTACGTATGTGCCTCTCCCTCCAGTTCTATGGCAGGAACAGTACCTTAGCCGGCCTCCCGCTCTACCTTCACCCACGGTGAGCAATGTCCTTGGGACTGACCCAAGCAGTGGCTGGGGGTGTGGGGAAAGGAAAAAGAGAACCAAGTCTGAGGAAAAACATAACCATTGCTTCCTAATTATCTTTTTCGGTAGTTCTAGATTATCACAGCTTTCTATTTGCTTTTCATTACAGTATTTCTCCCCAGGATATTTATTCATGGCGTCCAACTCTTGATTTCGGACCAGGACATGATCTCAGGGTGGTGAGATCAAGCCGCACATTTGGCTCCATACTGAGTGTGGAGTCTACTTGAGATTCTCAGTCTCACTCTCCCTCAGCCCCTCCAGCCCTGCACTCACTCATGCTCATGCTCTCTCTCTTTATCTAAATAAATAAATAAATAAATAAATAAATAAATAAATAAGACTTGTGATGTCCTAGAGCTAAGTGGTGTCTTAATGTCTTAAGGGGTGTCTAAATCCCTCATTTTACAGAGGTATTCCCTGGCCTGCCCCAACTCACATAGCTAGGTACTGAGAGAAATGGGCAGCTCTTGACCTCCTGAACCCCCATCCAGATCTTCCAATAGTACCCAGACCTTTTTTTCCCACTGTTCCCACTTTCAAATCACTTGTAAAGTGATATCACTTATAAAGCCTTAAGGGAACTATACTCCTTCAAAGAGTGCAACCTATGTCTAACAATATAATCATAGCTCTGTTAACATTACTCAGAGGTCAACTTCAAATTCCCACACTGAATCTTCAGTGCCAGTCAAAAAGCAAATTGTTAATAGTCATCAATATGATAACAAGAAAATACTTACACGGCAAAATGGATCACTTGTAAACTAAAAATATTTACTCCATAGATTAGCACTCTTGGGGTCCAGTAATTTATATAACCTAAAAATGCCTAAACTTTAAAAAACAAAAGGAAATACTTTGAGGTGCATGCATTCTAGTTTTAATTGTATTGTGACATTTAATACAAATCTTGGAATAATCTATAAAGATGTGTAAATTCTAGCATCTGCTTGAGGGATTCATAAGCCAATAGAGAAGACGTGTACAAAAAGTAGAGAAAATAAGTCTAGGATTTTCAAGAAGGAAGAGGGGTCTCTTTACTGGGGTGATAAGAAAATGCTTCCTGGTAGAGGTAGCATTTATGCCAGGTCTTAAAGAATAAGATTTGGGCAGGAGACACGCTGATGGATGGGTCGTTTCAGATAAAAGGAAGAACCTGGTAACAGGAAATTACAGGGTTTGCTTAGCTAAAAATGAGTATTCAAGGTGACTGAGTTGTAGGATACACAAAGTACACAGTGGGAGAAAAAGAGTCCAGTTGACATTACAACACTTTGTGGAGGACATTAAAGGTCAGATTTCCGGGTTCTTTTGCTTTTTCTTAATTAGGTAGGTATTTCAGACTTCAGGGAGGTTAGGAGACACTTAGAGTACCATTTTGTTCCATTTACAAAGTCTTGCCCCAATAGAGTCTGCATCCTGTGTGGAGTTGCATTGCTTTATCAATTAGCTAACAATTACCTCATTTATGTGAGGGTGGACAGAAATTAGAGAGTCTTCATTTTATTTTGGTGTAGTTCAAAGTCAATCTGAACTCTTCTGTGGCTTCCTATTATAAGTGTCCAGATGCTTAGTTAACGGGAAGGTTTGGCCATCCTTATCTGAAAGAAAGACTTTGAGAGTTAATAGATTAGGTTTCAGCATTTAACTGAGCTTCATCTTTATAACCTTTCAAAAACTGTTGTAATTTTCACTTTCAGCACTTTAAATAATTGACGATAAATTGTTCCAAATCCGGGCTATATGGAACCTCAGCCTAGAGCTTCAGAAAAAACGCAACCTTCAACTCTATGCCTGAGGTCTCCTTTGACCCTAACATAGGGACAGACTTTTCCAAACACTTTTCTGGATCCTGTCCTGGTTGGGATTTATCTGTTCTCCAGGGAGCTGACAGGGAGTAATGCTTTGTGTGGGAGGTAGAGGACTGGTAAATCCATCTGTGTCTTATCACTGTTTTCTTTTGCCACACTGATGAGAGCCCTGAAATGACTCAGTTATTGACACATGCATTATTATCTCCCGACGAACCATGGGAAACTCACCCACATCCGTTCTTCCAGATTCAGTCTTGCATCAGTCTCAGCTCTACTTGGACATGTCCATGAACTTCTCAGTCCTTCCTTAGATTTGGTCCTAGACTGCAAGCCCCTTTGCTGGGCAGGAGATGGTATTAGGTTTTCCCCTATTTTATGGCAATTCTATTCATTCCTCTTCCTCCTACATCAGTTTTTCATACCTTTCCGGCACACTGTACGCCAATGGAACTGAAACATCTAGGGGAAAAAAACTCGCTGTAGAGAACGAAGCAAATTATAGGCTACTTATGTGCCAGAGAAGCCTTTGGCCAACTCAATTCAGCTAGAATAAAGCTGTCCAGGCAATATCTTCAAAGGAAGAACACCACTTTCTACTATGTTCTAATTGATGTCAATCAAAGTTGATTTGTCTGCATAGATATCTACTTTCATCTGCTTAGTTGCATACGATTTAATTTATAATGGATGTTACAGAACAGGAGATAGAATGCTTAACTCCTACTCTACCAATTGCATTGCAAAATATCTTTAGGCAATTAATTAATTAAGGCAATGCAAAATACTGAGCAGGTTACATATTAAATCTGAGATGATTTCTGTATCCTATACTAGATTGAAGATCATATATTGTTTGCTCCCTATGCTAGAATAATCCAGCCAGTTATTTTCAACTCCATGGTGCAAAGTAATACCAGTTCTCTTTATGGGTGTGTGATGTGAACTATTTACAAAATTACCCTGCAATTACTATGTGGAGTTAAGGTAATTACATAGCAATTGTCCTATAATTATTGGATTTTGTATCTGATTTATAAAATGCAGTATGAATTACATGGTAATTAATACTGGGTCTTCCTGGTGTAATTTAGTTATTATTCATTAGTTCATTAGTAAATCCTATATCCACAGAGATCTGTGTGTTTCAACAATAGCAATCAGTATTTAAGCCTCTAAGACTTGGGAATCTGACTCATGCATTAAATAACCCGAAAAACTGGTGTAAAGCTGTATATGGTTCAGCAAAATTAACCAAAGTGTTTCGACATGATCCTAATACAAATTACAATATTTAGGAAATATACAATCACCCCCACCCTCACCCCTCACACATATATTTATACTTTATGTTTATTTATTTCTGTGAACTACCACCAGTTTCACATCTGTTCCTACCAAGCTGATGAATGTGGGGTAAGGCTTACTACAGAGCCAGTGAACAAAAAAAACATCCTATCAAACACCACTCAAATGTTTTCATAGAGTTGTCTTCAACCTTGATCAGATGTTGTAATCACCTAGGGAGCTTTAAAGCACTGATGTTTGGATCCACCTCTAGAGATCTGGTTTAAATGACTGGAGAAGAGCTAGGGCATTAGAAATTTTAAGAGCTCCCCAAGTAACTACATTGTATACCCTAGATTATTTTTATTTGCAGCCCAGATTGAGTGCCATTAGCTTTGAAATATCACTAGAGACAAGACCAAAAGATTGCTGAATATTTGCAATTTCCAAAACTCTGAAGTGAATTTTTGCTGTATAGCTTACATTTTTGGACAAGAGAGTCAAAGAATGTTAATCATATCACTGCTGGTAATAAAACGAATGTGGCTTGCCTACCTTGCTAAATGTGTTCTATCACATATTAATTTAATTACTCATTTTTAAAAATTTTTAAGAATTTATTTATCTATTTATTTATTCATTTATTTGACGAGAGAGAGAGAGAGAGCACAAGTAGGGGGAGCAGCAGGCAGAGGGAGAGGGAGAAGCAGGCTTCATACTGAGCAGAGAGTCCAATGAGGGACTCAATCCCAGGACCCTGAGATCATGACCTAAGCTGAAGGCAGAAGCTTAACCAACTGAGCCACCCAGGTGCCCCTAAAATTTTTTTACCAAAGCATGCATGTGCATACTTTAAAAAGTCAAGGAGTATGGGAATCAATAGTTTCATATCTTACTTTTGCCCCACGCCAGCACCCTAATCCCCAGAGACAATCAATGCTGTATCTAAATAATACACTTGCTCTGCTATATCTTGATTTGACAATTTGATACCTTATCATTTGATGTCTATCAAATGATAGACACAGTTCATTTCCCCTACTACAGACACACACACACACACACACACACACACCACCCTCTACCAACTTCCCAAAACACTTAAGCCACAATGTTAGTTAAATCAATTGTTAGTGCTTATATAATTATGATGGTAAATAGCCTTGACATCTGGAATTTGTACTATGAAACTGTAATTGTCTCACAGAGAGGTCTATTTGCTCAAAATCCCATGTGCCTATCAGTAATTCCTCCCCCAAAATATCCAACAGAACTCTAAAACATTCTTAATAACAAAAAGGTAATGACAACTGAGTGAGCACTCATGTACCAGAAGCTATTTTTAAGCACCCCACATGTATTAATTTAAACCTTCTCTCAACACTATGTGGTAGAACTATTATTACTTCCATTCTGCAAGAAAAGAAAACTGAGTTAAGGGATTGGCTGCATGGTAAGTGATGAAAAGAAACTGAAACCCATATCCTCTGGCTTCTTAAGGAGGTCTCAACCCTCACACAGTGCAGGTCAATGAACGATCAGCCATCAAGCTTTGCTTTCCCCTCTGGCTCTGCTTCAATCTGGAACAACTGCCCTTCGGAACCCTGCATGGTTGCAACCCTGACACCCTCTCTTCCTCTCTCCTATTGGCCTCTGCTTCCTGGACCCCACTACAGACTGTTTCTTATGCTGGACCCTCACTGAGTAGAACCCATTCTCTAGTAAATTCATGATCAAAGGGAAAGGAAGGTAAAAATTTTGAGGCATGAGTATCTAAATGTCTTTATTTTGCCTGCGTATTTTGTTAATAATCTGGCCGGTGTGCTGGTTTCTTCTTGTTGCTGTAACAAATAACCACAAACTCAATGGCTCAAAACACAAACGTAGTCTCTTTCCATTCCAGAGATTGGAGGTCTGAAATAGATGCACAGGGCTGCTTTCCTTGTTCAGGGAACAATCCATTTCCCCATTCATTGCAGCTTCCAGAAAACATCTACATCCTTTGGCTTGTGGCTCCCTCCCTCTATCTTCAGAGCCAGCCCCATCAAACCTCTTCTCCCTGTGCCTCTGTTCCATCCTCCCATGCTGTTCTGGAGAAGCTGATTCCTGATTTGGTTGTGCATGTGACTTGGGAAACACTCAGGATCTCTTTCTGACTTTGCAATATACAGTGAATGTCATGGTGCAAGAATTTTCCAGTAATTATACTGAGTACTCCATCGGTACCTCGTCTATGAAAAAAAATCATGCTTTTCAGTTCTGAGAAATTTTATAGAAATATTATTGCCTTGCTATACCCTCCACATTTTCCTTAATTCTGAATTTTAAATCAGGGCTCTTACATGAACCCCCAGTCCATTATCATTCTGTCATTTCATATACTCTGGATGATTACTTCAACTTTATCTTCTAACTCAATGATTTGTTTGTTTCTGTTATTATATTTTTACATTCTGAGAGTTCTGACTCGCTCACTTATGTTGTCTTACTGGTTGGTTCATTGTTATTGTTGCTTTTGTTAAAACCATCCTAATTTTGTCTTATGGATATAATATCTGGTTGTGTGTATCTGAGAGTATAGATCACAGCTATATCTGTTGTTTTGTGTGTTTTATTTTCAACATTTTCATTTGCTCCCCGCCTTGTTTCTTTATTCTCAAATCTCCTGTTATTCACTCCGGTGGGTTTCGGTCACTGTTTTCCGTGTTTGGGGCTTTTCTCAATTGTGCGGTGATCCTTGGCTTACTGGAACATTTAGGACCAAGGCACTGAGGAGCTCCACAAGACTTCTGTGTGGGAGGATGGGGTGTCAGTAAGTAAGCTGCACTCTAATATGTCAGGGCCCGACCTTTTCACAGGAGGGCATCCAGATGTCAGTGTCTGTAGATCTTTTGTCTAGGATCAGCCAACTTCTGCAGAGAAGAATGCTCCAATCTTCTGCCCTGCCAAGACAATGACCATCTGTAACTGGCTGCAAGGGTTCTTGGAACCATGAGGTCTGGGAGATGAACACAGGCAGTCTGACATTTTAGAGTATGGACTTTCACTTCATGCCCCCTGTTATCTTTAAGGCAAACCTCTCCAGCTCATTTCCATATGCCAATTGTCCCCAAATCCATATTCTCAGGGATTCAGTTCCTCTAGAAAAATCTATCTTAGGCAAGAGTTTAAAAGGCATTGTAGGGATCCTGCTGCCCCTAGCACAGACTTTCACTCATACCTCCTGTCTTTATCCTTCATCTCTGCCTTTAGGTCCCTGGTGCCTTGGTTTCCTGAGGCTCTCCGTGTGGTCCTGCAGCAGGACCTCACTTGTTCACCACTTTGTCAACTCTTAATTTCAAAATATTCTGTTCTCTTCAGATTTCTACACTTCCACCGATACAAATGGAAAGTGTCCCATCTTTCAAAAATATTGTTTGATTCCTTTTGTTATCTTTCACATGATTTTTACCCAGATGGGTTCAAAGCCATTTTTTCCCCTAAAAGTGGAATTTCCCAAGATATAAACAGATGTTCAATTTTCTGTGTTTAATAGAAAGACTCCAACCTTTCAGCCCAGGTTTTGGCAGGGAACAGAAGACAAACTGGAGCTGGACAACTGAGGACAGTTGAATGAAGTGTCTGGACATTTCCAATGATGGCATGAAGCCATTAATTACCCCCAAAGAATAATAAATAGACAGAGAAGTTACCAGAATCCAAAAGAGAGCTATGTGGATAGAGTTATTAGATGGGAGATGTGACTTCTGCTAGATCATCTAAAGGGCCACAATTCTCTGCTTCTTCCCATAACCATGCCATTTGTGGTGTTGTAGTTCTTTTTACTAAAAGCCAGAGTCACCTCCCCCTACCTCTTGAAAGCAGGCCAATCTCATGTGACATTAGCCAATGGAATGCAGCAGCAGTGAGGGCCAGACAACTCCAAGGAAAGATGGACACTTGATGGCTTTCAGCTTGCTCTCTTGAAACCCTGCCCAGCTGCCATGAGAATAACCTTGAGCTAGCTTGCTGGATGATAAGTTACAAATGTCCCTTTCTCCCCTGTGGTTCCAACTGACAGCCAGCCAACTGCCAAATTCTGAAGTGAAAGAGTCCCAGGGCAGCCAGTACCCAGCCAACCAACAATGTGAATGCAGATTCAAAAAATGACCTGGCCACGCCAGGCCCAGGCCAGAATTAGCCAACTGAGCCCAATGTAATTTTCAACCCCACAGAATCATGAACCAAATAAATGGTTGTTTAAGTCACTAAATTGGGCAAAATTTTTAAATGCATCAATAGCTGACTGATGCCAGCTTTTAATCAAGGGGAACAGCCAACATGTAGTGACAAGATAGGAAGAAGTCATAAAAAGAAGTGCCCTGACCCTAGGCTTCCTGTCCTTCCAATGACCTGTGGACGGCGGCTGTTCATCTAACTGCAGAGTGAGAGAACACGTCCATGCATCTCATGTGGGTCAGGCTCCCGGCGCAGAGAGCAGGATGGATGCTGAAGTCGCAGCACACACCTGGAGGAACCAAAGAGAAGACATTCACCATACCTGCTCATCTATGTTTCAATTCACAGAATGTTTGGAGATGTTTGCCGAACGTTTGCAGTTACACTGGCGACTCCAAAGAGATTCCTAAAACAAGATCTGGAAACAAAAACTTTTGAGCTAAGAGTGGTAGGAAATGGATAGGAAAGACTGTTTATTCCAAGTGTATTACATCAGCACTACTTTCTGGTACAGACCAGAACAAGCATTAATATTTCCTACTGCCTTCTCAACACATACCTAGTAATAAATTATAAATCCTACACCCAAGGTAGGAAGCGTTCAAAATATTCAACCCTCAACTAAACAAAACCCCAGCTAATCTAAACAAAATTCCAATCAACAGGATTGAACAATCAGCAGTTATACTTAATGTTTAAAGAGAAAGAAGTATAAGAATATTAATCAGTTTGGGTTAGGTATAGTTGCAAGAGAAAACTGAAAATAACGTGAAATAAATAAAAGAGAAATTTATTTCTCTCACTCATAAATGAGGTCTAGAGACAAGCAGTTCAGGGCTGGGCTGGCCATCCACTCGGGCTCATTCTAACTTGGTGCTTCACCATTCCCAAGGTGCAGCTTCTACATCACGATCCCAGATGCCTGTAAGCCCCATTGAGCACATCTGCATTCCAAGCACTAAAAATGGGAGGCTAGAATATGTGAAGAGCAGATCTGCCCCCATGGACATCTGTCTTTTTTTTTTTTTTTTTTATGATAGTCATACAGAGAGAGAGAGAGAGAGAAAGGCAGAGACACAGGCAGAGGGAGAAGCAGGCTCCATGCACCGAGAGCCCGACGTGGTATTCGATCCCGGGTCTCCAGGATCGCACCCTGGGCCAAAGGCAGGCGCCAAACCGCTGCGCCACCCAGGGATCCCCTGGACATCTCTCTTAAGTGTATATCTCTTCTATTTACCTTCCATTGTTCAGAACTTAGTACCCTGATAGGTCCTCTCTAGAAATAAGGCTAAGAAGGGCAAGTTCTACTCCATAAGGCCATGTGCTCTGCTGAAAACTTGGGGCCTAGTATAAGAGAGAAAAAAAAGAAAGAAAGAAAGAAAAACGAATAATGGGGAACAATCAGTAGGTAGTCTCTGCCTCACCTTTTATTAACTAATATTAAGTATTCACTCAATACGCAGCTTCCAAGGTCATGTTATAAAAGATTCATAGTCTACTAGTGATAGTCTTTGTACACGGAATCTACAGTGAAGTATTTGCTGGTGATCAGATTGATGATTTGGAACTTATGAGCATCTCCAATTATCAAAGATTTAACTTTTTGTGCAACATTGAATTTACTAAGTCAGGAACATGGACCAGAGTGGTTTGGTGTGACTTTGTTTTAGTAACAATGGTCCGACAAGGTCTTCTATTTAATCCACTGTAAACATTCAAGATAATTTTGGCTGGAAGTCACAAAATAGTGGCTTAAACTTTGTAGAAATTTATTTCTCTTCCATAAAAGTCTTGCAGCGTATAGTCCAGAATGCGAAGATGACTTCATAAAGACATCAGGAGCCCAGTGTCCTTCTTTCTTTCTTCTCTGCCATCCTCATCCTGTGGCTTCCCCCTCTGGTGCAAAACAGTTTCTCAAGGGTCACCTGTCATGTACATATTCCAGCTGGCAAGAAGTAAGAGGAGACAGGACAAGTGCAAGGCCAGTGAAGGCTGGTGGGTATGGAGAGTGGGTAGAGGCGAGTAAAGAGACGAAATAAGATTCACCAGGTATCGATAACTATTAAAGCTAAGTGGTTGACATGTAAAGATTTATTCTTTCCACTTTTGTACAAGCTTGAAATTTTCCACAATACCAGAGATAAAAGTTAGTAAGATAAAATAAAAAATGTATCAAATGGATACCCCCGGATACTGCACATTGCTTCTCTTTACATATCAAGAGCAAACCTTTATCACATGCCCACATCTGGCTAAAAGAAAGGTAATTAGTCCTTGGGTCCATGAGTCCAATTACAAATAGCTTTATCACATGGAAAGAAAGGTAACATCAATAATGGGGGAAAGATTATGGGCCCAAAGTTAATAATCAATATCTGTGTCTCTCCATCCCATTAGTAACATGAAGATGGAATACTGTCCAGCATCTATAGAAAATGATGTAATGATAGCAAGACTAAGGCCGAGTAGGGGCCAGTAGCAGATACTTACCATTATGTTAACTTCTTTCCCTAATGATTTTGAAGACCAAAAAATCATTGTATTATCAAATACAAATAACTTCACAATTATAAAAGAGTACTTATCTTCCATGAATTAGGAACCTTTATCCAAGAGCACTCCTGTGTCTCAGGGTGTGGAATCATCAAGATATCTGAGCTTTCACACCTTATTTTTAACAGGAGTTCTCAAACACTGGTGCGTAAGAACCTGCTAGGTGCTGGTACAACGTGCAGATTCCTCGCTTTCACCCCGGACCTACTAAACCAGAATGTTCCCAAAGGTTTTTAGAAATCTGTATTTTCACAAGTACTTCCAAGGCAGTTGGTTTCCAGCAGAGGGATGCTACGAAAGGTGGTCAGCGCATGTCCTGAGCTGCCTCCAAGATGCTAGGAAGAGAAACCAATTTGTTGATCTTCAGATTTGTTTTCCTAGGACTGTAGAAACTTTCCTTTTGTGGTGTGTTAATTTCCCAGGAAAATTCTAGCACAGCCTTGGGAGAGCAAGTGCAAACACATTACATTGCCCCTGGAGAGCCATTTACCCTTTGTTGAAGCACTGGTCTCCAGACCACACTTTAAGAAACACCACTTTAAAATAAAAGTATAGCCATTTAACTTTATCTCACTGAAAACTTGCTGTGAGCAGTCTTGCCATTGACACTGGCTTTCTGATTCTGTAATTTTCACAGAGAAGGTGTTGTGTTACTCTGTGGTGTAATTTTAAAATTATTTATGAGTACAGAGAAGAGTCCTTAAGCAAATCGTTTAGAAATAAAGCCGTTGAAGTTTTTCATACCCTTTCCCTGAAATGCCAGGTATCATCACACCTCAAGGAGCACCTGACACAGCATGCCAACAGCCACACCTGCTTGCTTTCCAGTTGTGTTTTCTCCTTCTGGGGAAGAAAAAAGCTGTCTAACCTGGGGACTCTGGCTGGGACATTCAGCGAATGGCATTTTGCTTTACATCAAGTGAGTTCTTCCTAAGAAATCATCACTATTATACTAGCAAGACAATTAGGAGAGAAGGAGAAAGATGTGATTAGTACTGCTTCCAATTTTTCCCATCTAACAAAAATGTGGGTTTTTGTGCTTAGAACTATCAAGAAGTTTAGGTCCCAGGGGCACCGCGGTGGCTCAGTCAGTTAAGCGTCTGCTTTTGGCTCAGGTCATGATCCTGGAGTCCTGGGATGGAGCCTTGAGTCAGGCTCCCTGCTCAGCAGGGAGTCTGCTCCTCCCTCTGCTCCTCATCTTCTCCCTCTGCACTGCTCGTGCTCTCTCTCTTTCTCTCACACATGCACATTCTCTCACTCTCACAAATAAATAAATAAAATATTTTTTTAAAAATGTTTAGGTTCCAAATGGGTGCATCAGCGTTGGTGTCTTCTAATATGTGGTAGACTCTAATCTGTGTAGCGGTATGTGTATGGGTGTGTGCATTTCTATGTATATTTTAATTGCTTTTCATAAATCAAACATAATTAAGTGTATATTTATGCATAGTTTCCTCACCACTTTGCAGATCTGCAGGAAGTGTTAATTGCACAAAGATTCATTTTGTTTCATTGCAAATGGACACTAAGTGTGTACTCAGAAAGAAGCTGTTCAGACAAGGAAGTGGGTAACCCATAGACTGCCCTGCTACTAAAAGCCTCAGTACACTCCCTGATAGCACAAGTTGTTGTGAAACCTCAGTTTACAGAGCTTCTTAGCTACAAAAAGTGTATTTTGCAAACATACATACATGTATGTGCACACACACATTAGAGAAAATATTTTCAATTCGGCTAAGGGTTGCCTTACAAACATAATTCTCATTGTGAATCTTTTTTAATTTACTGTCATTTCCTATTCTTTGGGAAAAGTCTGTTTTTTTCTGTGTTGTTGTAGCTTAAAAAAAAAACAGAATATCATAGGACATTCTATGGGCAATTTTATGTCAAAATAAGATTATGTGCTTTTTTTAATGTCCCCTATTTTGGGGGGCTCCAGCATTACACATTTCATTTGCAAAGACTCTCCAACAATATAATGAGAAAAAAAAAAACACCCTAGGAACAAATCCCCCGGAATACCAATGTCTTTAGTAATCTGACTTTTAATTATGAGCCAATGCTTAGATACCACATGTAGATTGCTTTAATCATTAGGTCTTGAACTCAGAAGTTAGCATGTTTCTACCACCTGTGCTGTTTAGTACACTACCACCCACCGAGAACCATTTCTATTTAACTGGCTTCCTCTAATCATTTCCCTGATCTCTTTCTCTGTCTCTCTCTCTTTTTCATTCTTTCTGAATGTGCACAGACACAACACACACACACCCATACCTCTTCTCTTGTTTCCCAGTTACCGTATTTTTTTACCTAATCTTTGTCATCTCTTACCACTCTTAATTATACAGCATATGCACATAGAATCCTGAATGATGGGATAGGTTTTGGATGAGCCTTATGGGAGCAGTCTCATTTCCATATGGTTCCATTTTTTTTCTTTATTTCCAGCTTTATTCACATATAACTGACCTATAACATTGTGTAAGCTTAAGGTATACAATGTGATGATTTGATATATGTGTATATTACAAAATAATTACCACAATAAGGCTAGTCCAGCATCTCCATCACCTCACATAATTACCTGTGTGTGTGTGTTGAGAATATTTAAGATCTACTCTGTCTACAATGTTCAAGTATATAATACAGTATTGCTAACTATAGTCATGATGCTATATATTACATTCCCAGAACTTATTCATCTTATAACTGGAAGTTTATGCCCTTTGGCCAGTACCTCCCCACTTCTGGCACCCATAGGCCTTGGCAGCCATCATTCTACTCTCTCATTATGTTTTAATGTATATGGGAAGGGATAATTATAAGTCTACCCATTACCCTCAAACATGTGCAAAAAATGAATGTTACATGGAAAATATAAGATCCTGGACTGTTTTAGTTTTCATTGTTGTGCAACAAAACACCCTAAAATATACCACTTTAAAAGAAACATGATATTATTTTTCATAAGCCAAAAGTTGACCAGGTGGTTCTTTTGATGCTCTCTGGTGATGGTTCATGTGGTTACATTCAGCTGGCAGGACGGCTAGCCACAGGGCTCCACTGAGACAGCTGGCATGGTTCAGCCTCTCTCTCTCTGTAGCCTTTAACTGTGGGCCTGGATATCCCAACAACTCAGGGCAACATTCCAAGAGGAAAGTCCCAGAATGCAAGTGCTTGACAAGGCCCACTTTGGGTCTCATTTGTGACATCTCATTAGCCAAAACAAGCCAGTGGCCAAGTTCAGAGTCCATGTGGAAGAGGAATGTGTAAGTTCTTAGATCCTGGAAGGTGTGGCTCCCTGGAAGTCATTACTGTAACAACCTACCACATGACCCAATATCATATGGTTGCCCAAAGATATTGGATATTGTCCCTTTATATACAGGATGAGGCATCTGAACACAGACAATCTAAAAACCTCTTTATGGTGTGTTCTCTAGGGCATACTTTACCTTGAAGACAAGCTAACCAAATGAAATTCATTCCCAGGTTATTAAAAACAGCTGATAGCTTCCTTAACACAGGATACACACACTTCCTGCAGTGAATAAAAATGAGAGAGAATGAACAAGAGAAATGTGAAGAAGATACTTCAGGATGGATTTCTTTCCTTTGTTAACTAACATGCCCTGTTCCTATGCTCCCTCTGTTCCAGCCACTGTGACAGTTTGTCTTGGTATTAAATTTGCAGATGTCCGGCTCCAGCTCTTCCTCTAAATCCAGCAGCCTTACCCTAGAATGTGAAACAGTTGTCATTGAGGAAGGAGCCTCTGAGGATAAGGAAAACAGGCTAACGAGGTTCCTGTTTTCCAGGGAAGAGGAAACTAAGAAACCCTGAGAGATTTAAGCAGCCAAGTGGTGTCTGGGGGTTGCTCATGGAGGAGCAGGTAGGCTTCTTATTGGATGGCTCTCGGCCTGACTTATTTCCCCGGGGGATGTGCTTGAATTGCTTTGTGCCTCTCTGCCCTTCTCGGTCATTCTCCAAGGACCAAGGGAAGGTCCATTGTCTCATGAGTTATTTGAATTTTATCCAAAGAAGCAAACTTCATGAACTGAACCTAACACCTTCATTTCTAAGGATATGTGGACGTCATTTATAAAATTTTTAATACCAACCCCACAAGGGAAGGTTTTTCTTGGCTAGCTTTTTGAGGTTACCTCATTAACAGGTGCACTGCCATGACCTTCTTTGCGAGTTCGTTTGAAACATTGCTGTAGCTCTTCTGTAAAATCAAGATCTTCCAACCCAATACAAGATGTGACATGAGGAAGGTCTACTCTGAATGTATTTCAGATGAAAGTCCCTTCTTGGAAACAGCCTGCGGGAGCAAACCTTTCCTCTCTGCCAAATCTCAGATCCCAAGCATAAGCAGCTAGAGCCAGGAGCTTGGGCTGAAAGCCTATTTTAATAGAGTGGGCCATCTAATCCTGTAACCAGATACTATCCACTGTTAATTAAGTATTAAATACAGTTAGACTCCCTCAGAGGCATAAACATCTGCTGTGGCATAAGACTAAATCTCTGTATTAATAGAAAACCAGACTGAATGGAAAATAATCAGGTGGTCTGGATCACGAAGGATAATTTTCTTGGACTATGAGGTTTGACATTAAAGGAACTAGAGTGAGTTGATATTTTAGCCCAGCAATATCAGTGTATGGTTTATGGAGCCAACTCTACATAAAACCTTGAATTAATATCGAATCTACACTTAAACCTTCTAATAGTTAGATCTTGGGGTCCATGCTATCAAGTCCATGCCTGTCCCAGCCATGCCAAAATATAGCTGCTAAAGACCTGAACTCTAGTACTGCAGTACCATCTGGTCCCAGACGCAGTGAACGCCCATGCCATCGGCATGGACTATTCTTTGTACTCACTTGTAAATCCATTCTAATCCAGCTTTTGTCCCATCCATTCTTCCTCAGCAGCTCTCCCTAAATACACCAACAGCCACATCCCAAATTCACAGATTATATTTGGTCTTCACTTTATCTGACTTCTCTATTGACCATAATCTCTTTCTTCTTTGGTTTCGTAATCTATTTTTTTAATTAATATGTAATATTTTATATTTCAAATTTTATATCTCCCCACCTCCTTTATCCAGTGTTCCCCTTGAACATTCTTTCTGCTTAATGTGAAGCCAATTAAAACAATCTGTAAGTTACAAAATCCCAGCCCCAGCATCGGAGAGTAAAGCATAGGAGAATGGACCTGGGGTTGAGATAATAACAGCCTGCCAATCAGAAAGAAGGAAAAGTTTGTTCTACGTTATTTTTTTCGAGTACTTATTTGGTAACATGCTCAGATGAAATGATTTAGGTCTGGAGTTTTCTATGTGGGAAAGGAAACAGTGGATTTGATTTTTTTTTATAACAATAAAACTTTATTTCTTCTTGTATCAGTTTTGGCAAATTGTTATTTTTCAAATATTATCTCTTCAATTTAAAATATTTATTTATGTAAAATTATTTATAATATCTCCTCTTCTTAAATGTCTGTCAAAAATGTAATAATGCCCTTTTTCAAATTCTTGATATTGGTTTTTTATTTTTTCTTCTTTTTTATCCTTGATTGATCTTCCCAGAAGTATATAAATCTATTAATGTTTTGAAGGAGCTAATTTTTTAATCTGAATTTAAATATGCACTCATGTATATGGTTTTATTGATTGTATTAATTTCTGCCCTTTTTATTTTATCCTACTTCCTTTGGGCTTAATTTTTTAATTTTTTCTAACTTTTTGACATAAAGACATACATCATTGGTTTTAGCCTTTCTTTTTTATTTCAATACATATATTAAGCCTATATAGTTCCCTTTCATGTAATTTTAGCTCTACCTCACACATTTTTATATCTCATATTTTCATCCTCTTTTTAAGTTAAAAATAATTTCCAATTTTGATTGTGATTCTTGTTTGATCCAAGAATTCTTAGAAGCTTCTTTTATACTATGAAAATATTTAAGGACTTTTCCAGTTATATTTTATTATTGATGTCTAGGTTAATTTTTTTTTTAATTTTTATTTATTTATGATAGTCACACACACAGAGAGAGAGAGAGGCAGAGACATAGGCAGAGGGAGAAGCAGGCTCCATGCACCGGGAGCCCGACGTGGGATTCGATCCCAGATCTCCAGGATCACGCCCTGGGCCAAAGGCAGGCGCCAAACCACTGCGCCACCCAAGGATCCCTATGTTAATTTTTGCAAATAGTCTAAGTGCAATTGAAAAACAGAATAATAGGAAAACATTGTGTAATGTGCTACAAATGTAAATTACATCAGCTTATTAATGATCTATTGAGTTCTAGGGCCTTACTGATACCAAGTTTTCCACTTGGTTTATCACTTGTTGAGGAAAGTATACTAAGATTTTGCACTATAAATAATGAGTTTGATTATTAAGCCTTTTAGTTCTATCTTTGCCTGCCATCTTAAAATATACCTTATAATATAAACTTAGCACTATTATATATTTCTAATGAAATATATAGAAATATATATTTCTATATATTTCATCTTTATAAAATGCCCCTCTTTATATCTACTGATGCATTTTAGTCTTCTCTTAATGTTGTGTCTTAGAAGGAAATGTATCTTTTTTCCCCCTGGTTATTTTATGACTTTATCTTCATCTCTTGTTTTCAGCAGTTTGAGTGTGAATAGGTGTGATTTTCTTTGCATGTATCTTCCTTGCATTTGTGGCTTGATACCTGTAATTTCTGGAAAGTTCATGGCTGTTATCTCTTTAAAGATTGCTTCCATCCATTTTCTTTGTCTTTCTGGGATTTCAATCGCATGTATGTTAGAAGGTTTTACCTTGTCCCAATTTTCTTTCCTGTATTTTCTATCTCTCTCTTGCTTTTGAGCTCAACCTTTCAGCCATTGCTTTTGAGGTAACAAATGTCTTTAAGAGGACAATGATGTCATGTGTGACTTACTTCTCTGGGCTTTTCTTCTATCTGAGATCCTATGCTCACAAGTCCACACTGTCTTGATAGCCCACCACTACTTTCAAAGAGATTAATTTTTTTTCTGACATTTTTAGTTGTTCTTGGTAGAAGAATTGATATGAAACAAGCAATTTTGTCATTGCTTGAAGCAAGATTTCCACGATATTAATACATCAGTTTTTTTTTATTTTTCAGATTTAGGTATTTTGATTTTTCCATCAAAATTTATTTTATGATATGTGAATTATTTAGTAGACTTTTTCAAAACTGTAGGGATTAAACCCATACATATATGATCAGTTGTCTTTCAACAAGATTGCCAAGGAAAGGGAAAGAACGGTCTTTTTAACAAATGATGTTAGGACAGCTGAATAACCACAGCAAAAAAATGAAGGTGGACCTTTACCTCACACCATATGAAGAAATTAACCCAAAATGGATCAAAGACCTAAATGTTTAGAGCTAAATCTATAAAACACTTGAAAGAAAATGTAACAGTGAATCTTTATGACTTTAGATTTGGCAATGTGTTCTTGGATACGACAGTGAAAGCGCAAGCAACAAAAGAAAAAATCGCTAAAGTAGACTTCCAAATTAAAGACTTTTATGTATGGGGCACCTGGGTGGCCAGGCGGTTAAGCCTCTGGCTCTTGATTTCAGCTCAGGTCACGATCTCCGGCTCATGGAATCAAGTCCTTCATCTGGCTTTGCACTCAGTGTGGAATCTGTTCCGGATCTCTATCTACCTTCTGCCTTTGCCCCTGCCCCTGGTCACACTCTATAAATTAATTAATTAATTAATTAATTAATTAATTAATTAATTAATTAAAATCTTAAAAAAAAAACCTTTATGTATCAAAGGACACTATAAAGAGAGTAAGAAGATGCCACACAGAATGGGAGAAAAATATTTGCAACTTATATATCTGATAAGGATCCAGTTTCCAGTATATATATATATATTAAAAAAAAACTCTTACAGAGACGCCTGAGTGGCTCAGTCAGTTAAGTGTCTGCCGTCAGCTTAGGCCATGATCTCGGGGTCCTGGAATCAAGCCCTGCATCAGGCATCCTGCTTAGTAAGGACTCTACTTCTCCCTCTCCCTCTGCAGCTCTCTCTGCTTGTACTTTCTCTTTCTCTTTCTCTCTCTGTTTCTGTCAAATAAATAAAATCTTTTTAAAAAAGAACAACTTACAAATCAATAACAAAAAGACAATCCAATCACAAAAATGGGCTTGAAAGACATTTCTCACAAGAAGAGGTACTAATGCCCAATAATCATATGAAAAAATGTTTCACATCAGTCATTAAGAAAATGCAAATCAAAATCACAGTAAAATATTAAGCTAGTTCGTACTCACTCAGATGGCTATAATTTTTTCTTTAATAGAGAATAACAAGTGTTGGTAAGGATCTAGAGAAATTGAAACCTTCATAGATTACCATTGAGAATATAAAATGATGCAGCCACTTTGGAAAACAATTTGGTAGTTTATCAAAAAATGGAAACATAGCATTATAATATGACCCAGAAATTGTACTCTTATTTACCCTAAAGAAATGAAAACATGTGTCCACATTAAAATTTATATACGGATCTTCATAGCAGCATTATTCATAAAAATTAAAAAGGGAAAACAACCCAAATGTTCATCAACTAAAGAATGAATAAAATATGGTATACCCATATAGCGGGATATTATTCAGCAACAAAAGAATGAAGTATTGATATGTACTACAATCAGGATGAATTTTGAAAACACTATGCTAAGTAAAATAAGCCGGGCATAAAGACAACATATTGCATAATACCATTCATGTGAGTGTCCAGAATAGACCAATCCATAGAGAGAAAAAGCACATTAATGGTTACCAGGGTTTTGAGCCAAGGTGGTAAATGAAGACTGATTGTTAATGGATGTGGGGTTCCTTTTGGTGTTGATGAAAACATTCTGGGATTAGACAGTGGTGATGATTAGCAGAACACTGTGAACATAGCATAAGCCACTGAATTGCACACAGTAATATGGCCAAAACCATGAATGTCATGTCATGTTAATTTTACCTCAACAACAAAAAAGTCTTAATAAATAAAATAAAATATAGGGATTACTGCTGTTTTTTGCTATGAATTTAATAAAACTGATCAGAGAATGTGATCTCTGTGACGAGTCATTGAAATTTGCTGAAACTTGCTTTGTGACTTCACACGTGGCCAATTTTTATAAATATTTCATGTGTGCTTAGGAAGAATGTATGCTTTCCAATGATAGAGAGCAGAGTTTTACATATGTCCAATGTTCCAAGCATTTGATTACATTGTTGAAATACTTTATTTCTTCATTGATTTTTTTCATTTGCTTCATCTACAATAAAGGAAAAAACATGTCAAAATTTCCTATTCTGGTGTTAGATTTCTCAATTTCTCCCTGAAGTTCCAATCAAGTTTTGCTTTCTATATTATTGATGATATTATTAGTTCGAAGCAAGTTCAGAAATGTTTTATTTTTCTGATAAATTAAACTTCTTATCATTATCTAATGACCTCCATTATTTCTTGTCGTGCTTTATTATCCAAAAGTCAGTTTTATTGACTAAAGTAAGTTTTATTTGCTTTTGGTTTGGATTTATTTATCTTTGTCCTTTGCTTTATTTTCCATCTTTTTATGTCTTTATGCTTTAGGTTGTCTTTAAAAGGTCAGATAGCTGCATTTGTTATTGTTCTTAATCCAATCTGATAAACTCTGTAGTTTTGTTTTGTTTTGGATCAAAACAAGCTGTTAAAAAAGAGCTTTACTGATACATTATTCATATGCTATACAATTCACCCATTTAAAATATGTAATTCAGTATTTTTTCACATATGCACAGGGTTGTACAATCATCACTAGAATCTCATTTTAATACATTTTTGTCCACTAGAAACAAACAAAAAACCCATTTGCAATTATTCCCATTTCCTCATAATAAGCCCTCACTCCCTAGCCCTAGATACACTCTAATCAATTTCGGTCTCTATGTATTTGCCTATTCTAGACATTTCATATAGATGAAATCCTACAATATGTGGTATTTGGGGATTAGGTTCTTTCACTTAGTGTAATATTTTCAAGGTTCATCCACATGGTACCATGTATCAGTACTTCATTCTCTTCTATGGCTAAATAATATTCAATCGCATGTAAATACCACTTTTGCTTGGGCTCTTGGGTTGTTTCAACTTTTCGATTATTATGAGTAATGTCGCCATGATTGATTATTCATGTACAAGTTTTTGTGTGCACACATATTTTTATTTCTCTTAAGTATATACCTGGGAGCAGAATTTCTGGGCCATATAGTAACCCTATCTTCCAGATAGGTTTTAATCAGCTATACCATTTTATGTTCCCACCAGCTTTGAAAGGGAGTTCCCATTTCTCCATATTATCTACAGTATTTGTCATATCTGCCTTTTTTATCATAGCCAACCTAGTGCTGGTAAAATAATATATCGTTGTGCTTTTGATTTACATATCCTAATAATGTTGACCATCTTTTATGTGCCTATTGGTAGTTTGTATATCTTCCTTGGAGAAACATCCATTCAGATCCTTTGGCTATTTATTCATTGGGTTTTCTTTTCTATTGTTATAATTGACACATAAAATTATATTAGTTTCAGATGTACAACATAATAATTCACTATGTGTATCTATTGCAAAATAATCACCACAATAGTTAAAGCTGTCATCATATTTCTTTGTCTTGACTAATAATTCCAGCTAAGATTTCCAATCCTATGTTGAATAAGGTAGTGAGAGTGGGCATCCTTGACTTCTTCCTGATCTTAGAAGAAAAGCTTTCAGCTTTTCACCATTGTATGATAATACCTGTGGGCTTGTCATATATGGCCTTTCATATGTTGAAGTATGTTCCTTCTATACCCACTTTGTCGAGATTTTTTATCATAAATGGATCTTGAATATCATTAAATGCTTTTCTACATCTATTGAAATAATATTATTTTTATCCTCCATTTTGTTAATGTGCTGTATCACATTTGATGATTTGCAGATGTTGCTTCATCCTTGCATCCCAGGAATAAATCCCATGCAATCATGGTGTCTGATCCTTTTAATGTACTGCTGGATTCATTTTGCTAATATTTTGTTGAGGATTTTTGCATCTATGCTCATCAAAGATATTGACCTGTAATTTTCTTTTTTTTTGTGGCATCCTTGTCTAGTTTCAGTATCAGGGTAATGTAGGCCTCATTGACAAATTGTATTTTAATCAAGTAGTCCCTTTAAATTTATTGATTACGGATATATTTGGGCCAGTTTTTATCTTAAATTTTGCTTTTGATTTGTCTTCACTTCCATTTTATAGAATTTTTATTTGAATAATTGTCTTATTCTAATTATTCACTACTTGTTTGAAAATCACATACCCTAGTCCTATTGTTTTAGAGTTTGCTATTGAAATTTAGCATTATACATAACAAATACAAAGTTAAAGAGATTTCCCCTTACTATGATCAATTCAAGAACTCTTAGAACATTTTAACTCTGTTCACTTCAATTCTGCCTTACAAGCTATTTCTCTCCAATATTTTAATGGCATCTTTTTTAGTCATAACAAGCTATTCATTGTGATCACAATAGACATTATTTATTTATCTATATGTTTAAATGTTCTTTTTTTCTCCCAATTCAATTTTGCATGTGAGAATTTCTTCCTAGAATAATTGTTCTTCTTCCTGAAATATATCTTTTAGAAGTTTTCTTAGGTCTGTTTGGGATTAACATTCTCAGGATGCGGTCAACATTGACTTATAAACAAATATCTTTTTACTACTCTTACTCTTGAGATCAATGCAATTCTAGAAGAACAGTTTTTTTCTCTCTGAATTCAATACATATTATTATTATATGTAATTATTCTGCTTCTCAATTCTTCTGTTTAAAAAAGCCTATTCTCAGTCATGGGGGTAGGTGGTAATCTGCCTTTCTTGCCTGGTTGCTTCTTAGAGCTCTTTGTCTCTGATACTCTATGGTTGCTAATTCTCTTAATTAGAGGTGGGTTTATTTTATTTTATTTTTTTATTTTATTTTATTTTATTTTATTTTATTTTATTTTATTTTATTTTATTCTGCTTAGTAAACATTGTTCCTGGATCTATGGCTTTATATCTTTCTTCAATTTTGAAAAATTCCCCAACATTGTTTTTAAATATTGCCTCTCCTCTAATGTTTTTATTTTTGCTTCCTAGGGCTTCTATTAAAAGCATATTAGACATTCTCCTTCTCCATATCTATTAATCTCTCTTTCATATTTTCCATTTTAGCATTCTGGATAGCATCCTGAAATATTCTTCAGTTTTATCTTCTAGTTCACTAATTCTCTCCTCAGCTACATCTACCCTGTTGTTTGGCCTATGTTTTAAGTGGCTAAACACTTAATTGACAAGCACATTTTATTTTAAAATTTTTATTTAATTCTCTTCAAATCTGTGATTACTCTTACATATTGCCATGGTGTTTGTCTTTTTTGTGACTCTATTCTTTAAATGTCCGTGGATAGTATGGTAGACAGAATAATGCATCACACACACACACACACACACACACACACACACACACAATGATGTGCTCATTCTAATCCCCGAAACCTATAAATATGTTATCTTTTGTGGCAAAAGGGACTTTGTAGATATGATTAAGGACTGTGAGAGCAAGGGGGCAGGGGGGGAAGAACTGAGAGTGGGGAGATGATCCCAGATTATCTGGGTGGAGCTAATGAAATCATAAGAGTTCTTATAAGAAAGCAAGAGAATGAAAACAGATAAAGGAGATGGGACAATGGAACCAGAAGTTGGGATGATGCACATTGACTATGGAGGAAGGGGCTGTGAGCCAAGGAATCCAGGCAGCCTCTGGAAGCTAGAAAAGGCAAAGAAATGTGTTCACTTCTGAAGCCTCTAAGAGGAACACACTTCAACTAATACCTCGATTTTGAATTTCTGAAGTCCAGAACTGAAAGAAAATTTTAGTTTGTGTTGTTTTAACCCACTAAATTTGTGGTGATATGTTACAATAGCAAAAACTAATACTCATACTCAAACTATAGTCATCCTATATCCACAGATAATAGTTCCATTATCTAAACTCTTTGAAGAATTAAATCTATTGTTTCCTCTCTTCAGGATGATTTATGAACTCATACTCATTGAATTTAACCTGTGGAAAACCTGGTATTCTAAATTAAAAATACATTCCTCCAGAGATTTTGTTTTTGCTTCTGCTGAAAGTCAGAGGTACTACCTATCTGGCATTACTCCAGTTCAATCTTGCAAGTTAAATCTGGGAGTCTTGAGTTCAACTCCCTCATGCTGCCACATGCACAAAGCACTTTTTCTACTGTAGGAAAGTTATATTCGCATGTCCTCAGAGAAACAGAGCCACAGAGGAAAGTTATGCAGGTTGTATTAAAAGCTTTACAGAGAAGCTCTTTAAATGTGCTCATTGTTCACCTTTTTATATTCAGTTTATATCACTTCCTTCTTTTTTTTCCTTGCTCCTTGAAGATCTTACTTCATGAGAGCCCAACTATGCAATAAAATCTTTTTGAATGAAGGCTTTCATTTTCTTTTTTACTTTGAAGAAACTCCCTCCCAAGAATATCTAAAAATCAAACTTTACTAAAGAATAAGTTTCTATTCCATCCCTCATAACATTTTTTTTTACTTCTAAGGCATAAAACACTTCTTATGCTAGCTTTTTAGTCATTCTTACTTTACCTGCTTTTTAGACTTATTCTCCTCTGTCTGGTCAAAAAGTTTTGGAGTTTCTCAATGATTTGTCATAAATTCTCTCATTTCTACCAATATTCTCTTTTCCTAAATAATCTCATTCATTCAGCTATAGTGAAATCTCCCCTTTACATAGGGATTAGTATCTAATATCAGCCTGTCAAGGAAGGAAGGAAGGAAGGAAGGAAGGAAGGAAGGAAGGAAGGAAGGAAGGAAGAAGAAGAAGAAGAAGAAGAAGAAGAAGAAGAAGAAGAAGAAAGAAAGAAGAAAGAAAGAAAGAAGAAAGAAAGAAAGAAAGAAAGAAAGAAAGAAAGAAAGAAAGAAAGAAAAAATACTAGTTAAAATTATCCTCAAAAAATTCCTCAGGAAATCCCATATTTGAGATTAATATATCATCTCTTAAGAAATTCAACACAGATGATTTTTTACCCAAAAATTGAATGATTACTAATTCTTTATTTGATCACCAGAAGAAGTTGGCTTGTATTTAGGTGTTATATAGTGTGGAACCTATGTGTAGTATTTTTAAATATTAGAATCACATTCAGCTCAGTTACTCACACTGGAACTGGACTGAATGAAGAAATAACTGATTCATATCTCCCAAATCCCACTCAATCCAGGGCATGTACTCACTGAATGAAATGGCAGCAAGAAAATTCCACACTATTTAAAGCACCACACTCTTTTTATTTTTGCTTTTTGGTTTCTGGGAGATTGTGTATGTCTAATGCCTTTCTCCTCTACTCAATATAAAGTTCATAAAAACAAGTGCTATTTGTAAATTATCACAACAAATATTTATTAAGTACCTACCATGAGCAAACACTTTTCTAGGCACCAAGTGCACAACAGTGAAGAAAACAAACAACATTTGCCACTCTCACTTTAGTGGATAGATTTGTGCAAGAAGCAAAATAATAATATAGTACATACATCACATATATATTTACACATATTTTTAGTGTGAGGAAAAGTAAGAAAAAGAAGAAAGCAGAACTGGAGGTTGAAGACTATTGGCGTGGAAGTTGAGAATTGGGCCACCTAGGCTCATTCAATCAGCATTAATACTTCTTAATTGTATAATAGTCAAGCCTCATTTTCTGCCTATCCAGGAAATTCTATGAGCTAACCAATATATTTATTAAATTACTTTGTGCTTAAGCTGTCTATACTAAGAAATCTGATTTATAAAGTAATTTATAAAAGAGAAATTTGCAAACAAGGCCTCAAGGAAATGATAATCTGTAATTACCTAAACTAGTAGGGTTTTTAAACTAGCAGATATCTGTTTAGTCTTGGAGGATGAGATATTGGCATTCTATGGCACACAGTGACAAAAGCAATTACTTAAGTTATTAATTGTGCTTACCTGAATGAAGTGCCTAGTAAGTCAAACTTTTTGAAAACTTTTACTTAAATTCAGTTTAGTTAACACATAGTGTATTATTAGCTTCAGGAGTAGAATTTAGTGGTTCATCAGTTGCATGTGACACCCCGTGCTCATTATATTAAAGTGCCCTCCTTAAAGTCCATCACCCAGTTACCCCATCCCTCCCCTCCCCTCCAGCAATCCTCAGTTTGTTTCCTATGATTAAGAGTCTCTTATGATTTGCCTCCCTCTCTGATCGTATCTTATTTTATTTTCCTTCCCTTCCGCTATGTTCATCTGTTTTGTTTCTTAATTTCCTTGTATGAATGAAATCATATGGTATTTGTTGTTCTCTGACTGATTTATTTTGCTTAGCATATCCTCTAGTTCCACCATGTCATTGCAAATGGCAAGATTTCACTCTTTTTGATGGCTGAGTAATATTCCATATACATATATATATATATATATATATATATGTATATATATATATACATGGATATGGATGTGTGTGTGTGTGTGTGTGTGTATCACATCTTCTTTATCCAATCATCTGCTGATGGGCATCTGAGCTCTTTCCATATGTTAGCTATTGTGGACTTTGCTCTGTAAACACTGGGGTGCAGGTGCCTCTTCAAATCACTATTTTTGTACCCTTTGAATAAATACCTAGTAGTGTATTGCTGTATCAAAGGGTAGTTCTATTTTTGACTTGTTGAGGAACCTCCATACTGCTTTCCAGAGTGGCTGCAACAGTTTACATTCTCACCAACAGTGTATGGGATTTCCCCCTTTTCTGCATCCTCATCAACATTTGTTATTTCTTGAGTTGTTAATTTTAGCCATTCTGACTGGTATGAGGTGATATCTCATCATGGTTTTCATTTGTATTTCCCTGATCCTGAGTGATGTTGAGCATTTTTTTCATGTGTCTGTTGACCATTTGTATGCCTTCTTTGGAGAAATGTCTGTTCATGTCCTCTGCCCATTTCTTGGCTGGATTATTTGTTTTTTGGGTGTTGAATTTGATAAGTTCTAAAAATTGCTGGAACTGATACTGAAACTCAGCAAAGTCACAGGATATAAAATCAATGCACAGAAGGCAGTTGCATTTTTATACACTAACAATGAAGCAACAGAAAGAGAAACCAAGAAATCGATCCTATTTACAATTGCACCAAAAACCATAAGATACCTAGCAATAAACCTCTACACATTCAATGCAAGCCCTATCATAACACCGCCAGCATTTTTCACAGAGCTTAAATAAACAATCCTAAAATTTTTATGTAACAAAAAAATACCTCAACCAGTCAAAGTAATATTGAAATAGAAATCCAGGGACACCTGGGTGGCTCAGTGCTTGAGCCTTTGGCTCAGGGCGTGATCCCAGAATGCTGGGATCAAGTCCTGCATCAGGCTCCCTGCATGGAGCCTGCCTCTCTCTCTATTCCATGAATAAATAAATAAAATCTTAAAAAAAGAAAAAGAGGGACACTTGGTGGCCCAGGAGATGAGCATCTGCCTTTGGCTCAGGTCATGATCCTGGGGTCCTGGGATTAAGTTCCACATCAGGCTCCCCTCAGGGAGCCTGCTTCTCCCTCTGTCTATGTTTCTGCCTCTCTCTCTCGGTATCTCTCATGAACAAATAAATAAAATCTTTTTTTAAAAAAGAAAGAAAGAAAAAGAAAAAGAGGGAACATTCCTCGACATCTTAAAAGCCATCTACGAAAAGCCCACAGCAAATATCATTCTCAATGGGGAAGCACTGGGAGCCTTTCCCCTAAGATCAGGAACAAGACAGGGATGTCCACTCTCACCACTGCTGTTCAACATAGTACTGGAAGTCCTAGCCTCAGCAATCAGACAACAAAAAGACATTAAAGGCATTCAAATTGGCAAAGAAGAAGTCAAACTCTCCCTCTTCGCCGATGACATGATACTCTACATAGAAAACCCAAAAGTCTCCACCCCAAGATTGCTAGAACTCATACAGCAATTCGGTAGCGTGGCAGGATACAAAATCAATGCCCAGAAGTCAGTGGCATTTCTATACACTAACAATGAGACTGAAGAAAGAGAAATTAAGGAGTCAATCCCATTTACAATTGCACCCAAAAGCATAAGATACCTAGGAATAAACCTCACCAAAGATGTAAAGGATCTATACCCTCAAAACTATAGAACACTTCTGAAAGAAATTGAGGAAGACACAAAGAGATGGAAAAATATTCCATGCTCATGGATTGGCAGAATTAATATTGTGAAAATGTCCATGTTACCCAGGGCAATATACACGTTTAATGCAATCCCTATCAAAATACCATGGACTTTCTTCAGAGAGTTAGAACAAATTGTTTTAAGATTTGTGTGGAATCAGAAAAGACCCCGAATAGCCAGGGGAATTTTAAAAAAGAAAACCATATCTGGGGGCATCACAATGCCAGATTTCAGGTTGTACTACAAAGCTGTGGTCATCAAGACAGTGTGGTACTGGCACAAAAACAGACACATAGATCAGTGGAACAGAATAGAGAATCCAGAAGTGGACCCTGAACTTTATGGGCAACTAATATTCGATAAAGGAGGAAAGACTATCCATTGGAAGAAAGACAGTCTCTTCAATAAATGGTGCTGGGAAAATTGGACATCCACATGCAGAAGAATGAAACTAGACCACTCTCTTTCACCATACACAAAGATAAACTCAAAATGGATGAAAGATCTAAATGTGAGACAAGATTCCATCAAAATCCTAGAGAAGAACACAGGCAACACCCTTTTTGAACTCGGCCATAGTAACTTCTTGCAAGATACATCCACGAAGGCAAAAGAAACAAAAGCAAAAATGAACTATTGGGACTTCATCAAGGTAAGAAGCTTTTGCACAGCAAAGGATACAGTCAACAAAACTCAAAGACAACCTACAGAATGGGAGAAGATATTTGCAAATGACATATCAGATAAAGGGCTAGTTTCCAAGATCTATAAAGAACTTATTAAACTCAACACCAAAGAAACAAACAATCCAATCATGAAATGGGCAAAAGACATGAACAGAAATATCACAGAGGAAGACATAGACATGGCCAACATGCACATGAGAAAATGCTCTACATCACTTGCCATCAGGGAAATACAAATCAAAACCACAATGAGATACCACCTCACACCAGTGAGAATGGGGAAAATTAACAAGGCAGGAAACAACAAATGTTGGAGAGGATGCGGAGAAAAGGGAACCCTCTTACACTGTTGGTGGGAATGTGAACTGGTGCAGCCACTCTGGAAAACTGTGTGGAGGTTCCTCAAACAGTTAAAAATATACCTGCCCTACGACCCAGCAATTGCACTGTTGGGGATTTACCCCAAAGATACAAATGCAATGAAACGCCGGGACACCTGCACCCCGATGTTTATAGCAGCCATGGCCACGATAGCCAAACTGTGGAAGGAGCCTCGGTGTCCAACGAAAGATGAATGGATAAAGAAGATGTGGTTTATGTATACAATGGAATATTACTCAGCTATTAGAAATGACAAATACCCACCATTTGCTTCAACGTGGATGGAACTGGAGGGTATTATGCTGAGTGAAGTAAGTCAGTCGGAGAAGGACAAACATTATATGTTCTCATTCATTTGGGGAATATAAATAATAGTGAAAGGGAAAATAAGGGAAGGGAGAAGGAATGTGTGGGAAATATCAGAAAGGGAGACAGAACGTAAAGACTGCTAACTCTGGGAAACGAACTAGGGGTGGTAGAAGGGGAGGAGGGCGGGGGGTGGGAGTGAATGGGTGACGGGCACTGGGTGTTATTCTGTATGTTAGTAAATTGAACACCAATAAAAAAAAATAAAATAAAATAAAATAAAATAAAAAAAAAAAAAAAAAGAAAAAGAAATCCAAACCTGAAGACATCACAATTCTGGATTTCACGCAGCATTACAAAACTGTAATCATCAAGGCAGTGTGGTACTGGCACAAAAATGACACATAGGTCAGTGGAACAGAACAGAGAACCCAGAAATAGACCCTCAACACTCTGGTCAACTAATCTTCGACAAAACAGGAAAGACTATCCAATGAAAAAAAGACAGTCTCTTCAACGAGTGGTGTTGGGAAAATTAGACAGTCACATGCAGAAGAATGAAACTGGACCAATTTCTTACATCATACACAAAAACAGACTTAAAATGGATGAAAGACATAAATGTGAGACAAGAATCCACCAAAATCCTAGAGGAGAACACAGGCAGCAACCTCTTTGACCTCGGCCACAGCAACTTCTTGCTAAACATGTCTCCAAAAGCAAGGGAAACAAAAGCAAAAATGAACTTTTGGGACTTCCTCAGGATAAAAAGCTTTTGCACTGCAAAGGAAAGAGACAACACTAAAAGGCAGCCTACAGTATAGAAGATATTTGCAAATATCTTATCAGATAAAGGGCTAGTATCCAAAATCTGTGAAGTCAAAACTTCAAAGGACTACGGAGTAGCTCCTATAGACCATGATGAATAGTATGGGAAATACAGGGACTGAATAGAGAAGGAAGGAAAGGATGGAGATAGGGAGGAAGAGAGGAAGAGAGGGAGGCCAGGGAGGGAGGGAAGGAGAGAGGGAGGAAGGAAGGAAGGAATGAAGAAAATGATACAATTAGAATTTTAAATTCTCAGTTCAAGGCATAGTCAAACACCTATAGCTTCTATCCCCTAAATGTATATCATGTCTTCTGGCATCAGCTAAAATCAGCACACATTCTGATTTCAGAGATGCTAGACACTCCTTGGGTTAAATTCCAGTATTGACACATCTCTTATGTGAAAAACTTGGAAAGAGTAGAACACTGAGAAATTGAACGAAGATATTTGACAGGATTTGATGAGTTGATTTTCCCTAAATTCCAAGAGTTGATGAGCCCTGTTACCAGTAAAAGCAGTGATTTCTCCCTGTCTGATGAGGTTTATCATGCCTTGTTCAAATCTCCTAGCACAACATCACCTATAGAAGTTACCTGAAAAATAGGTGACAATATTGCTTATTCCCAATTCCTATCATACATATGTTTCAGTTGATTGAAATATAGACTTAGTGTAGGCTATGTGAAATAATGTTGACATACTAGAAATTCCTGGATATGATAAAGAGGAAAGAGATAAAATTATGGTAATGAATTTATTGTAGGAAATGTGATGGTTAATTTTGTCTTCCAATTTAACTAGGCCATGGGATGCTCAGATTAAACATTATTTCTTGATGTGTCTGTAAGGGTGTTTTCAGATGAGATTATTGTTTGAATCAGTGGACTCAGTAAAGTAGGTCACCCTTTTCAATGTGGGTTGGCATCTTTCAACCCATTGAGGGCCTGAATTGAACAAAAAGCAGAGAAAGGAAGGACTTGTTCTTTTCTGCCTGCCTGCCTGAGCTGGGAACAACACCAGTTCCATTGGTTCTCAGGGCTTTGAACTCAGCCTGGAATTATACTACCATGTTTCCTGGGTTTCTAGCTTTCAAGCAGCAGGTTGTGGGACCATTCAGCCTCCAGGAGCCAATTGCTTATAATAAAACTTCACATATATGGAACAAGTCTTGGCAAAATCAGAATGGTTTGACCCAAAATATTCTTGGCAGTGGATAACTGGTCATATGGTCTCTAGAACCAAAATGAATAGCCTACATTCCAAGTCCTCCCTGCAGAAGGCATATAGAGGCCAGACTGGTGGCCTCATCTAATTCCAGAGGTAATTATTTCATAGAGGTCTATTCATAAAGAGAAAACTCTGTACTATTGAGAAAGGCCCTCTCAATTTTGGAACATTTATGTCTTTTAAGTAACCTGTCTGATCTTCTTCAAAGGAACCTGCCACCACTTACTACAATGAGATGTCCAAAAGAATAGGAAACAATCAGACCTTTCAGAGATAATTGGACACTGGCTCTGAGCTCATTTTTATAATCAAAGAATATCCTAAGATCTACCAGAGCTTATGTAGGCTTGATAATAAATTTGGGCTCCAGTCTATCTTATAATGGGTCCAGTTCACCCTACGGTTATTTCCCCCAGAATAAGCATATAGTTGGAATAGGTACACTCAGCAACTAGCAAAACACCCACATTGGTTCCTTGGTCTACAGTATAAGGACTAGACTATAGGAAGCATCTAAAAGGAGGCCCAAAGAGCCCCATCTCCCTACCACAAATGGTAAACCAGAACCAATACCATATCTCTGGGGAGCCATTAGTGCCACTATGAAAAACTTGAAAGATTGAGGGATGATGATTCTTAGCATCCCCATTTCACTCCCTGGTTTGGTTTGTGCAAAAGGCAGATGGGTCTTGAAGAAGGACAGTAAATTATCATAAAATGAACCACAAAATTAATCTGCTGCTCCAGATGTGGTCTCTTTGCTAGAGCAAATCAACACATACTCAAACACCTGGTACACAGCATTGATCTAGAAAGTCTATTTCCTAAAGCATGAAGTTAAAAATCACTATAAGTGGTTAACTTTCACTTTTTGGTCAGGAGAATAATTTCACTATCTTGCTCAACTATCCACACTTTTGCCATCATTTTGTTCACAGAGATTTCGATTATCTCACCATTGCATAGAACATCATGCTGGTCTACTTTATTGATGTCATCATATGGATAGAACTTAGTAAACCAGAAACACAGTTACCTTAAATGCCTTGGTAAGATGAAGTTGTGACAATGGATGGGCAATAAACTCTAAGACGATTTCAGTTCAGTGAACTTTCTGGAAGTCCAGTGTCTACACTGGATATCCTCAAAAGTAAAAGACAGAGTTCCCTACTTTACTTCCCCCACAACTACAAAAAAGAATGAGTACTTGATTGAGCCTTTTGAAATCAACACATGGCACATTGGGTATGTTGCTCTGAGTCATTTACTGAGGATGGAACTTTTTCCTGGAGTACAGAACAAGAGAAAGTCTCTAGCTGGTCCAGATTATAGTACAGCAGCTTTGGCACTGAGTCCTTTTAACTCCAAAATTTCAATGATACTTGTAGTTCCCTATGGCAACTTGGAATTTTGTGAGTAATGTTATTTTGTGAAAAGCTCTACAGTGTTTTTTAAGCAGAAATGATGTTAATATCTCTTTGGGAGTTAAAGATATTTCATTATCATGATAGCATTACAGTCCACTTCATATCAGTAGGTTCCTTTTGTAAACTTGATCATAATATAACATTGTTTAATAGTTTTAAATTATTTCTGACCCATCCATGATAAATCTTAATGATACAGAGGTGTATTCAGTCTAGTTCAATTCCCAGAAATCTTTAGTAGAAAAGATGGCTTATTTGATAGCATGAAGACATACAAAACTAAGTGACACAAAAGTACATTTTTAAAAAGTGATGCATGAGCTATCAAAAAATGCATTGAAAGTGCTTTTCTTTCACTTAAACAATATTACCTAATTGTCAATCTATGATCCCAGAGTTTTTTCTCTCACACACTGGGGAATTTGGTAATACAGAGAGCCCAAAGGAAAGCCAAAAAATCTTTTTGAGTTGGCCTTCTAAGAAAAAGACAATGAGAAGAAATATATTGAGAAATGTAACACCCACAGCCTGCCTGCAGTCATTCTCTGCCGCAGGTAAATATAAAATGACTTGTCCTGAAACTAAGGCTTAGTAACCATAGCAAGATTTTTTTCTGTATTTCTGAACACTGGTTATTCCTAAATTCATTCCTTCCAGCTCCCTAATTCATATACAACTCAAATTCAAGTTTCAAATACAAGCTGACATCTGTAAATACAATCTGTTTTTCTTTCTTTTGGGAAGAGGGGTAGGGGTAGTAGGAGAAGAAGAGAGAGAATGTTAAGTAGGCTCCATGCCTAGTGCAGAGCCTGACTTGGGCTCAATCCCACATCCCTGAGATCATGACCTGCGCAGAAATCAAGAGTCGGACGCTTAACCAATTGAGCCACTCTGGCGCCCTACAATCTGTTTTATTAAAACAATCAGAAGAGAGAATTTTCCACAGTCTTAAGAAGATATGATTTCCATAATAATCACAACAAATTATAAGAATGGAAGAAAAAATTATTTTACTACTAGTAGTGTCTTCAATGAGATTTCTCTGCTTCTCCAAATGCGTAATGACTACGCAGCAACTGAGTGGAAACACCAATGAGGAGTGCAAGAGCTCGTTGGCTGGACCTGATGAACTACTGGTAATGGGTAGAGTCTTGAATTAAGCAATAATAGGTCCATACAGCTCTTACAACTGAAAAACTGAGATCTCATTATAACCATTACTTTGCCTATAATGACCTTATTTCAGGGTTTAAAACCACATTATCGAAGGAAGGAAAAGAGAAACATCTTGTTTAACTACTGAGTGAGATTCATGTAAATACCAGGATTGTTCCCCTTTTTAAAGGCTATACTTTATCTCAGTGATGGTATCATATCAAAAACATGGCTGGGCTGCCCTTTCTGGCTAGGTGACCTTGGCAGATACTTGATGTTCCTAATCCCCAGTTTTCATCTGAAATCCAGCCATAAAAATAGTATTAATTCACAAGGCTATTTTGCAAATTAAAAGTATGTACTCTTTCCTACTTGTTACAACATTTAGATTTAGAGAGCCTCATCTGGCAACTCTCAACCGGTCTTATATTCAGGAAACAACATTCAAGGGATAAATGTAGGATGGGGAAAAATACAAGATTTTTTTCGGGTTTGTCAGTATGTTTCCCCATTCCAGGAGTATTTCTGGCAATATTGCAAAGCTCATAATTTGCCCTTTGTAGTTTGGCCTCTACTTCCTTTGTCATTTCAACTTCAGTGAAACATCTATATGATGACCGAGAACAGTGGAGGACACGGAGCCCTGAACTTGTCAGCCAAGAAACCTGGATTTGAGTCCTTGCTCTGCCACAGTCTTGAGCTGAGGCCTTAGACAAATCTCAACTTTAACCACTAATATGTAAGCCATGCTGACTCCTTGGTAATCATTTTCTCTGCTCTTGGCAAAGCCACACAGGAGTTTATAAGCACTTGGTAGGCTGCAGGTAATTCTAGAACTCTGGATAAAGGTGTTCCTCAGCCTCACTTTTCTTGCAAACCACTTCTATCATCTTCACCTACCAGCTATGCTCAGTGCCAATCTGGATGGCTTTGCATCTTGATTTTCCTGTATTTGTCATTTTCCAGGATTTTTTTTTAACATGATAGTCTGACACTAGACTTCTTACCAAGCTTCTAACACCGTATTTCATGATAAGAAAACAAAAATATAATAACAACAAATACTTATGGAGTCCTTACAATGTGCTAGGCATTGTGTAAAATGCTTTACAAACCACTCATTTCATTCCCATTAAACCTCGATGAGGAAGGCATGTTTATTATCCCCATTACAAGGATCCCTGGGTGGCGCAGCGGTTTGGCGCCTGCCTTTGGCCCAGGGCGCGATCCTGGAGACCCAGGATCGAATCCCACATCGGGCTCCCGGTGCATGGAGCCTGCTTCTCCCTCTACCTATGTCTCTGCCTCTCTCTCTCTCTCTCTCTCTCTCTGTGACTATCATAAATAAATAAAAGTTAAAAAAAAAAAAAAGAAAATATTTATCCCCATTACATAGATGAAGAAACTAAGGCTTAGTGAGAAAAGGTAAATTTATGTCTGAGAAAATAATTCCAGTTAGCAACAGCAAAGCCAGTACTTCTGTTTGACTTTTATGGTCTGCTTGTTTGAATCAGGATCCAAATGAGACTCACTCTTTCCAATCGGCTGATATGTCACTTGGCTCTTCAGTCTCTTTTAATTTATAAATGTCCCTTCTTTCTCTTTTCTTTTTCTTGTAATTTATTTGGTAAGATCATTTGTCTTATACGATTTCCAATAATCTGGATTCCACTGATTACAGCTCCCCAGTGTTGTTGAACATGCTCTTTTGTTCTCTGAGTTTCTTATGCAGCTGGGTAGACCTCAAGGACAGGTCAGATTTAGATCTGACTTCCTTAGCAAGACGACTTCATATGCAGCAGTGTGCTCTTCCATTAGGAGGTATATAGTCCCTGGTTCTTTCTCATTTTATGATTTTTTAATTCTAAGTTTATAATTTAACAGCCACTCATGTTCAATGCCTAGATCCAGTAGTTCATCACGTGTTGCCAAATGGTGATATTCTAATTGCATCATTCCTTCTTCATTTATTAGCAAGAATGTTCCTATAAAGATTAATTCCCTATATCAACTATTCAATTATCCAATTATAGAGTTCATGGGAATGGCAGCTTTGATTCTCTCCCTTTATATAACAGCTTCCTAAATAATAAGTGGATTCAGAAGTCTCTTTCCATGATGGACAGTTACATTTCTTTTCTCAGCGTCATTATAAATTCATTGTAAACCCATGGGTTTAATTAAATATACCTTTAATTTCATGGTAGTTATCCTTACTGATGTTCATTTATTCCATATTTGGTCAAACATAAGTTGTTTCCTGAAACTTCTCAACAAAACCCCACGGGGTTTTAATAGTTGGCTTGCACAAACAAGTCTTTCCAAGTTAATTTTGTGTATTTCCTTCCCCGGACATCTTTCCAAAGTTCTCTGGCTCCTTCTGATAGGAAATGGTATTCCTTGACTTCAGTCTGCACATTGCTACCATATTGATCATTTCTTTTAGACTTTTTCCATGGAAAGAATCAAGGAAAAAGTTCTAGGACAAAATACATCATGAGTTTATACTCATTTCTGTTTTTTTTCTTTTTTTCTTTTTTAGTTTATACTCATTTCAATACCACTTCAAATTCTGACCTCAGATTTTTTACCTAATAACTTCAAATTGACATCTGTATTTCCTCTCTCCAACGTGAAGAATTACAATTCTCAATGACACCCAAAATGATAGTATACACATAATCAATCTTACTTACTTGACAATATACACAAAAGTAACACAAGTGTAAAGAGTAACCAAAATTGTTACTGATAATATAAGAACTATGATAAATTTAAGTTTGGGGTTTTTTGGGGGTTTTGATTTTTTTTAGTTTTTGGGATTGCTGGAGTGTATGCCACTAGAAATGTAGTCAGATCACTATGTCTTTAACTCCCTTGGAAGAACTAGAATTTTAACTCAGGCAGTGTGACTCAAAAGTTGCCTCCTAACCACTTGCCCCCAGTCTGTAACCCGTTGCTCAGGACTTGCAATGCCCCGTCCATTTGGGACAGGTGATCAGAACTCTTAGGCATGACAACCTCTGAACAGCCTCCCACTTCTCATGTTATGCAACATGAATACCACAAGCACAGCTCCCATAAAATGCATGAATGGCAGATCTATGTTGTGATTACTTTACTTACTTAAATCCATAGTGCACCAAAGATTTTTAGAACTGATGAAATTTCGCCTATTTCCCTAAGAAACATATTGATCTATGCAAAACTATCAAGCTTCTAAAAATCCATTGAGAGTTCTCCCAACAAAGAATGAACCCCAATCTCCCTCTCCTCCTCCTCAGGACAGAGCAACTTCTAAGAGAACTTGGTGATAGTTCCAAGGACCCACCACCTTCCCTACCATCTCTTTATTTCTATTACTAAAATAAAATAATATGATGTGTTTGAATTTATTAGGTAGTGTCCTTCTGTTTGGAACCAGTTTACGATCCACCAGAATTGGATTAAGAGATCCTGTCCTGTTCCTCCACATTTTCACAAATGTTTGGTAGAGAACTTTTTTTTTTTTTTTTTTGGTAGAGAACTTTTATCAACTTTTGCCAATCTGGTAAATATGAAATGAAGTCTCATTGTGATTTCAATTTGCATTTCACTGAATACTAATGAAGTCGAGCATCTTTTCATATGTTTATAGGTTATAGGTTCCCTCTTCTCTGAAATTTATATTCATAACTTTTGCCCATTTCAAAATTTAATTCTTTTCCTTTTGCTTAATGATTCATGGGAGGTCTTTATATGTTCAGGATACTAAATCTTTGTTGGTTACACTTGTTGCAAATATCTCTTCTCAGTTTATGGTTTGTCCCTTTAGGGTGTCTTTGGATAAACCAAGTTCTTATTTTTAATGAATTGAATTTATCAACCTTTTCTTTTATGTTTGTGCTTTTTTCATTAATCTTATAAAAGGAGTCATTCATAGCCAAAGCTGGTAAAGATATTCTCTTACATTTTCTTCTCAAATGTTTATTGTTTTGACTTTCTTAACTTTCATATTCATCTTTAATTCAATAGGCATATGTTATTGCGTATGATTTGAAGCAAAGATCCAATTTTATTTTTGTCCATATGGATAATGGTTTGCTAGATAGTTCATTTTTCTTCCTGGTAGCCCTCAATGCAGCTTGTGTTATATATCAAGTTCCCATATAATCATGGGTCTATTTCTGGCCTAACTATCCTTCTTCCATGGGTCTACTTGTCAATCTCTGCCCCAGTGCTACACTGTTTTAATTGCTCCAGCTTAGCAATAAATTTTCATATCTGTTAGGGAAAGGTTCCCATCCCTCACACATATACCTTTTTCTACTTTTTCAGGATTTTCTTGGCTATTTTTGACTTTCTGCTACTCCATATGAATTTGAGAATCATACTTCCAAGCTTCATGGAAATACTTAGATTTCTATTGAAATTTACTGAATCTGGGGCAGCCTGGGTGGCTCAGCAGTTTGGCACTGCTTTCAGTCCAGGGTGTGATCCTGGAGGCCCAGGATCGAGTCCCACATCAGGCTTCCTGCATGGAGCCTGCTTCTCTCTCTCTCTCTCTCTCTCTGTGTGTATGTGTGTCCTCATGAGTAAATAAATAAAATCTAAAAAAATAATAATAATAAAAATAAAATAAAAATCTTTAAAAAAAAGAAATTTACTGAATCTATGTCAATTTAGTTCAATCTGAGAATCAAATTTAATTCAAGCTGGAAATAATTGGCATCTTTAGGATATTAAATCTTACGTTATATACAATTTAGAAAACACTAAACAATACCATGTATACTATCTATCCATAGATATGTACTACTTAAAAGTATAAAGAAAAAACTGAAAGCATAAAGAATAGTCAGGGATGATTCATTCAACAGTCAGTGGTCCCCTATGATGGGGAAGGAGGAATATGGGGTGTGTTCAAAGGGAAAGCACAAAGAGATCTCTAAGGTAGTAGTTTATTCCTTAACCTAAATGGTGGATATATGGACATTTTTCTCTAGTATCATTCTTTAAACTAGACATACACATTTATAGATCTTTTGTATACATACCATGTTTCACAAGACAAAATTTAAGGCCTGCAATAAAGGACATATTTGCCGAGTCAATTGATTTAGGATGAAAGTGTTAAAATTTTGATTTTTTTCTTCACATTACTTAAATCTTCAGGGAATTAATTGTTAGTACAACATTTTCTGGAAGAGCTATGTGCCTCTATGTGCCATGGGGAAAAGTCTTTCTTTGTTAAAAATAAAAACAATTTTTGATGTTCACATTCAACCACCAGCATTTTAGAGTATGCTATCTCTTTATGAGTTTCAGTGATTCTTGTTCTACATACAATCTAATATAATGCAAATTGACTTGTGTATACATTCATTCATGAATTTATTTCTAAAATATATGCATGATTCATTGTGCTAGTGGGCTGTAAAATATATGAAGATAAATCTGAATATTCCTGAGTACAAAAGAATATATGAAGTAACATGAAATAAGTGCCCAAGTAACTATCGTGGTTGGTTGAAGAATTAAAAGTAATAATAATAATAATACAAAATTGCAAAGAAGTTCAAAGGAGGGTGAGTTGACATCAGATTGAAGGAGACAGGGTTGAGGGATAATCACAAATCATTACTTTTTGTTTTAAAAACATGTAAAAAAATGTGTTTATATTTCAGCCCTTTTACTCATATTTCAAGTTTCTGCCTAGTTAAAAGAAGCTAACAGCTGGATTCATGATCACTGGGCCATTCTCTTCTGGCTCCAAATTGTGTTGGTTTGGGGTTTTCAAACTAGAAAGAATTTCATCTCCATTCCAACCCTACCATGACAGAGAACTACGCAGCCTTAGGCATTGCAAATACAGCACATTTTGATAGGGCAAAGAGACTGATTTCTTGCAAAGGTTTTACCTGCCCAAAAGCCTGTAGCCAACCCTGCATAATTTATATGCACCTCTGAGAACAAGCCTGCAAAGAAGCCAGTGCTAATTGACTGAATTGACCATGTCAGCTGGCTTCATAGAAACCTGCTCACACATCCAATAAATTCACTGAGGGCGATAAATTAAAAAACTGATTATCTGATATTGTGTTGCCTATTCCCTGCTGTCCACTGCCTCTCCAATCCCTTCCCCTCGATTCTAAATGGTTGTTGGACTAAATTTTTCTGTTTTCAATTCATTTCACTGGTTCTCTGTTTCTATAACCTGTTAATATCCTGTAGTCAGCGGAAGGTGTGTTCGGTTGCCAAAAGAGCTTTAAATATTCCTGAAATATGGACATGAAGACAGAAACAGCATGCGTGTTCTACAGAGGGGCCTACAAAGCTAATGGCATTTTTCCCACTTCATATCCCAGCATCCAAGTGTTCCATGGGACACACTCAGCAATCATTGACATTTCCAAAATGGCAACTCTAGTGATATGAAGAGTCCCTCTCTTGTGAAGGTGCTGGTGATTTTTAAGCCTGGGCACAGATTCTTGGCCCAGTAGAGCTACATTCACCCTTATTGATGCAAGAGTTTATAATAATTAGGTTCAGGACCAGTAGCAACTGCTGCCATGAGAAACTTGTCTTCCAAATGTGTACACAAGGAGAGTCCAATTGCTCACTGAAAGGATTAGATCCATGCACTACTCTGAATCATGGGCACTGTTTCAACCTTCCCCAAATCATGTGAATCTGTAATAAGGAAAGGTCTGAAACATTGGCAGAGTAGGTATGAGTTGGGAAAGCAGAACAGATGAAAGTTTACACTGCCTATTTGAAACAGTTCTTTCTTTAGGTTGTTTACAAGTTCACAATTGGTGAGATCACATCACCCCACTGCACACTAGGTACAGCTTTAAGAAATTATTTCCCCGGGGATTTTAATAGAGACTATAGAGGACACACATGGAGCCAAGGCTCTACAATGCTCTTATGATGGTTAATTCCATGTGTGAACTTGATTGGGCCATGGAATGCCCAGATAGTGATTAAAGAGTATTCCGAATGTGTCTGTGAGAGTGTTTCTGAATGAGATTAACATTTGAATTGGTAGACTGAGTAAAGCAGATTACCCTTCCTAAAGTGGATGAGCCATAATGGGAAAGGCCTGAAACAGAACAAAATGGCAAAGGAAGAGAAAATATTCTCTTTGTCTGGCTGTCTTCAAGCTAGGACAATGGTCTTCTCTTGGCTTTGGTCTTGGACTCAGAATGGAACTTCCACTTCGGCTCTCCTGATTCTCAGGTCCTTGGACTTGGATACAACTACTCCATCAGCTCTCCTGGGTCTCCAACTTGCCCCTATAGATCTTGGGACTTCTCAGTCTACATAATTCCATGCGCTAACTCCTCATAATGAAACACTCTCCATCCTTCTATTGATTCTGTTTCTCTTGAGAGCCCAGACTCACACAGCCTATTTCATACAATATCTGAATGAGGACTCCATTTTTGATAGTGTAGGCTTTCACATGTTTGTTCAGCAACTAGAGATCATAACCACTACACTCTAAAAAGCTCTTTATTTTTTTTAAATAAATAGTATTTTTGTCTTTGAAAACTGTTACTGAATAACATATATGTCACTCAAGTGCAAAGGACCTAAAATAGCCTCATTTAACTGCCCCGCCTCACAGCATCATTGACACAAACAAAATATGTAACTCTCAAACCTATTAAACCAAATCCCTCAAGTGTTTGTTTCATTCTTTTTATTTTTCATTTTAATCTTCCCGTTTAATGTGCACAAGTCTTGACCTAGTCTGGTCTGACCCACTTCTACAAATCATTAAGCAATTGAGATTCACAGTCACCAAGAAACAGGGGCTAAGCCTTATCACTGAGCTTTCCAGAAAGGACAGTTTGAACAGTGATAGATCAACACCTTCATGGACAAGAGTATTATGAAACTAAAAAAGGGAGAATTTTAAAATCTATACAGGGGATTCTTGTTTAAATCAAAGTTGATTTGATAGAATATAGCTTTTAAATATATAAAATAGTATTGCTAATCTTTCCTTTTCTCCTGAAATGAAGATATAATAGGTGGAAATAAAATACTCGTGTGTGAATTTCAAATGTTTGGCCATAGAAACCTTCTAGAAATAAAATATTTCTAAACTGACCTACTTGATGAAGTGGGTAAGCTTTGTTCTCCAAGTAGTTGCCTTGCCCTTCTTGCCACAAATACATCCCAATGCATTCCTACCTTACCTGCAGCAGGGTCGGGGTTGGGGGGGGGGGGGGCAGTATCTTTATTTGTTAAACTCAAATGTCATCTCTGGTATATATGACTGAAAGCACAAGTAACAAAGAAAAATATAGATAGATTAGACTTCACCAACGTTAAAAACTCTTGTGCTATGAATGATGAAAAATCAAACTTCACAATGGGAGAAAATATTTGCAGATGTCTTATAGAAGGGATTTGAATCCTACGTATATAAAGCACTCTTAAAACTCAATAATAGAAAGATAAATAACCCAGTTTTAAAAGGGACAAAGAATCTAACTAGACGTATCTCAAAAGAAGATGAACACATAGCAAATAAGCACAGGAAAAGATGCTCAACATCATTAGCCATTAGAGAAATGTAAATCAAAACTACATTGAAATATTACCTCCTCCCTCCCCCATAATGATTGATAACAAAAAAAGACAGACAATAACAAGCAGTAGTAAGGATATGCAGAAATTAGAACTCTCATACACTGCTAGTAAGAACATATATGGTGCAACCACAGCTTGGCGCTTCCCCAATCTAGTAAGCAGAGAGTCACCATACAACCCAGCAATCCCACTTCTAGTTATGTACTCTACATAAATGAAAAGATGTGCCCACATAAAAACCAGCACACACCTGTTCATAGCAGCATTATTCATAATAGCCAAAAAGTGGAAACAACCCAAATGCCCATCAACTGATGAATGGATAAATAAAATGTGGTCTATCGGACAATGGAATATTATTTGGCAATGAAAAGAATGAGGTACTGACACATGCTACAACATGAATACACCTTGAAGACATTATGCTAAGTGAAAGAAGGCAATCACAAAAGATAGTGTATTATAGGATTCCATATATACGTATTAACCAGAAGGCAAATTTAGAGACAGAAAGTAGATTAGCAGTGGCCAGGGACTGTGGAGTGCTAATGAACATGGGGTTTCTTTTTTGAAGAGATGGAAATATGCCAAAATTGATATGGTGATGGTTGCCCAACTCCGTGAATATATTAAAAACCATTGAATTTTACACTTCAATTAGGTAAATTGTATGGTGTGTGAATTACACCTTCATAAGCTGTTGTTGTTGTTGTTGTTGTTGTTATTGTTGTTGTTGTTTCTAAGTCATCTCAAGATCAAATACTCTATTACTCTGTGGGTACTCATCAGAATTGTGAGTTGGGGAAACACTGCAGGAGAGTTCAGAGGGTTTAAATCAGCATTTGTGGAAGTTTGGAGGAGGACATGTGTGAAGTCTCCCGATATTTCTAACCTAACCTTTCTTCCTTACCATTCACTCAGAGAAGTTTAGAATCACTTACACAAAAACAGGTATGGGAAGAGCTGCCCAGAAATACCTGGAAGTCCTTTAATTTAAGACACAGTCAGAGGTAGGAGACCTCTGTACTGTGTGGCTGTGATTCTCAGAGTACCTCATGATTTTGACAGATGTTTTCTCTCAACAGGATGCTTCCCCCCATCACCCATCCAGTCTGACATGCTACTGTTGATACTCTCTCAAACCAGGAATGTTCACTAAGTCTCAGAAAATATTATAAGAATACAGTTTCCATTGATTTACTACTCCCAATTCTCACCCAAAAGTCAGGATCAAAATGTGTCCCCATTACTTGAAGCCACCCTAAGTAGCAAGGTGAGTATTTAAGTTAAGTTAACCCCAAGGACTTTCAAATGTCAATGCGCTTGCTCAGAGAGTCAAAATCCTGAGATGTTTTGCCACTGCCCCCATAGATTCGATTTAATTTTCAATAGGCATTGCCCCACCTCTCTTGTACCTTACAAGGACTCCTACTGAGAGAATAAATTGAATTATCATTTTCATTTAGTATATTGAACACTTACACAAAGTGAATGAAATCATTGCAAGACTAGGTTTTTCTTTTTTTTTTTTTTTATTTATGTACTTGAAAGAGAGTGAGAAGTGGGGAGCAGAGAAAGGGGAAAGCAGACTCCCCACTGAGCAAAGAGCCCGACATGGGACTCAATTCCAGGACCCCGAGATCATGACCTGAGCCAAAGGCAGACACCTTAAGCAACCGAGCCACCCAGGCACCCCGAGATTAGGTCCTTTTCTAAATGTTTAAATGGGGAGAAAGGATTTAATGTTCCTGTCCGGGTAGCAACATTTGATTTTACTGAAATTCATGAAATATTTTTGTAGTTCTTTATCTGCTGAAATATTCACAGATAAGCTAGATGATAGATATACAAGAGGCCTTCCTCTCCACAGCCCTCTCCCCAAATCTGGGTCATGGTTGAAGGAAACCATCCCAGGAAGACTTTGCCATCTGAAGTGTGGGCATACCTGCCACCCTGAGAACAGGAGGAAGGCACAGTGACTTTGGCAGAAACAGACCTTAGATAAAGGCAGCATTCAGGCACTTGATGGGGCAAGCAAAGAAAACCGAGCACTGCGTGTCTTGCTGATGAATCCTGGCAAAGCAGAGCAGTCGCTGGCAACAACAGGCTCAAATGAGAGTTAATAAAACACAGAATATACATTGCCCATTTACATTTATTGCACATTAAACTTCCTCACATACAAAAGATAATGACAGATGCAAAACAAGTGCTGAATAGTGCAGGTCTGTCGGTGAGGAACGGGCAAGGCGCCAGCTCCCCAGATTAAACCTAAGAGGCAACTTTGCACCGGGTCCTGGGACTGGGGAGGGTGTGAATCCAGGGCCTCTGGGCTGTGCTGAAATGGACATTTCCCTGAACCAGGAAGTTCAGGTCCCTTACTGGGACCAGTCTCTGGCTGCAGCTGTGAGTGGGGCAGCCCCCAGAATGTCGTGCACCTCACTTAGCTCTCAGATAGGCTCCAGATGGTCCGCATGGTGTGATTTGGCATTTTTGTGGCACATCTTCTGCAAAATTTTCAATCTAGACCAGGTTGCCTATTGGATGCAAAGTTCCCTGAACCCCAGAAAGAGCAGTAGCAGAGCTGGTACCTAGGGCAGGGGCAGGGGACAGTCTACCCGCGGGGGTGGATGCTGTGAGGCAGCCCAGTGCACTCCACAGAGAGCCCGCCTGAAGAGGTCTCTCACGTGGGTCCCTTGTGACCCCTCTTACTTCCCCACCTGGTGCTGCTGGTGGACTGAGTGACCTCTGGAGGTTCGGGAGTCCTTTCTCAGGCCCACTTCCTCAAGCTCTCTCACCAGCTTCCCAACGCCTCCCATCCTGATGCAACATTCCACACGGGCTTGCGATGTTGGGCTAGTGGGACGAGCGGAGGCTACTGAGTCACTCGGGGGGCTTCCCCTTTATCTGCAACTTTAACTCCCCGTGATGCGACACCATCCGAGGTGCGCAGGCTCTGAAGCAGCTGCCACAGTCACGCTGGGGCCAGGACGGGGGGGGGGGGGGGGGGGGGGGGGGGGGGTTGACAGGAAACAGCAGCTCTGCAGGTACCCACACGGGGGGCCCTGATAACTCAATCCTGCTCATCAGAACCAGGGGTGCCCCCTTTCCTACCCAGCTGCCACCTCCCCTGGGCAGCGCCTGCCGGAGTCACGTTGCCATCCCCGACACTTCTAGAAGCTTGCAAGCTTCTGCACAGCTGGGAGCAGAGCCGCAGCCTCCTCAGCTGCTGCGGAGGAGAACAAAAGCTTCCAGGGGCTGGGAGATAATGAGCTCCCCGTCGCTCCCACCCGGGTCCGCACCAGCCACGCCCCACCCCCGCGACAAGTGCAAAATCGCCCAGAAGCTTCTCCTCGCCTCCCCGGCATGCATGCATTTATTTATTTATTTATTTATTTATTTATTTATTTATTTCCTCAGGGGGGTTGATGGCGTTGCTTCCCATGCTCTTCAGAAGCTGAGATGCTTTGGCAGCCAAGAAGGCAAGGGTCTGTCTTAATTGTGCCCTCCCGGCGGGAGCCCAGGAGCCGGGCAGAGAACGGCTCGCCTGTTTGCGGCCGGGCTGTTGTGGTGGCAGAGATAAACGGCCCAGCAGCGCGGAGCTGAAAGGAAATAGAGAAGAGGGGATGGGAGTAGTTTAATTACTTTGAATGGCTTTTTGTGTTCTGTGTGATTGCTTCCTATGATACAGTAGTTTCTCATTCTCCATGCAAGCTCTGTGTTTCTATTCATAAGAATAAGATTGAAGCAGGAAATTGGCTTTCAAGAGGAGGAGAGAGAGGGAGAGAGAGAGAGAGAGAGAGAGAGCTGAGAGGTGGGCTGTTTCCATCAGAGGAAAGCCAGGGTGGTGAGTTCCCACAGAGGCTCAACTCCACCAGGAGCTGGTCAGCTCCCAAACACCTGCGGTGGCTTCCTTGCCCTCGCTTGCCCTGCCCTGGGGCGCAGCTGACCTGGGCCCATGGAGAGTTACCCACTGGGGCAAAGATGGGGTGTCCCAGAGCTCAGGATGGGTCAGAGCAGGGTTGAGGAAGGGCCCGAGCAAAGTCAGCATCGTTCTAGGGCTGCAAGGCCAAGGCCATCCATGCCTCCTTCCTATCGAAAAAATAGAGTGTGTGCATGTGCGTGTGTGTACATGTATATACATGTGTGCATGTGCGTGTGCCTCTCCAATTCCTTTCAAGTTATCTACCATAGGAGAGATTTTAGGCTCTGGGCTGGAACCAGGGACGACGCTGCTTCTTCCCTCCATTGTACCTATCCTTGCACAATTTTCATTTGCATAAACTGAGAGCTTGTGGTTCATAATAATAACAAGCCACCTTTCTTTTTTTTTTTTTAAGATTTTATTCACTCATTCATGAGAGACACAGAGAGGCAGAGACATAGGCAAAGAGAGAAGCAGGCTCCCCATGGGGAGCCCAACACGAGACTCGATCCCAGGACCCCGGGGTCACACCCTGAGCTGAAGGCAGATGCTCAACCACTGAGCCACCCATGTGCCCCAACAAGCCACCTTTCTATATGACATAACTCTAGGATCAAAAAAGATACCCCCAGGCCATTAGTCACTAAGAGTTAAGTCTTATTCTACACAATCAATATGACTCTTAATCAAATTCACCTGTTTTTTTCCTGTGTAAATTATGTTGCCTTGTAAGACAAAAATAACTTGAATACATCCAAGGAGTTTGCTATTAAAGGAAGTCCGGTGATAAATCCTTTTGTAATACAAATAATATGTGCCGTAAATTCTAGCTTTATGTATTGGATTTTCTTAAATTACAGTAAATCTGTACCGGGGACATTTGAGTTAAGGACTGAGATTTACAAGCCCATCCAGGAAATTGAGTGTCCATTGTGTGCAGAGCATTCTTCAACAAGAGCGTGAAGTTCGGAAAGCAGGAATTAATGGCATCTCTACTCCTCTACTCCTAAGTTTACGATCATAAGAGAGGTAGAACCATCAGGTGCTTGGAACCTTTGCCCAAGCGGGCGGGCTGAACAGCTGCACGAGGCTGGCCCTGCAGACACACTTACCATCTTCAAAGTCCTATACAGATGATAACATCCACCATTGTTATTACAAGATTCTCATAAATGTAGAGATAAGAAGTTTGGGTAATAAATTCTTTGAGGCTCAAATGCTTCCCATAGAAAGAGCAGATACCAAGCCCTGAAATACTATGTAACGCACCCTGAATGCAAAAGGAGTCGACGTTTGCTTCACACTCAGAATCCCAAACAGCCTAGGCAAATGAGAAGAACATCAAAAGCCAGCAACAACCGGTGGGGAATTAGAGTTCACCCGGGGAGACTTGTCTGGGACGATGTGACACAGAATCACTGCTCACTGGTTCGAGTAGCAAGGTGTCCAAGAAGAGTGTGGCAGGAAGCAAAACAGGAGAAGCAGGGGGAACAGGTTACAAAACTATCAAACCAAACCAAATGAGGAAGAAGTGAACCAGAAACCGGGGGAGGAGAGATGTTATACAGAATGAACAACAGGCAGCAATGTGGTTCAGGGAAGAGCTGCCTTCTGCGGTGCTCTCCTCCTCGCTGTTCTCTACACACTCCTCCACCCACTCCTCCCTCCACCTGCTGTGCTCATGCTAATCCCGGCAGAAGTTCTACGTCCAGTCACCTTGACGGTCATTTTCCTCCCGTGCTCTCCTCTGAGAGGAAAGGACTAAAGAGGGAGATTAAAATTACAGAGTCGTAGCCTCTGGGCAAAAAGTGGATTCAGACTCCTATATGGACAGGACGCCCGGGTGGTTCAGCAGTTGAGCATCTGCCTTTGGGTCAGGTCGTAATCCCAGGGTCCTGGGATCGAGTGCCACATCTGACTCTCTGCAGGGAGCCTGCTTCTCCCTCTGCCTGTGTCTCTGCCTCTCTTTCTCTGTGTCTCTCATGAATACATACAAAAAAATCTTTTTAAAAAAATAAATAAAGGCACACAAGAGATAAGAATTTGTTTAAAAAAAAAAAAAAAAAACAGAATTCTATGTGGAAGACCAGCCGCAGCCCAGATCAACACCTGAAAGCAATAGATAGTAGAAAAGACCTCTCTGCCCAGAGTCATCTTCCCCGTAGTCGTGATTTCCACAGGTACACAATATTCACTTTTCCTATAACTGTCATAAGAGGAAGAGAGAGGAGAAAAACACAAATATGGGGTCCTGGGTATCTCAGCTGGAAATCGAATTTCCGATTAGAGTGCTACCTTCAGGGTCCCATGGCCACAGTATGCTTCCAGAACAGGAAGTCTTGATGCAGGAGCCACGTAACAAGTTGATGGGACGGAGGGAAGGAGCAAGCAGCAGAAAGGGGTTACAAAAGTACAGTCCATCAAGGTCACACTGGTGTATCCGGTGACCCGAGGCAAGATGGGGAGCAGCACCACGCCCCTGGGTGTTTGGGGAGCACAGCCAGGAACACCTTCACCAGAATGGGAGCCAGAATGGAGAATGGAAAAGTGCTGAAGACTGGACTCTTGATATTTTTTGACCATGAACTTTTGACCACATGTAGAAAATAACAACAACAACAAAAACAAGAGTTGTCAATTTGCCCTTCGGCATTTGGAAAAAATGCTGGTCTGAGTCCAGTTCTAATCCAGACCTGTTATGCACGGTTAAATGATCTTCGCCTGGGGAGCCTGGGGTGGCTCAGTCGGTTAAGCGTTTGCCTTCAGCTCAGGTCATGATCCCCAGGTCCTGGGATCTGGGATCAAGCCTCACATCAGGCTCCCTACTCAGCAGGGAGCCTGCTTCTCCCTCTCCCCACTGTTCCTGTTCTCTCTTTCTATCTCTCTCAAATAAATAAATAAATAAATAATCTTTTTTTAAAAAATGTTAAACAGTCTTCACTCTTATTATCTAAACTAATGGATTTTGTCAGGCATCTCTGTTACAGCTGTATGACTTATAAAGATTATATTTACCTTTTCTCCTTTTAAGAACCTAATGAGACCAAATTGGCTGCCTGTAATCCAAGTTTCTCTTTAATAATGTGATCTGACTTCTTTAAACCAGACTTTCTTCAGCCTATGGTAAGGGTGGCTTCTGACACTCTCTGATTCCATAATTGCTTTTGCCCTTTACTATATGTTGTTCTAGACTCGTTTAGTCTGGTCTAGGTGAAGGAAACAGACCTGCAGAGCAAAGGCTTGAATAAATAAATAAACAAGTAACCAGAATATTGCTCTCCTAGTGGGATAGCTTGAAGAGAAGGTTTCACAAACCACCTGGAGGTCCAAGGTCTTGGGATATCAGCCACCTGGAAATGTAAAGACTAAAGAGGAAACATTGTCTCAAGCTATAAAATCTTCCATGGTACAAGTCAGGTGAAAACAGATTTATTTGCAAATCTCAAAATACTAGTATGAGGGGACACCCTTTGAAGCTCTACAGGGGAAGTTGTTCTCCCAAACGGTAATAAACTTACCAAATGCATTATGCAGGCAGGTGGTACAGGAAGAAGATAAATGTATAAACTGCTTCCCACATGGTTTGGGAAGGTCTTATGAATGGCCAAGTCATTACAGAGGACTGAAAATATGGAAGGTTGACATCTGGGAAAACAGTAAAGCTGTCCCGCATCCCTAAGGTCCTTCTGAGTCCTATTAGAAAAAAATGAGTTCAATGTTCTACTTCTGAAAGGGCAGAAAATGTTTGTTGTGGCAAAATGGGAGGAACATCCTAACAAGGAAGGGATTCGCTCTAGATTAAGGGCAACCAAACAGGGTATAGACTCACAAGACGGCACTGACGTGAGGCCCTCGGGCCAGCAATGTCATCATGTGTTTCTATGTCTTTGGGGGAGACAATTGACAGGTACCAAATTCTAACTGGGTAATATCAATCCAGGTTGTATTTTGTGCTGGCTCCAAAAGGAAAATAACAATGTGAGTCCAAAGTATTTACTTCAGCTCTTGAAATGAACGAACTCATACTTTTTCTTCACAAATGGGGGGGTGGCAGTGGTGTCACCTAATCTCTGGTGCCACAGCGGTCCCCACTCAGCACACTCATGCATACAGAGCCCTTGAGCCCAACCCTACACTGTTGGAAAACTAAGCAAAGAACTCAGCCCTCATTTGCTGAGACGTGTGTCTCAACCCAGCTCGCTGTACGAGCTGCTGTTCTTAGGCTGAAAACATGTTAATGGGTGCTCTGCCTAGGTAAGGATTTTCGAAATGGGCTCTGAGTGCATTTACTTTTCTCCTTGCATTTGTAATCAGCCTGTCATTTCATTATCTGCATTCTGTGTTGGCTGTTTGGGATCATTAGGCAAAACCTAGCTATTGCTGCATATTACTCAGTACGTTTGCTCTAATAAGCTTTCGTAAATAAAACCCGAAGAGATGAAAAAGGCCAGTGTCTGATTACATGCAACCAATTTGGTCTCATTAGGTTCTTATAAGGAGAAAAAGTAAATATAATCTTTATAAATCATACAGCTATAACAGAGATGCCTGGCAAAATTCATTAGTTAAGATAATAAGAGTGAAGACCATTTAAATGTGTGTAACAGTTTGGTTTATGAAGCTGTTAAGTACTATTTCATCCATTATAAACTTTTACAAAACTCAAAGACATAATCAGGCAGAGGAAATCATATATTCTTACATGATTCCCTAAGGTTTGAGCTTAATAAATTGCTATTAAAACAATGATAAAAACTAATGCTTGTCTTGAATCTTTCAATTCAAAGACCCCCAAGTCTCTCTCATGCAACATTAATCTATTTTCCCTAGATGTTCAATGCCTGGACAAAGTTTGTTCAACCTATTTTACAGAGGGTACCATTAAGGCACAAACAGATCAAATGATAAACGAAAAAACAACTCCCAAACAAAACTGAAAGTGAACAGAGAAAAGGCTCTAAGGTTATTGCTTCTCAAGTCAAGGTAAAGTCAGAACTGTCATTTTAAAACAAACAAAGAGGAGGGCTGCTTTTATTAGTTTGCCCCTAAGCATAGCACTTTGATTTGATTCTGGGGTAGCAAGTAAGGCAAATGTTGATCAGTTAGACTTGAATATTATTGCTTCCCAATGGAGGAATTTGTTCAGGAAAATAATAAAGAAAACCATACCTAGTGACGGAAGACCTTGGAGTTAAACAACCATCCTAAATTTGTGACCTTGAGCAAAATCACAGAATGAACCCAGCATCATCTTCGGTGAATTAAGAAAAACAATGCTGTGAGGAGGAAATGAGATTATCAGCACCAAGGGAAAAAAAGTCCCTACAAACTTTTTCATGCTTACCCACAAGGTACCTATTTTCCCCTGCGTCTCCTCCTCTTGTTCATTACATGCTATGATGTTTTAAGAATTAGATCTTATCTCCAGAAACTATTATTATTATTTTATAAATACCCTTAATACTGCCCTCCAGTCTTTGCCTATTGAATCAGTAGGATGCCCTGTTTCCTCAGCTGGGGAAACTGAGGCAATCCTAATGTGTGAGCTCTTCTTCCTTCCACCTGAACCTCACCACCTCTAACTAGATGTCAGAATGTAATTCTCACACTTGGCCCAAGCCCATCAGTCCAGGAGGAAACAGGTTTTCTAGACTGCCAGAAAGAAAGGAATGGGAGAAGCAGCAACTGGCTTCCCTCCCATCCTTTTTGCATTTCAGCCAGTTTGCCATCCTCCCGGTCCCACCACTGCCAAGCTGCTCCTTTCAGCCCCGGCTCCACTCCTAACCAGTGCCTCCCTAGAGGCCAAGGAGCCACTGGGCCCTGGCACAGTGTAAACGTCATGGAAGGGAAGACTGGGAGGACTGGAGCAGGGGTGGCAAAGTAGGGAAAGGCAGGTCCTCTCCCGGGCAGCTAAGCTCTCCAATGATCTCTGAGCTTGCTATGTCCCTACATAGCAAAGCAAATAAGGGAAACACTGATTTTAAATAAATCATTTGAGAATAAATAACATACGGTGTCCTTGGGCAGGACGGAGGAGGTGTGCCTACGTAGAGCAGGTTGTGATGTTAGGAGGTGTGGGGGCAGGCAGGGGGGAGTTGGATTTTTTTTTCTTTTCTTTTCTTCTTTCTCCTCCATCTTAAATAGCAGGGATGCAGCTAACCAAAGTGCAGCATCTGCTACAATAGATACCACAGTGCCACCTAGGGACCAAGAAGCAATTGTCCTCCCAGCCCACGAGAGGCCAGGACAGAAAAACATCATCCCCGGGGCCCCAGCAGGGCCTAAAGGAAGCTTCCACATCACAGCAGGACCGGGCTTGATGGCTGCTTCACCCACAACCCGCAGCAAGACTTGGAGTAACTGCTTGCAAAGCCAAGGCTACAAGGACTGTCTTTGCCGACGTCGGGCAGCCCACGGCAGCTCCTCTTGAGTGTAGTTCCAAAACATAAAAGCAGAAAGGACCTTCTGGATTATAGCCGTGGAGCCTCCCCCTCCCCCCCCCAACCAAAATGCAAATTTCCTTGAGTTTTTCCTTCCTGTGTCCTATTCTTTGCATGTTAAGATAATTCATGCAAATTTTATGCATTTCGCTCAGAGGCATCTAATTAGACAGATTAGCTCGTCGACTCAGTAACCTTCTATTTTATTCTTCTGAAAAGAAGGTTATGTCAGTTAGGAACCTCTCACTCTTAATAGGCATCAGGCACAGAGTGTGTCTGTGTATGAGCAAGAGCTCACAGGGTCTTGTGGGTTTGGAGAACGTAAACACCCGCATTTTGTGTGTATGTGACCGTGTGTTTGCATCTGGGGGCTTGGAATGGCTTCGTGTCCCAAGTCCAACATTGGTACATGGGCACCGGTGCAATCAAAGTGCACCCCTCCCCGAGAAAAAGGGAAATGAAAAGTTAGCTCGCAGAGGTCCAAGAAGTCTGAACATCTGACTGGCATAACAGCTGAACAAAAGAAATGAAAGAGGAAGAAAAAAAACATATATAAGTTTCCTCCTTTGTTCAGAAAATGGATTTCAATTCTTGTTGGCATACTGCCAGTCTACATTCCCGAAGAAAAGAAAACTCACTTATCAGGGCAAGATAAACCGGAGACGCTAACAAGCTCTCAAATTGACAAAAGCATTGTGGGTTGCCATGGAAAGAGATCTTTTAAACTGTGAGGGTCATTATCCCCTGCCTCTAAAAATCTACCAGGTGTACCAGCCGAGGATCTAATTAGATGAACCAGATTCCTCACAGCAGCATCTGGGACGCCTTCCTGACACTCTTCCTGCTGTGAAACGTCCCCCGATTCCCAAGAGCCATCCAGATGTGTGTTTAAGTCAACCGCTGTATAAAGCTCCCTGAAACAGACACCAGCTCGCCCAGCACGCAGCTGTCAGTGAAGCTTCTGGGTCGAAGGGGACGACTCAAATACCTGCCTGTGCCATCTGATTGGGCCCAGTTAGTGGGGACAATGGCAAGCCCAAGGACTCTGCTTGCCTGTCTGCAAAGAGAAGCCATGATTCAATCCTAGCCAGCTGTTGCCTGGAGGAGAGGCAGGCACACTCTTGCTAGGTTGTTTTCAAGAAAAGCCTGCAATCTCAACATGTTTGTGAAATCTCCCCATTTTTAAATATTGGCGGCAGCTCAAAAAGAAATTTAAAACCTGTGCTAAGCCAAAGACCTGATTTGACCCAGAGAAGAACAGTGCAACCCCTGCCTTGGGTCATTCACAGCCCTTAAAATTCTGTGTTCAGACCACACCCAACTATTAATGCCTCCACTGTATAGTTAGGGCAAAAACTTCCACTCCTCTGAGTCTTTGTTTATCCTGTTTTCATTTGTCTGAGTTGGTCTTTTCCTCCAATGTCTGCTTGTCAAAATCTGGTATCAGGGGCCAACTCAAATGTCAATTCGTTTGTGAAGTCTGCCAGCATCACTGCAGTCAAAATTAATCATTACAATAACACTTGGTTTTTATCTCTGTTCTTGCACTTAGCGGAATCTGCCTCCCAGGAGGAGTCAGTGGTGTTGGTATGAGTCCCAGTTGTGGGTCCTTGAAACCTAGTAATGTAGCCAATACACATGCTCTCTCTGCCCGGCGCCCAGCACAGAGCCAGGGTTGACAGTTGCTCTGAATCTACATTGAATAAGTTACAAAGTGGGAAGCAATGCACGAGCTTCGTGGGCTTTTAAAATACGCCGGCACTAACCTGAATCCCAGCCTTGCATTGAACATGTCAGGTGATCAGATGACAATGACCAGGTACTTCTGAAATTGAGTCTACACGATGATGATTAAAACAACAGCTATTTGAACAAGATGTGTCTCTCTGCCAGACTCCAGGAATACGTTATTACTATCAGGCTATATTTTGACTTCCTACAGGGCAGGGTTCTTTCTTTTTTCCATGTTTTCATTCTATGTACCTACCACACTCTCTGGCACAGAGAAGGGATTCAATAAAGCACTGTGGAGTTTAATCATCATCAAAACAAGTCTATAACGAGCACCTACCTTGTGCAAAGAATAGCATGTTTTGTGGGGTGATGTGGTAAAAATGCCCTGGGGTAACTACAGTCTGGTTGGAAAGCAAAACAAATTTAAGTGAAAAAAAAAATTAGTTGCCCCATCAATACACGGTAAATGCTGAAAAGTGTTTTTTGAGCTCCAGCTCTGTGGCATGTCTCCTGCTAAGTGCTAGACCTCCAAAGAGAAGAAGAAGCAGCACTCATCCTCATGGAGATCAGGGATCATATGGGGGACTTTGAAATGGGAAAAACACTGTGGGCTCAGTAGTCCAAAAAAGTGCCACTCGAAATCCGAGGAAGCAGGAACCTTAAGAAGTTCTAGACGGAAAATGATCCTATTGTTTTAACACTAGGATGTTAATGGGGGAAGGTGTTGAATAAATTGAAATGTTACTAAAGGAAAATCTTCTAAAACAATTCTATTCCTAGATCCCAGTGGGCTTTCTGGAATCTAGGTATGTAAAATTCCCTAGCTGTCAACCTTGGGATCACACTCAGTTAAGAACTACATTGAAAGGGGCACCTGGGTGATCAGTCGGCTAAGCGTTTGCCTTCGGCTCAGGTCATGATCCCAGGGACCTGGGATGGAGCCCCGTGTAGGGCTCCCAGCTCAATGGGGAGCCTGTTTCTCCCTCTCTCTCTGCCTGCCACTCTGCATATTTGCTCTCTCTCTCTCTCCTTCTCTGTCAAATAAACAAATAAAAAAAGGAAGCGGGGAGGGGGGGACTACATTGAAGCTCCAAGGAAGTAATGGGTCATGAGCACTGAGGGTCAGGAGAACTCTGCCCTGTGCCACGGTATCCCAGACTCTGACTGCTTCTGGGAACATCTGTGCTGTTGGGAAGAGATAGTGAGACAAACTCTCTGTTCTACCCCAGTGTCATCCCATTCCTCCTTTTCCTATCCCCAAAACACTACTCCTTATATGTTTTTTTCATTTGTTTTTATTAAAGTTTGATTTGCCAACATATAGTATAACACCCAGTGCTCATCCCATCAAGTATCCCCCTCAGTGCCCATCAACCAGTTGCCCCATCTCCCTACCCACCTCCCCTTCCACAACTCTTTGTTCATTTCCCAGAGTGAGGAGTCTCTCATGGTTTGTCTCCCTCTCTAATTTTTCCCACTCAGTTGCCCTCCTTCCCTTATAATCCTTTTCATTATTTTTTATATTCCCCGTATGAGTGAAGCCATATGATTATTGTCCTTCTCTGATCGACTTACGTCACTCAGCATAATACCCTCCAGTTCCATCCACATCGAAGCAAATGGTGGGTATTTGTCATTTCTAATGGCTGAGGAATATTCCATTGTATACATAGACCACAGCTTCTTTATCCATTCATCTTTCAACGAACACCGAGGCTCCTTCCACAGTTTGGCTATTGCAGACATTGCTGCTATATACATTGGGGTGCAGGTGTCCTGCCGTTTCACTGCATCTGTATCTTTGGGGTAAATCCCCAGCAGTGTAATTGCTGGGTCATGGGGCAGTTCTATTTTTAACTCTTTGAGGAACTTCCGCACTTTCCAGAGTGGCTGTACTGATTCACATTCCCACCAGCAGTTTAAGAGGGTTGCCCCTTCTCCACATCCTCTCCAACATTTGTTGTTTCCCATCTTGTTAATTTTCCCCATTCTCACTGGTGTGAGGTGGTATCTCATTGCGGTTTTAATGTGTATTTCCCTGATGGCAAGTGATGCGGAGCATTTCCTCATGTGCTTGTTGGCCATGTCTATGTCTTCTTTGGTGAAATTTCTGTTCATGTCTTTTGCCCATTTCGTGATTGGATTGTTTCTTGGGTGTTGAGTTTAATAGGTTCTTTATAGATCTTGGATACTAGCCCTTTATCTGATAGGTCATTTGCAAATATCTTCTCCCATTCTGTAGGTTGTCTTTTAGTTTTGTTGACTGTTTCTTTTGCTGTGCAGAAGCTTTTTATCCTGATGAAGTCTCAATAGTTCATTTTTGCTTTTGTTTCCCTTGCCTTCATAGATGTATCTTGCAAGAAGTTGCTGTGGCCAAGTTCAAAAAGGGTGTTGCCTGTGTTCTCCTCTAGGATTTTGATGGATTCTTGTCTCACATTTAGATCTTTCATCCATTTTGAGTTTATCTTTGTGTCTGGTGTAAAAGAATGGTCTAGTATCATTCTTCTGCATGTGGCTGTCCAATTTTCCATTAACTCTATGGTCAACTAATATTCGACAAAGCAGGAAAGACTATCCACTGGAAAAAGGACAGTCTCTCCCTATGTTTTAGTCTGTGTGAGCTTCTACCACAAAAACACCATCAACTGGGTGGTTTATAAACAACAGAAATTTATTTCTCACAGTCTGAAGTCTGAAGAGCTCAAGATCAAGACACGTGCAGATTGCAGGTCTGGGGAGGGCAGCCTTTTGCACTGACAACCATCACTGGGCAAAAAAGACAAGCTAGCTCTCTGGGGCCTCTTCTTATAAGGGCATGAATCCCAGTCATAAGGGGTCTGCCCTGGTGACCTAACACCTCCCACAGGCCCCACTTCCTATGCCATCACCTTGGGGGTTGCAATTCCAACCTGTGAAAGTGAGAGGGACACAAGCATTCAGACCTCAACAGGTAGAAACTCCCAACTCTCTCTTGGATCACCTCCATCTATGCACATACTTTACAATCCACGTGTACAGCTTCCCCATTGTGAGTAGCGAGACGATCACAACCATGACCATAGTTCACCTCTTCTTTTGGCCACCTTGAATCTGGTCAGCTGGTCTGAGAGAGCAGTGACAAAAAGAGAAAGAACACTGGTCTCAGGGTAAGCTTTGTCTTCCAAATGGGGAAAATAATATCATGAACTCTAGCTGTGACCCACGTAGCCCACCACGTAGAACAACCCAGCCACGATACATGAGAGCGTACTTATAACTGCCCTGTAAAATGGAGAAAACCTAGGGAAGGAATAAGAAAGAAAGGAGGGGGGAGGGAGGAGATGATTATGGCAAGTGAAAGTTAAAATGGGGAGTTACTGAGAGAATCTGAGGTGGATCTGGAGCTTAAGATCAAGAATTGCTGGAGATAAACATAGAAGAACGGGGAAAAGAAAAAAATAGAGTCAAATGTCTGCTTTGCGAGCTCATGCTCTGCCAATAGTTTATCCTTCAAAAAGTAAGAGGCAGAAGGAGATCAGAAGACAGGAGAAAAATAATCAACAGGAAAGTGGAGGTGTCAACCTGAACAGATTTCAAACGGAGACAAAGAATTTATATGATTAGCTACAATTACACGGAGATATATAAACATCTTGGGCCAAATGGTACCGAGCAGCACTCTAGCACTTCACGGTGCCTTATGTATAGCTTAGTCTTTTGATACTTATTTTGCACTCTGCCAGCAAAATTTTTGTCATATCTGATGTGTTTTGCCAAGTCTTTTACTTGGGATGCTTCCTGATTTAAATATTTTTAGCTGCAGTGGTCTTTTAATCACGAGGGTATTGTTTCAAAAGCAATTATTTTATGTGCATCTAAAAGCAAAACTGAAGCCCGATCCAAATTCATCTGAGATCATCCGATAACTGAGGAGCACTGAAGGAGAGGGCAAAGACTGCCCTTGACCATTCTGTGAAAGGATCTCGGATTTCTCTTGTAAAATACGGTTAGTGGGGTGACCTTTGCCGATGTCTCCCGATGCTGTTGATTGGGAAGGGCAAATTGCAACTTCATCTGTGTTCATCAGAAAATGAGGTCCCTTCGCTCCTCCCACCCCCAACTCGAGCCTCTTTGCAATCAGCCAGCCTTCTGAGTGGCCTACAATTTGGATAAGAGGAGCGTAAATGGGTGACTTACTCGAAAGAAACGTAATGTCTTGCCGTGTAATTGCTTTTCTAAGGAAGGAAGCAGTGCCGCCCAGGTTTGGGGTTTAAGGCTTGGAACGAAGCACCTGGAAGGAAAAAGAACTAAATCGACCAGGCTGACCTAGTTGTGAGCCAATCCCCTGGGTGGGAGTCTTCCTCCAGAGCCCACTCTGCAGGGCTAGGAACAAGTGCATCTGTTCCCCAAGGTGGCTGCTGACGGTTTTCCTGCACCACTCAGCCTCACACTTCTTTGCCACACAAAAATTATGGAAAAGACAGAGTTGAGTGCTTTATGGCCGAGCAGGTGCATGTACAACTGTCAGGGAATAGAGAAACACCCCTTCAAGCCTTGCCTACAGAGACATCTTGATTTCTCAGGTCCAACATGTTGGCATTGGGTTGCTTCTTTCAGAAAGTGCTTTGTTCCTTGTATATTTAAGTCAATCCAAGAAAAACATGGTTCAGAGAGGAAATGTGTAGGACAGCCAACGAGATCACTTCTACAGCAAATGAATCATGGGCCCGAAGAACAATGAGAAGTCTCTTTTCCAATTATCCGTCGGCGTGTGTTCATCCCAAGCCATTACCCCATGTGTCTGTCAGAGGGACTCTCTGCATCAGCCGTAACGAGGCGCGTTAAGTTTCCGTCCCCGCGGAGCGGTCTGCGCCCTGGCTGGGTGACAGGTCCAAGACCCAGGCGGGGGCTGCTGCAGACCCAGCGCTTTCCGAATCCGTAGCCAACCCGGCTGCAGTTAGTAGAGCGGCTCCAAAACCCCAGGCAAGAAGGAGAGAGCGGGAGTCAACCCAGAAAGGTCCATCTGGGAAAGGCCCTGCTGCGAGGTGCCTCCTGTGGGGATGGGAGAGAAGCTCCTGACCCCGCAGCGGGGCCTCCAGAAAGCCCCGGAACACCGGCCACCGCAGAAAGGGGGTGAGGAGGGGAAGCCCGGATCCCACCCAGCACTTCCCCGCCTGCACCCGTTCTCCCTCCGCCTGACACTACGTCGGACCCAGGGCTGGTTTGCTCCCTCGTGATGTCACGGCCCTGCTCCCAGCCCCGCCTGGCTCCCACTGCCTCGGGAAGCCAATCTAAATCCCCACCCGGAGTTCTTAAGAACTGGCAAGCCCGGGCACCGCCAGGCCCTTCTGTGCTTTCCCCTCTGGGCCGGAGAGCTTCCGCGGCCCCCCCGGATCCCCAGGGGCTTTCTCCACCAGCTCTCCTCTGGGGCAGGACCTGCAGGAGCCCCACCAGCCCCCAGGGCCCCAAGGGTGGAGACCAGGGTTGGGCTTGGTCAATGGGGGGGGGGTGGCAGGCAGGTGGCCCAAGCGGTGAAGGCGGTCACAGAGCCGGCTCCCGCCTGGGGAGTCCTTGAGGCCAGCTGTGCCCCCCACCCGACGGGCACTGCTCCCCGGGAGGCGGCTTCCTCCAGGCTGAGCTTGCTGGTCCTGCTGGGCGTCCTCTCCCCTCAATCCCGGAGGTCTGAGGATGATGATGTCCCTTTCTCTCCCCGTAACCACCACGGCTCAGGGGTACTGCGCTATTACTCGTAAATAAATCCTCCTCCTCTTATTTAGACTACTCCATCCATTTCCCACTGAAACTCTCGTTCCCTCTTTCTACCTCCTCCTTACGGATGAGAAATTGTGAAAGCTAAAAGTAGTAGGACCAGGATTTGAGCCCAAGTAGTCGAGCTCCAGAAACTTCTCTCGTGGGATCCCTGGGTGGCGCAGCGGTTTGGCGCCTGCCTTTGGCCCAGGGCAGATCCTGGAGACCCGGGATCGAGTCCCACGTCGGGCTCCTGGTGCATGGAGCCTGCTTCTCCCTCTGCCTGTGTCTCTGCCTCTCTGTGTGTGTGTGTGTGACTATCATAAATAAATAAAAAAAATTAAAAAAAAAAAAAAAGAAAGGCAAAGAGGCATTTAAAAAAAAAAAAAAACTTCTATCGTAGCCCGAGAGCAATATGCACCGCCTCACTAACACGGGGCTAGTGTTGCACTGTCGCTTCCCTGCTCAAATCAAAATCCCCTGATCCCAGCAGGTAGCAGCCAAGCCACCCCTTGTTCATGATACATCCCTATCCCTCCATCAGAAGCTCAATCTCCAGTAAGCAGAGTGGCCCTGCCATCGCCTTGTACACACACCACATATTGCAAAAACCAATATTCTATCAGGATTCGTGGGCATATTCTTGTTTCCCTGAGGAATGGAAAACTTCCAGAGAGAAATTGTCGTTCCATGTAATCTCTGTTGTCCTTAGCCCACCCACAGTGAATACAGTGGCCTCATCACTCAGCTGAATGAATGAATGGGAAGGAATTTCTATGGCTGTTTATATTGTCTGTCAAGATGAATAATTGCCCCTGTAATTTATGAATTCTTATTAAATTTAAAACTTAAAAAAAAATTGAACAGTGGAAGCGAAAGGTGGCAAACTCTAAATAAGTAACAGTTATCTAGAAGCAATTCTAGCATTTCCTTTCCCAGCAAACCTTGCTTAAGAGTCCTATAAAAGAATCATCATATACTAACTGCTGCTGAAGAGCCGTTATAGCCTGGTGGCTTACAAAGAAAATCCTGCAGCTCTACTGTCGGGATTCACATCCAGGTTCTGCTTGCTTGATAGCTGTAAATCTTAGAAAACAGCCATTTCATCTCTCTGCAGCTCAGTTTTCTCATCTACAAGATGGGGATAATGGTACTGACCCACTTCATGCTGTGAGGATTCAATGAATTAATACACATAAGCACCTAGCTCGGGACCCGGATGCACTGTGTGCAGCATGCGACCGTTACTATTGCTGAATATGCAACAGTTACTGGTTAGCCTGTCCTGCCAGCGCTCTTCCCAGGACTTCCTAACACCTGGAAGTTTCCAGGGAAGGCAAGATAATACTCTCTATCGCTTATTTACAACAATTCTACCGCAAGGAGTTAATAAGCTCCACAGATTTCATCTCATTCTGGAGACTAATGTGCTGATGAAGTATTTTCATGTATAGTTGGAAGAAGGAATAGGGACGCTATTTTTAGGATATTATACTATTTTACAATAGTAAAATGAGCCATCAAAGGCACAGGGGAGACTAATTAACTTATAAATGAGTCTTTACTTGGCACCTACAATGTACCCAGCTGTGTAGTCAAAGAGATGGAGGAGGCAAATAAACTGTACAGCACCTGTGTAAGGTGACCCAGTTGGTCACCTTAGTGCAATGTAGAGCCCAAGAGTCGTGACCAGTTTGCTGCCACGCTGTAGAGCGCTCAAAGGGCCAGGAGCAGCTCTGATTTTTGAGAACTAGCTATTAGTCTCTCGAGATAGAGAGTGGGTTTCCATCAAAAACACACACGCACACAAACAAACCTATGACAACACTGGGGACACTGCAAATTCATCTAATAATCCATCTGACCGTCATTCACTCTTCTGATACCTGCCTGCCGCCAGCCAGTCCCCCTTCCCCATGTGCCGCAACGGCCGCGGAATGGGAAGAATAGGGTGACAGGAGAGCACAGAGGAAGCCTTCCTTCCTTGATAGGCCTCATTCTCCTTTATAATCTTACCTTTGTATTGCCTTTATTAAGCATGGCATGCACAGAGGGCCTAAAAAAGGAGCACGAAAGAAACAATTTGAGTGTGGGTTTTGCAGCAGCTCTCCCTCCCCTGAGAACTGAGCTTACACACATAGTTTATTACCTTCTCGTGCTCCTGAACACTGCTTAAAGCCATATAATATCTTTCGGTGGGTAAATGAGTAGCAGCTCTCTCTCATCTGTCAATCAAGTCCATTTCCCCCTTGAATAAGAGAAGTTAACATCTTACCCCTCTGACACTTGAGGGAAGTGAGCTTCATCTTGCTCTCTGCCAGGAATTTTATGGCAGGAGGAGAGAGGAGAGGTGTGTCCTGGCAGTCCAGGGGTGCCTTGGCTGTGCAGGCCACTGGGACGGGGAAGGGTCTCTACACGCTCCCGTGGCAGCACTAGCTAGACTTCAGCTGCTCAAGAGAAAAATCACAGCAACTCTAGTATTTCCTCGGGAGCCACAGCTTGGCCATATTGGTCTGATTAAGACAGAATCCAGATGGCAATGGGTTAGAGAGCGAGATGTGAATAAAGGAGTGAAGGAAATAGATTTAAAAAAAAAATCTATCTCCTTTTCTGGGAAAAGCCACCCCCCTCCCCTTGCTGATGAAATGTTAGGTCATGTTTAATTCAATTCATGTCAAGAATGATTTACTAAGCCACTACTATGTATAAAATATTGGACTAGATTCTTGGGAGGACAGATACAATGGCAAACAAATGTGCTAACCATCTCTCCATGCTGAATTTGGGCCTCACCTCCTCCAGGGCTTGCTCAGACCTCACCTTCTCAGTGAGGGCCACACCAACCACTTTTTTTAACACAACTGCCCTATCCCCACCCCCTAGCCTTCCTGATGCTTCTTATCTCTACTTTAGCTTTTTTTCCCCATAACACATATCTCCTTTTGACAAACCTTCTTATTTACTTACTTTGTTATGTTTATTACTTATTTTCAGTTTCCAAACACACAATCCACCCCTAGGACAGGAATCTTTGTGGGATTTATTTCCTGATGCACTTTAAGTGCCTACAACAGTGCCTGACCCACAGTAAACGTTCAATAAATAATTGTTGAATGAGAAAGAATTGTTTCTCCCAGAGCCCAGATACATTCTTAACTACTTCCTGAGGAAGCTTCCTGGATTTGTTGAGAACCTATAACAAAAATGGTCATTTCCCCCAGTGAGTGCTCCCGGGAGTGAAAGCAGTAGAAAGGTTTTGGTGAGTGAGTGGAGGCATTCTTGTAGCTCACTCATCTCATTGTGCAGCTGACTTTCCAGGAATCAATCAATATATCCCATGTTTTCCTTCCCAGGTCACCCCTCAATCACTATACAGCTGGATTATCCATCAGCTGGGTTCCGATGTTCCTTCTGAGACCAATGCACTACCTTTCCTTTTTGTATGTAAGTATACTGGCAGTACGATACAGAGGATTTATTCCACTGCATGCCAACAAGCATGAATTTCAAAGATATGTAATAGCCTTCAACATATTAGACAGTTTAGCTATTATTAGACTCCTGCAGTCTGGCTCCATATGATGCCATAAATATCCACCACTCCCCCGGGCCCACCAGCCAGGTTCTAAACAAAAGACAGCTCCCATCCCCACCCAAATACACTCATTGACTAGGGCAGACACCAAATTGCTCCTAACCAACACCACTCACACAGGCAAGTCTCTGAACTGGCACATCCCAGCCTCATGACAAGTTCTAGAACACCCATCCAGAAACTGTGGCAAGCAGCCAGATATTTATGCTTTATGATAAATAACCTGAAGTTTCCATATATAAAAAGGTTCACTCACAGTCACAAAACTGGCTCATGACAGTGAAAAGAAATAATGTTTCCTACATTGCTGGATTTCACAAGTGACCCCAACAACTCGGTGCTACCACAGGCTTTGATTTTTCAATCTTTCTTCTTCTACTGGTGCCCTACCTTTCATTTATGAGGGGATTAGTCCTGGGATGAGTAACGCCAGGAAAAATAGTGTCCCACCTGGCTGATGCTCCTATTTCCTTCTATAACTCCTCAAAGATTAGAGCTCTAACATCTTTATCTCTACCTTTCTAGAAGAAAATTTATGTAATTATGAAATTCTCTTGCCACTATGATCTGCCTTGCTTAGGTCCTAAAGCCATAGAGATGCACCTGCTTTGCAACATGCCTCTCTGTTTCTAAAGAGAAAGGATACCAGGAGAGGTAAAAAGCACTAATTCTCTGCACTGAAGAAGCATCATTCAAGGCCAGGTATATTGGCTGCATGGCCCTACAGTGAAAATACCTTTTAGGCTAGACCGGGTGATTGTAATTATGAAACCTTACACTAGCAGATGCTAAAATCAACGAAGTCCTTTTCTCTCATTATTTAACTCTGCTCACATATATATCAGAAGCTAGCTTGTGCCATGAAACAAACCACTCCAAACTTGGTGGCCATTTAGGTCATGCAATTTGGACTGGTTCTTCTAGGCAGCTCCTCTGGTGCTCGTGTGTCTGAAGTCAGGGACTCAGCTTCTAAGTGTGAGGCTCACTGGGGCTCTGGGGCCACAGGACCACGTGCCTCTTATTATGCTTCAGACCAGTCAAGTCTTGCTCACATGACGGTTTAGGGTCTCAAGAGCAGCAGGGTTTCATTGTGCAAACATTTTTCAAATCTGTGAGTGTTTCATGTTTGTTGGTGTCCACTGACCAAAGCAAGTCACAAGTTTGGTTCAAGAGTTATGACTCACTTTTTAAAAGCAGCTACAAAGTCACACTACAAGAGCATGAGTACAGAGAGCGAAAGAAATTGTGGCCATTTTTTGCAATACTCCATCAAGATATGTGTGGAAGGATTGAACGATATGTAAGTTCTGATAGAGGAAGAAGACTGGGAACTCAGCAATCACTAAATTACCTAGTCACACCTGCTCTCCTCATATGACTTTTGGCTTAGGGCACCTTATACACTCATTCATTCAGCAAGTACTGATTGAGCACCTCCTGTGTGCCAGCCTCTATTCTAGACACTTGTGATAGAAACACACAATGTCCCTGCTCGTATTAAGCTTAGAAACTAGGAGGGTACATTCAGACAATAAGTAAACAAACATAACAGATATGACTGTAAGTGCTATAAAAAACTAATAATAGTTAAAGGTGAGAGTAGTAACAGGAATGCGATGTTATTTTATTTAGGGTAATCATGGATGACCTCTCTGATGTTGTCTTGAAGGAATCCTTGAAGAAGGGGGGGGGGGGCAGTTGATATGGATGGCTGGAAAGGAGCATTCCAGGCAGAGGAAGGAGTAAATGCGTAGCTGAAGTAGGATCATCTCTGCTTCTTGAGTAACAGCAAAGAGGCTGATGTGGCTGGTGGAGGGTGGGTGAGGGGAGAGAGAGGATAAGAGAGAAGTGTCAGTGAGCCAAAAAGGTATTGTGAAGGATAAGCCATGATAAGAAGCTTGGATTTTATTCTGAGTGAGAAGGGAATCCTTGGCTGGTTTAGAACACAGATGTGCAATGATGTGATCCAAAATACACCCTGGGGAGTCAAGGGTAGAAGCAGGAAGCCAGCTGTGAGGTTGGTGCTCTGTCACACTGGGTTCCCAGGCTATACGGATCAGAGCTAATAAATATATTACTCGGTTCTGTTTATGCTCTCCTATGTTGGATTATGGCTGAATTTGGCAAGATGGCCAGGGGAGAGAAATTCTGCAAGGTTTTGCTCACAAAGGAAGATATGAGCTTCTCTACACCCACCTGTTGGTGGTTGAGGAATAGAAGGGGGAGGAAGAACATGTCGGTCTGGACTCTAGCTATCCGGCCACTTAAGAATCTATCTCTGTCTCCTTCCTCCATTGAGTGGACCATGAGAAGCATGGTGGCTGATGAGCAGAAAAAGAAGGATTGGAAAGGAGTCACCACCATGTGAGGAAGGCCAAAGCAAGACAGATGGCTCAAGGTTATTGGTATTTATCATAAGGCAAAGCCAGTTCTGGCCTTTCAAGGCACAGGGAGCTCTGAGGAGTAAAAAGTCAGTGGGACTGACCCACAAGGAGACTGGCCCACTGGACCAGAGGAAGGAGTCGGTATCTATGGCCTGCTGCCTGTTTGGAAGCTGGATTTCACCAAGAGACATGACTAAAGACAAAAACATGTCTCATTTTTCCAAAGCTCACATCTTCCATCCTTCCGCTTCCATCTCTCCCCACATCCCAGTGCTCTCTGAGCCCCTTCACCTCAGGGTTAAAGTCAAGAAAAACTCATTGGGAACTCAATGGGACTTTCCATTCTCTTGTCAACTGGGTCCAACCAAATGGCATTCTCTCTACTTTCCCAGATCCCTCACCCTTTGCTTTTTCCTCTCCTCTATTGTCTCCATTTCTAACTTCAGGAAGGTCCTAAAGTGGGTTGCAGTTTCCAAATATGGGAGAAATGTCACTAACAGGAGGAACTGTGATGGACCCCAAGCACCAAACCCATCATTCCATCCCCACCCCATGTGAGGCATGCCTATCCCAGGCAGGAGTGGGAAGGCATGGAGTTTTTGCGAATTGCAGTAGAACACACTGATCAAGAATATGGGCCTAACAGGGGTGCCTGGGAGGCTCAGTGGGTTAAGCATCTGCCTTTGGCTCAGGTCATCAACTCAGGGTCCTGAGATCGAGCCCCACATTGGGATTCCTGCTCAGCAGGGGGTCTGCTTCTCCTTCTCCCTCTGCCACTCCCCACCACTCATTCTCTCTCTCTCAAATAAATAAAATCTTAAAAAAAAAAAACAATGAATGTGGCCTAGCAGTTAGCGGGGTGGGAGGGTTTTACCTTACTTGGGCCCTTCCTGAACCACTTACTTATAGTATAACCTTGGACAAATGACTTAACCTTACCAAGCCTCAGTGTTACATTCATAAAATGGTAATAACACTACTTACCCCACAGGGTTTTGGTGTAGATTAAATGAGAAATTACATATAGCATGCCTTTGGCATAGTATCTGACACACTGTAAAAAATGAGATATATTATTGTCATTAACATTATTTTATTAAGAAAGGAGGCTGGTATCCAGCTGCCTCTGCACAGAATGCCAATAAATGAGTGGTTGCGTGACCAAGAAATATGAATTGGCAGGTGCACACAATGTTCAGAGTGAGTTTGCTGGCAGTGAGTTAGGAAGTGAAGTTTATCTTCTCACTATTAAGTTCATTTAAAAATGAACCAGGGGCACCTGGGTAGCTCAGTTGGTTAAGTGTCCATCTCTTGATTTCAGCTCAGGTCATGATCTCGAGGTCGTAAGATGGAACCCCACATCCAGTGCAGACGCTGGGCGTGGAGCCTACCTAAGATTCTCTCTCCTTCTCCTCCCTCTTCCTTTATCCCTCCCCAACCCCTGCAAGTGTTGTCTCTCTCTCTCTCTCTCTTTCAAAAAAGAAATATATATGTATACTTATGCACATTTTTTGGTGACATGGTGGCAAGTGGGATCCCAATAACCAAAACCTTTCTCTGGTGGCCCTACCTATGATGGGTGGGGGTGGCAGGTGGCAGAGGGATGGGCTCCACAAGCAACCGCAGCAGCACTGTGCAGTAACCACAGCCTCTCATTCCCTGACCTTCCATCCTTCTTTGATTCTCTTCAGGTGGGCCAAATGCCACTACTCATTACAGTAAATGTCTCAAGATCCTTTTAAGAAATGCTCACAAAATGATCCTCCAGGATTTACTTCTGATGGCCAAATTAGGGGGTTGGAAGCTTGAATGAAGAAACTAAAAGGCCCCGAGGCCAGAGAACTAGAGAATCAGAGAAGTCACAATGCCGAGTTGTGGGACAGTTGCCTGCCTGCGCCTCCTCTACATGGTCTGGGCCGTTGGAGAGAAGCCTGCAGGAAGCTACCAGGCTGCCTAGCTCCCAGGCCCCACACTGCCACCAAGATGCTGGTTGGCTGAGGGCATCATGTCCTCTCATCTTTAAAAATAAAAACATTTTTGGGGTCACTGTTTTTCAAATGAGACACCTACTTCAGAATCACCTGGAGAGTTTGTTTGAAAATGCAAAATATGGGGCTCACTTGAAACCACTGGAGTTCAAGAAGCTGGATTGCAGGAATCTGTATTTGTCATTTTCCCTTCACAGTCAAGTTTGAGACTCGCTAGCCTGTGAGGGAGCTCTGAGACACACCACCGCTGGTTGTAACACCTCTACCCACTTGGAGGCAGACTCTAACAAGCTTTGTTTCTCTTCTCGGCCATGTGCAATCTAGGAGAGGCAGATATAATGGTGAGCCTAGCAGCAAACATAGGTAACGCCCAATCTTTTCTCCATGTTCTTCTCTCCCAGCCAGGACTTCCGTGTGGGTCACAAAAGCTGGCTGGCTCTGGCAGCCACTGTTCCTACGTAACTCAAGTCCAGCTCCTACTGAACATGGACCACATGCGCATGCTCACACACATGCACAAAGCAAAGGTTTATGGAGTGCTCATCTCGTGGCAGTCTCTCACAGGTATTCCTTAACTAACCATCACCACAACCCTGTGAGGCACATACTACCTTGTCTCCATTTTAATCATGACAACACTGCAGCACGAGGTTCAGTAATGCCCTCATGATCACCCAGCTGCAAAGGGGAGAAGCCAGGATTCCAACGCAGACAATAAGATGTCAGAGTGAGTGCTTTTATGCTCCCATCCATAACTTAATCTCCGCTGGTGGGATTTTAGGCATCCATTTTATGAGAGAGTCTTAAAGGATCACAAATCCCTACACTTCATCTGTGAAATAAGAATTGGATGCACAGATTTTAGCTGTTCTTTTCAACCTTAAAAGTCAATTAAACTGAACAAAGTTTGGTGACCCCCATTACCCAGGCCAATGGATCTCCATGTGGAGTAAGCAATCTGGAAATGTACAGGATTATTTTAGGTTGTCACAATGACTGGGGGCCAGCAGCATGAATGGTCTGCAGCTGCTAAATGGTCTGCAGCTCTCAAGCCAGGTTTGCCTGAAGAATCACCCTCCTGGGGCACCTGAGTGGCTCAGACCATTTAAGCGTCAAGCATCTGCCTTCAAGCTCAGGTCCTGATCTCAGGGTCATGGGATCATGGGATGGAGCCCACCTGGGGCTCCCTGCTCCGTGGGAAGTCTGCTTCTCCCTCTCCTCCTGCTCTCGCCCTCCCTACTTCCCCCCACTGCTCATGCTCTCTCTCTCTCTCTCTGTCTCTAATAAATAATCTTTTTTAAAAATTTCAAAAAAAAGGACTCGCCCTCATGCAGTGACAGCATCCACAGAGGAACTCCCACAGGCAATGGAGGTATGGTGTCCGGTTAAGGAGTTCTTTTTTTTTTTTTTTAAGATTTTATTTATTTATTCATGAGAGACACACAGAGAGAGAGAGAGAGAAAGGCAGAGACACAAGCAAAGGGAGAAGCAGGCTCCATGCAGGGAACCTGATGTGGGACTCGATCCCGGGTCTCCAGGCAGGACCACACCCGGGGCTGAAGGCCACACTAAACCATTGAGCCACCTGGACTGCCCAGTTATAGAGTTCTAATCGTGCTCCCCCAAGACAGGGAGGATACTGAACAATCAGAGTCTCCTCCAGCCCTCTCTTACAGAGGAGTTTCAGCAAGTCAGACCATTCTTGTTACAAGATTCTATTTTTTGAGAACTTTGGCGATTTCAGACAAGGTTATCTCTATCAGGAAAAAAAAATCATACTGGCATTTGGGTGTCATCCCATCATCTACCTGAATTATACTGAATGTCTTTTTGTCAATGATGTACGTGGATAACTGGAGCATGAAAGATTGCACCAGCATAAACAAAGGCAGGATAAAAAATATGCTCCTTCTTTGAGCCTGCACCCAGTAATGGTTATATTAATCACCATTATCATTATAGCTACCCTCCCCGGTATCATCAGAATCAATTCAGCAACTGTTTCTCATGGTGACGTCTCCTTATTACAACACGGTATTAATTGTATCTGAGTTGATTTTCTGCTCCTACTGCTGAACAGCTGTGTGGGAGTAAATATCCTTCAGTGAAACACCAGCTCAGGCTGCCAGGACTCAGGAAATTGATCCAGATGTGAGCAGGATGGGGGGGGGGCAGCTGTGGAATAGAATACCCAGTGTCTGTGCTAAATTTAGTAATCAGTGCAGCCAATAAAGAGTTAACAGCTTGAGTTTTGCTTTTTATTCGTTTAATCTAGGTCAGAAACATTCATCCTGAGGAACCTTGTCTAGTGCCTTCTTTATAAAAAAGGAGAAAGTACAACCATCAAGAGAATAACCACATGGATTCCCTAACCATCTGATTAAAACTATAACTATCCCAAATTTCTATTGTGGTTATTGGGAAACAAAGCCATCTCAGCACTTTGATTTTTTTTTTAAGTACATTTCCACACACTTTAGTTTGTGACTTCTGCAAATTAGAGCTCTCACACTTTTTTCCCTAGACAGACTGAGCCAATTACACACCAGAGCAACAGTAATTTTGTTGCCTCCCCTTGGAGTCTCTAACTGGCCAGCAAAAGCACCAGAAGACCTGTTGATTTGTATCTCTCTTGTTGCTTCTTATCAGCTCCATTGCCTCTGGACATCACAAACTGTGTTTATTTTACTTTATTTTGTTTTAAGGATCTGGCAATGAGCTAAGACTCAGATTACTTAGCTGCCCCCCTCTTAACTGCTTATTTCTCCATGTGAGGTTGCCTGGACCACCATTTCTTCATCTTTTAAAAATGGCAGCAATACAGGGAGCCCAGGTGGTTCAGTCTATCAAGCGCCTGACTCTTGCTTTAGGCTCAGGTCATGATCTCAGGGTCCTGGGATAGAGCCCCCCTCCTTGCTCAGCAGCGAGTCTGCTTAAAGATTCTCTCCCTCTGCACCTCCCCCAACTTGTGATCTTTCCCTCTCTCTCTAAAATAAATAAGTCTTTTAAAAATTAAAAAAAAAAATTAATGGCAGCAATTCCACTTCTAGAATATCTATCTGAAGAAAATGAAAACACTAATCCAGAAAGAGATATGCACCCTTATGTTCATTGTAGCATCATTTACAATAGCCAAGGTATAGAAACAAATGTCCATTGATAGGATAAAGATACGCTGTGTGTTTTTGCATTCCATATATATATATATATGGACTACTCAGCAATAAAAAAAAAAAAGAAAATCTTGCCATTTAGAACCTGGATGGATCTTGAGTGTATGATGCTAAGTGAATAAGTCAGACAGAGAAAGACAAATACCCCATGATTTCACTTCTAAGTGAAATCTAAAACACAAAACAAAACAAAACAAAACCCAGATTCATAGATACAGGAAAGAGTGGTGGTTGCCTGAGGAAAGGGGTACTGGGGGGAGGGGGTCAAGAGGGTGTAGGCATAATGGGTGAAGGTGCTCTAAAGGTATAAACATCCAGCTACAAAATAAGTCATGGGGATGTAATGTACAGCACGGGGAATATAATCAATAATATTGTATTAACTTTGAATGAGAACAAATGGTAACCAGACTTGTAGTAATCAATTTACAATGTATACAAATGTCAAATCACTAGGCTATATACATAAAATTAATTTAATATCATATGTCAATTGTTTTTATTCAATAAAAAAATTGTTAATTCTAATTTTAAAAAAGAAGAAGAATAGCTGGTCTTTGCTCACTAGATGAGCAGCAATAAGGCAGGCAGGAAATACCATAGGGCTAAGCTCAGTGTGATAAGCCCACTGGAGTCTTCTGAGAAGGTGTGGAAAAGCTTCTGGAGGTCATCTGCAGTGCATGGCAGGAGCCTTACCATGTTTCTTTCAACCCTACTATCCTCCTTCTAAGAAAATGTCCTAGGAAAGGCTGTAATGATGGGCTCACAAGTCTTTACATACAAATGCAGTTTGTTTCAATATTTACAATGAAAATTTGCAACAAATTTAAATATCAGCAATATAAGATTAGTTAAGAAAATTATAAAATATTATATAGCCATTAAATTATGGTTTTCAAAAATTTGGTAATGCCTTTGGAAAAACTCAAACAACTAGGTTTAAAACAAAAGTTTAGAAATCATTCTTTTTTCCAAAATTTGGCACAGCCACACATATAGATAATCATAGTGATGTGTGTGCATGTGTATGTATAACATGTATATTGGTATAAAAGGAGGGAAGGAGAGGAGGAAATTGAGAGAGAAATACACCAAAAATATTAAAATTGATTATCACTTGATGGGCTCTTCTGTGATTTATGTTCTTTATGTTTTCAATTTTCCTAATTTTCTAAAATTACTTTTATAATCAAGAAAAACAAATACTTTAAAGCTAAGTTTGTGTGAAACTATTTTTTCTTAAGATTTTATTTATTTATTTGAGAGAGGAATAGTGCACACATGATCCAGGGGAGGGGCAGAGGGACAAGTAGACTCCCCACTGAGCATGGAGCCTGACACAGGGCTCAATCCTAGGACCCTGAGATCATGATCTGAGCTGAAGTCAGACGCTTAACCAGCTGAATCACCCAGGCCCTCCTGTGTGAAGCTATTAAAATTATATTTTAAAATAGTTTCAAGATGTGGGAAAATGTCTATACAAAAACTCAAGGTCAATTCTTGTTTCATTGAGTGATGTACATTTAAGTCTCCTCTATGCCTTTTCATGGAGGATAAATTCTTATGGTTGCAACTCTATCGAAAGTCATGAATGAAAAAAGTAAATACCTCAAAATATTAACATTGGTTATTTCTGAATGACAGGATTGGGGTGATCTTAACTTCTTAATTTTTTTTTTATTTTTTTTAAATTTATTTATTCATGATAGTCACACGGAGAGAGAGAGAGAGGCAGAGACACAGGCAGAGGGAGAAGCAGGCTCCAAGCACCGGGAGCCCGATGTGGGATTCGATCCCGGGTCTCCAGGATCGCGCCCTGGGCCAAAGGCAGGCGCCAAACCGCCGCGCCACCCAGGGATCCCAATTTTTTTAAATTAAAACACACAAACAAAAATATGTTTTCAAGAGTTAAAAAATCGGAAGCCCTATTATTGGCAAAAATGTGCATTTTTAAAATTTGATATTTTAGATATTAAAAATATTTTTAAAGACTTTTGTGTACCCAGTTATACAAATTCCCTTTTCATAGATTATATATATACATATATATGTGTATATGTATTCTAATATATGGAATGAAGGGACTTTCTGAACCAAGTACCATGTGCCAAACAAAATATCTCAGAACCCCAGAGAATAACCAGCACAACCATTGCCCCAAATACCCACCTTGCAATCCAGCCTGGACGTGAAGCCACCACGCCCATCAATGCCAGTGAAGCTGTGAGCTGCTGCTCCTTACTACATCAATACCTAGAGAGACTGGTTGAAGCTGACAAGTAAGAAGTGGAGTATTCAAAGGTTTCCTCTCAAGATCCGGCATCAACTATTCCCAAGCCTGTTTCTAGTAGCCTCTTAACATTGCCTCATGTCAATGGTGTGGAAAATCAAGCTGTTATTAATTAAACATATAATTCCAAATGAGACAAACATTACTTCTGGGCCTTGAGAAATGTTACAGAATAGAACAATCATTTTAAGAAACATATTTTTTAAAAACAACTGAATCCTGGGGACATATGAGTCATTGCCCACACTCTGTAGAATGTACCTGTCCTTGCAATCTATAATCCAAGACTGCACATGCATACATTTGTACCTAAATTGTAAGTTTTAGACAAATGGGTATAAATTATTCATATTTGTCCAATATGTATTTTTGGAAGGAGAAGGAAATGACAAATTCTATTAAAATTGAAGTTGAATTTTAACTGTAATAAACATTTTTGAGATTTTTTTTTAACCTGTACAATGATATAGGGAGTTTTTTTTTTTTTTTTTAGTCTTTGGGTTTGTGCCTCTGTCTTGCCTGTAACAAAGGACTTGGACCCTCTCAATCCCTAGCTCCTCACCCCAGTTCAGGCTTCGCCTGGCTCCTGTGGTCTTGGGTCTCGCTCTTTCTGAGCACAAAGACAACTGATCACTCCATATGTGACTGGAGGAGCTGTCTACCCAAAGCATATGTATTTAATCAACTTTAATACCCCTGCAGTCCGGAGGAAATGAAATGCCTGGGACTGGGAATAATTATCATTTCCATTACATTAGCAAGGTTTGCTGGAGTGCCAGAGGGGCAGGCCCCTCTCCATCACTCTGCTAACACTGCCTGGCAGCTTAGGGGAGGGCAGGCGTGGACTGCCCAGTCAGTAACTGAAACACATGCGCCCCAAACCTCTTCCCTTTCCTGCTCTCAGTTGTCCTCCTTCAGTTTTCTCTTCTACCTTGAGGTCACAGAACCTACTATGATTAATGAAGAACGTGGCTGATCTTTCATATTTTCTTCAATGTGTCCTTAATATTACTCTTCATTAAAAGAGGGAAATCAAATCTGTGGCCTTTACAGTGAAATATTAGTAGGCATATAGGCAGCCCAAATAAGAAAATTCCAGAGAGCATCTAGAATCTCACGAGATGGGCAGCAGCAGCTGAGCCAGGCTGGGGTCCCCAACTCCACAGCACCTCTCAGATGGGGAATCCTGGGTACCCTGGCTCCCACACTGTTCTCTCCAAGGGAAATATCTGGAGGGGTACCTGAAAGCAGCAGAGAAGACACAGAGGACCTATCTTTTCCGAGCTCTCTTGCAAACCATGCAAACTGCCTGAGTTATTTGACTTCTCTGAGTTTGATCTTCTCTTCTGTAAAGTGAGAAGAAAATATCTACCCTTCCTACTCTTGGCATTGCCACGAGGATCAAAGATGATAAAAATTATTTGTGAATAATAATGATGATATTTGTGAATGGTCTTTGTACAGCATAAAAAGTACAGGATAATAACTAAGAGATGGCTTAAAGGAGTATTGAACTTGCCTCCCTCCAAATTTATATATGAATTTATATATGAATATAATTGGATATCCAATTATATTCATACATATATATGTATATATGTATATACATATATGTACATGTATATGTATATACATACATATATATCCATTGTGGCAGGGTGGGGGAAAATACATCCTCTCTTACACTGCAGAAATAAGGATAAACAAGTATAAATTTTTCAAATGCCTGATGTATATCAAAAAGCATTTAAAGTGTGCGTACCCTTTGGCCCAAAAATATCCAATACATTGCTTTTATTTATTTTTCAGTCATAGCATGTTAGATTGACAATGTAAATTGGTAGCACATAAAAGGATTACTGTGGTTGAAGTCTTTTTTGTCCTTCAACCTTAATAACATGACCCAACTCAATACTCTTTTTTTAAAGATTTTATTTATTTATTCATGAGAGAGAGAGGCAGAGACATAGGCAGAGAGAGAAGCAAGTTCCCTGAGGAGAGCCTGATGCAGAACTCGATCCTGGAACCCTGGGATCATGACCTAAGCCAAAGGCAGACACTTAACCATTGAGCCACGCAGGTGCCCCTCAACTCAATACCTGTTAGAGTAATTCTAGTATTGAGAATGTTGTCAGTGACATCTGCGTTCCAGTAATTTCACATAAAAACAAAATATATTACATAACTTAAAAATTATTTATGGCTTTTCATTCTTAAAAATGATAACACATCAACATATGCCTATTGTGTGTATATATGTATATAAAAAGCTCAGAAAATGTAGTCGCAGGAAGTAAAAGAGGTTGGACGTAGGAGACAAAGGGAGAGCTTTCTTTTCATCTGAAAAGCTGTAGCTTTGAACTTGCTTTACAATGTATATATTTGCTTTTGTAAATAAGAAGCCACTTTTTAGACTATAACATAAATCAGTATACAATTGATTATCCACATAGCACTAATCATAACTGCTGCAAGAACACAGAAGGGAAAGCCAACAAGAGTATGAGCTAGAAGAGTGGGTATGACTTACTAGTGACAGAGGAAGTCCAAAGGAACAGTAGGAGAGAGAGAGAGAGAGAGATGATAGATAAGAACCGATATTGCTGAAGAAAAATTTCTGTCAGGGAAGTCATGGACAACGACATTTGATAAGACAGAGGCAGAAGGAAAAAACTTAAATTTAACCCTATCAGCAAAAAATGGCCCATTGGCCATTGTTGAGTTTGTATGTTCAATTTTCAAATATGGGTAATTAAGATGTAGTCATATCTATTCGGATATTAAAGTAAGATTGCAGGTCTGTAGAGACTTATGAGTAATGAACAGAAAGGACTACCTGAGCCATTTGAGCTGCTCTCAGAATCCTCTGACATTGGTTTCTTCCTTGATCGAGACTTTGCTCCATCTATAGAAAGTATGTTTTGTTTACATCTCAAGTTTCCACTTTGGTGGTTTCTAGTACTTGCGTGAAAACCTAGAGCACCCCTCATAGTGTTTCCTAGCTCGGGCTCCACACCCCAACTGGTTGCCTCGGGAATTCTAAAAGTCTTCCTGATCCTAGAACTAAGACACTAAAACCAGTGTTGGCTAGTGGTTCCCAAACCTGGCTGAACATCCGAAGCATCTGGGTAGATTTTTTAAGTGCACATCCCCATATGGATCCAGACTCACTAATCAGAGTGTAAGGATGAGGCCCAGAAATCCCTAATCTCCCAGATGATTGCCATGTAGCCAGTCTGGCTTATCCTGAGCGTCCAAACCCAGGGACCTGTAAGTTAGCTGATTTCTGCCCAACCATTCTGTCACTGTCCCACGGGCCCTCCTCTCTTTCCCAGGGACACCATCCCAGCTGCGGTGTCGTCCCCATCAGCTCTAAGGCCCCCTCGGTGCGGTGGCACCTCAGACAGGACTGTATCACTTTAGGTATCAGTAAAAAGAGGGAAAATGAGGCACCACAGAGTGTCAGTTATTCAACAAACAGAACAACTGCCATGATCCTTGGCACTCTGTCGGTGAAGAAGGAACAGCAACACAAGGTTTCAGGAAGCTTCAAGCAAACCACGAGTTAAAATTTGAAAATGTGTAGCCCATCCCTGAGGCACTTTGCAATTTCTGCTCAGTGCCCCTCAGGAATTCGAGAGTTGCCCAGCAGCAGGTCTGTTGTCAAGCGCAATCATTACACGGGTCAAAAGGTAAATGAAGGCTCACTGCTTGTCCTAGACCAGCGCCTTACTGTCACCTTTCCAACAAATATTGTTACTTGTCATTCTTTGAACAAATACATTTTAACAAATGTATTTCTAAACGAAGCAAGAAAGCCTTCTCAAAATATTTATATTTCACTTTTCTGTGATGCTATGAAGAAATGACAGTCTCAGATGAAGTTCATGACTGATCTCCTGAAGGCTGGCTCTCCTTCGTCATGCTCTGCTTGGTCATCATGGGCGTTTTAAATTTTTTTTAATATTTTATTTATTTATTTGACAGAGAGAGGGTACACGCATAAAAGGGGAAGGGCAGGTGCAGAGGGAGAAGCAGACTCCTCGCTGAGCAGGGAGCCCGATGTGGGGCTCAGTCCCAGGACCCTGAGATCATAACCTGAGCTAAACTGAACTGAGTCACCCAGGCACTCCCAGGTTTTTTAAAAATTGTGCTAGTATCTTGAAATTCCACATAAAAATTTAGATTTCTGGCATTTTCCTGAGAAGTCAGGAGACTGAAGTCCCTGGGCTCACACTTGAAGGCCACAGTCATCTAAGATGAAGATGATTTTCTCTGGCAGATGTGACCTGAGCTCCCCAATCTGCCACATTTCCTGTATAGCCTGGGACAAGGCCTGTCAGCTTCCCGGTCCCCAGGGCATCTGAGTCTGCCTCCTGTGCTCAGCAATGGGACCTCTGTAGAAATCAATACACAAGATGATCCGGAACATATTCTGAGAGAAACAAATATAACAGTATCATGACCTAGGAAAGATTTAGAGCAAAGAAGAAACCAAAGTCAGCAAAATTATAGCAGGGACCAAATGTCATGAGACCAGTAGTCTCAAGTTCTACGCCCTTATCTCCACTCTGCTGCCCAGCCAAGAGAGACTCCAGCCGCATCACTGAATGTCTCTGAGTCCTCACTTGTGACTACCTTCCCAAAGGAAGGAAGCAAACTGACATCCTAGCATCTCGTGGCTCTAAGACTATGGTCAGCAAACTGCGACCCACAGGTCAGATCTAACCAGCTGCCTGTCTCTGCATGGCCCACTTGGCTAAGAATGTTTTTTGCAGGTTTCCTTGGTTGGGGGGGAAAGAAAACATCAAAAGAAAAATAATGTTTCATGGTACAGGAAAAGTAGATGAAATCCTAATTTCAGCAGCCATAAATGAAGTTGTATTGAAACACTGCCACATTCGTTCATTTACATACTGTCTAAGGCTGCTTTCAGGGTACAACCAGCAGACATGCAGAGTTGGAACAGAGCCTGTGACCCACCTAGCCTAAAATATTTACTTTGTGGCTCTTTACAGGAGAAGTTTGCTGGCCCTGGTCTAAGGCATCAATCTAAGCTGTTCCACTAATATATAAAACTCCCCCAGAGAGTCCCTCACTTGTATTTATATAAAGCTTTCTTTCTAAAAGAATGTGAATTTTCTGGGTGATTATTTCAATAGCAGGGTGTTTTAAATATGACCAAAGTATTTGCATAGGCCTTTTTTCCATGGGAATATCAATAATAGCAGCTATTGCCTATTGAATACACACTAAGTTCCAGGCATTTCACAGGTGTTACCTCATGAATGTCCTCTGCAAACCCTTGAGGTAGCTTTCATCATCCCCTTCCCTTTTTAAGCTAAATAAACGAGGGGGGCCTGGATAAGCTCAATTGGTGAAGTGTCTGCCTTCACCTCAGGTCATGATCTCAGGATCCTGGGATTGAGGCCATGTTGGGCTCCCTGCTCAGCAGGGAGTCTGCTTCTCTCTCTTTCTCCCTCTACTACTCCCCCTGCTTGCCAACCCTCTCTCTTTCTCTCTCTCAAATAAATAAAATCTTTATAATATATATATGGTAAGTAAACCAAAGCTTAAGAAATTTAAATAATATTCCCAAGGTCAAACAGTTAACAAATGGCCAAGTTCATTATAAGTCCACAGCCGAGTTCATTACAAATGCCACTGCTCACACAGCAAATGCCCATCCCCAAGGACATGAGGCCCAAAGAAAAATTGGGAAGAACTCTGATGCAACCTATTCTTTTTTCATAATCTCATCCCACCCCTCATTCCAAAAACCCTACCTATATAGTACATTGCCTTGACTGACTTTCCCCTTAAATCTCATCTTTTTCATCAAAAAGCATTGCCATAAAAGCTGAGGATATTCAATGTCCTTCGATATGACGATAGGATGCTTGGTCCTCATGAAACCAAAACCCCATCCACTACTGATATGTTCAGCCAGTGGAGGTTCACCATTCCACACTGACATGGCTTTGAAATCATCTTCTTTACTGCATTCTCAGTGGCCGTTCACTTTCATCCTGGCAATATTTTTTTTAACTTTTTTTAATTGAAGCACATGTTCAGAATAGAGGGACACTCATCAAGCTTACACCCTGAAGCAAAAATAAACCACAAGTAAAAAAAAGGGTGAAGTAACAAGAGAGTAGAGACCTGGCAGTGGCGAAGATGGGCTGACAGGAGTAAAAAGACATGAGAACAGGCATCCCGTGGACTAGGAAAGCAGAGAGATGGATGGTTGGATGGATGGATGGATGGATGGATGGATGGATGGATGGATGGATGGATGATGGAAGAAGGAAAAGAAGAAGGATGGCCAGTGGAAGAGACATGAAGAAGAAAGAGTATGAGAAGTATGAGAAAACACAAGGAGAAGAAGTCAGAGTCTGTCATTTTTCCCAAAGGAGAAAGAAAACATCCAACCACCCTATTTCCCTAATCCTTTTCCCACCTGGATCCATCTGCAACAGTTTCAATTTGAATCCAAATAATGTCTGAGATTTGGGATTCACTAGTAAACTAGCTCTGATTCCCTAATCCCAACACCGGATGTTTAGGGGTGTTGGGATTTAGAGTTAATTAATTCAGCCACCTGTAACACTCGTTCAGATGTTGCTACCTTTTCATCTTCGTGCAAACTTATTTGCAGATGCTGAGCAAATACTTTCCCCACCCCTTCCTTCCACAGCCCTGAAGAGCTCCCTCTCAGCCTTCCTAGGCAGACTCTTGAGCTCCATGCTCCTTTATTTCCAAGTGCAGACCTTGAACTTCATGTAGAGAGAATTTATAGTTGTCTATATTCTTTAGGCTTGTTTACGTGTGACCTCTTTATTATGCTGGCTGCTTGTCCATCTTGCTATGGAAAAAGGAGAGAAAAACCTATAGTAAGTAAAGGATGCAATTGAAGTCTCTCAAGCAGAAGTGCTCATTCCTTTGTGAGATAAAGCAGATTTTCGCAAAGGGAATTGGGGGCCAGCCTGATGACACTCCCTCAGCTTGCCTTCACACGGATGTAGAAGCCTGTTAGTCAACAAAGTGACCCCACTGGGTATCTCCTCAGATTTTTGCTGTCATATCCAAGTAGAGTATTTATAGATATTCACCCTGCAAACAGTGATCATAGCCATCAGAAAGTTTAAAACTACTAAATTTCTTACACAGAGTATTAACTGAAAGCTTTAAGAGACACAATGTATAGAGGAGCCTGAGTGGCTCAGTTGGTTAAGCACCCAACTCTTGATTTCAGCTCAGGTATGATCTCAGGGCTGTAAAGTCAAGCCCCATGTCTGGCTCTGCACTGACCAAGGAGTCTGCTTAAGATTCTCTCTTCCTCTCCCTCTCCCCCTCCCTCACTTCTTTCCCCTTTTCTGGAAAAAAAAAAAGAGGCACAATATAGAGAGAGGTTTGTCTGAAGGACATCAATTAAGATCATTCCCCCAATATTTGCTGAGCACATGCTAGGACCTGCTCTGCCCAAGCTAACACATGGGGGTCTTTGTGAGCCAGGCAAGACATCAATCAAGTCTCTACTGTTTTGATCCCATTTAGTAGTTCCCTTCCCCCACCCCAGAACCCTTCTGGTACATGTTCCCTACCTAGTTCATAGAGAATTGAGAATAAAGAAACCTGTGGAAGAATTAGAATTAAAACTTTCATCCCTGACTCCAAGCCCATTGTTCTTGCACTATATCACATTCCTCCCACCTTTAGAAAGAAAATAATTTCTTCCAAGGACACAGATTCCCTCTACTTTGTAAGGTAGATGTTAGTCTGACCAACAAGCAGTTTAAGAATGTCAAGAAATCTCCTTCCATCTTTGAAAAACAAGGCTGTAAGGTAAACAATCTAATCAAACATAGAATTTGTAATATCCGTTGGAAGTTGAAGGACATTAAAATTGGTGGCTTCTAATAAGCAAGCCGGACTGTTATCTGCATGGCAAAGGATCTCTTGGGAGAAGGGAAAAGCTTGGTCAAGCACAATTATCTTGTATAACAGTGAAAAAATTTTAACTGCTCCAATATGTTGATGGTGAGATTTAATCTTAGTGTAAAGATACCTTTATCAACCGTTGGGATTCATCATGCACACAAAGCAATTTAGACATGCATGGTTCTTGCCTTTAAGGATCTTTCTAAAATGGAATTCCTCTCCATGGATACTCATTTGTATTGGTGGAATTTCTTGCTAAGAAAACAAAATGTCTTTCAAAATCCCAGGTTGTTACCAACTTGTCATATTGAAAAGATAATACAATTTCAGCTGAATATTCCCACTCCAGTCAAAAGTTAATGAGATAATGAGCTCAGTTTAATTTCCTGGTAAGGACACCCTTTTCACATCACGAAGTCCCCAGACGATTCTGGATTTCTCACTGCCTTCATTCCTGGTGCCCTTCCTTTACAAAGAAACAATAATAGATGCAAGTTCCGATTTTTAGCACACCCTGCCCCAATCTTAATTTCATCTTAGTCTATATTTTATCCACCTATCTGGTCCCACTGTCCATCCCCTTCATTAAAGAGAGAGAGCAAGCGCACAGATGCACAAGAGTGAGCCTGCAATGGAGAAGACATTGCACTAGGGAGGAAGAACACATACCTGGTAAGAGCCTGTTCTTAGAGCATGCAACCTAGTGCAATAACTGACTGATCCACCCTAAGTATTTTGTGCTGAGAGAAGAGGTGTGACCTTGTGGGACCAACATGGAGGAGCATTTAATCCAGCTTGGAGGAATCAGAAAAGTCTTCCTAGAGGATATATTTTGAACTGAACCTTCAAGGATAAATAAGAATACCCAAGGTGAAGAAAAGAAGATACAAGTGCTCCCAAAATTCTCTTAAAAAATTTTATTTTTAAGTAACCTCCACACCCACATAGGGCTGGAACTCACAACCCCAAGATCAAAAGCCACTGCTCTTCCAGCTGAGCCAGCCAGGCGCCCCTCTCCCTAAATTCTTGACATGTACCAGAGACTTAGGATGTATGACAGAAAAGTAAAAGAGGATGAGTATATTGTGACCTGATGAGGGACTTAAATCTTATGTGAAGACGTTGTGCTTTATCCTGTGGGCTAAAGACAAGGTTATCGTGGATTTTTCAGCGAGGGAACGACAGCTTCAAATTTGTATTTGAGAAAGAAAACCAGCAGTCATGGTTAAAGTAGAAGTCAGCGAAACTTGTCAAGGGAAATTTCAAAGACAGACTAGGAGGGGAAGCAGGACATTGGGAGCGGGCAGGGGAGAGCAGGGTGTGGTGACATTCTCCTCCTTCCTAGTATCACCAGCAGATCTCCAGCCAGCACCCTTTAAACCCTGAACTGTTTCTCATCCCTCATGCACACTTTAGCTGAGCTAAAAACAAGGATCCCTGCATTTGTTTGAATCTCTTTTTTTTATGTTTTGAAAATGAAGATGGGCAGATAATAATATCTCATCAGCTCAATTCCCAAAACACCAGCTGCTGGCCTCTTTCTAAGTGATCTGGAACCAACCACAGAGAGCGTGGTTGACTGTGTTTGCTGCTGATTAAGGCTAAGTCCAGGTTCCATGGGCTGCCAGAGCCAGCTGGGATGCTCTTTACCTTCCAGCAGCTACTCCACTCTATCTTCATTTGCACTGAGGGTAGAGACTCACACCTTTCATCAGAATAATGAGCAAAGACATTCACAATAAGGAAATTGGATTCTTTTGTGTGATGGCGTCTCTTCCTAATCCCTCCATCCCTACCAGTTCTTCATTCTGGCTCTCTATCACGTCAGACGGGGCTCAGTGACATGAATACCTTCACACCCCCCCCCCCAATATCTCCCAATTCAGATTTGGAATTAATTTTCTGAACTTGGTACTGCAGTCTTTGGGATATTTTAGGGCAGGGGCCTCCAAGCAATATAATAGAATTTATTGACAGAGCTCAGTGTTTCCAAGTTGACTCTCTGCCCTATGGTTCTTGAGGGATTTCTCTGGAGATGTAAGCATGGCTCGATAAAAATGACTCTTGCTCTGTGCTCTTATCTTACACCCCAGGATCTTAACTAATTTTTTTTGTCATGGCTTTCTTGAGCTATGACTTGCATTCCATAAAATTCATTTTTTAAAAGTATACAATTCAGTAGTCACTGTATTCACAGGGCCATGCAACCATCATCACCACTTAATTTTAGAACATTTCACCACCCCACCAAGAAAGCCCATCTCCTAAGTTATTCTCCATCATTCCCTTCTTCCAGTCCCTGGCAACCACTAACCTACTCCCTGTCTCTTTGTACTTACCTAGTCTGAACATTCCACATAAATGGCAATTATATATGGCCATAAATTGTCAAAGTCCATCCATGTTTTAGCATATATTGGCATTCCATTCCCTTTTATCAATAAACAATATTCCATTTTATGAATATGTCAAACATATTCGCTTGACAGACATTTGGATTGTTTCCATTTTTTGGCTATTATGTATAATGTGCTATGAACAGCTGTGTAAAAATTTGTGTGGACGTATATTTTCATTTGCCTTTGATATATACCTACAAGTAGAATTGCTGGTTCCTATGGTAACTCTGTGTTTAACATTTTGAGGAACTGACAAATCTTAAAGTGGCTGCACCATTGTACATCCTCACTAGCAGTAAATGAGGGTTCCAATTTTCTGCACTCCTTCATCAACACTTGTTATTATCTGTCATCTTTATTCTAGCCATGTCACTGGGTGTGAAGTCATATCTCATTGTAGGTTTGATTCATGTTTCTCTAATGACTAATGATGTTGAGCATCTTTTTAAATGCTTATTGGCCATTTGTATATCTTTTCTGGAGAAATGTCTATTCAAATCCTTTGCCCACTTTTTTTCATTGAAGCATAGTTGACGCACAATGTTACATTTGTTTCAGGTGTGCAATACAGCAATTGGACAACTCTATACCTTAAGCTGTGCTCACCACAAGTGTAATTACCATCTGTCACCATACAATGCTATTACAATACCATTGACTGTGTTCCTTATGCTGTGCCTTTTACTCCCATGACCTATTCACTCTATAACTGGAGGCCTGTATCTCCCACTCCCCTTCACCCATTATGCCTATCCCCACCTCTTCCCTATGGCAACTATCAGACTATTCTCTGTATTTATGGGTCTGTTTCTGCTTTTTTTTTTAAAGTTTGATTTTTTGTTTATTTGTTTTGTTTTTTAGATTTCACATGTGAGTGAAATCATATGGTATTTGTCTTTCTCTGTCTGACTTATTTCACTTAGTGTTATACCCTCCAGGTCCAATCATGTTGTCACAAATGGCAAGGTCTCATTCTTTTTTATGGCTGAGAAATATTGTCTCACAATATTGTCTTTATCCATTCATCTATTGATAGACGATTAGATTGTTTCCGTATCTTGGCTATTGTAAATAGTGCTGCAATAAACAGGGGCACATGTATCTTTTCAGATTAGTATTCTCATTTTCTTTGGATAAATACCCAGTAGTGGAATTACTAGATCACACAGTATTTCTATTTTTAATTTTTATTGTTGTTTAGAGAGCATGAAAGTGGGAGGGTGGGGCCAGAGGGAGAGTGAGAGAGATTATCTTAAGCAGGCTCCACACTTAGCACAGAGCCAAGTCACAGGGCTCAATCTCAAGAACCTGAGATCATAACCTGAGCTGAAACCAAGAGTCAGACTACTAACTGAGCCACCCAGGTGCCCCTCTTTTTTTTTAATTTTTTGATGAATATCCATACTGTTTTCCTCCTTTGCCCATTCTTTAACTGGGTTATTTGGGTTTTATTGTTGGGTAGTAAGAACTCTTTAAATGTTCTAGATACAAAGTCCTTATCAGCTATATGATTTGCAAATATTTCTTCCAATTCCATGAACTGATTTTTAATTTTTTTTATTTTTATGTTTTTTACAATTTCTTGATTTCATTTGCAGCACAGAAGTTTTTAATTCTATGACGATCAGTTTATCTATTTTCATTGTTGTTGCTTGTGCTTTCGGTACTGTATCTGAGAAACCATTACCTAAGCCAAGGTTACAAAGATTTCCTATTATATTTTCTTCTAAGAGTTTTATAGTTTTAGATTCCTTTGGAGTTACTTTTTGTATATGGTGTGAGATGGGGGCCAGGATCTTAAAATTAATATATAAATTATTTTCCTTTCTCCCTTCCCTGTGACCCCAATACACAAATACACTTCCACACATGTATTCTCTCTCTCTCTCTCTTCAAACCTTGCCTAAAAGCAACATCCCTCCACTGAAATGCAAGCTCCAATTCTGCAAAACTAGAGCATTCTGGACCTGTTTTCTCAGCTATAATATAAGAATAAACATAGTGTAGGATTGCCAGAAGATAAAATACAAAGGCCTTTTCTCTCATCTTCATCAAAAACTTCACCGTAGGGATCGCTGGGTGGCTCAGTGGTTTGGCGCCTGCCCTCCACCCAGGGCGTGATCCTGGAGTTCCAGGATCGAGTCCTGGTCAGGCTTCCCGCATAAAGCCTGCTTTTCCTCTATCTGTGTCTCTGCCTCTGTGTGTGTGTGTGTGTGTGTGTGTCTCATGAATAAATAAGTAAAATCTTTAAAAAAAAAAAAAAAGACCTTTAAAAACTTCACTGTAGTTCCTCCTAAGAGAAACTTTGAGAGACTATAGTCCTAAGCTAGCAGTTGTCAAACTTGGCTGCACATCACACTCAGCTGGCAAGCTTGTTAATATACAGATTGCTGATCTCTACCTATTAGTTTCTTAGTCAGTAGATTTGGGGTGGGGCTTGAGAATCAGCATTCTTCTATTGATGTCCCAGGTGATGCTGATGCTATGGGTCCAGGGACCACAGCGACTTTTGGAAATCATTAGGAATATTAAATGAATGGTAGAGAAGAGATCACTCCAGAACAGGAGAAGAGCAAACTCCCAGGACTAGAAGGACTTTCCTATAGTGAACTGTAAGGGCCAGTAGAAAGAATACTAAAAATCATCATGTGAATTCAAAACATATGTTTTATGTCTTTTCTGATGAAGGGCACCAGGAGATCAACTAGGAAAATCATATTTCACATATCCCCAGAAAATATATAAATCATAATGAATCTTTATTTTGTCTTTGAAAGTAGCAGTATAGTTCTGATAAAATTATTCTCTAAATATTTAAGGCAAAATTGGAAAACTTGACCTAAACCAATTTCATCCTTGCCTCCTCCCTTTGGATACCCTGGCCCAGGTGAGAGTCTGCACATCATTGAGCCCAATGCTGATTAACCCGCACCTTACAGTAATTATCCAATATAGGGTCTCCCTTTTTCCTTACTTGATCTAACCTGTACTTGCCCAAATCTCCTTTTTTTTTTTTTTTTTTTTTTTTATTTATTTATGATAGTCACAGAGAGAGAAAGAGAGAGAGAGAGGCAGAGACACAGGCAGAAGGAGAAGCAGGCTCCATGCACCGGGAGCCCGACGTGGGATTCGACCCCGGGTCTGCGGGGATCGCACCCTGGGCCAAAGGCAGGCGCCAAACCGCTGCGCCACCCAGGGATCCCCCAAATCTCCTCTTTGAAATCTTATCTCACCTCCAAGACCCTGTCATTACTCCTACTTCTGACTTTCCAGCATTCGTTCTTAATCTCCTTGTTGTCTAAAACATTTCCACTTCTTGTGGATCTCGACTTGCCTCATCCCTCCAGCTCCAAGGATCCCATGTCTCCTCAGTGTAGAATGCATTCAATTGTAATAGTAAGATGTTCACAACATGTTTTAAAAAAACTGCCTAATCATATGTGTGACATGATGCTGTAATATAAAATAAGTATATATAATGATGCCTGGGTGGTTAAGCATCCAACTCTTGATTTTGCTTCAAGTCATGATTTCAGCGTGGTGAGATCAAGCCTCACATGAGGCCCCATGCTGGACATGGCCTCTACTTAAGATTCTCTATCTCCCCCTCCCTCTGTCTCCTTCTCTCTCTCTCCCTCTCTCTCTCAAATAAATAAATAAATAAATAAATAAATAAATAAATAAATAAATAAATAAATCTATCTAAAAATTGCATGTCAAAAATTTGGGGTATTGTCACTTAGGATGATTTTATATATGGGAGTGTTTTTGTACTTCCTTTTTTTTAGTTGTATAATTAAGATAATTAAATACCTTAATGAGTACCTAAATATCAAAGCAACTGACAATCCAGATGAAAATGCTAAAGGACTTTAATAATTCTCTGAAAACACAAGTGGCCCTTAAACATATGGAAATAAGCTCACTTCATTTATCCTAAGAAAGCTGAAAAAAAAATCCAAAAATTTGACAACATATCCTAATAGCAAAAGTTTTAGAGAAACATACATTTTAATACCATGCTAGAGGGAATATAAATTTGTTCAACCACTGTGGAGGGCAACTGGCAAGAACCATCAAAATAACAAATGCATTTATCCTTTGACTCAGCAACCTCATTTCTGGAAATTGCTCTTGGATACATTTGCATATGTACTGAATGCTTTGTGTACAATTTTTTTCCAGAATTGTCTATAATAACAGCAAGTTGGAATGACCTGGGGTCCTTCAATGGGAGGGGCTGTTTAAGTAATTTGTGGCACATTTGTATAATAGAATATTATGCAGTGTAATGTAGAATGAAGAAGCTCTCTGTACACTATTATGGAAAGAACTCCAAAATACATTGTTGTGTGGCAAAAATAAGGTCCAGAAGACTATATACTTGTATAAAATGTCAAATGCTGGGTGAATAAAAAGAGATGTTAACATTTGCAGAGGATGGGAACTAAGTAACAGGGGCATTAATAGAGTACAGGTTGTTCAACATGCACTTTTTACGTTGCTTTGATTTATGCTCCATCTGCATGTGCTACTCAATCACGTATATACATGTATATGTGTGTGTGTGTGTGTGCGTGTGTGTGTATATATATATATATATATATATATATATATATAGAGAGAGAGAGAGAGAGAGAGAGAGAGAGGAATTGGCTTACTTGATTATGGAGGCTAAGACCCACGATCTACCATCCCCAAGCTGGAGACCCAGGAAAGCCAGTGGTATAAATTCCAGCCTGAATCCAAAGACCCAAGAACCAGGAGAACAGATAGTGTAAATCTCAGGCCAAGGGATCAGAAACATGATGTCTCAGATCATTCAGTCAAGCAGAGTGAATGCTCCCTTCCTCCTTTTTTGTTCTATTCAGGCCTTCAATGGATTGAACACCTACTCACACTGGGGAGAGCAATCGACTTAACTGATTCAAAGGCTAATCTCATCCAAAAATAACCCTCGCATATACACCCAGAAATGATGGTTCATCTGGGCTCCCCATGTCCCGGTCTAGTTGGCATATAAAATTAACGATCACAAGTACTGACTTGTACACATCATTATCTGTCTCAATTCTTGTGTTCTGTAAAGCAAAAGAAAACTCCATGTATTTTAATGTGTGAGGGGTGGTGTATGAGAACGTATGATTAATAAAGTTAATGGTATAGGTAAAATTCTTGAACTTATTTAAAATAAAAATATTATATTACATGATGGTGAATATTAAAAAATATTATTTGTATATAATTTAGAAAATATAGACAAACAAAAAGGAAACAGTAAGTCTCTCCCACAATCTATAGTAATTTGGTTATTTTATATTCTTATAATCTCTCTAAAATACCTATTTATCTTTAAAAGTAGAAATATGATTATACTATAATATTGTTTGTAACCTGATTTTTTTGTCGAATGATATTTTTAATTTAAATTCAATTTGCCAACATATAGTATAATACTCACTGCTCATCTCATCACATGCCCTTCTTAATGCCTGTCACCTAGTTACCCCCTTCCTCCACCCTCCTCCCGTTCTGCAACCCTTTGTTTGTTCCAGAATGTAGATGTTTATAAACATTGACATAGTAAAAATAGAAGTCAGGAGTGGGGAGGGGAGGGGAGGGGAAGGGGAGGGCTGTTCAAGGTGCTAATTCCTCCATTTTTATAGCAAGGCATCCCTCAATATTGTCAAAACCAGAAGCATAGAGCTATAAAACACACACAAGGATTTCCATTTCTTAATTTTTTTCCATAGTCTTTTCTCATAACCTTAAAAAGATCTTTTAAAAACTAGAAACTCTGGAGGTAGAGAAACATTTATGTGAGTTCAGCACTTCCTATAAATCTACTTGTTTCTTTTTTTCTGTTGGCTTGATATAAAACTGAAGTTAATATATTGTGCCAAAAGCAACTTATTGATTTGATTCTACTTGATGATCTTATTCCTTTCTATCTACGTGTACAGTGCATATGAACAGAAAGATGAATTCAATGCTACTATTAAAAACGTCTAGGTAGTGGAATTGTGGTGCAAGAACTTTTATTTGCTTCTATGCCTCTATAATTTGGCAGAAAATCTTCATCAAAAGTACAGCGTGTAGATATACTCAAACAATTTGATTCTTTCATCATGGGTCAACTTAACTTAGAGCATTTGCTAGTGTTTACCTAGGAAGAAGGGAAGTCTTGAGTTATGCCATTTCCTCATTGAAGAATCTTCTTTTTATTGCAGTGAATTTGAGATAGTCAGCCTTCTTCCTGGCACGCTGCCTATTAACTGATAGGTACAGAGTAACTAGTCTCTCAAAAGATAGAGAGGACACCAGGAGAGGTGCCTTATTCCATATGGTTTCAAGATTTAAAACAGTCTCTCGATGAGCACTGAGTGTTATATTGTATGTTGGCAAATTTAATATAATTTTTTAAAATCATAACTAATAAAATAAAATACCTCTTGGTATGGACGACCTCATGGAATTTGATGGCTGATTATATTATGAATTGGAAATCAGCTTAAAAGATCAGGAATAAGAAAAAATAAGCACTGGAACCTAGTTGTGTTACTGGACCTGGTATGACAATTATTCTTTTATTTTTCTACTTATAAGAATTCCAGTTCTTAAGCTAACAACAAAGATGGCTGCCTTCTTTTTAAAATCTCCAAAAGAGAGAAAACTTTCCATCAGTTTCTTGACAAACCATGGCCAAATTTCTAAATTCTGAAAATCAGGAATTCTGATGAGATGAGCATTTTCTCCTCTTCATTAGCAATTTCCTTAACCATTTTTGTAAAAGCTTTCTCTTCTATATATCCAAACACCCAGCACAGTAAGTAGCATCCACCAGTGAATGAATATTTAGCAAGCTCACTTATTAACTTATCAATCTGTAGGAGCCTGAAAGAGCAAATATGGTGTGTGCCTATTCTTTCCAAATTTACTTAATACTTATCAGGTGTTGGAATTCCAAAATAGGAGCCAAAACAGAGCCAATTGAATTTAACAATTGGCTCAAACACCTCAAAGTGTTTGTTTGTAAACCACTCATTCAAGTCACTGACTTAATTGACTTAAGCATTGCTACTTACATTTCTTAACCATTCAATACTCCCATGTGAAATCAAGACTCTCTGTCCCTAATCTCCTAGGAGAGCACATGGAAAAATATTGAGTATGGATTGAAAAATTTTGTAAATGGCTTATGTGTTTGATAAATACAGGGTCTGAATAATTAATCATTAAATACCACAGAATCATCACAATAGAAATAACCCTAGGTTCTAATTTCCCCACTACCCATAATTCTTCTGTTAGCCAAATGGCTTCGTTTTTCTGACTCTGCATTTTCACATTTCATATTTCACACAAATAAGCCCTTTATGTGCTTTCTAACTCTAAATTATAAATTCTGATCCAACTAAACCAGGCAAGTAAAGCGTATTTCTGGTGGGGAGGCAGCCTGTCCTAGTGACATCACTGTGACAGTAGGCCCAGGGAGACACCAGTCAATGCCACCATTGCTTAGTGGACTTGTCAAGGAGGAACAGCAGGACACTGAGCACTTTCAACAGTTACAAATGTCACAGCAGGAAACCACATAGAATGTGAAGCATGTCAATGAAATGAAGAGCCCAGATTAATACTTGTGGTTCACATTAGCACTCAAAACAAATACTTTCCTGTAAAACAGTCACCTCAGAGCTGGAAGGCTGCTCTCTATTTATTCATCTGAAAAGGACTCTGTCCTCTTCAGAATAGGTAATAGAATCCTTTTTGCCACCATAGCCCTGCCCCCAGTGCTCCCTGATAAAGGTGATGTCAACAGAAGCATGGGCTGAATCCAAGTTTCAGTGAAATCTAGAACAGAAGCAATGTTTTAAATTGTCCTTGTTTAGTTGAAAAGAATGGAATAATTCAAAGTAGGCATTTTACCACCTATATCCACCACACTCATATGTTGCTCACCTCTTCCCACAAACCCACACATACAGCTGCAGGTATACATACACTCTGACATGCACATTGTGAAACTGAATAAAGGAAACCTTATTTTAAGTGAAGTCAGGAAGCCAGAAAGGGGAGCTCTCGCACACTACCACTCTGTCAAATGTAGACCCAATGGGCAGATTCTTACCTTGCCTCCTTGTCCAGCAACAAGCTCTGCCAATACAAAAATACCACTGCTCAACTATTGAGAAACCATCATCACCCAGAGCTCTTGCTTTGCTCCCGTGAACTTCTTCTCAAAGCAGCCCCTCCTAACTTCCTATCTTTTCCTGTAAGGTAACATTCCTCTCCTTTGGTCTCCAGACTAACTATGGTTTGTCATAGCTTGCATGTCCCTAATTCCAATTCCTCTGCTATTCCCCAATAAACCTATCTTGCTGGCAAAATAACCGGCTGTTATACTCTTAAAGTGGACAACACACACAACCACTTCTCTTTTGAATCTCTTGAAGATGCATATTTACCTTCTCAAAAAAAAAATTATGCATCAGATTCCATTGAATACCCATAGAAAAACCCATTGGACTTTCAGATGACCAATGCTATTGTCATCAGGCCAACAGAAGAATAGAGAGTGGACATGGAAATATTAGAATAAAATGATGCAGACTGGCCAGTTAACCATGGTTTCTCTGCTCACCAGAATCTCCAACAGAGAAGCACATGTAGGAATTTGTTAGCCAATGACAAAGAGCATGCACCCATGCACCAATAGAGTATAATCAACAGAATTCTGGCACTGGACTGCCGAATGGAGATCTGGAATAGGTCATGAATGAGATACACTAGTTGAAAATTTTCAGAAAGAAAATTGCATTTCTATTCCTATCTTAAAACTTATGACTTACAGAGTTCAAAGTATCTGTAGTCTATATTAGATTTATTTTCAAAACTCCAAAGATAATAGCTCAGAGTCAAAGAAGTGAGAGTGATTATATGAAACTTCACATTAGCCTGAAGCACTCTTCCTTTCCTCGTTTGTTTATTATTTATTTATACCTGGCCTCATTCTGAAAAAGAATTCAATACTGAATGGGAAAAATTATACAGAACAGCCAACCTTGTATCACATGATACTATCTCCCCGACTCTGGTTCTTTAGGTTGACCCTAATAAGCATGGCAGGCACCCTCGGTAGACAGTAAACCACACAGATCTAGGGGTCTCCTCATGTTCGCTTCAACATTTTTTTCAATTTTCTGGATCTATAAGATCCAAGGGACTCCCTCTGGTCCTAGTATTTGGTGTTTGTCCCTGATCTTCACAGCATTCAGAACCTGGCTTCTTCCAGTTCTCAGCATTTCATGATTCCTCAGCTAAAATGTTCATTCTAACTCCAACTCCACAGGAGCCAACATCTAACAGAGTCTTTTGGCCTCTGCCCCTTTTGAGTCAACTCTACTCATCCAGAGAAGAGGATATTGAAGACCAAACTGGATGTGTTGGACTCATCTTTGAAATTCAGCCTCCTCTCTCTCTCTCTCTCTCTCTCTCTCTCTCTCTCTCTCAACTTTGTTCCAGACCCAGGCTTCAGCTTCCTTATTTGCAAAATGAAGATTATAGTATCTACTCTGCCTATACCCAAGTTTTTTAAATTGATCAAATCTACTGAAATACTGACAGGAATTTGCTTTAAAACATTAAAAGCTTTAACAAGTGTAAATGAATAAAATACTCCCAAAGCTTCAACTTTATTTTAGTTAATTTTACATTTGAAATACTGCACTACAGAAAAAATTTCTGCTGGAAAAAAAAAAAGAAAGAAAGAAAGTAACCTGCGTTTCGATCCTTGTTCTGTTACTGATTTGCAGTGTAATTTTGGATAAGTTCCTCGAACTCTCTGAACCTCAAGGTTATCATCTGTACTCTTACTCAACACTCTTTTCCTTGTAAGTAACAGAAGCCATCTTTGATTTGAGGAAAGGGAAGGTGCAAAAGAAGAGAACACCAGGCTATTTTACAGAACCAAGGATGGGAAGAGCAATCAGCCTCACAAGCAAAGAGGACTAAGAAACATTAAATCCTCAGGAATCCAGGAGTTTTGTCACTTCACCTCCTTTTGACCTCACGTGTTATAGGAGTTATCATGTCTGTCTCTTTATAGACTGGTTTTGTTTTTTTTGTTTGTTTGTTTTTTTAATGAGATTTCTAGAAGTCAAAGTTCTTACCTCAGACTTTAGTGACATGGTATAAAACTGCTCTCCAGAATTCTATCATCATTTTTTACTCAATTTTGTAATCTAACTGTGCACTATTTCTCAATACCATTACCAATCCCAAATACCGTTATTCTTTTATTTTTTTTTATTTTTATTTTTTATGATAGTCACAGAGAGAGAGAGAGAGAGAGAGGCAGAGACACAGACAGAGGGAGAAGCAGGCTCCATGCACCGGGAGCCTGATGTGGGATTCGACCCCGGGTCTCCAGGATTGCTCCCTGGGCCAAAGGCAGGCGCCAAACCGCTGCGCCACCCAGGGATCCCACCGTTATTCTTTTAAATAGTGGTCATTCTCACCAGTGAAAATTGGTATTTCAATCTAATTTCCATTCCTCTTTTTTTTTTATTCCTCTTATTACTGATAAGATTGAGAAGCATTATGTTTGTCTCACTGTCTCTTTTTTTAATTTTTAATTTTTGAGATATAATTGCCATATAACATTATCTTAGTTTCAGGTGTACAACATAATGGTTTGTTATTTGTATATATTGCAAAATGATTGCCACAACGAAGCTAATTAACATCCATCACCACACATAGTTTCAAATATATTTTCTCTTGTACTGAGAACTTTTAAGAACTACTCTCTTAGCAACATTCAAGTATATAACTAATATTATTAGCTATAGCTAACATGCTGTCCAGACTGACTTTCTCAACATTCCATGCATACAACATAAAATGACTGCCACCACTCGGACTAACTGGTACCCCGTGTGTCGGTCCCAGGAAAGAACAGTTGATGGGGCCAACTTTGGTCCAGGACCTGTTCCTGGCAGATCAAAGGTCATCAAAGATCAAGATAAAGGTGTCAGAGGAAAACCCAGCACTGGGGCCTGCACTATGAGAAGTGATTTTCAGAGATGAGGCCATGGATTCAAGGAAGACAAGAAATGTGTTTGGAATGACCAAAGCCTTTGTTGTGACTATATAGTGGCCCAACCTCTTCCTCTACCCAACGCCTGCTTCCTTTCTTTCCCCATTAAACCCAGGAACTCTCCCCAATATATTCCTCATACGCCAGTCTCCAGCTCAGAGCCTGCTTCCTGGAGAATCCCCCTGTACAATCTGTGCACGATGTCTGCAACAGAGAGATGTGATTTGTAGGGTGGTAATGGCTGTCATAGGATGCATGTATAAGGCACTCAGTGCATGTTAGTTGCTTTTCCTTCTTCCGCTTTTCCTTCTTCCGCTTTTCCAGAGCAAATCTTGCTACCAAACTCTCCAGGATCAGGGCCCTAGTTTGCGTGACTCAGATTTGAGGTCAGAAATTAAAACCAAGCCCAGGATCAGCTTCTCTCCACCAGACAGCAAAATGTAAGCAGAGCATCAGCAGTTGAGCCAAAAATAGGAGTCAGGAGATGTTGCCTCTCAAAACCCTGGGCCCTGTTTTTCCTACTCCTCCAGGACCACGCATGCTATCCCACCAGGCTTCAGGAGCACACACATGGTTTTCAGGAGGTTAATCAGAAACAGTACATCCAGTGCCCACCCTGTACCAGACTCACATCTTAGGCAGATGATGACATTTGCATTTATAAAAGTATCATCAGCAACACAAGACACAGTTATGATGGGTAAGTGTCCAAGCCTGGAACAGACCATAAATAAAGGCACAAGAAAAGGACAATATCATGTCCTGCTAAGAGAATAAAGGAGTTTCATGGGAAGATACCTCCTGGGCCTTGAAGAATAAAATAGATTAATGAATTTAGAGCTTTTGATAGGCAGAGATGATGGAGAGCATCCCTGAAGCAGCATCGGGGCAGCCTGATTGTCAACCCCACGTGTCTTGAAACTCGTGAAGCCCAATATAGAATTGAGGCCCCTGAGGTAGGTCAGGCTGTAGCCCAGGATGGAGCATATTTGAGGAAAAGTGAACGGTGTGTGGTGCTGATGATTTAAGTGATTGAATGGCCCTGGACTGAGAGGGAGGGAGGTGAGAGGGAGAGATGCACTAGGTCTAGAGAGACTGCACTCAGCTCCTCTTTATGGAGCCCAGTGTGGCCGGCCACCAGAATTTGAGTTCTGTAATCTAGAACCATATTAGGCCACATCATTTTCTTCAACCATCTTAGGAAGCAGAGAGGACTTAGTTGTCCCTGAGACCCTTGAGAGCTCAAAGATCAAAACAGAAGGAGACTTGCTCCGAAGACTGGATGAATGTTCTGAGCAATATGGAGTGGGCTGGGCCCTGAGCCAAGGGCTGTAGAGACAACACAGAACTGGATTCGTATTCACAACTGCCTGATGAAGAAGGTGCACATTATTCCCATTTGCAGGTGGGGAAATCAAGGCACAGGAATGTTATGTGACTTTCCCGTGATCCAAAGGCTCAAAGCTGCCCAGTCCACTGCCAAGGCCCATGCTTACACTTCTTCATGTTACAGCAAACTAACTTCCCACTTCGAGGAGACAGCAGTACAGCCTAAGGCCTAGAATAAGGCCTAATATTATGTGCTGGCTCAACACCTGGTGACATTCTTGAATGACTCATCAGCAAGTCCCACTCTCCACTGTGTTCCCGTGGATAAAACTTAGCTACAAGACTCTCCTTGTGGTGGGCATCACGTTATTTTCTATGTATCCCAGAGAAGCAAGTGTCAGATACCTGTCAGCCCACACTATTATTGAAATAAGCCAATTGCTTCCTTTTAGGGTAACTCTGACCTCTAGACAACACAAAGTCTGCCTCCCACAGCCCCTGGATATTCACTGGGTTCCCAAGCCCAGCTGCCATCTGGCCCTGCAAGGCCCAGTGTTCACCTCCTCAGGGCAGGGAGTGTCTGTGACTCATAAAGTACCATTGAGCTCATCTGGCCTATGTCCCATTTCATGTACTTGGCCATAACCCCTCCCTCACCAACGGGGTCAATAGGAGACAATTAAAAACATGCCAAGCCAAAAGTGAGGGGCAAATGGCAGTGGCCAGTGAAATAGCACAGTGAAACAGAGCATGAACAAAGGTAAGAACAAAGAGAGAAGACCAGATAATGGTCATGCATCATTCAGAAGAGTGTGTGTGTGTGTGTGTGTGTGTGTGTGTGTGTGTGTCTATATTTGTGAGTGGGGGCAGGAAGGAGGGTAGAAGCAGGCACATTCACTCCATCAGCTTGGTGAAGCTGAGATAAAGAAAAACATTCAAGTGAGGCAGGAATGAGTAATTGACGAGCATAACTGTGATTATAAGGCATAATTACAATTAGCTGCACAAGAGTGTTAATCATGAAAATAATTACATGTCAGCTTTGCTCCCAAAGAAGAGAGAATGTAATTAAGTGGCCCAAAGGGGGCGAAGAAAACACGCCTCCGGGTGCTAGAGGTATAGGGTGAAGAGCTGATGTTTTAAAGGGTAAAGTTTTCTCGGTGTTTCAAAAGAGTCAACTCATTTCTCCCATCAAAAGACAGGGAAATAGGTAAGAACAAAGCGTGGCTTGAGATTTTTGCTTCCAAACAAAGCAATCCTAAACTTAAGGTATAAAGCCAAACAACACAGAGATTGAAAGCCAGGCAGGGGCAGCCCAGGTGGCTCAGCGGTTTGGCGCTGCCTTCACCCCAGGGCATGATCCTGGAGACCTGGGATCGAGTCCCACGTTGGGCTCCCTGCATGGAGCCTGCTTCTCCCTCTGCCTGTGTCTGTGTCTCTGCCTCTCTCTCTCTCTCTCTCTCTCAATGTCTCTCGAATAAATAAAAAAGAAAGAAAGAAAGCCAGGCAGTCTTGAAGTCAAATTTTTTTAATTTTTTTTTTTTTACTATTATTTTGCTAGTTACCAGCTCCACGATATTAAACAGACTATTTTCTCTTTCTCCAGGTGTTAGTTTCCTCAATAGCAAAACAGTCATTGTACATGCTTCTCTGACTTGTGGGGAAGTAAAGAACGCAAACCTCTCCCGTTGGTGCCTTACATGCAATAAGGTCTCAGTAAATGTCTGCTGTTGTTGGATAACAGAGCAAGAAAAACAGGCAAGAAAGAGAGGAGTGTCTGTCCTAGAGAGATGCTAGCTGAAGGTAGTGCCAAATTCCCACGGGCTGTGAGGGGAGTAAGGGACCAGCCACAGTACAAGTATCTCTGCTGCAAGAAGGGAATAGCTGGTAAGAGCCCAGTAGGAACTGGGAGATGAGCCTCCAGAGGACCAACCAGAGTAACGTAAGGGAGGAAGATTCTATTTTAAATATCTGCCAAGCTTAGAGAGCTTGAAGCCAGCTTCCAACAGCGCCCATTAAATAATATTCTGTTCCCCTGGTCCTTCCACCTGCCTTCTTGTCTCTAACCTAGAGGGGTCAGAAATAACAGGTAAAAAATAAATTTTTTTTTATTTTAAAAAAATAAAAAAGAAAAAAAAAGAAATAACAGGTAGTCAGACAAGGCAGGAAACAGAGGAAAAGTGGACCACACACCTCTCTCCCCACTGGAAACTGGCTGGAGCTGGAGGCGGTGGGAGAAGTCTTAATGGGGAGACAGAATGGACTTACTAGTTATACTGAAGCGGTCCACATTCTACTTTCTGAAACTAGGCTGTTTGTTATTTCAAGTATTGGTTGGATTTTATACTACCAAAGAGTTAACCAGAAAAGTCAGAGTTGTTATCTGGTGGCAGGACAACCAGCTCTTGTGAATAGGTTTAAAGGGATGGGGGGAGGAGTGCTGCTTTATGGTTAATTCCCATGAATCTCCATCATGCAAAGGACCAGATACACATGCCACCCTGTAGAATCCTCTGGCCACTAAAAATCATGTTCTAGACTCCATTTCTGGCAGACTGCATGCATCATTTCTAGCTTATATTTAGCATTCTCTTCTCCCTTCAAAAATAACCTACACAACAGAACCACCAACAATAACAAAAGCCAAGCACAACAAAGCTAAACTCAGGCCACTTGGGGTATTTGCTTAAGTCACATCAGTTTCCTTAGAATGCCCAACATTGATGCTGGGATTTAACTTGACAGTGGTCCTTAAGAGTGTACCTCTTCAGGAGCACACTCCCAGCCTGTCCTGTCATTTAAATTCACATCACCCCCACCCCCACCCCTGCTCCTTGAGCAGCATCCTTGCGGCGAGGTCAGCAGGCCACAAGTCATCAGTCAGTAAGGCAGGCCCTCTCCCCACTTCAGCCTCCCCAGGGGCAAGTGCCATGAATCACAGAAATGTCATCCCGGGGGAGCCAGGGTGGCAAGGTCCTGTAATTTATCTCACATGAAATGAGCTGGATTATTTGAATAGGCTGGAAGAAAGCAGTCCATTAATTCTCAGAGATAACTCTTGGCTCTAGAGGGTTTTATTCTGTGCCCATACGACTGACACCCCATCTCCTTTACTGTCTCCTTTACTGTACCTTCAAGGCATGCCCATGTGCACTCTCCCCTACCCCCATCCATGGCCTGACATTAAAACAAAGCATAAGGCCACATTTCATGCAGGGAGAATGAAAGGGATGCTTAGTCTTTTAGTGTTTTGTGGTTAACCTCCATGTCCCTTCCATACCATTACTCCAGCCAACTCCTACCCTCCTGTAGAGATTTCATCTGATACCTAAAGCATAGTCCATCAAAAGAAAAATTGACAAATTGAACCTTAATAAAATCAAAAACTTTTACTCAGGGTGGGGAAAGAAAGCCTATAAGGAGGATGACAAGATAAACTATAGAGTAGGAAAAAATGTTTGCAAACTACATATCCAATAAAGGCTTTATATCTAAAATATATAAAGAACTCTCAAAACTCAACAGCAAGTAATCCAATTAGAAAATGGGCATAGTACATAGAGACTAAGAAGGATATTCAGTTGCAAATAAGCACATGAAAATATGTTCAATATCATTAGCCATTTGGGAAATATAAGTTAAAACCACAATAATAAGTCACTACAAAGCTATCAGAACTGTTAAAATGATAATTCCCAATGCTAGTGAAGATGCAGAAAAATGGGACCACTCATACATTGCTCGTGGGACTGTAAAACAGCTCAATCACTCTGGAAAATAGTTTGGCAATTTCTTATATACTAAGCATTACTTACTCTAGGACGCAATATTGTAGTCTTAAGCATTTATCCCAGAGAAATGAAAACTTATATATTAAAATAAAACTACTCACAAATGTTCACAGAAATAGTCAAAACTGGAAACAACCAAAATGTTCTTAAACAGGTAGTCAAACAGTGGTATATCTACATCATGGGAATACTACAGAGCAATAAAAAGGAATGAACTTTCATATGTGTAACAACTTTAATGGATCTCGAGGACATTATGATGAGTGAAAAAGAAATCAATCTCAAAAGGCTAAATACCCTATGATCGAATCTACATAACTATCTTAAAATGACAATATTATAGAGAACAGAGGAGTGGTTGCCAGGGGCTTGGGATGATACTTGAGAGGGGCATGGGGGTGGCTATAAGGGTAACACCAGGGGTCCTGGTGGTGATGGCACAATATCATATCTTGATTACAGTGGTGCTTAAACAAATGTGCACGTGATAAAATTGCATAGAATTATACATGTATACATATCCACAAATAAGCATATGTAAAACTAGTGAAATTTGCATGAGCTTTTTGGACTGCACCGATGTCAATATCCTGGTTTTGATATTATACTATTAGCTATGTAAGATGCTACCCCCACTGAGCAGGCAGTCTGACATGAGGCTCGATCTCAGGACCCTGAGATCATGACCTGAGCTGAAGTCAGACACTTAACTGACTGAGCCACCTGGGTGTCCCAAGATTATTTCACTTGTAATCATATTAAAGACAGTTTCAAAGATAATTCCATTTGGACTTGTTTATTATTTTCAAGTTATAGTTTGCATCCAGTTACAGAACTTCCTTCACTAAAAACTAATCTTCTTATTCTTTCCCTGTCTTTGAGCATCCTGGTCTCTTGGGGTAAATTATATAGAGCAGGGCCTTGTAAACCAGGAGGTAAGTATTATTAATATTATTAGTTGCTTCTTCCTGGTAGGGTGTTTGAAGGATGAGCAGCCTCATCCTGTAAGAAGACACAGAAAGGTTTTCTGTGCTGAGTCACAGAGAATGAAATTATAGTTAATATAAATGTAAATTTTGCTTTCTTTCGGAAAGAAGAAAAAAAAAAAAAAAAGAGCACCTCTCCCTACCATCGCAGGCCCAGTCAGAGAAGCAACAAGAATATATAAAAAGGGCCATTCTGATGACACCAGTTCTAGAGTTTCCCTTAATACATTCAAACCCCCATTATACCACATTCCAGCTCTGTGACAGTGGGCATGTTACTTAACATCTCTGTGCCTTAGTCTCATCATCTTTAAAATAGGGACGCGTAGGTGACTCAGTGGGTTGAGCATCTGCCTTTGGCTCAGGTCACGATCCCAGAATCCTAGGATTGAGCCCCACATTGGTGTCCCTGCTCAGCAGGGAGTCTGCTTCTCCCTCTGCCTTCCCAACCTCATCCCCCCACTTATGCTCTCTCTCTCTAGTTCTGCTCTCTTGTCTCAAATATTTTTTTTAAAATAAGAATAAGAATAGTCCCTTGCTCTATATGTTTGTCATAGGGATTGATGACATCTGCTTATAAAGCCATGACCAGGGCCTGATGCATAGTATGTGTCCTATAAATGCTGATTCAATAACAGGTAATTAAGTCTCTAGCAGAAAGAAAAAAAAAATTAAGACATCAGGTGGAAAAAGGTGGCTACACCTAATGATAAATTCGGTCTTACCATGGACCCAGCCCTAATTCCCCCATCGTGACCTCCCTGATACCAAGAGTCACCCATGCTCCAGACTTTTGCCTCCTTTCCCCTTTTCAAAATCTTCCTCTGCATAGGATCCCATCACCTCTTAATATAAATGGGCAGTAATTGGAGCAGCAGATCCTGAGCAGGTTTGTGCAGGACCAAGCGGGGTAGGGTAACCAAAGAGGGAAACTAAAAACATGGTTTCGGGCCTGACTCTTCTAGGTATGGCCAAATGGCCAGGGACAGGTCACTCTCCCTCCCAGGTTCACTCCTTCATAGGACAATATAATGAGCGTGTCTGAGTTCTAACAAATTTTTATTTACAAAGACTAGTTTGGCCTGCCTGCTATTGGTTGTTGATTCCTGGTCTAGATCAGTGGTTCCAAATGATTTCTCCACTAGAAATTCCTTTTTTATTAGGCATCCCCTTATGGATGCCATACTTAGAAAAAAAATGTGGATAGAATTGGGCCTCCAGCTTTATTATAAATATATCATATATATCACATATTTATGCAATAATAAGCTCTGATTTTCTATATAATACATATGAAATGTCCATCAGAGCTTTCCAGTTACATGCAATAGCCAGTATTAACACACCAGGTTAATATATTTCTAACAAAAATGATAAAACCCGACATTTTAGTTAACCTACTTGACCTTAACGTGGGTAAATACAGGTAGCAGAAAACCACTCACAAATCTAATAAAACCTTCAAGGCACCCTAGAGGTCTGGAGATCCCACTGACCCAGACCTTTTATCTTACCTCCTTTAATGTCAGAACATCGATTTGTGATTGACGGCATGGCTGTGAATAGGTCTCATCTAATTTCTGGCCCTCGTTTTCTGCCTTACAGAGAGGAGCTGGTCAGTGATCTCTACGACCTTACTGGCCTTGTCATTTAATGATTATAAGACTCTAACCTTTCAAATATGTTTGCTGGTTTAGGAGACAGCTCCCCCAGATAACAGGGTATTATAAATACCATCAAAATACGGGTCTCCTTCCTAAGGACCCTTCAGATCTATCCTGAAACGTGTGACTGTCAACTGTCAGACTTCAGCCCCTGGCAGGGAATAGGATATGTGGGGTAAAGTTGGTTTATATGAATTCTTCCAATTATACCAAAAAGACCTGTCCAGTCCCCTGAGGCTTTAAATTCAAAGCATTTTTCTGAGCATTTCCCTGAGTGAGCCCACATCTGTGATCGGCAGAAACTACACTGATTTTTATGAGGCTGCAGATTCCTTTCTGCCTGAGGGGTGTTCGCAGAAACATGCTAACTCAAACACAATAAACAAAATCCCTTCCCATCAAATAAAATTGCAATTCCACCTCTTGTGCTCTGGCATCTCGCTCCCTGCCATCCTGCTTGGGAAGACCCCAACACACAACTGTATTCCACAATCAGGGAAAGACAGGTAGGAAGCCCGAGGACAACAAGGAAGGCCTCAAGCAATCCACACACTTGCCCAGCAAGGAAAGCCTGGTGCTCTGACAGAGAGGCAGTGCAACGCTATGCACCAGTTATATGCTGCAGTGGAAAAAACACAACAGGGCTGTGTTCTTCATATAACTGATGTGTGAATTTAGGGAAAATTAGAGCTGTGAGTCACACTCCACCACCCCACTTATGTTCCCCAGTCTTCTTATCTGCCAACTATAAGAGATCTTGCAAATTCCCTTTCTCATGTGTTTAGTGGTCTTGTCCCTCCTGATTGGCATGCTTGCCTTTGGAAGCCCCTAACAGAGGTCAGAACAACTTTTTTGTCAAGAGCCAGAGAATAAATACTTTAGGCTTTGTGGGATATATGGTGTCGGTCACAATTCCTCGGCTCTGCCATTGTGGCATGAAAGCAGCCACAGACAATGTGAAATGAATGGGTATGGCTGAGTCCCAATAAGACTTTATTTACAAAAACAGGTGGCAGGCTGGATTTGGCCCATAAGCTCTAGTTCGTGGGTAACTGCTCTATTATAATACTTAATGTTATTATTTATCCCCCACAGAAAAAGCCCATGCAGGAGGTACCCTTATCATCCTCACTTGACAGGTAGGGAATCCAAGGCACAAAAACATGAATTACGTGCCCAGGTCACACAGCTAGTGAGTGCTGGTGCTGGGCTCATGCTGAGGCCATCCACCCCCTTAATCATTTACCACAATCTTACAACCATCTCCCTGGGCAATTCTCATGGCTGCCTGGTTGTCCATCCCAGGGGGTCTCTAACCTATACCAGGGAGCTATAGCCATAGAGTGGTTGGGCCATTCTGCTGCCTCTGTGCAGAGCCGTCTCTAACCTCTCCCAGCCTCTAGGGAAAACTACATTGCCAAGAAGAATGAATTGATGGTTTCACCTCTGTAACTAGAGCTTTATGGTCAGTGCCCTCACCTTCGGTGACTCAGGTTAGCAAACAATCTAGAAACCAAGAAATCACAACCTTGCATGTCTTGTGGATGTTGGCTTGTTCAACCCAGACTGGAATAATCTCTCATCCATCTCCAGGATTGATTTAACTCATTTGACAACAATCGTTTTCTCTATCATTGATACAACCACTTATTTAAGAATCTTTTATATTAATTTATCTTGAGAGAATAAGAAACTTCTTCCTTCTTAACGGTACCATTCTGTATAATACTCCACTCTGTGCTCAGTTGTATCTAGTGCCATGGCTTTCTCTGGATATCAATAACTATCAGTCACCTGATGGCCTGCTGTTGGAAAAGTCTCCCTCCTAAGCTATCATTTGAAGATCTCTGGCTTGAAGCTGGCTCACAGGGGTTTCTTTTAACTGCTGGCACCACCTCTGTGAAACTTTTAAGTGCACCGTCTGTCTCCTGGTATCACTCTGATGCATTTCCCTGAGGCTCCAGCTTTCTCTTCCCCCAGCACCAACCACACATCAACACTATGATTTTTTAATTAGCTCTGTGAAACATAAAATCAAATCCCAAAGAGAAACCAGGACTCATGGAAGAAAGGAACTGGGATGTTTTTCTGGAAGTATGGACTGAATCTTGAGTTCCCGCATGATGACAAACAGGCAACCAAGACAACCTTTTGCCACCAGCATCTGCCTCCATTTCCACAGGTCTTTCTAAGCTACCCTTTGGAAGGTGGTCTTTCCATTCCCTGTTTGCTACTTTCCTCCCAAGTTTAACCCAAGACCACAGACAGCCTCTGCCACTACTTACTCTTTAAGGAAGAATCACTTTAAAGTCTGATTCTACCCTATACTCCACACATAGTCCCCTCTTATGAAAACTCCATGGAAGTCTTCATTGACAGTGAGTCAGGAAACATCCTTTAGGTTGCAAAGTAATGCAAAAAATCAGAAGATGCCAATGGAGGTCTTATTCCAAGGATACTGCCAAGTTTCTAAAAAGCAGTCCATTGCAGGAGAGACAGCTGTATTTTTAGACTAGATAGATAGATAGATAGATAGATAGATAGATAGATAGATAGATAGATAATCTTTATGAATCACCTGAAGGCAATGTACAAATATTTTTAGCTCAAAAGGAAAGATGGAAAAATATGGCATTAACTCTTAGTTCCCGAGGAAACAGAAAACAACAGTGCCTTCTCTGTGTCTTAAGGCACAATTACAACAAATGCAATACAGCCTGCATCAATTAAGCTTCTTCCATGTACCTGGCACCATGCTAAGAGATGAATGAGCATGTGCCTGCCTGACAGAGTTCCCAATCTAGCAAAGAAGAAAAAAAAAAAAAAGAAAACACCAACAAATAACTATAATATAAGGCAGACTAGAGTAAGTGCTATAATAAAGACACAAAAGTGCAGAAAAATAATAGGGTTGTTTGCTGTGTTTTTTCAAGGACCACGAATTTTAAAAATGTACCGAGGCATCCAGTGAGGGCAAGGGCTAATTGGCAATCTTCAGAGCTTAGCAACAACAAATGAAATGAAAACAGGATTTCTCATTCCCCAAAATAAAACATACTGAATTATGACCATAGATATCTTCTCAGTACTCCGGGAAATGATCTAAATGCCTCTTCTTCATTTATGACCTGAAAAAATGCTGTAATAATAGGTCAAAGCCTAGAGAAGAAACCAGAATAAAATCTCACCATCGTCTCATCATCATCCCTTTGTCTCTACCTCAGCATCCCCAGGTCATTAAAGGCTTCATTTCTAGGTTTCCACAGGAGAAAGGATTTTTGCCTACGGGCCAACCTGAAATGACTCAGGATAATACCTTCTGAAAACACAGTAAAAGTGTTTACTTCTTACATTTATTCAGTCTGCAAATGCACATGAAGTGCTTGCTCCATGCCTTATACTGTACCAGACTCTGAGATCAAGGGAAAAACAAGACTTGGGCCCTCAGCTTCCATGAGGTCACAGGGTAGCAACACTGAGAAGAGAGGAGGGAACAAAGGGCAAAAGTGATGAATGCTCTAATGGTTTTATGTCTAAAGTATTATAATTATGTGAGCATCCAAATACTATTTCTTATGCACAGGCTAAAGAAAGAAGCCAGAAGATCATCAGATATTTTCAGATATTTTAGAAAAAATCAAGTAGTCTAGTATTTGAGGTTTGGCTTCCTAACTGACGTCTTATCTCAAAGCTCCTTTCAAAATCATCTTTCATCCCACCATTAGTTCACACTCTCAAAGCTTCATTCTCATTGTGTTAGCCCTGGGCTCACAGACTTGTAATGCCACTCCTCTGGATTATCGAGTAAAGTCTAGACTCTGTAGTGTGACACCCAAGTACACCAAAACCTAGCCTCAACCCGCTACTCCAGCCTTGGTTTTGTGGTCAACAAATAGCTTTTAAGTGTCACGTACTGCTCTGGGCATGGGAGATACTAGGAAAATAAGACAGTCCAGATTCCTAATTTTATAGACTAGGAGGAGGGAAACAACTCAAACAGGCAAACCAAAGTTCCAAATGGTGATAAGTGCTTTGAAGGAAAAGGAAACTGAGTCACAGAGAATGGCAGGGAGATGCCATAGGATGGTTGGTTAGGAAGGGGATCTAAACAAGTGACACTGAAGCTGAGACCTGAAATAACAAGCAGCAAAGCCACGTGACCCTCTAGGGGATAAGGATGTCAAATAAAGGAACTAGCCAAGACAAAGTCCTGGTGGAACCAGAAGGAAGACCAGAAAGGGTAGAGCTCCAAGTACATGGGAGAGAGAATGGTAGGAGGGGAGAGTGGAGACAGGGCAGTTCCTGGACCACATAGGCTTTGTCAGCAAACTGGGAAATTTGGATTTCTATTCCATCTCTGAGGAGAAGCCATTCGTAGATTTTAAGCCAAGAAGCAAACTAACATGATATTCAGCCTAAATGGGTCAGTTTGGCTACTCTGAGGATGGGCAAAAGATGAAGCAGAGAGAGCCCATTTGGAAGCTCTTGTGGAGTCAAAGTGAGAGATGATGGTGGCTTGGAACCAAGAGGGAGCAAAAGAGACAGAGAGAGGTAAATCGAGTCATTGGGGACATACACTGGATCACATGAGGGAAGCAGAGGAAAAAGAAGGAAAGACATCAGAGCTGACTCCAGAGTGCTGGGCTTGAGCAAGTGGGCAGGAAGTGGTGCCATCTGAGTCGTCCCCAGGTCTGCTTCTTTGCCCCTGAAGGTCCCAAACACCCTGGAGTCAAACTGGATAGTACGTCACCTCTTAAGCACAATCTACTGTTTGCTAACATGTTCCATTGGCCACTTCCTTCATTTCTACATTTTTGAAATCATAATTCAAGACTCAAAGCCACTAGTATGCTGAAATTGTCTCTTCTTCTATTCACCATGCTTTTTCTACCTCAGTTACCACATCTATCCCATTCCACCTTATAGTAGTATTATTAATATTAATAGCATTGTGTTAATTGTATTATTATTCATGCGTAACTGTGTATTATATGTATATATGTATAATATAATTATATTAATTATGTTAGTATTATTGTGACCATGGATGCCACCTCCACCCACAAACCATAAACTGCCTCTGTGCCCAGCTTTTCTTCACCTTTGTATCCTCCATGAATCTTTGCATCCACAAACATCTGTTGAAGAAGGTAGAGATGCTGTCAATAATGTTGATGTCTGTTCTTCATTTGGTTCCTCGGTCCTAAACTGCCTTTTGATAATTCTCAAGGAGATGGGGTGGGGGGCTTCATTCCAGTTTTCCAGATGAGAGAGTCCAGTTTGAAGAACTTGTCTAAGTGACACAGGGTACTGAAATTAGAACTGATGTCCGTGGAGTCTAAGAATATTGCAGAGGGCCAGGTGAATTACAAAGCTCTCCTCTTTAGATCCCTACAACAAGCCTGTATCCTTTCCCATCAAACCTAAAATGCCCATTCTAAGACTCAATATTATTTTATGGAACACTAAAAAAGAAAAAGTGAAGTCAATTAAACTGTGACACATGTTCAAACACCATCCGTTAAAAGGGCATCCCGATTTCAGAGATGTGAGAAAATGCGAGGAAAAAAAATGTATCTTAAAACTCTCCATTTCATAAGTGAAAGAACTAAAGCTGAGAGAGAGTGGGCACTCTGGCCCAACACTCAGACACCAGACCTACGAGGCAAACTCTCAGCTCCAAGAACTGTCATCTTGCCATGTTAGCCGTGAGTCCCCACCTGAGCATCTCGGATTTTTCAAAAGAGGCATGATCACAACGGGTGAACATAAAGAAATAAAGATCTAATGTGGAGGCCAGGCTAAATCTGTGTCTACACTAATGTACTCACCACAAGTCCACAACTTACTGGCCTTTATTGAAATTAGGAGGGGGAAATCTGGCTGAGCGCCTTCTCTGTGGGTGGCACTGTCCAGGATTGTCAGGGATAATGGCAATTTATGTTTTCGTCCACACCTGCTCTCTTCCCTGCTTTAGTCAACTGCTAACACAGCTTCTCTCCAGGGGAAGATGAGGGAGGGGCTGAAACGAGGGAAAGGAAACAGCTCTTGTTCACCACAGCTCAGCTAAATTGCATTTGCCCTCTTTTGCATAGAGCTATAAAGTGTTATAGAAAATGCAGCATGGATTTTTAATTTTCTCCTTGTCACTGGGTGCTGTAATCACATAATTAACCAAGTGGTAGAGATAGTCATTTTTAGCAAATGGGCAAAACAATCTCAGAGGTTAGCCACCCAGGGACCAAGAAGGTTACGCCTGCCTCTCAAAAAGGCATGTGTGGACAGACAGCCTCCCCATCCCTTGGCTGTTGGAGAAGCGACATCTAGAAAACACTGCATCAGAGTAAAGGAAGGGCATTGAGTTTGTCCTTCAAGACAAGTGAATTGCTCTTGGCTCCGTGGTTTGGAAGGTTTGAAATGTATGGGGTAGGGATGGGAACCCAGGGCCCCAGGCTCAGCAGCTCCATACATGTCCCCTACACTGCCCTCCATCACACAAGGCACCTGCTATCCTGATAAGTGTCATTCAGGCACCACCCTCTGTCCTCAATGCCCTTCCTGCCTGCTTCCTTCAGGCACAGCCCAAACATTCTCTTTTGGGAGCCTCTCCTCCCTTCCACTGCCAACCACCACCGCCCCCCGCAAACAGTGGCCCTCATTTCTTCATTTCTACCACTGGTGGGGCGCTTCTCATAACAGCAACAAATATTAAACATATGTACACAAATATAAATAATATGTATAATGATCCAAACACACTCCCTCCACCACCACCACCACCACCAGATTATGGGCAGAAGCGAATAGAACCCTGTTGAGGTCCAGAAAGGGTTCTGCTGACCTGCCTTCTCTGGTAGAGAAGCCCCTCCGTCACGGAGCAGGGCAACTGCAAAGATGGTACAAGTACCCACTTTCCAGGATCCAGGGATGAGAACCAGAGAAGTGATTTTGAGGGAAGGTTTGACCAACACCGGAAAGCTCTCCCACATCCTACCACCTCTAACTACTTGGGCCACGGCAGCCTGAACGTCCATCACAGGTATCAAGCTTCCTCGTCTCCACAGAATGTTCCCTCTTCAAATGCAACACCCAGGGGCGCCTGGGGGGCTCAGCTGGTTAAACATCCGACTCCTGGTTTCAGCTCAGGCCATGATCTCAGGGTCTCAGAGTCATGGGATTGAGCCCCCTCAGGCTCCACACTCAGCAGGGAGTCTGCTTCTCACTCTCCCTCCCTCTGCCCCTCCCCCTGCTCACACTTTCTCTAAAATAAATAAATAAATCTTTAAAGATTAATTACTTAATATGCAACACCCACAGCATAGGTAGCATTTGGACTTATGCTAATTTACCTTGAGGTTTGGGGCACAATATCTTACATCTTTCTTCCCTAAAACATGAAGTGCAGACAGCAGAAGACACTTCTCAGCTGAGAAGGCAGGTCAAGGGCCAAGTAACTGGTAAGGAGGTTCTAAATGACATGCTAGGTAGTAAGTACTTATGGCGTAGATCTTTCCGACCAGGGATGATCCATCCTCCTAGATGGCTAGAGCCATGGAAACAGGGATTTATTATTACTATTATTATTATTATTATTATTATTATTATTATTAATGTTCATTTCTCAGATGACAAAGAAAGGTTAAGCAATTTGCCCAAAGTGGAGTTGCTCGAATTCAATCGTGGGCCCATCCGAAGCCGAATCCACACCCTTGCCCGACACCAAGGATGCACAGTGCGGGTCTGCTCTCCCCTCCCCTACCCCACCCATCCTGCTAACAGGGCCTCAACTGGCCCTTAGGCTTTTGCCTCTCTCTCCATCAGAATTTGCTCAAAGGAAAGCATCTAATTACGAGTCATTTCTACCTTAGAAATGAGATGAGATGCAGATGGCCCCAGGAGTAAAGACAAACCCATTAACTGAAGATCATATGAAATATGGTAAGATACTCTTAAGTCTCTTCCAAAAGAGTGCCAGACCCTGGGAAGGGAGGAGAGGGCTAAGGTCCTATGTGAGCCTACAGCACACAAGGAAGGGGTGGGGAGGGGTGGGGACCCAGGGCAGAGAGGGCTACCAGGATACCGGGAACTATCCTGCCTCAGTGGCCAAGCTGAGAACACCTCAGTGGCAGAGTATTTTTGAATCTTCAGAAGCAGCTTCTCAGAGGCATCTGGTAATCTTTCTCAATCTTCTTAACTTCTTCTTAACCTCTACTTAACTTCTTACTTCATGTAAGAGAGGAAAATGTCTTATTCCCCTACTCTTCTAAGTTCTGGGCTGGGGCCCCTAGAACAAAAAACAGATTACCAAGAGAAAAGCACAGCCATGTATTTAATAGATGCTTTATGTAACAAGGAAGACTTCCTAAGGAAACAAAGACCCAAAGAAGTGGTTAAACCTGAGCATTTTTTCACTAGGTTTGATGAAGAGTAGAGAGTCGTGGGGAAAATGTGATAGGATGTGATGAGCTGAGAGTAGTAAACTGGGAGAAACTCAGCAAGAGCTGTCCCTTCGGCATCCCTCCATCTCCAGAGAGAAGGATGTTCCTTTCTTTCCTCCTGGTACAGGGAGGGCACCCCTTACATGAGGGTCTCGTGAACTGCTTCAGCAGCAGGTCAGGAAATCCTTCCAGCTCCCACCATTTCTAACATTTTCTCACCTTGAAGCATTCAGTATGCCAAGGTCCCACATTTGGGGGTAGTGTGTCCTGAACCCTTTCCCCTGCAACTCTTTCTGAAAGACACACACTCCCACAGCCTTTAAAGGAGGAAACGCAGGACCTCTCTGTTGAGTATTCCCACCAGCCAAGAAGTTTTAGTGGAGTCCCAAAGGATAGGTATAGTTTTGTCTTCCCATCAGAAACTATAGGGATGCCTGGGTGGCTCAGAGGTTGAGCATCCGCCTTCAGCTTAAGGCGTGATTCTGGGGTCTTGGGATTGAGTCCCACATTAGGCTCCCCGCAGGGAGCCTGCTTCTCCCTCTGTCTAGGTCTCTGCCTCTCTCTGTGTCTCTCATGAATAAATAAATAAAATCTTTAAAAAGAGAAATTATAATTTGATATTAAACATGCTTCTTTACCCCTTCCAAATCTGATTTGCTCTATTTGTTCTAAGATAGTTTTCCCTCCCATTGGCATCTTCCAACAGTTCCACCCTCTGAGGAAGACAGAGTATAGGGCTCCAAGCACTCCATCTCGGTTCTATTTGGGGTGAAGGAAGTGGCCCTGATAGAACAAGAAGTAGGGGAGAAGTCCCCAAATTCATGTGTACTTTTGGTGCATGGAGCTCTTGCTCCCTAGGTGAGCATTAAGCTAAGCACAGAGATCTTGTGCCCTTCCCCTAATGTGGAAGCTTCTGCCACATGGAGGAGCCTGGCCCACAAGTCTGACAGATACCACGAAGCCCTCACCTCAGCACCAACCCTACCCGGCCAGCAGCCAGCGTCTGCACCAGTTCTTCAGAAGCCATTATAAAGCCATTAATATTGACGACACTCCATCTGCATGCCAGGCCTTTCCATCAATTATCTTATTTCAACCACAAAGCAATTCACTCAAAAAGCTATGTTTCCCCATTTTATTTTATTGTTCCTATCACTAACTGAAGTTATAATGCCTGTTTACTGGTTTACTTGTTTACAGTCTGCCCTCCGCCCAACTGGAATATAAATTCCATGAGACACAGGTGGTGGTGTCCTCGCCCTCACCATATTCCCAGAAGCTAGAAAGACAGTCTGGGCTTAATGAGTATTTGTTGAATAAGTAAAATTTACAGGTAGGCAATTGAAATTCAAATAAGTTCAATAACATGGTCAATGTCAATCAAGTACAAGAGAAGAGCTAAGAATTGAATAGACCCAAGCTTGGTAAACTCTAAAGCCATGCATGCTCTTTCCATGATACCATGTAGCCTTCCTAAAAAGACAAGAAGTTCAACCCTCACCTCCTTCTTGCCTTACTTTGTTTGAAAGGAGCTTAACCCCTTCTGCCAGGGCCTTATGGATAGAAGTATCACTTCCCATTGGCGGTGGGATCGTTTTAGCTCAGAATGCCCTGAGCGGGAAACGTCACCTCTCATACTGGTAACGCTTCAGTTCCATAGATTGTGGGATAACACAAATCAGAAAGATACAAAAATCATGACTGTGAAGGTCTGCACATGAGAAAGTTTGGGAACAGCTGGTTGAGAGCAGTGATTCTCTCTTTTTTTTTTTTTTTTTTCATTTTTTTAAAAGGTTTTATTTATTTGAGAGAGAGAGAACATGTGTACAAGCAGGGGAGAGGGAGAAGCGGGCTGCCCATCAAGCAGGGAGCCTGATATGGGGCTCCATCCCAGGACCCGGAATCATGACCTGAGCTGAAGGCAGCCACTCAACCAACTGAGCCACCCAGGCACCCTGAGAGCAGTGATTTTCAAAGTGTGGTCTCCGGACCAGCAACATCAGCATCACTGGGGAACTTGTTAGGAATGCATAATCTTGGGCCCCACCCTGGTTCTACTGAATCAGAAACTCTAGAATGGGGCCCAGCCATCTGTGTTTTAATAAGCTCTTTAGGCTATTCTGATATTCTCCAAAAATTTGAGAATCACCTGCGTAAGGAAAGGAGGAAAATGCAAATGTTATCAATATATATATTTTTTGAGAGAGAGCGTGAGCACAAGCATGGGTGGGGGACAAGCAAAGGATGATAATCTTTTTTTTTTTTTTTTAAAGGGTGATAATCTTAAGCAGATTCCATGCTGAGCACAGAACCTGACATGGGGCTCAATCCCGTGATCCTCCTTTTTTTTTAAAGGTTAGGATTTTTTTTTATATTTTATTTATTTATTCATAAGAGACACAGAAAGAGAGGCAGAGACACAGGCAGAGGGAGAAGCAGGCTCCATGCAGGGAGCCTGACACAGGACTCGATCCCAGGACTCCAGGATCATGCCCTGGGCCAAAGGCAGGTGCTAAACCGCCGGGCCACCCATGCTGCCCTCAATCCCACGATCCTGAGATCATGACCTGAGCTGAAATCAAGAGTCAGATGCTTAACTGCCTGAACACCTAGATGCCCCCAGATGCCATCAATTTTTTAACAGTTGTACCCCCAAGTGAGACTCCAGTAATAATTAAGGCAAGGAGAGATCCGTGCAAATAGAGAACGTGAGCCTGACAGAGGCTAACTTTCCCTTCATTAGGCTCCCTTTCTTAGAACACACTGAGCCATAGGCCAGAGACCTCAGTGCAATGGAATGCAGTAAATTCAAACGATGCCTTTGAGTACCCTGGATTTTAATTTTCCAGGCATGTCCTTCAGGCCAGCTTCACCTAGAACAAGCTCAAGCTCAGAGTCTCCCTAAAAAGAGAAAAGAAAGCTATTACTTGGCTCCCTACCCCCACCCCTTTGCCTTGAAATTGTCTTCTTCCATCCTAGCCCGCTGGCTTTAATTAGGAGGAGTAAAGCAGCATGCAGACTGGAGACAGCAGGCGGTCTTAGCACAAAAATGTGTTCAATAAACAGCTTTGGATAATCAGAGGTCACCATGTCTCTGTGTCTGCATTCTCCTCCTTCTTGCTGGCTTCTCCTTCCCCATCTTGTTTGTCTTACCATTTACACCTCATTAGTCACAAGGAAGCCACCAGCTCCGAGTTCTGTGCTATGAGCTTCGGAGGGGGTCCATCTTCACAAGAGGTGGAGGGCTGGGAGGAGGGAAGTCAGAATAAATGAAATCATATTGCATGTGCACAATCAGCTATAATTAGGCATCTTATAAATACCTATTACACAAATACATTACAGTGACAAAATTAGGCATGTTTAAATGCCTTTATACTCTGGGCGACAGAGGGCAATTTTTTGGACCCAAGAGGAATCTGCTATATTAAAAAGAGCATTAAATGCATATTACTAAGCGAAAGAAGCCAATCTAAAAAAGGCTCTATGATTCCAGCTCCATGACTCTCTTTTCTCAAAAAGGCAAAACAATGGAGGCAATAAAAAGATCAGTGGCTTTCAGTGGAGAGCGGGAGGGAGCACAGAATAGAAGAGCTCAGAGGATGCTTAGGGCAGTGAAACGGCTCTCTGTGATCCTGCAGTGGTGGGGATATGCCATTAATACACTTGTCCAGACCCATGAGATGTACAACCCTAAGAGTGAACTCTAAACTATGGCCTTTGGGTGATAACAATCTGTCAATGCAGGTTTGTCAACTGTAACAAATATGCCACAATGGGTGGAGGTGGTTGTGCTTATGTGGGGTCAGGGAACCCTGTATTTTCTGCTCAGTTCTGCTATAAAACTTCTCCAAAAAATAATAATAATAATGTCTTATTTAAAAAAATAAATAAATAAATAAAAAGCTCCAAACTTGGTCTCAAAAGATATGGACTTTAACCCCCTCTTGGTCTCTGTCACGTACTGACTAGGCAATCTTTGGCAAATTACTTGGCTTCTCCGGACCTCAGTGACACCACCAGGAAGACAGTGGACTAGCAGCTCCAAGAGTGTCTCCAGGGGCACCTGGGTGGCTCAGCGGTTGAGCATCTGCCTTTGGCTCGGTCGTGACCCTGGGGTCCTGGGATGGAGTCCCAAATCAGGCTGCTGGCGGGGAGCCTGCTTCTCCCTCTGCCTAGGTCTCTGCCTCTCGGTATCTCTCATGAATAAATAAATAAAATCTTTTTTTAAAAAATGAGAATGATAATATTTTATCTTCCAGCTAGAAATGTTCCAGCAAAGGTTAAAATGAAGTTCTGTGTATAAACACAGCCAGTTTTTGTGTAGTCAACAATAATAGGAAAATAATATGTAGAATTTGGGGCACAGAGTAGGGCTAGGCTTCTAGACCACTGCTCTGAAGCAGACAGGGCTAGCTACCCTTGTCGGCACTACCTGTATGGTAACCTGACTGAGGATACAAATGTCTTCCTCTACCACTGAAAAATGTCTGCCCCACTGGCCTGCTAGAAACCTAAATGGTGACTCCTGGGAGCAGCACATTTGGTTTTTAGGACCAAGCTATACTGCATTGTAAACACCTCCAAGGGGGAAAAAATGAATAACATCTTAGCATTGATTAATGAGTTACATTATCTACTTAAAAGCAACGTCCTAAGAGAACAGAACACAGAATATGTAAGTTTTGATAAAGGTGGTTGACAGAAAATCTGAAAATCACCAGAAGCTCGAGGCACTACCTGGGAAGGTAGATTTAGTTTAGAAGGTCAGAACGAGCAGTCTGAGGAGAGTTTTTAAGGCAAGCCACCAAACTAAGAGAAGAAATCAATCACAAAACAAGCCACAAAGATACTGAGCCCCTGTGATGCTCTTCCCACCATTGTTTTAGGTATTTGGAATACATCACTGACCGAAACAGGAATTCACGAATTTATTTTATTTATTTATTTTTTTTTTTAAAGAGAGAGAGAGAAAAGACAAGCAGGGGGAGTGGCAGGCAGAGGGAGAGGGAGAAGTGGACTCCCTGCCGAGCAAGGAGCCAGACTGGGGCTCAATCCCAGGACCCTGGGATCATGACCTCAGCCCAAGGCAGCCCCTTAACTGACTGAGCCACCCCAGAGCCCAGGAACACACAAATTTATATTCTGATGAAAGGGACAGACAAAAAAACAAGTCAATAAATAAGCATAATAGCTAACCTTCCATAGTATATTAAAAGGTAATATATTCTAGAAAGAAGAAAAGATAAAGCATGGCAGCAGGAATAAAGATTGGGAGATCCCATTTTATTTATTTATTTTTTAAAGATTTTATTTATTCATTCATGAGAGACACAGAGGGAGAGGCAGAGACATATGCAGAAGGAGAAGCAGGCTCCCCTCAAGGAGCCTGATGTGGGACTCGATCCCAGGACCCAGGATCACGACCTGAGCCAAAGGCAGACACTCAACCACTGAGCCACCCAGGAGCTCCAGGAGGTCCCATTTTAAATAGGATAGCCAGGAAATCACTCATTGAGAAGATGACAATTGAGTGAAGAGTTGAGAGCCAAGCAAGTCTCAACAGGGAAGAGTTTTCCAGGCAAAGGGCGCACATCTTCAGCAAAGGCCCAGGGTGGCAGTGTTCCAGGCTCTCCCAAGAATAATAAAACCAGGATGGCTGGAGCTGAGTAAGCAATGAGAAGAACAGAGGAAAGGAGGTGAGAGATTTTTAAGGAGTCCAGTGATGCAGGGCCTTGATGCTACCTACCATAACGATGTTGGTTTCTCTCTTGAAATAGGAAATTATTGCCAGGTTATGAGCCAAAGGAGTGGCCTGATCTGGATTATGTTGTACATGGATCACCCTGGCTGTTGTGCTAAAAACAGACTCAAGTCTATGGGGACGAAGATAGAAGCAAGCGAGCTTCCAGAAGGCCCTTGCAGTTGAACTTGCCAGGTAAGCACTGACAGTGGTTGAACCGGGGTGAGAGCAGTGGAGGCATGAAGAGCCTCAGATCTGGGCCGCACGCTGAGGGCAGACCATCAGGATCACCTGAAGGACTGGCTGGGCAAGGCTGGGCCCTGAGCTACTGGAATGACGGAGCTGCTATCATTTTTTTTTAAGATTTTATTTATTTATTCATGAGAGATACACACAGGCAGAGGGAGAAGCAGGCTCCAGGCAGGGACCCCAACGTGGGACTCGATCCTGGGTCTCCAGGATAACACCCCGGGCTGCAGGCGGCGCCAAACCGCTGTGCCACCAGGGCTGCCCGGAGCTGCTATCAACTGAGGTAGGGAAGGCCGCCCTGGAGTAGGTTTGAGGGGAGATAGGAGTTGTGAAGAAAATGGCAAAAGGAGGAGGAGATGTAGCCCACATTTCACTATACCTTAGCCTGGGTATGAGAGGGATCACACCATCGTGTGACATGTTCAGTAGGAATCATTCAGAAGCATTTCCTAAGCCCTCAGTTTCCCCCAATGCAATAGAACAAACAATTCTAAAGAAACAGATTGAAGGAGACATTAGTGTATTTAGTAACCCTCTAGATGAGCATTCTCCCGTCCCATGCCCACCCACCTCTGCCCCCACTGCCTCCCCACCAAGAGGACAGCCAAGTCCCCAGGAGTCACATTCAACGAGAATTGTGAAATATTTCATCAATTCCCCCCTAGAGAATAATGCTAGTTATATCTCCTAAAGAGTCTTGTGCCCACCACCCCCAATTGCCTGCTCCCTCAAAACATGATCACAGAGAAGATCTATCTAATAAACCAATTTGCAGTCAGACACAAATGATTTTTTTTAAAAGCTGAAAATAGGGATCCCTGGGTGGCGCAGCGGTTTGGCGCCTGCCTTCGGCCCAGGGCGCAATCCTGGAGACCCGGGATCGAATCCCACGTCGGGCTCCCGGTGCATGGAGCCTGCTTCTCTCTCTGCCTGTGTCTCTGCCTCTCTCTATGTCTATCATAAGTAAATAAATCTTTAAAAAAAAATAAAATAAAATAAAGCTGAAAATACTGGGGATAGTTTAAAGCAGACAACACCCTAAAGCAAGGGACCAGGTTGTGAAATATCAGCCATCCCATTGAGTGAACTTAAGGGTCAGTGGCCTTGGACCCACATCACCCTGAAGCCACATCCCAAGATGATAGTAGGGCCACAGCCACAACACTCACCCCAAAAGGAGGAAGTAAGTTCATCTGGGGGTAAACACACACACACACACACACACACACACACACACACATTCTTCCCTCTGTTCTGTGACTCTGATCAAAGAAACAGAGCAAAGACTCACTCTCCCTGCCCTTCACCGTGAGACCCCAATAGACACGATGTGGGCATGTGTGCATGTGGGTGGTGCTTGCACACTGACTTCCAGAGATCTTAAACTATCTGGCCAACGAGGGGGTCTGCTAGGCAACCGCAGTACGGGTGAGGCAGGCCGGAGCCTCTCGCTCTGAGCCAGCAGGAGCCCCTCCAGGGGTCTCTCAGGTACCAGTCACTCACTCAGCGTGAAGCTGACAGCCACCTCCAGCAACAATTACAGCTGCTCCACATTTTTCGGAGGCTGTAACATTAAATCAATCAATCAGCTCGGACTGCATCACTTAAGAGATGGAGGGAAGCAATCACCACATAAGCTCCTTCTTGCAAGCTCCTTCTTGCAGTTTTATTCGAGTCCAGCCCACTTGGCAAAGCCATTCCGTAGCAGCCCTCCGAGGCGCTTCTCCCTCCCGCTGGGGCTTGATGCCGCACTTGGCAAATCAGTTACTCCCGGACAGGCCACAAATATTTGGGAATGCATCCACACAGAAATACACCCCCCGGAGAGGAAGCGTCCTCCAGCAGATACACGGAAAGACGGGTACACCCGGGTACTGGACCCCTGCCACCCACGCCACCTTTTGGACCAGGTCACAGGACTCAGCCCCCAAAGGAAACCTGAGAAGAGACCATGTCAGAAGGGAAAAAAACATGGATCACCAATGCTCTCTCAAATAAAACAATGGTTTTATTTGTTTTTATTTTGTTTTTGATTTTTAAAAAACCAGCAAACCACAATAGTCCAATGTCTCACTGTTTTCAGGCTGCACTTTTAACTACTAGGTGACTGTCATCTTAGCCCACTTTTTAGGAGATAACAAATCTCTGTTTTCGAGATAATTAATCTTCACTCTCATGTTTTCTCCTCCAAGCCCATCTTCGTTTTCTATTCTCACTCACCTGATGTCCATCCCACCCACCCAAGACACAAATACTTAGAACAAGTCCAACATCCTTCTGGAAGAGACCAGACGTTGTAATATCCTCTTGATTCATTCCACTGAAGCACTGGGGATTCATAGTAAAAATTAATGATTAAGAAAAAGAAGGAAATTTAGACTTCTAGTAACTGATTTAAAAAAACAGCCAGACGGAAAGGAGACAAAAAGACACAGATCTATGGAAACTCCACACAAATAGGCTATGTACACACATTTATGCTTCAAAACAAAAAACACACTCCAGGCAGTGAGCTCCACCCCGCGCCCAAAAACAGGCAAATGGCACGTTCCGGATTCCAGCTTCCGTATTTAATTTGTTAACACGCGAGACATCAGAGGCATCACTTTGAACTGCAGACATCAATATGATTTAAACGGCTGCCACTTAATGTGGTGAGGAGGAATCAATTGTGCCCTGAAAACAGAAGACAGGGAGGAGCGTCATCCTGTCGGTTTCCCGGGAAATAATGAGCTCTATTAATAGGTGTTAACATGAATCAACGAATCACTCCTTTGTCAGCGGCTGCGGCTGGGCCCCAGAGTCCATCAGTGAAGAGGAAGAAAACTGACGACTCAGGAAAAGTCTCAGCAAGGGCAGGCGGCAGGGCACTGGCCCCTCTGCCACAGGGAAGGAGAGGAGGACTTGGCCCAGCAACCAGACTCCAGAGGGGGATGCACACCAGTTAGAGACCAAACATCAACCAGAGAGCCAGTGTAAGGCCTCATAGAAGAGGAAGACTGCGACCTGGAGGGCAGGGATCCTCCCCTAAAACCAGGAATGTAAAGCTGCTACTATCATGCTAATGAAAGGGTCCCTGAGGCCCTGGTTGAGCAAGACCAGCAGGTTGTTTGGAGAAAGGCTGAGTGATGCTGGTGTGTCCTTCCCCATCCCCATCCCCCCCCCCCACACCCTGCCAGGCATGTGACTGTACAGGTGCCTTTTCTTCTCCATTTCCCTCCATTTAAAATAGACCCACACAAACCATTTTGCAACATATACATCAAAGGACAAATAGCCTTGGGCAGCCCTGGTGGCTCAGCGGTTTAGCGCCACCTTCAGCACAGGGCCTGATCCTGGAGTCCCAGAATGGAGTCCCACGTCGGGCTCCCTGCATGGAGCCTGCTTCTCCCTCTGCCTGTGTCTCTGCCTCTCTCTCTCTCTGTCTCTAATAAATATATTTTTATAAAAAAAAAAAAGGATAAATAGCCTTAATAACTAAAAAGCTTGTAAGTTCTTGCAAACCAAAAATAAGCAAGAGATCTCATCAATAATAACTGATAGTTAGGAGACACTTTACTACATGCCAGGCAAAAAAAGCTTTATCTAAATTATCTCCTTTAACACTCTCAGAAACTCAGAGATAGAGATTATACCCATTTGACAGGTGGAAAAAACCGAGGCTCAGAGTATTTAACTAACTTGCTTGAGATTGTACTATTAGCAGATGACCAAAGACTGATTCAGAACCAGGTTTGCTGTTGAAAGTCTACACTTTTACACAACGCCATATTAATTTCTCACAGGCAGCCCCCAAAGGGAGAAATACCAGTGACCACTAAACATTAAAATATATATATTTAATTGTGAGAGTAACCAAAAGGTCAAAACCAAAAAATTCATTTACTTTTTGCTTCCCAGGTAGACGAAGATTAACAAAACCTAGTGTTAATGAGCTAAAGAAACAGTGACTTGCTTCTGCAGTGTTGTTGAAAATTCAAGTTGTAAAACTATCCGGGAGGATAGTTTTTCCAAAACACATAAAAATGTAATATATATATACTCTTTGAAAATCTCTACTCCCAGGAATTACCTTTATGGGATATTTAAATGAGTAAGATAAGATCAAGAGGCATTAATCACAGTATTGTTTTGAAGAGCTAAGATATTGTAAACAACGTAAGTGTCCATTTATAAGAATTGCTTAAGTAAATTATGAAACATCCATACAATAGAATATTACTCAGTCACCTAAAATGATAGTGTTGATCTATATTTACTGACAAAAAGATGTCTATGAAAAATTGTCCAGTCAAAAAAGCAATTACAGAAACATATAAAAAGATATAAATATTTATCATATGTACATGCAAAGCAAATTTTCTGGAAGGGTGTTTGTAGAAATGATAGAAAGGATGTTAGTGCTGATTTCTAGGTTATAGAATTTATGGGAGCTTTTACTTTCTTCTGTGTATTTGTATGTATTATTTGACGCTCTTTGAGTAAGATCCACTGCTTTTACAACAATAAGGTTATCTCCAAAAGAAAAAAAAAATCCGCATCTTCTATTTTCTAATTTAACTTTGTGTAAGATAGCACTGGACCGGGGAACATTTTAAGGTGATGAAACATAATGGAGAGAACGTGGGCTTTCAAATATGACCTCAGGTGCGATCTTGGCTTTTCCCAGCTTTGTGACTATATTAGCTTTCTATTGCCGTCGTAACAAATTATCACAAACTTAGCAGTGTCAACAACACAAATGTGTTACCTTACAGTTCTGTAGGTCATACCTACAGACTCACTGGGTTAAAAGGAAGGTGTTGGCAAGGCTGTGTTCCTTTCTGGAAGTTGGAGAGGAGGAGGATCCATTTCCTTGCTCATTCTTGTTGCTGGTGGATTTCAGTTCCTTGCAGCTATAGGACATAGATCCGTGTTTTCTTAATTCCTGGTTCCCTTTCCCCATCTTCAAAGCCAGCACTATGGAGTCAAGTCCTCACTCATAAGTACTTGACCCACCTTCTGCTTCCCCTCTTCCACTTTAAGGACGCATGTGATGAGACTGGGTCCACTCAAATAATCCAGAATCATCCTCCCTTTCAACACATCTACAAATTCCCTTGTGTCTTGTAAAGTAACCTGTTCACAACATCTAAGGATTAGGGCTTGGACATCTTTAGAGAATCATTATTTTGCCTAGCACGGTGACTTTGGCAAATTACCAAAGGAACACATTTTCAACTCTAAAGGAGGTGTAGCAGGATACCTTATTGAGTTACTGCTATTTTGTTTTCTTTGGTTATTGTTGCATTTTTACCTTCCCCTTCTAAGAAGGTATCAGGCCCTCCTCATCTCAGGGGGAATGTACGGTGGCTGAAGACAGCTTTACTCCTTGGTTTCCATTTTCCAAAACCTAACCCGGCAGGGTCCCTAAGAGAATGTAGAACAGATGAAAGTGGTGGCAGGATGATCTGGCATAAAGGACCCTATGCACCTCTGAACCCACTGTTGACAAAGATGCCTTTAAAAATCCCATGCGGCCCTGAAAGCTGAGCAAATAAGCTGTGATCCGCATGAACAGGAAACCATAGAGCTTTCTCCAAAGCTTCCAGCTGAGGTAAGACCCTTCAGATCTTTGCACTGGCCCAAAAGAGGGGCTGGTAAAACAATCCAAAAAATGACTGAATTTCCTGCCATTCCAATGGGATAGGGGTACATGAAATCAAATTGATTTGATTTAGAGAAAATAATATGACATCTTTGACACCCTGTCTGTGACATAACAAGCATGTCTACCCACTACATGGAAATAATAATAACTACCATGTGGGAATTTGAGCAAGACAAATATGTGTAAGGCACCTGGCACATAAAAACTGTTATTGATAGAGGGTGTTATGACATTGAAGATGAGTCAAAACATACAAACAATATCCTCCAAAGAACTAAAAATAAATAAATAAGTGATATGGGTACTTTTGGGATTTTGAGCCATACCCCAAAGTCTAGTGAAAGACTCATCTCACATTATTCAATTTAAAATACTCTTTGGCTTCCAGTCTTGCCCCATCTTTCCTTCCTCCAAAATGCTCACCTCCAAAATTCTCACCTCCCTCCCTGCCTTTGCACAGGCTGGCACTTCTTTCTGGGATCACCACCCCCCCTTTTCTTCTCTCTCTACTCAAGCTTAAGAGACATATCAAATATCACGTCCTTTGTTGGACCACCCCAGCTCTCCCACACCATCATCTCCAGCTTCTTCAGTCCTGTCAGAGTACAGAATACAATGCCATTCCCACACTGTCTTATCTCTCTGCTTATTCCCTCCAGTAAGCCAGGAACTTCATGAGTGCACAGCACAGTGTCTTGGTCAATTTTGAATCCTTAGTGCCAACCCACTGTCTATCTTACAAGAGGTACTCTCAAGCATTTCACTAGATAAAAGTCAGAGCAGGTGCTATTAAGCTGTGAGGTTCCTGGTAGCGGTGATGAAATGGAAAGGCCAAATTATGCCTAGCATGGTTCATTATTCCATACAGACTCCTGAGGGGACAAATGCTCTTTTTATCTTCATCTTTCCCTCATATGCCAAACCAACAAAAGGGCACATGTGAAGAAGAGATGGCAGTCGGTGAGTAAATCAAAATAAGGAAATAATGAACTGGCAGCATTTAACTCAGCAAGCATTCCCTGAGGATCCGCCCTGCCAGGTGTACTAGGGCCCGGGGTTATATGGTCCCTATCTTCAAACACCTCACGATCCATCGCAAGACTCAGGCAAATAAGCCACATGAGATGGTATAGGGGTGGAGTGGGCAATAGAGACATGTGTACAGATGTTTAAAGGCAGTGAAGGGGCACCTGGGTGGCTCAGTTGGTTGAGCAACTGACTCTTGATTTCAGCTCAGGTCATGATCTCGGGGTCGTGGAATCGAGCCCCGAGTCAGACTCTGCACTCAGTGGGGAGTCTGCTGGAGATTCACTCTCACCCTCTGCCTCTGCCCCTCCTCTCTCAAATAAATAAAGAAATCTTTTTTTCTAAAAAGGCGATGAAGGTACCACTCCACACCAATTAAGATGGCTCTTAAAAAAAAACAACTGTGGGTGACAAATTAGAACTCTTGTGCATTGCCAGCGGGAATGTGAATGGTGTAGCCACTATGGAAAGCAGTTTGATGACCCCTCAAAAAGCTCAATAATGGGGGACTGGGGTGGCTCATTTGGTTAAGCCTCCAATTCTTTTTTTTTTTTTTAATTTTTATTTATTTATGATAGTCACACAGAGAGAGAGAGAGAGGCAGAGACATAGGCAGAGGGAGAAGCAGGCTCCATGCACCGGGAGCCCGACGTGGGATTCGATCCCGGGTCTCCAAGATCGCGCCCTGGGCCAAAGGCAGGCGCCAAACCGCTGCGCCACCCAGGGATCCCTAAGCCTCCAATTCTTGATTTTTGACTCAAGTCATGATCTCAGAGTCATGAGATCAAACCCTGTGTAATGGCTTTGCTCAGTGTCGATTCTGCTGGAGATTCTCTCTCTCCCTCTCCCTCTGCCCCTCCCCACCCCTGCTCACACTTTCTAAAATAAATAAATAAATAAATAAGTTCAACATAGATTTATCACATTGAAAGTAAGGGCTCAAAAAAATACTGTATACTAATGCTCATAGCAGCATTATTGATAACAGTTAAGAGATAGGAAACAAGTCTCCGTCAAAAAAATGAATGGATAAACACATGCACAATCTCGCACACTGGAATATTATTCAGCCTTAAAAAGGAAGGAAATTCTGATACATGCTACAACATAACTGAACTATGACGTAATGCTAAGCAAAACAAGCCAGACACAAAAGGACAAATACTATATGAATCTACTTATATGATGTACCCAGGATAGATAAATTCATAAAGACAGAAAGAATAATGGGGACAACCGGGGACTAAAGGCAGCAGGTGGGGAGTGGAGGAGAGGCGTTTAGTATTTACTAGATGCAGAGGCACTGTATGAGATGATGAAAAAGTTCTAAAGAGAGATGGTAGTGATAGTTGCACAACGTTGTGAATGAATGTACCTAATGCTGCTGAACTTACTTAAAAATGGTTAAGATGGTCAAGTTTATATCATATACATTTTACCACAATAAAAAAAAAAAAAAGCAATGAAGGAAAATGTTCATTCTGTATAAGAATGGGATTTAGGGGGCAGCCCAGGTGGTTCAGTGGTTTAGCGCCACCTTTGGCCCAGGGCATGATCCTGGAGACTGGGGATCGAGTCCCATGTTGGGCTCCCTGTATGGATGCTGCTTCTCCCTCTGCCTGTGTCTCTGCCTCTCTCTGTGTGTTTGTCTCATGAATAAATAAATAAAATCTTTTTTAAAAAATGGGATTTAGGAAGGCCCTGATAACAACAGTTATTGAGAAGTCACGATGTGTGAACCAGGCTCTGAAGGGTGAATAGGAGTTCATTGACCAGGAGTCAGAAGTCTGATTTTAAGGGCTAGAGCTATCACTTACTTTATGTGGTTTCCTTTCATCGTCTGTAAAGGTGAGAAAAGACCTACTGTATGCCTGTGGTGAGGATCTCATGAGAGAACATGTGTGAAACAGTCTACGCAAGGATTCTCTGCTATAAAGCCACTGATCGCAAAGGACAGGAAGTATAATCGTGGCAGGCAGGACCTTGACGTGTACATGATATCAGGATCGGCCCGCTGAGGCTGATTCCTAAAGTCTAAACGCCATAAGCACTCCCTGTCCATGCAGGATGAAGTTCAGAATGATATAAAGACAGAGAAGAACCAAAGGTTAAAGAGCAAGGCTTTGAAAGTATGTTATTTTAATGCATGAATGTTACCCAGCCATTAAAATTGAGAAACAAGAAGAGAGAAAGAAGAAATGTGAGAAAACATTTAGAATTCTGCTCCTTCACCTAATGTATGATAAACGGCATACATCTGATTTATAACAGGATAAATAGATCCCAGAACAAGAGCTGGAAGTCAATATGCAAACGTGAAAATGGTACTCGGTAGAGATCGGGGGCTATGGGTCACATATGCCTGGTCTTTTAATTTTGTTTTATTGTTTGGGGAGGGAGACCAATAAGAATAAGAGAAAAATTATCATACTCCCTTTTTAAATGTTTATCACCTGGTTTCTTTGCAGGCTACGCGCCACCAGTCCTTGTCCCCACCAACTTTCAAGAGGCTCGGTGGCAAGGGAGGCGGGTGGCTGTGCCTTTAAGCCCTGGGGGCCTAGAGGGTAGCATTTGCTTCCAGCAATGACAGAAGCTTGCAGAGAACAACTGGAAGATGCTCCAAGGCCCCTTCAGGGTAAAGAGCGGCCTCCTTCTATAGATTTGTGACTCCAGGGCTCCAGAGGACACTGAGGGCACAGCAAGAGCCATCAAATGGTGTTTGGCCTTGGGCTCTGATTCAAAGGCCACGGCTTCCCAGGCTCTCACACTTCCCATTCTGAAAGAAAAGGCACCGACTCCAGATGCTTGCGGCCCTGCTTTGCACTTGCTCAGATGAGGCTGAATCAGCGCAAGGGCATCATTTCTCCGAGCAGGGTTGCCTGGCGGCCTCTCCCGTCAGAAACGGCCCATAAACTACTTCGGCGGCTCAGCTCATAACTAGATCAAGCAGAGAAAGTAGGAATGGCAGGTTGATTTGATGCCCTTGCACTATCTCTCCAGTCTATCAACCTGCAGAACCAACAAGTATTAGCACCCCTGACATACATCAGAAGCCGTAGCCTATAAACAGGAGAAAGGGACTCCCAGAGACATCTCAATTTCGCTCTGCAGGTAGAAGGCCACTCTCAGAGAGAGAGGAAAATTGACCCTGTAGCTCCATGGACTGCTGCTCCCTTTAGCTGAAGTGTAAGATTCTTCCAGAATCCTGGCCTCAGCTCCCAAGGTCCTACATACAGGTTGCTGATGCACACGGGTGCCTGGCTAAGCAGGAGAGGGGACCTGACCTCCAGCACATGGCCCACTCACCCAGTCACGTCCCTAGCACGGGGACAGCTGGCTCGAAGAAGCACGCCTTCTCTCCCAGAACAAGGCACACCTTCTCTCAGAGCAGTTTGTCAGGTGGGTTCTGTTTGGTTTTGCTTTTTTTTTTTCCAATTCACAGAAAGCAGCGAATGTGCTAGCAGCGGTCCTACCTGACCAAAAAAGGGAAAACCATCCTGCATGAGGTCTATGTGTCCTGTCTCTGAAAAGCACAGAAATCTGCCTAAAAACTATACATCAACTGTCCAGTTAGAAAAGTCTAGCATTTCCTTTTATTCTCTTATGAAATTTCTTTAGATGCCAACAAACTACCCCAGGCTTCACCTAGCCAGATTTTCCTTTTCCATCCGACAGTCGATAATGCTTCTATTTGCAAGACATTCAGGAGTTTGTCACAGTTTCCACTGCATTTGACTCCTGACAAATGCCAGCCCCTACTTCCTTCTCTCTGACCCTCTGACTCCGATCCTTCTTCATTGGCCACCCTCTCTCAAAGCTTCATCCCTGCCCTGCCTAGCACCTTCCTCCATCCCTAGTGATCCTTTGAGAATAATGTCATGGATTTTAAGCAGGCTCTCTGTCTGAATTCAAAATTTTAGGACCATGTTATAGAGCCCTGCAACTATATGGTAATTCAGGAATGCACCTAACACGATTAGTTACATAGAAATAAAAATCCAGTTTCTGGAAGAAGCCGTAGCCTTCATTGATGCAGTTTTTTAAGAGAGAAAATGAAGGAACCAGGACTAGAAATGTTAAGTGACTTACTCAAAATCACACACGTGCTTGTGACAAAAATAGGAAGAGAGTAGAGCCCATGCAATCTGCCCCTCCTCAAGACTTGCATTTATTCATCTACCGAAGAGCAACCAAGCTTGTGTAGAGAGAAAGTGTCTCTGATATTCTCAAGAGAGGCAATACCCAACAGATGGTGATAATGAAGGTGTTGTGCTTTCATGCATGGCTGGTAGCATAGGGCCCTCAGGGGGCCTCTGCTGGGAAACACAGCAAGGTAGGAGGCATTGAAGGTGGATATAAGAGTTCACTGGCTAGGTTCAAATGCCTCCTCGGCCATTCTCCAGCTTTGTGACATGGAGTACGCACTTCAGTTTCCTGATCTGTAAAATGGGAACCAAGATTAAATGAGACAACCTATGGAAGAAATGTTTAACATGGAACCGGCATATAATTAGAAGAGGTCCTTCTGCCTTCAATGAATAACCTCCCAAGACCTATCTACTTTATAAACATGCCATGCCCAGGTGGGTCATGCTAATGTGAGAGTCTAGGATTCCGTCTGATTTTCATGACCCCTGGTGTCACGTAGCACATTCACAATCCTCCTAGAGGAAAACATGCACCCAGCACAGTCAGTAAATACAAAAACTGCTTAGTCAAGTTCATTTTAAAACCACATGGTAATTCCCTAGTAATTCTGGGTTAATTGCATATTAATTACCATCTTGTTATAGCATCAATGAGCCATACATTTGATGTGGAAACCTGCAGCAGACATCAAAGGCTAAAATGGACTTTCTCTGCGGCAGGAAATGATCCCTGATCACTCCGTATCACCAAGGCTTTTCAGAAAAACTTTCTAGGTTCCTGCTTCTTTAAAAAGCTCAGTAATAATCCAAAGTACCCTCCAAACTTAAGTTTCCTCGAGCATGGGTATGTAAAGAGCTCCCAGTAACATCTGCCACCGGTGACTGACTTCTCCCCCTAGATCCACTGGATCAAAGTCTTCTGAGAGGGCAAGCCCCAACCTACTGACCTCTTCTGGGGTGATGGTTTAATTGGCTACAAGTGTCTTAGGATGTTCGTAAGGTCCTTGCCTCCACCTCCTTGCTGGGCCTTTAGAAGCTGACTTCACCACGTTTCCTGCATTGAAATATGATCCCCCAAATAAGTCACATGAGCCCAGCTGAATTTCTTGGTAGAGGAATTATGTATAACAAGACGGTTGGCAAGGTTATATCACTCCATGAAAGCTGTAATTTCCCTGCAATTGATTTCCTAAAGATAACTCACTGTTTGCGTGCAGTGAAAGCTAATTTAACAAGAAAGATGAGTCTCTTCAGAACACCTTGATTGGCAATTGTGATAAATTCCTATAATTACTATTGACTCGGAGGCGGATTCTCATTTGTTAAGATGTTGCTGTAACGACAGGCCGGTGATGGTTTTAGAGGAAATTGGGACACCACACACTGCTCCCATCTTCCCAAAAGAAACTTGAGGGATCAACATAGTTGCAGATGTTTCAGAAAGCCCATGAAGACCCTACTGACTCTCAGAGAGACCTCTACATCCTCCTTGGTGTGTCCATGTGGACTAAATATTCCCAGAGTAACCATCACTCAGAGATCCAGGGAGTCAGGCTCATCCTCCTAGCAAAAAAACAAAGTTGGGTCTGGATCAATAGTTGCAGAGTAGAAGCAACAAAATCTCAGTATTCATGTTAAAAATTGAATAACACTAGGAAATTGGTTAAATCAATTAGTATAAATCCAAATGATAAAATATTATACAGCCATTAATATGACTTTATGGAGAGTCAAAGACACAGGGAAATGACTGCAGGATGTTTTTTAGTATAAGAGGTAGGAAGCAAAATTCTATGTACAGTTGGGGTTCAGGTGTGTAAGCAATACACACTAAAAAAATAAGAAGGAATGTGTCCTAGAATGTTGACAGTGACAGGTACTAGATCTCTAGGTAGTGGGATAAACAAACCAATAATGAAAGAATAAAAAGAAAGAAATTCTAATTTTTTTTTTCTGAAATTCTACTTTTCAAAAAGTCCACACCTGGGGCACCTGGGTAGCTCAGTTAGTTAAATGACTGACTCTTAATTTCGGCTCAGGTCGTGATCTCAGGGTTGTGAGATCAAGCCGTGCATCAGGCTCTGCACTCAGGGAGGAGTCCGCTTGAGATCCTCTCTTCTCCTCCCTCTGCCCCACCTCACATGCTCTCTTTCTCTCCCCGTCTCTCTCTCTCTCTCTCTCTCTCTCTCATAAAGAAATAAATCTTTAAAAAATCAAATTAAAAAATTAAAACACTATACCTATGATAAAGGGTTATCCGTGATACTGATTTGGGTTGGCTTACTTACAGGAGTCAAATTATAGGTATATCTAGTTCCCAAGTAAAAAACAGTTCTTTACTATTTGGGAATATTGTCCAGGGCCGTCTCAACTATCACCAATCAGTCCATCAGCACCATAAATTTGTTCTTTGTGTTTCTACATGACACATACAAAAACTAAACAAGAACTACTTGCCTTCTAGGATTTTACAAGCTAGGATAGTCTATTCTGACATAAAGCATAGATCTTCTATATAATTTGCCATGTAAATATAAGGCACTACCAGTATTGATCATCATTTTATATTAATCATCAATATTCCTGAGTTCTCTCTTGTCATTAACTCATTCAATCCATTTAATTATTCCAGGAGACACAAAGGATTATTATCCTCACAAAGGTAATGAAATGATGGCTCAAAGATATGGAGTAATTTGCATGAGGTCACAAAGCAAAATAATCATTTAAATCCAAGTCTTCTGTCTCAAACGCTAAGACTCTTCCTACCATACCACATTTATGGTAAAATTTTACAAATGAGGAATATTTAATAAATTAGAAACTGTTTACTAAATATCCATACTACTCAAAGCAATCTATAGATTCAATACAATCCCTATCAAAATCCCAATAGGGCACTTTTTTTCAGAACTAGAACCATTCTAAAATTCATAAGAAATCTCAAGGGACTCTGAATAGTCAAAATAATCTTCAAAAAGAAGAACTAAATTGCAGGCCTCACACTTCCTGATTTCAAAACATATTGTAAGGCTACAATCATTAAAATGAAATGGTACGGGGATGCCTGGGTAGCTCAGTCGATTGAGCGTCTGACTCTTGATTTCAGCTCAGGTTGTGATCTCAAGGATCCTGGGATCAAGCCCCACATCAGGCTCCCCACTCAGCAGGAATCCTGCTTGTCTGTCTCTCCTTCTGCCTCTCCCTATGTTCTCTCTCTCTCTCTCTTAAATAAATATATAAATCTTTTAAAAAGAGAGAGAGAGATGAAATGGTACAGGCATAAAGACAGACATATATACCAGTGGAATAGAACAAAGAGCCCAGAAACACATCTTTGCATATATGGCAAAATGATTTTCAACAAGGATGCCAAAACTACACAATGGGGAAAGGACAGTCTCTTCAATAAATAGGGCTCAGAAGACTGGACATACCATGCAAATGAATGAAGTTGGACTCTTCACTTACGCTATACACAAAAAATTAATTCAAAAAAGACTGAAGATATAAACATAAGACCTAAAATTATAAAACAAAAAGAAAACATTGGGGGGAAGCTTCTAGACACTTGGACATGACACCAAAAGCACAGGCCACAAAAACTAAAAGAGACAAATGGGACCACATCAAACCTAAAAACTTCTGCACACCAAAGGAAACAATCGACAGAGTAAAAAGGCAACTTATAAAATAAAAAAAATATATATTTGCAAATCACATATCTAATGGGATTAGTATCTAGACTATCTAAGGAACTTTCACAACTCAACTACAAAAAACCAACTAACCCAATTTAAAACTGAACAGAGGGCTTACATAGACAGTTCTCCAGAGAAGATCTAAGAATGGTCAACACACATATGAAAAGATGTTTAACATCACTAATCATAAGAGAAATACAAACCAAAACCATAATGAGAGGGGCACCTGGGGGGCTCAGTCGGTTAAGGGTCCGACTCGATTTTGGCACCTCAGAGTCATGAGATTGAGCTCGACATCAACCCAGCATGTGTGAGCCTGCTTAAGATTCTCTCTGTCCCTTTCCCAATCTCTCTACCATCCCACTCTCTCTTAAAAATATATATATTTTTTAAAACAATGAGATATCACTTTACACCCATTAGGATGATTACTATCAAAAGAACACAAAATAACAAGTGTTGACAAGGATGCAGAAAAATTGGAAAACTATATTTTTGGTAGGAATGTAAAATGGCACAGTCATTCTGGGAAATAACATGGAAGCTCCTCAAAAAATTAAAATTAGGGATCCCTGGGTGGCGCAGCGGTTTAGCACCGGCCTTTGGCCCGGGGCGCAATCCTGGAGACCCGGGATCGAATCCCACATCGGGTTCCCGGTGCATGGAGCCTGCTTCTCCCTCTGCCTATGTCTCTGCCTCTCTCTCTCTCTGTGTGTGTGTGACTATCATAAGTAAATAAAAATTTTAAAAAAATTAAAATTAAATTAGCATATGATCCAGCAATCCCACTCCTGGGTATATATCCAAACAAATTCAAAGTAGGATTTCAAAGGGATATCTACACACCCATGTTCATCTCAGCATTATTCACAATGAGGAAGAGGTAGAAGCAACCCAAATTAACAGATGAATAAAGAAAACATAGTATATACACATGATAGAATATTACATAGCCTTTAAAAAGAAAGGAGTCCTGTTGCATGCTACAATATGAATGAACTTCCAGGACATAGTGCTAAGCAAAATAAGCCAGCAGCAGTAGTACAAATACTGTATGATTGCATTCACACGAAGAATCTAAAGTAGTCAGAATCATAGAAAGTAGAAAAATGGTTGCCTAAGCCTGACGCAGAGCAAAGGAGTAGAATTACTGTGTAATGAGTAAAGAGTTTCAGTGTCCCAGGGTGAAAGAGTTATAGAGATTTGTTGCACCATGATGAGTACATTTAACTCTACTGGATGTACACTTAAAAATGGTTACAATGGGTAAATTTTATGTGGTTTCTGCCACAGTAAAAAAATGTTTGCATATCATTAACTCTCTTAATCAAGAGCTTTTGGCATTTCAAATGGATTTTTTTTTAATTCATTGTTAGAAACATTAAAAAATACAAGCAAATGCTACTTTGTTTCCTGGTCCAACAAATATGATTTCAATTTGTTAAGAGCCTCAAATAAAATTTTAATTAACTACAAACTGGATTCACTGCATAATGACAAAATATGATTTTTTTGTTGTTGCTCTTGGACAAGTTTCTTTCTTAATTTTTAACCGTGGTACAAAGAGTGACACAAAATTGACCATCTTTTCCATTTTGGGTGTACAGTTTTTTTTATTTTTATTTGTTTTATTTTTTTTTAAGATTTTATTTATTCATGAGAAACACAGAGAGGAGAGAGGCAGGCAGAGACACAGGCAGAGGGAGAAGCAGGCTCCATGCAGGGAGCCCAATGTGGGACTCGATCCCGGGTCTCCAGGATCAGGCCCTGGGCTGAAGGCGGCGCTAAACCGCTGAGCCACCTGGGCTGCCCTTGAGTGTAGAGTTTAATGGTGGTAATACAGTCACATTGGTGAACCACAAATCTCCAGAAATTTTTCATCTTATAAAACTAAAAAAAAAAAAAAAAAAAAAAAAAAAAAAAAAAAAATTCTGTATCCACTAAACAACTCCCCATTTCTTCCCTTCCTTAGCCCCTGGCAACCACCATTCTACCTTCCACTTCTATGAAGGGAAGTGGCTTCCCACTTGATGGCTCTAGACACCTCCTGGAAGTGGCATCAGACAACATTTGTATAAATGACACAGTACATTTTTTTTAATATGTGAAAGCCTGCCTTGCATCAACTTTTGAGGACCTCACACAGTCAGCATTCTGAGGAATACCAAACCAAAACCCCATTCAGAAACCAAAAAATAACCAAGATTATCATTTCCTGAAAACTTTCCAGAGGTTAATCTCTCTGCCTCAGTTTCCTCATCTATACAATAGAGATAATAATAGCATCTTCCCCAGAGCATCCTGTTAAGAATGAGATGTATTAATAAACAGGAGGAATTTGGAGCAGTGGCTGGCATAGAGTAAGCCCTCAATGAATATTAAATATCACTATGTTCATCTATCCTGTCAGTATTGGGGAATACACCATAATTAAGATGCAAAGGCTACTCTCAAGGAGCTCACAGTCTAAGAATTTATATGTTTTGCAGAAACTCAGAGCATGGTAGAAATTTTGTCAATTATGATCATTTAATAAGGCATTATTCACTAGAGAGACTCAGGAAAATAACATAGACGCAAGAATAACTTCTCTAGCTGCAAACCAAGAGCACAGGACCTCAGCCAACACAATGAATATTTCCAGACCATAATCTCGCCAAGATGTAGCCACTAATATTATTTTGTAAATACAATTAAAAGCAGTAGATCTATTTTCACTGCGGGCAAGAATTAAATTCTTACCTCTGGCTTTGAATTAACCATGCAGTAACTTACAACACTGCTCTCTTCTTTGTCTGCTCTAGAGACATGTGGAAAATGGAAAATGATTGTAATAGCAATAAGAGTAGTCTTTCTCTTCTTAATGAAATTCTAAAGAGCTACAGTCTCCTGTAATGCAAACAAGCGTTTCTGCCTTGGCAGATTCATCACCCAGACTCGGCCAAGCGTGGCCGGGAGGGGAGCGTGGCCCGCAATGATGCCACCTGCTGGCTACGCGGGAAATTGCTTCCCTCCCAGAGAACGAATGTGAAAATGCACCTGGTGACACAGGTGAGCTGCTGGGTTTGGGTCAACAGCTCTTACTCCGGGAGCCCGGCACATGACCGAAATAGGTTGCTCCTCTGCCCATCTAACTCACCTGGCTCTTTTGCTAACCGACCCCTCGCTTAAGTTATTTAGCTTACTGACCCCAGGAGGTTGAGCACCTCAGCCCAGGGCGTGATCCTGGAGTCCCAAGATCGAGTCCTGCTTCAGGCTCCATGCACGAGGCCTGCTTCTCCCTCTGCTTGTGTCTCTGCCTGTCTCTGGCAGAGACAAAGAACAAAATCATTTATTTATTCATGAGAGGCGCTCAACCGCTGAGCCACCTAGGCATCCCTAAATAAATAAAATCTTAAAAAATAAATAAATAACTTGCCCCATTATACAGCAATTTGGCTTTCTGGTTTCTTGCTTTCACTCAAAATGGATTACTTAACATGGAAACACTGTAGCATCAGAATTTTTAATGATGAGCCCCGAGTCTCAGGACAGCCTGTGTGCGAGAGAGCTCGTGGTAACAAGTCTATGGCAGATCTCTGTTTCTTCTGGGAACATAAATAAGTACCTATCACATAGGTCTTCTCAAGTTCTGTATATGTACGTACCTAGCCATATTGACTAGGAGACTTTTTTTTTTACGAATTTATTTGAAAGAGAGGGAGTGGGGGTAAGGGCCGAGGGCGCCAGAAGGAGAGAACCTCAAGCACACTCCATCCTGAGTACAGTACCCCACAGGGGGCGGGATATCACAACCTGAGCCAAAATCAAGAATCAGACACTTAATGGACTGAGCCACCCAGGTGCCCCTAGGAGAGTTTTTTTAAAAAAATATGTAGACATAAAAAATATTCAGCTGAATGTAGACCTGTCCAGATTCTCTATTGTACCTGAAATGTACACGCACGGACCTGAGTACAATTAAGGGAAAGAAAGGTGGAGCAGATTTCAGAAAATTTATGACATAACCAAAGTTGATCTTCAGCACTCTGTTTCTCTTTTGGAGATGTATTTTCCCTTTTCTCCTGCTTTCCATACCCACAAACTTTTGATGAGCATTAGTTGTCCAAATCATCCTTTGAGATCCTCAGTGAAGCTCATTAGGAAAAACCTGGACCTCTCAGGCTCAGGACCTTTCCTGATTCCTCCTCCACCATCACCCCATCAAAACATTCTATTCATTTCTATTCCTGAACGATCTGCTGATTTCTGCCAAATCACCAAAACCAAGAGTCGAGTTATTGTGGGTAATTATTTAATATATGAACTACCCTCCAATGTTTGCTCACTTAATTAAAGCCATGAATAACTGGCAGGACAGAGCCAGTAGGGGAGGGTAGGTAGATGGATCAGACAAGTGAAACTTTCAATGACAAGGCTTTAAGTCATAGAATATAGATAGCAGCCAGCTGCTCTAACTACGTCTAGGAAATCCCAAACACACATAGATACACACATCTCTTTATGCCATATATGCATACACACCCCCACCTCCACACCTGCGAAAACTCCGAGGAGAGAAAGTGCCATCTACCTGTAAACACAAGCATCTTAAGTGTCTCTAGACACCATTCGCACGAGAGAAGAGAAGCAATACCTGCCCCAGAGTTCACACGTTCTTTCCATGACACCATAGCCACCTTACACCCACACAGTGACTCAGGTAGCAGAATGGGAAGACTTTAGGGAAAACATGAATCATCCGTGGCATGCAACATCAGGTGACTGCCTTCATTATCTTGGGTTAATGTTCCATAGCTTTTTCGCTGAAGTTCTACACTGAAAGCAGGAGGTTGTCCCTAGATCTCAACATGCCCCTTTTAAAAGACTTATCCCACCTGGTGGAAGCATGGAAGCAACCCCTATAAGAAAAGAAATCCAAACTGTAATGGAAAACTGTGTGGCAAGACCCTGTGCCAGGTGATTTTTCTTACACTTCTGGCAGAAGTCGATTACAAGGTATCTCTTATGAAAATTATATTATAGCATATAATTCTGGAATTTGCTTTCCTAAACTCAGAGACTGATATTACTGGCATATCAGTGTTCGATATTTTCCCCTCGTAAGTAACCATTCACTCACCAACTTGGAATAGGTAAGAATAGGATTCCTATAAGGTTGGTTATACAGTTAAAATAAAATCCTGTGCTCTGAGCTTTAACCAGGGAGTCTCCCAGAAGTAAGGATCACTCTGCATACAGAAGTACCTCTGACAACAACAGCATGAACAAGGAAAATGGAAAATCCAAGGTGCGGATCTAGGCAATAATCTGTAACATTATTTACTCGCTATTCACATTCTCTGGTTTTGCTGCTGAGTTCAATGGGAGCAGGAGAATCAATTTCAATATGTATATTGCATTTATTATAATCTGCATTTCATGTGGGGAAGCAGAGAGAAGAGAACGAGATTCTTAACTTCAAAACACTTAGGCTTGGTATGGTAATTCATTTCCCCAGTTCCCACCAGGCTAAAATGTACAATTCCAGATTCATACTTCCAGTCATGGTAAAGGCTGACTCATAGCACCCACCAGAGAAATCACAGCCCTCTGATAACATTTCTCCTTCAGGGGTGCCCTATATTTTTAAATTCAGTCTTGACTAGAAATGTCATTGAAGCCAAAGGCTACAAAACCTAATTAACAGCATAATGAGAGCCCTTGAAGAGAATTGGAAGATTGAATAGGAGCTTTGGGAAGACAAAGTATCCAACCAGATATTCCATCTTGTTGGATTTGAGGAAAAGCAGAGCAAACATTCACATACAACATAGAAAACGTAAGTCATCTGTAGATTTCATCTGTATCTTGTAGGCATAACATTGAGTTCCGTCTAAGGACATCTACTAAGAATGGCAAAGAACTTCCACGTAACACTGAAAACTTTAACAGTCCCAAGGATCCTTGACTCATACTTCTGATCCTATAAATATTTGTTACAGGAAACTACATTTGTTAAAATGTTTGCTCTAGTAAACTGTTGGATCACTAAGGTTGTGAACTGGTTTTGTCACGGAGGGCTTAGTTTTTAACCACCTACCTTAGGACACTGCACTCATTTCTATGACTTCACTGTCTTATTACTTCATTTGCAAATAAGCGAATCAGCATGCCTTGTTCCTCAAACAGCACTGCCTTCTTTATTTTTTTAGACGTTTTCCCTTGTAGCCCTTCTTGAGCAAATCTATGTATTCTAAAAGTTTCACCTCTCAAATGGAATTTAAATTATTTCTATTTTTTCATTTTTTATACTTATTATTGTTTTCATCATGGCCTATATTACTGCCTTGGTATATTTTCCTCTAGTCATTAAACTAATGAAAAGATATCACTCATCCAAAAAGACTGAGTAAATCAAAAAGTACTTGTTGAGCACTGAGAATACCCTGTCTGAACCTTTGTAATGATAAAAATAAATATGTTTAATTTTTGACTTCTGTGCCAAGAGTTAATCTAATCATACCCTTCAACTCCTGGCACACTATCATAATTATCTACATAAGGATCCCCTTTTTAGTTTATATTTACTTTTATTACATCCCCCACATAGCAAACATTCTAAAGTATCTATCTGAATGAAATCTAGCAAAAAATAGATTGTTGTTCTATGTACGTGTATTTACAAAGATGGTGGGATCCCTGGGTGGCGCAGCGGTTCGGCGCCTGCCTTTGGCCCAGGGCGCGATCCTGGAGATTCCGGATCGAATCCCACGTCGGGCTCCCGGTGCATGGAGCCTGCTTCTCCCTCTGCCTATGTCTCTGCCTCTCTCTCTCTCTGTGTGTGACTATCATAAATAAATAAAAATTAAAAAAAAAATTTAACAAAGATGGTATGTGTTCTAAGTCTTACTGCATCTGTTCCTTTCTTCACTCAGCACCTGGTTTTAAATTCTATCGGTGTTGGGGATGCCTGGGTGGCTCAGTGATTGAGCATCTGCCTTTGGCTGAGGTCGTGATCCTAGGGTTCTGGGATCGAGTCTCACATCAGGTTCCCCTCAGAGAGCCTGCTTCTCCCTCTGCCTGTGTTTCTGCCTCTCTATCTGTGTCCCTTATGAATAAATTTTTAAAAATCTTTAAAAATTAATTAAGTTCTATCCATGTTGATTTACATATATCAACACTGTATAATACTTGGTTTCAACACTATATAATACTTGGTTTAAAGACCAAGAAAAACTTTAAAGTGAGGGGTTAGGACTTGTCCATAGTGATGTGTTTAGACTCCCCCCAAATCTGAGTCTGGGAAAACACTGCCCCAGACTGGTGCATGGGGAGGTGAAGGGGCGGGCATAGTTATGTGGTGGGTTAGAATTCACCCTTTCTCTGCTGAACCGCTTCTAGATGGGTGTGTCTCATCTGGGAAGATTGGTAAGTTAGGCCTCTAACTGATTTCAAAGTGGTGAGTAAGGCTGTAGATGACAACGAAGCCATAAAACTGGCCTAAGCAGAAGGGGCATTTGATTGCTCATCTTGCTGGAAACTGCCAGGGTGAAGATGGCTGGAGGTCGTGTCCTCAGGAGTAAGCTTCTCTCCATCTCTCAGCTTCCTTGGCAGGTTTCATGTGGTAATTTCTGGCAACTGCAAGGTAAGATCTATTCAAATTGAAGTTCAGCAGGAAGGGAAAAAAGCTCTTTTTTACAGTTCCTGCATAAAGCCTAGGACTATGATTGGTTCAGAGTGAGATTACCAAATCACAGTGGCACAGAAATGAAGTCTGCCAGTTGGCCAAATGTTGGTCATATGTACTTATTGACTAGCCACTAGACTAGGGAATTGGTGGGGATCATCTAGCTTTGGCTACATAATTCACTCCTGATCTAGGAGGGGATCCCACCCAAACCATGTGTCCTCAGAATAGAAGAGGGTTGTATTCCCAAGAATAAAGGGGGAAATGTGGGATAATACTGCATTTTAAAAAAAAAAAGAAAGAGGAATGTATTCAAGGCCACCAAACCAATTACTTCACAAAAACTGAATAGTGGGTAGAGGATGAAATTTCTCCTAAGTAGAATAATGTCATTCAAAGCCACAGTTAGACAATCACCATGAGGTCTCTGGGCTTAATGCTTTATTCTAACACTCCAATAATTATCATAATGATAATCAGCATTTTAGTAATTACCATAATGATATGGAATAGATTATTTTGTGATACATTTTCTCATTTTATGTATATTAGTCTTGACAACTCATTTTTACTTTAAACTTTTTCATAACTACTTTTTGGTCCCTCACAAAGGCTGACAGTCATATTCCTCTTTTCCTTAACATATTAATTTTTTGGCTCAATAATTAGAAAGAAAATACATGAATCACTTCTAACACTATAAACAACAGTATATTTTGGGTCTTAAAAGCCTAACTATGAAAGTAAGACTATATGTCTGAGGAGGATACATAACAATGTTTTGGGATGAGAAGAACATTTAAACAAAACCTTTTCATTACATCAAAAAGAGGATTTATTTTCAATAAAACATACCACAGGCAAAGTTTACAGACAGAGGAAGGATTGAGAGAAGATATTTGCAATGTCAAAAACTGACAAGGGAATATTTTCCAGAATATACAAAGAACTTCTGCGATTCAACAAGAAAATACCATAAACACTGATGAAAGAGATAGGCAAAGCACACGGAAGGGGTGTTCACAGTTCACAGGAGAAGGCAAATAAGAGATGTTAACAGAGACATGCAATTTAGAAAAGTAATGTACCCCTCCATCATTGCTGAACAAGTGAAAACTTGAAAGCAGTTTTCAAACCTTGGTGGTCAGGTGGGATATGAGTACAAGCACATCCTGCCAGTGAAGGTACAGACGAACATCACTACTCAAAAGAGCAACCAGGAAGTACCTAATAAGTCACACATTTACCCTGTGATCTAGCAAGTCTGTTTGGGGGTATGTATACCCAAATAAAATTTCAAGTCCATCAGGGGATATGGGTGAGGATGTTTGTGCACTGTTGTTTGGGGAGGTGGTATACCTCTTCCCAGTCTCCTCTCCCTTTTTGAAAATGGTGAAAAAGCCATTGCCAAAAAGAACATTAAATAAAAAGGAATCAGAAAAGGGCAAAGAAAGGGAAGTCAAAGGGAGAAATTTAGCTCTACTAGCAAAGGCTTCATTAGGCTCTCAACAAAAAGCAGCTCAATTTCTTTCTTATTGACATTAATGAGTTTGATGTGAGTCCAACATAAAAGCCAGGCAAATCTGCTTGCTCTTACTGGGGTCCTAGTATCTCTGCAGCTGCTTGCAAATTGCTTAATTCCACAAAAGGTCATCTTTCTTGATTGGTTTTCATTCCTTTCTATGTCCAACCAATCAAGCGCAGGCCAAGCAGATGGCTCTGTGCCGGTCTTGATGGGCCAGGTCAGCAGCTGCAGCCTCACCCCAGAATTTGCCCACCCTCCCCATCATGGACATCCTTCTTCTAGCAACAGCTCCTTAACTAGCAACCACAGGGGCCCAATGGATATTTCCTGAATGGAAAAAGGTTGCTGAATAAACTCTGTGCATAACCCAGTGGTAGAGGCTGGGAATGAAACAAAGAAATGTGACTCAAAGAATAAAATGAAAACAGCTTACACAATTTTACAAAACAACAAACAAGGTCAGTAGCAGGGCTGGGGTTCAAACTCCCATTTTTATATCCAGAGTCCTTTATGCCAGGAACATGATGTCTGTCAGGGATGGAAAGAGGACAAGAAAAGAGGAATCTAGTGAAGAAAGACAGCCTGGGGAGGCACAATTAAACATAGGATGACCTGTTGGTTTTCTTCCATGTGGCAAGCATCACACCACAACGACCATGTTATATTTGAGCTTACTCAATCCTTACAATCAGAAAGGCAGCCATTACTAACTCTGCATTCATTGGTAAGATTGCAAACTTCAAAGAAGCAAACAGTTGTCTGAAGGTTGTCTGAGCTAGAATTAAAACATAGTCCCATCCAATTTCAAAACCCAAATGCCTTGGGGCACCTGGGTGGCTCAGTTGATTAAACATCTGCCTTCAGCTCAGATCATGATCTTGGGGTCCCAGGATCAAGCCCCAAGTCAGGCTCCTTGCTCAGTGGGGAGTCTGCTTCTCTCTCCCTCTGCCCCTCTCCCCTGCTTGTGCTCACTCTCTCTCTCTCTCTTCCCTTTCTCAAATAAATAGATAAAATCTTTAAAACAACAAAAAATCCATATGCCTTCAATGCCAAGCTAGACCATCCCTTCCCACTCAAGTACACCTATGTGTTATATACGTTGCGTGATAAAGGCCTGACATTGTGCCCATTCGCTACTACATTTTTTAAATTTTAGACATGTTGCTGTCAATATGACTTAATCATGGAGAAACAGAGATTTATTTAGCATCTACTTTATTCTGAACATGCATTCAGTAATTCAACAAACATTTATTAAGAACCAGGCAGTCTGTGATGTCTTAGAGAAGCTAAGACAAGTAAGACCTGGTCCATTCCCTCAGGAGCTTGGAGATCACTGGGGAAAAACAGATAGAAAAATCAGTAATTACAAAAATCATGTGCTTACTACCCTTCGGTTTTCTTAACCTCTTAAGCCTCTGCTTTATATCCTAGCATATTGATAGAATAATAGTGTCCACCAAATCAAGTTGTTGTGAGGATACAATGAGAAATCTGCATTCAGTACTTTACGAAGTGATATATGGTAGGGAGACCAGTAAACGTTACGGTTAATATCAACAGCACCTTAAAAGGTGGAAATTATGAACTAAAGGAAGTAAGAATGAGGAAAGATGAATCTACTGAAGCTGAAGACAGATGGTATGTGAAGAATAAGAAAGAGGAATTAAAGATGATTCCAGATCTCTGGGTTTGGCAGTCAGGGCTGGGGAAGAATGGTGACTGTAGAGGTCGCTAATAGGCTGCATATTATCTGTTCTCCCCATCTTGTGTGGTAAGAGAACTTCAGCTTTATTCAGGGTGACAACAAATACCATTAACATTCATGGATCCCAGTCTCCCATACAGCCTTAGCTGACCTTCCTTATTTCTTCCTGCTGCCTAGACTCCCACACAATGGCAGGACTTGCTGCTGGCAGCTGACTTGGACCATGAGGTGACCCTGAAGACAGAGAACATGTTGTTCTGCAATATTGGGGTAGAAAGATAGAAGTCGCCCAGATGGGTGGTAGTTAAGAAGCTATCGAACCACCCTTGATTGGCCTAGCTGTGCATTTTTTTCTCATGAGATCCCAATGTCTATTTTAATGCACTGTTATTTGGGGTTTTTTATTTTTTGATCCTAATCTAATACAGGGTGGACGCTAATATAGGGGGAATAGTGATGTTGTTCCCCAAGAGACACTGTAAGAGGAGACACTTTGGTCTGGTAAAGGTGAAAGATGACTTCAGTTTAAGACAAGGCCTTTTTAAAGTGTCTATGGCAGCAAATGGAAGCCAAATGTTCATTGAGCACTCATAGCCAAAGAGCTCTAGATAAAGACTTTGAATGGGAGTGAGGATATGCCACCCTAAAATATGCCACTTAGGCATCAGATGTATTTTGAGCTGAAGGCAGCTGAAAATCTACAGACACAGGGAGAGTTCTCTGGCCTCTCTTATCTGTCTGAAGGCAGGGCATACATTTCCCTTGTGAAGTGTCCCTCTCTCCCATACCACGATAAAGGAGAACTACTCATCACTGGAGATGGAGAGAACTTTGTACAAATGAACCTTCCTACAATTATCCTTATCTTCCAATAGCTACTCGCACCCCCACCTCAGCCTTTGCATCTCCTAGCCAATTCCCCTTGATTTATCATCCCCAGAAGCCTAAACCCCCTCTCCTTTGTTAAAAATGGTACATAAGCCCCCAAGTCTAACTAACTGTGTTTGAGTTTCATTTTCCATGAACCCCCATGCAAAAAAAAATCAATTTTTTACATGTGGCATTTCTATATCTAATAATAGTACATTGAAATATAGAACACCATTGCTAACATAAATGAGTTAAGCCTTAGCAGCTCCAGTTGGTAATACGTTCTAAGGTTAATTAATGAATATACATTTAGTTTGCCACAAGACATGAGACAATCAGCCTTTTTCTGACAAATTCTAACTACATCAAGTTAATTAAACTTATAATTAGCTGGAATTCAGCTTTAAGTCCAGGGCATCACACATTTGCCACCTCCAAGAAAATGATATTTTCACTGCGATTGGTTTCAAGATTTCGTTTTTTTAATAAAGAAAAAAATCAGCTGAAGATTTTTAAATTTCTAATTCCTGTTTTAATTTCGAATTCTGGCCACTTGAAGACTGTAGATACACAGTCTAGTCAAATAATATTAATGGCATCATACAAATATTTGGTTAAATTTGGAAGAGCAAATTTATTATACATGAGCATCTACTCCCGTCCATGGCAGATATGACTAACTGATCTTGGCTCTATTTCTCACTTATCCAGGACACAGTATATCAACTAATTTGCTCCAAATGGTTACTCTCAATAAAATAGAGCTCATTTAGGAAAGGAAGCTTACTGATTATTGAGGCCCTAGAAGAACCACAAGAAGGATGAAAAGGAAAATACTTGTAAAAGAACTGGGAGAAAAAGAACAGTGAGAATAATAGCAATTTTAAAGGAAAAATGGAAAGAGAATCACCTCATTAACATAATTTAAGTTGGCCAATAGGGCTGATAGTCTCGTATCTTCAAGTAAATCCTATCATTAGATTAGATACTCATTCTTTTCAAAGCAATTCCTCTTACTCAACAGGGAAGGACATAAAAATATCAAAAACACAACATCAGGGGATCCCTGGGTGGCTCAGCGGTTTAGCACCTGCCTTTGGCCCAGGGCGCGATCCTGGAGTCCTGGGATCGAGTCCCACATCAGGCTCCTGGCATGGAGCCTGCTTCTCCCTCTGCCTGTGTCTCTGCCTCTCTATGTCTATATAAATAAATAAAATATTAAAAAAAAACATATCATACCAGTCATTAACAATTTTATCATTTATTTTTTTATTTTATTGAGGTATAAATGACATACATTATATTCAGTGCAACAGAATTCAATATTTGTCTATATTCACAGAGGCTAATGGTGTCTCAACAAAGAGAACAGAACAGACTCTGACCTCTCAGTTACCCACTGGCAGCCCAAAGCCTGGCATCTTGTACCATAAACACACCGTCAAGATAATGTTTGATCCCCTCAGCTGATCCCCTGCTGAGCCTGTCACAATAAACTGGGGAATCTGGGCCTCAGCTGAACCAGGGGACAAAAAGCCGAAGCATTTAAACAATGCGATGCCAATTTTCCTTTCCTGTACATTTGTTTATTTAAAAAATAGTGTAGGAAATGAATAAAATGGTACCTAAAAAGTAAATTTAAAAAAAAAGTGTATATTGTAAAGTGACACCTACATAAGTCTAATTAACATCTGTCACCATACATATAGAATTTCTTCTCTTGTGATAAGAACTTTAAAAGTCCACAGTCTTAGTGACTTTCAAATATGCAATATAGGATTATTACAGTCATTGTGCTATATATTAAATCCTAGTTATATAAAATTATGATTTATTTTGTAACAGGAAGTTTGCACCTCAGGACTCCCTTCACCCATTTTGCTCACCCCCCATCCCTGCCTCTGGCAACCACTAATCTGTTCTTTTTATCTATGAGCTCGGGATTTTGTTTTGTTTTAGATTCCATATACAGGTGAGAGAATACTACTTTTGTCTTGGTCTGTCTGGCTTCACTTAGCATCATATCAGGGTCCATCCATGTTGTCACAACTAGCAAGATTGCATTCTTTTCTATGGCTGAATACTATTCCATTGTGTGGTGTGGGTGGGTGGGTGCGTGTGCATGTGTGTGTGCATGAGTTCTTGCCACATTCTCTTTATTGATCCACTGATGGACCCTTAGGCCGTTTCCATATCCATATCTTGACTATTATAAATAATGCTATAATGAACATGATGGTGCAAAGATCTTTTGAAGTTAGTGTTTTCATTTTCTTCAGATAAATACCCAGAAGTGGAATTGCTGGATCGTAAGGTAGTTCTATTTTTAATTTTTTGAGGCACCTTCACAGTTTTCCACAGTGACTGTACCAGTTTACATTCCCACCAACAGTGCAGGATTCCCTTTCCTCCACAATTTTCTTCTCTAACACTTGTTAATTGTCTTTTTTTATAGCAGCTATTCTAGTAGGTGTGAGGTGATATCTCATTATGGTGAAGTGATAATTTCAATATTTTTCTTTCTTGTATGTCATCCCTTAATATTTCCCTATCAATGGCCCAGGCCCCCCCATTAATAAAAATAATGTGCCTTTTCTCCTGTTTATCTGTCTTTTGTTAGTTAAATCCGCAGACTCCTTGACCCTAAACCCAGGAGTGCAAGGAAACTCATTTCCTCCCTAACTTCTTTCATCATAATGCAGAAGTCATGAAAAAACAATGAGGAATCAGGGAAAGGTCATAAAGTAAGAAAAAAATAGAACTCTGGAGAATTCAGTATTTCCATGACAGCAAAGGAAGAGAAGCCACTAAAGTGATATGAGGAATGACAGAGAAAGGACAAGAAAATGTGGAGAGTGGGCTCATGGAATTCAGGGGAGGTAAGGGTTACGGTGAGCGGCATCGGACACTACAGAGGTCTCCAGTTAGATGCAACTGAAAAGCATCCCTAGGATTTAACAAAATACAACTGGAAACATCATCCTAATTGTTTCGACAGCGATGGGAAAGCTGAAAACAATCTGCAGGCAGACGAATGAAGGGAAGATGAGGAAGGGGTATATTGCTCCCTACTGCCATTGTAACAAATTACCACGAATTTACTGACTTGAACCAACATAAGCTTATCCTCCCATAGCTTGTACGTCAAAAGCCAAGAAGGCAGCTGCAGGTCTCAGGAGACTAAATCAAAGTGTGGGCTGGCTGGGCTCTTATCTGGAGGCTCCAGGGGGGAAAGTTACTCTTTCAGGTTGTTGGCAGAATTTGGTTCATGTGGTTGTTGCACTGAGTTTCCCACTTCCTTGGGGGCTGCCAGCCAGGGACTGGCCCCAGCTTCTAGGGGCTGCCTACATTCCGTGGCTCCATCTTTAAAGCCAAGAATAGCTGGTTAAATCTTGGTCACACTTTGAATCTCCCTGACCTCTCCTCCTGGTTCATCCCTCCTATCTTTTCTGCTCATAACAGCTCCAGTGATCACAGCTGGTCCACTGAGATAATCGAGGTTAATCCCTCTACGTTAAATTCAGCTGATTGGTAAGCTAATTCTATCTGCAAAGCCCCTTCACAGAAGTATCTAGACTGGTGTCTGATTAAGAAGCCAAGGGATAGGAATCTTGGGGTAAATATCGTGAGAATGTTGGCTACCACAAGTGTTAACAATGAGTATATCCACTCTTTCCAGAATTGGCCTACATATATTCAGGAGGCAGACTGGTGTCAAGGAGAAGTTTTTTGGGCTTGGTATAAAATAAGACTAGCACATGCATATCCAGAAGATAAAGAAAATAAGAACATTTTGAAAATAAAGGAGAAAAAAGTGAAAAATTGAACCACCTCTGAGGAGGTAGACAGATTTGGGACCCAAGTCACAGGTGGAAGCAATGAGGCTTCTGTTGAATGTTACAGGTGGAAAGAAGGGAAGGGTAGGAAATATGTAAGTGTCAAGAAGTGGCTGTAGTAGCAAGTCATTAAGGTAGTTCTGTTAACCCTTATTATCTACTCTAAAGCAGCTCTCAAAGTACTGTACCTGGACCAACAGCATCAACATCACCAGAGAACTTATGAGAAAAATAAATCCTAAGATCCTACCCCACACCTACTTAATCAAAAACTCATGGAGTGGGAACCAGAAATCTGTGTTTCACAAGCCCTCCAGGTGATCAAGATACAGCTCCAGTTTGAGAACCACTCTAACAGTCAAAGACCAGATCTTGCCTGAGACTGAGGAGGAAGGGGCACCGTAGAACTTGTAAAGAGAATGTAAAGGTTGGAAAGAGCTGTGGCAAGAAAAAGAGAGAAGACTGAGAACATATGGAGACCACTATCCTGCCAAACTCCTGGTACCAAATTCCAGTCCTGGGTGTAAAGACAGAGTGGGAGATCCAATAGGCTTTTGACCAAAAAAAAAAAAAAAAAAAAGAAAGGAAAGAAAAAGAAAAAGAAATAAAAATAAAATAGGGTAATATAACCACTTGCAATAGGAAATTACTGGCAATATATAGGAACAACGGAAGTAATTGATGAATAGAGAGGCATGCTGGCCAGAGGAAAGAGCACTGCTCTTAGAGTCAACATTATATGGATTTGTGCCCTAGCTCAGCCACAAAGAGCCTGGGGAATTGAAGAAATTGACTAATCTCCCTGAGCCTGTTTCCTCAGCATGGGGACAGAAATACAGCAGAGGTGTGGAAATCTCACCCGTGTTAAATATAGCACCCGGAAATTCTTAGCACAGAACCTGGCACGCAGATGAGAGTGGTTATTGTTCATTGGGGTATCTGTCAGATTCTGTCATATTAATAGATGAATGCCCTATCATGTTCTTCAATCCTATTACCTTGCTTGGTTTCCTCCAGCTGGGCTGGACTCCACATGCCTTCTCATTTCAAGACCTAAATCAATGGAGCAGCTCTGCAGATAGGCTAGATGCTCATGACAGAGAGCAGGGTGCAAAAATGTGATCACAGGAACAGCAGTGGCCTTGAAAGCTTCTGTCTGGCATGGTGTGTGTTAGAACCATCCACACTCCACTGGCCAACTCAGGTCAGAAGGCCAAGACCAAAGCCAGTCAAGTGGGCCTGTGAACTCTGCTCAGGGAAACATGGCAGGGGTGAGAAAGAATAAATAATTGGAACAAATATATTATCATAATGACTCTGAGTAATAGAAATTGGGTGAGGCTGGACTGTTGGGGATAAAGCTCTAAGGCAAAAGCCAAGGGGGTGCTCAGAAGGCAACCCAACTCTCACCATGATGGGAAAGGCTTTTTCACATTCTGAAAACTCAATGACTTTTGCAACATGCATGGTTGTCATCTCTGACCACACAGTCAGTGTAGGAGTTTGCTAGGGCTCCTGTAACACGGTGCCACAACTGGGTAGCTTAGACAGCAACATAGTCTCGACAAGCGTGGAGACTAGAAATCCTGTCAGCAGAGTTAGTTCCTTCTCAGGGCGGAGGGAAGGAGTTTTTCTAGATCTTGCTCCTTGGCTTGTAGACGGCCATCTTTTTTATTATTATTATTATTATTATTATTATTATTATTATTATTATTAAGGGACCACCCTTCTCCACAATGACTACTTCTTAACTAAAAACAACTGCAACAACCCCATTTCCAAAAAAAAGGTTATATCCTGAGCTTCTGGGGTTGGGCTTCAATAGAAGAATTTGGAGGAACATAATTCGACCTATAAGAGGTAACATTCAAACCTTTAAGAGACCTGCCTTTTTTCTAAGTGACAGCAAGAAACTGGATTGTGGCTCTCCTAGTCCATGGCTTTTTTTCTTTTTCTTTTTCTTTTTTTAGTCTCCGTGCCCAACATGGAACTCACAACCCTGAGATCAAGCCCTGAGCTGAGATCGATAGACACTCAACCGGCTGAGCCACCCAGGCACCTCCACCACCACCACCACCACCACCACCACCACCACCACCACCACCACCGCCCCCTGTCTTTCTTGCTGAGAGAGGAACACCAAGTAGTGAGTTTTAACCACTCACAACAGAGAGCCACGAACTGGCTCCCTTTAGCACGTTAAACTGGGTATGGACGTCCTCACCCACAGTCAGACCAGGGCACACCGCATGGGTGGAAGAGACAACTTGTGTAGAGACACACATATCCCTGGGGACTCTTGGCCGAGTCAAACTGCTTGCCTATGATGCATACTCCGTGTGCACCCAAGCTCCTTCACACTGGGACCAAACAGACTCGGTGCTGCCTGTTTGGGATGACCCAGCACCCGGCGGGCCAGCTGTCCTGCAGAGGCCGGTGGCACTCATGCGGGTTGCCGCCAGCAGGGAAGGCCCTTGCTTCCAGGCACCTCCCATGATCTCACCAGCACGGTGTCTCCCTCCAGCCTTTCTTCCTCTCACAGGAGCCACACTCTACCTGGCACTGCGAAGAGCAAGGCCTCTTCTTCCTCCTCCCCGCCTCTCTCATCCAGTCTCTCATCCCTAGAGAGCTTACTCCTTTCAATAGGCAGACGCTGCTAGGTGTCCTTTCCTAAATTAGCATTGTTCACTTAGGTAGGATTTACTGTCTCCCTACCTCTGTCTCTGTTTCTCTCCCACCCTTTTGATTCTTTTTTCTTTAATATTTTATTTATTTATTCATGAGAGACAGAGAGAGAGAGGCAGAGACAGGCAGAGGGAGAAGCAGGCCCCCCCACAGGGAGCCAGAGGGGGGGGGGGGACTCCATCCCTGAATTCCAGGATCACACCCTGAGGGGAAAGCAGAGCTTCAACCACTGAGCCATCTAGGCGTCCCCCACCCTTTTCTTTTTCGTTTTCTTTGAAAGCTCTTGCTCTGCTCCCATGCGCAGCCCCCACCGCCCTCCTCCTTACCCGCACCCCGGTTCACCCACCCCTTAACTGATAAAGGATGAGCTCGGCAGCTCCGAAAAGGAGGGGGCGGCTGCTGCCGCACCTGCTCCTCTGCTCGCATCCAAGGTCACCAGCTGGTAGCGATGGACACCCCGGTGACATTCCCAGCCCGGGCTCCAGGCCGAGCTGCAGTACACACACCTCCCCCAGTCCCTTTCTCTTTCCTCGCAAGGCCCCGGGCAGTCCCCGGGACGGACAAGGTCAGGCTGGGTCAGCGCAGAAGTGGTTAACTAGGGAATGACCACAGGCTTTGGGTGGGTTGTTTTTTTTTTTTAAGATTTTATTTATTTATTTATTCATGAGAGACTCAGAAAGAGAGGCAGACACAGGCAGAGGGAGAAGCGGGCTCCCTGTGGGGGAGCCCGATGTAGGACTCGATCCCAGGATCACAACCTGAGCCAAAGGCAGGTGCTCAACCACTGAGCCACCCAGGGGTCCCAACCACAGGTTCTATTCAAGTTCCGGACAGCAGAACTAAGCTCCCAGCCCAGTGATGTTCCTCAGGACCCACAGCCTAGTGCAATATTAAGATAGCACCTCTAACCAAACCTCAGAAAGTTCCTCCCACAGAGCCTGAAGAGCATATTAAAATTTAATAGGGGGCTGGGGGGAGGGTTGGGGAGGGGACGCTACGACGACAGGCCCACCTGCATTTCTAGCCCTCCTCTGAATCCTCCTCCAGGTGACCCTGAGTCAAGCCATCAAGGTTCCTCTGTCAGGGGTATCTATCCCCTGACATATCTGGAAGGTCAGTGTTGTCTTCAGTACTCCCCCCACACCTTCTCTGCTCAAAATCATCTTAGGAGCAGAGACAACACGCCTAAACTCCAGGCAGACGTGAACTGCCCCCTAGACCCATCTGTGTCGGAGTCCTGTGGAATCACAGCACCAGGTGTCCCAGACTAAACTGCCTCCGATCCCCCACAGCCATCACACCAGCTTCCACCTGCCCAGCTACAAGCTCCCGCTCCTGCTCCCCCACACCTCACACTCACACCCAGTGGACCCCCCTCATAAACGCTGTGTACTGGGTCCCTTCTCCACCCACCACCTTTACCAGGCTCTCCTCATTGCCCATTAAATAGGATCATGAGGCAGTGGACAGGACATTTGAACTAGGGAGACCTGTGCTCAGAGCTGAATCCTTCTGCTAATCTGCCCAGTGGATCAGAGCAAGGTAATGAACTTGTTAGCCTTAGTGTCCTCACATTTAAAATAGGATCTAATAATGCCTTTGCAAGAGGGTGGGAGGATGTAATGAGGCCATCTATGTAAAGAAATGTTTATCAATCTACTTGACTTCTGAATTCTGTTCCAGTGCCCTTGACATTATACTCTAAATGAATAGTATCCCTGGGGGGGTGGGGAATAGCCACTCTGTGGCCTTGCCCCTTAAACAATAAAATGGAATCTTAAACTTTATAAAGATTAAAATCATTTCACCATTTTACTTAATCTTCGATATTTAAGTGATTTTATGTACCAATAATATTATTTTAGCTCTGTATCTCTTGAAAGATTATATAACAAAGTTTATTTAAAAACAGTCATTGGGACGCCTGGGTGGCTCAGCAGTTTAGCACCTGCCTTCGGCTCAGGGTGTGATCCTGGAGTCCCGGCATCGAGTCCCACATCGGGCTCCCTGCATGGAGCCTGCTTCTCTCTCTGCCTGTGTTTCTGCCTCTCTCTGTGTGTGTCTCTCATGAATAAATAAGTAAAATCTTAAAAAATAAAATAAATTAAAAAAAAAAAACAGTCATTATAGGGGCACCTGGGTGGCTCAGTTGGTGAAGGATCTGCCATTGGCTCAGGTCATGATCTCAGGGTCCTGGGACTGAGCCTTGAATCAGGCTCCCTGCACAACAGAGAATCTGCTTCTCCCTTTCCCCCTGCTTATGCTCTATCAAATAAATAAATCTTTAATAAAAACAGTCTTAATAGTATATATTCATTTATTCAATAAATATGAATTGAGGTTGTAATGTGTGCCAAGTATTATTCTAATTCATAAGGGTGCATCTGAACTTATTTCACCAGTGATGTGTTTATTTTAAATTACACATAAAAAATATTTTTCTTGGGGTACCTGAGTGGTTCAGTGGTTAAGTAAGTGTCTGCCTTTGGCTCAGGTCATGATCCCAAGGTCCTGGGATCAACTCCCGCATCAGGCTCCCTGCAGGAAACCTGCTTCTCCCTCTGTTTATGTCTCTGCCTCTCTCGTGGTGTCTCTCATCAATAAATAAATAAAATCCTTAAAATATATTTTTTTCTTGACTAATTCCAAATTGATACCATATCACATGATTTGAAGACTGAATTTATATCAAAATTTGTATTCAAATCAACCTTATGTTAAGCCATCAAAATTAGGCAAAACTGCCTTCACCGCCTCTAAAATGCTGCATTTGTTTTGCATTAAAATATGAAGGGGTTTAATATTTGTACATTTTATTTCTAATTGACAAGATGTGAGAAGGTGTGATATTTGCAAGTACTTTGCAAATAACACATTTTGGGTATGGATAGCATTTACTCCCATTTAATGAAGAGGAAAACTAGGATATAAGCACCACTATATTTTCTCCTCCTAACCTATATTTTAGTCCAAAGACACTCAACATGTCACTAAAACATTTGATCAGCAAAAGATAACTCAAACTGATGACAAAGATCTACTTGAAGGAAAAAAAGACAAAAAGATCTACTTAAAGGGAATTGGCAGAAATGTTTTCAGTTCCCACTCCTAACTTGCTATATTTTAAAATCCAACTTCCTAACAGTTCCCTTCTCCAACCAATGCCATGCGATGGGAATAAATAATCACTGACAGAGTAAAAATCACAAGTACATAAAGCTCGCCAGAGTAGCTACTGCTATTCAGCTGAGGGTAACCCATCGGCCACGTGGGGGAATCACAAGGCATCTTTAAAACACATCTAGAAGATCTCATGCTGTTTCGTTTCTAAGATAGACATAAATACTATTGTGTGTACTTGTTCAGAGACCTTGGAGTCTACTACTGCTGTCTGTAGTGATGTGGCGACTCTGCAACACTTCTGCAAACCACATACCTGGGAGCATTTCACAGGTGGTAGCTCTCACTGTGGCCTAGGAAATCACCCTTTCCATCCATTCTAAAAATCTGTGATACTAATTCTCCTGCTTAAAACCTTTTATTAGCTCCCCAGAGGTTTGGGGATGAACTCCAAGTCCCTTTGCAGAAAACATAGGTCACCAGACACGACCAAGTGTCGCCTTTCCATCCATTCTTTTTGTAGACCCCATTCTATCCTGCACATCTCTACTTTTGGGGGTAGAGAGTCCCAGTCTCTGCTGGGAAGTGTTCCCTCTTAACGTTCGAAGTTCACTTTTACCAGGAACCTCCCTTGACCCCAATAGGCTGTCTTTCCTCCTCCATCCCTCTCCTCTGCCCCCATGAGCGCTTCCTGTTCCAAAATCATCCACAACACCACTAGAGGGAACCTGGGTGGCTCGGTCAGTGAAGCGTCTGCCTTTGGCTCAGGTCAAGATCCCAGGGTCCTGGGTGGACCTCTCCCTCCCCCTGCTCATTTTTTCTCTGTCTCTCTCAAATAAATAGTTTAAAAAAAAAAAAAAAAAAAAACTAGAATTCTTGCCTTAACATTTAAGGTAATGGAGAGCTCCTGAAAGATGCCTCTCTTCTCACCTGGATTATGGAACTAAGGCTGGAACAGCCAACACCAGAATCTCGAAGGCTAAGAATCACAGAGATTGTTCTTGCTACCTGCCAGCAGTGGGGGGGTCCAGCTGGGGTTCCACCCCTCATCTTCTGGGGTCTAAGTCAGAGGAACAGTCTCCATCTGGGTTGTACTTACCTCTTGGCAGAAGGAGAGGAGCCGGAGAGCTGGAGAAATATTCTGATGGTTGCTGAAGAGTCTAATGGGAATTGGCAGCCCTTTTCAATCATACTGGCCAAATCAAACCACATGGCTACGCCTCATACAGGCGAGGTGGGGAAGTACACTTCTCCCAAGGCAGGCACAGTAAATCTCACAATAGGTAGAGCTGTATACTCCTCTTACGGGGACAGAGAAAATAACCCAGAACAATAATGCGATCTGCTACAGGCCAATAGCTTTCCTCCTCCATCTCCACTAGTACAAATGAAATCCGTGTATGGTTGTGCTGTGCTGGGGAGGCAACATCTGAGTAAGCAGTAGCTCCAGATTTCCCATCTTCTTCTGCTGGGCCCCCAAGAACTTAGATCTTGTTTCTCCAGTCCCTCTCCAAAACTGGTTTTATTTTACAGGATCCTCTTCCCTACTTCTCCCAATGCTTAATGTGCAAAAGAATTCACTTTCCCTTCTTGCTCCTTCTTAACAGTTCATACCAAAATGACACACAAGCCCTTCTCCCATTCTTGTTAAGCATTCTTGAAAGCAAACAGAGCAGTGACAAATGACCAGCTGTGGGAAACCAGTGGGGTTCACTGTTTCCAGAGGTCCCCAGTCATAAACTGCTTTCTCAGAAGACAGGCAGAAGCATCAAATACTATCTGAAGATGGACTTCCCTACCCTCTTCAATCTCTCACTCTCCCTATCCCCAACCCAAAGGCCTAAAACAAAAAAAGCAGTTGGATTGGGTGAGAAGCCAATAAAATACAAGCAGCAGGTTTCCCTAAGCCACTGTAAAAAATTACCACAAATTTGGTAGCTTCAGAGCATAGTTAAATACCTATTCTTTCATGGTGTTAGAGGCCACAGCCTGAAATCATTAGTAGGAGGCCCAAATCAAAGCATCAGCAGGGCCACACTCCTTCTAGAAGCTCTAGGGGACATTCGTTGCTTGCCCCTCCCAGCTTCTAGAGACCCCTAGCATTCTTGGACTTGAGGCCACAGCACTCCAGTCTCTGCCTCCGTGGTCACGTTGCCTCATCTCCTTCTGCCCGGTTCAACTCTCCCTCTGGCTCCCTCTTAAGATGCATATAATGGCATGTTGGGCCCAGCCAGATAATCCAGGATAAATCTCCCCATGTTGAGATCCTTAACTTAATCACATCTGCAAAGATCCTTTTTCCATCTAAGGTAACGTTCACAGGTTCCAGAGATTAGATATGAAATCTTTGGGGGAGACCATCTTCCACCTACCACCAGGGCCCTCGGATATGTAGGTTCTTCCCCATACCTGGGAGAGTGGGTTGCCAGGGCTGGCTTGGCACCTGGTACTTGCTGGGCCAGAAGCTTGAAGGGAAACTGAGAAGGGTCACTGCTAATGAGGGTTCGTGAGCCAAAAGGAGATTTTCTGAACAATCAACCATCGAAAGAAGAACAAGATGGCCCATCTCCAGCATGTTCTTACATGGGGAAAACCTGAAATCATTAAATCTAAAACTTGTGTCTATCTATCTGTGCACAAAATAGAATTATGAAGAGAAAAAAAAAAAAAGATCAGCCATGAAGAACTCCCTGGGACCACCTATACTAGAGGAAACTCTGAATTCATTTTCCATCCATACTGTAGAAAATATGGCATCATTCTTGCCACATAAAGGGGTGATTCATGGAGCAAGAGCCAAAACCTGTGAAAACATTTCCAGTCTGTTGTTTAAATTCATAAACATATTATCTAGATTTTGGATCTGTGAGTCGTTTCAGTTACAACTTTGTGACAAGCTGGGCTTGGTCGGGATTCTTGTTCTCAGGATGGCCCATAACACATGGGCTCCCAGTTATCCCACCAAACCCTAGCTGAGAGGCAGCTGTGAAGGCATTCAGCTGCTGGAAACTTAAGTTTCTTTTTTTTTTTTTTTTTAAGATTGTATTTATTTACTCATGAGAGACACAGAGGGAGAGGCAGAGACACAGGCAGAGGAAGAAGTAGGTTCCCTTCAGGGAACCCAATGGGAGACTTAACCCCAGGACCCTGGGATCACAGCCTGAGCCAAAGGCAGACGCTCAATCACTAGCCACCCAGGCGTCCTGAAAGTTAAGTTTCAAATCCCTGAATTGATCAAGAGAGATCAGGTGCTGGTCGGGTGTGAGTTGATCAAGCTGAAGCCCTCTCTAAAGCCCATGGCCCTTCACAGGGGGTCAGAAAGTGTGGACAGCAGAGGGAAGAGGGCTCAGAAGGGGAGCTTCTATGAGCTCTCTGACACTGCTCAATGCAAGCAGCCTACCTGTGAAAAATGACAAATATCCAGAATATTTCCCTGAGGGCTGGAAGCTGGTTAGACCAACACTGGGTGCTTTGGATCAGAAAATGAAGGGAAGTTGAGAGAGAACCTTATGAAGGAAAGAGACAAGCAGAGTCTCTCCAGCTGCCTCCATCGTCAGGAATCCTGCTACATCTGCACGATGTTTCAAAAGCACAAAGCCATCAGCCAAGAGCTGTGTGAATACTGCCTGAAAGGAGCTACACAGATTCACGCCTGATTGCTAAGTGGAGAACATATGATCATGAGAACATGAGTTGCCTGCAGTGTATTCAGGGTCTGGGATGCCAACCCCAGAAGCAATTGCCCGTCCTGCGTTTGCCAAAGGGGGCAGGAGGCAGGCAGGATGGTGGGGCATGTGCTTTGTGGCTGGGAGGGCTGAGCTGTTCTCAATGTCCCTGTGGCTGGATTCCTGCTCTGCCCTGGATTGTGAGTTTGATCGTGGCCAGGGCCACGCAAAGGCTCCACCCTCCTGAAAGAGATCTGTGGTGAGGACACCAGATCTGTCATGGGTGCTCTGTGTCCTGAGCCCAATGTGATCCTCTCCCTCCCCTTTTCCTGGGTTTCTCCCAACACACACACCTGGCCCTTCCCAGCAGAAGCAGTGGGCCTCTGCTGCCTCTGAGCCAGATCTAGAATTTCAAAACATTTGGAACCTTGATCTCCATCCCACCTAAAAGACAAACGGACACTCTCTCCATATACTCGAGAGACTCCTTACTGTCCGCAAACCCAAAGTCCTAAACATAAAAAATGAAAAAATAAATGAATAAACAGTCACCAGAAAGCTAACACTGACTCCTCCCACCTTAGCATCCTGACTATGCATGAGGACTAATCATGGGACTTTGAGCAACTGTCAAGCAGCCTGTGCTTTCAGATTCTTTCCACTAGGTGGCATAAGCTGAGCCTTTGAAAAAAATAAAAATCAAAGATTTTGCATAAGTGACTATTTCCTTCCAAGTACAAATAGGAATTTTGCTTTCTAGGAATGGGAGGCTAAGCTCAGGAAAAAGAAAATTGAATTCAGGTCCAAGACTATGGAAGACTTTTTTTTTTCCCAGACTTCTGCCTTCTGCTTTCTCTCTGGAACTATCACTGATGAATGAGAACAGAGATTTCCCCCTGACCTTTCTGCTTAATAAGTGGTTAAGCTTTTCAGTGATGAGTCACCTGTGTTCCTCAAGTGTGGGTAGAGGGAACTACTGTCTTTTACCAATAAAGGTTACCTGCTTTTCATGAGCCCCAAATATTCATGCTTAAAAACAGTCTTGCCCAAAACCTTGACTTACACCTTATCATGTAAAAATAGCATAAAGATTGCCTTGTAGGGGTGGCTTGGTGGATCAGTAGGTTAAGTATCTGCCTCTGGCTCAGATCATGATCTCAGGGTCCTGGGTTGTAGCCCCACATCAGGCTCCCTGCTCAGCGGGGAGTCTGCTTCTCCCTCTCCCTCTCCCCTCCCCACCACTCATGCTTGCTTGCTGTCTCTCAAAAATAATATCTTTTTTTTTTAAGATTTTTATGTATTTATTCACGAGAGACAGAGAGAGGCAGATACACATGCAGAGGGAAAATCAGGCACCATGCAGGGGGCCCGATGTGGGACTCGATCCCAGGACTCCAGGATCTTGCCCTGGGCCGAAGGCAGGCGCTAAACTGCTGAGCCACCCAGGGATCCCCTAAAATCTTTAAAAAGAAAAAAATAATTGCTTCATAGTATAAGATGCTTAACAACCTACAAAGTAAGAAGGCACCCTGGAGTCAAAAGCCCTGAATTTCCTTGGTACACCTGGCTGGCTCAGTTGGTAGAGCATAGACTCTTGATCTCAGGGTCATGAGTTTGGGACCCACACTGGGTGCAGAGGCTACTCAAAAAAAGTAAATTAAAAAGTAAATAAAGGTAAAGCTTTAATCTATATATTTTTTAAAAGTCCTGAATTTCCATGCTGGCTCCAACTTTTTAAACTGTGAAACTGGTCAAGTCACAATGCTAAGATTCTCAGTTTCAATGTCCAGAAAATGGTGATAATTGTTTGAAAACTAAGTGATCAAATGTGTATGAAATCTTAAGGCCTGAAATGCCCAATATCACTAGTCATTAGGAAAATACAAATCAAAATCACAATAAGGTACTACTTGATAACCCACCAGGATAGCTATTATCAAAAAAATAATAAATGTTGATGAGGATATGGAGAAATTGGAACCTTTGTGCATGGCTGGTAGGAACCTAAAATCATGCAGCTGCTGTGTAAAACACTCTGGCAGTTCCTCAAAAGCTAAACATAGAATTCTCATGTGATCCAGTATTCCGCGCCTAGGTATGTACTCAAAGGCATTGAAAGCAGGAATTCAAACGGATGTTTGTACACTAATGTTCATAACAGCATTATTCACAATAGCCAAACAGCAGAAACAACCCTAGAGCCCACCAACAGATGAATGGATAAACAAAATGTGGTGCATCCACACAATGAAATAGTATTCAGCCATTAAGAGAAATGAAGTCCTGACACATTACACCATAAATGAACCTTGAAAACATTATGCTCCATAAAATAAACCAGACATAAAAGGACAAATACCATATTATTCCATTGCATGAGGTGCAGAGAATGGGCAAATTCATAGAGACAGAGTAGATTAGAAATTACCATGAGCTGGGAGATGGGGAGGTTGAAGGTCATTGCTTTAATGATTACAGAGTTTCTGTTTGGGGTAACAAACAAGATTTGGAAATAGATCCTGGTGGAGGTTGCACACCATGGTGAATATAATTAATACCACCGAGTTTTACACTTTAAAAAATTAGTTAAAATGGTGAATTTTTTAATGTATATTTTGCCAAAATAAGGAAACACAAAATAATAATAATAGGTGGATTTAGAGCAATTTAGTTATTCAAAATCAAGAAAGATTTGGGGATGGCATTTTTCTAAGTGACTATATTTGGTGATTAAATTTCCTCTTACACACACACACACACTCACATGCACACACATACACACACACAGTCCGAAGGCCTGGCACATAACTCATTCAAATCACATTTGTATTCAGCTTGTGTGTGTCGAGTTTGTTCTGGCCCGTTTCATCCTCCCGGCAATCCTGCGAGGCACCCAAGAACCACAGCCAAAAAACCTGCTGTCCCTACACAGTATTATTCCAGAACCCCTTCTAGGTATAGACTCTTTCTTAGTCTTAAGGCAGAGAGGACAAGAGCAGAACATGACACAGTGAAGGCAAAGACATAATATTCAGTGAGTGCTTTGTATACCAGGTGTTTTACATGGGTTCTTCATCTTGAAGCCCAGATTGTACCTCTGCATTTTCCCAGATCTCTCCTTCGGAATCACATTCTCTATATCTGACATTTTCAAGCCTTGCTAAGACATTTCCACAATCTGCTCTAATATAACAGTTATATCTGGGTGTGTCACATTTAGCATATCACGAAAGTTTGTATTGATTTGCCTGTTTTCTCCCCTAAGTTGAGAGGTCCATAAGAATAGGGACTGTTTGTATACTCAGAACCACACTCAGAACCTGGCACAGGACAATTGTTATATATGATAGGCACTCAGCAAACATCGGTTCAATGGCTATGATAGGTATTATTTCCCGATATTTTAGAGATGAGGAACCCAGGGCTAAGGAGGTTTGGAAATGCGTCCAGAGACATGGAGCCGGCAAGCAAAGCACCTAGACTTGAGCCCTGGTCCTTCCAGCCTGTACCAGAAGCAAATCCCTCCACCAAAGTACATGAGAATTTGAATTAATCAAGGACTATTCAGAATGCCCCACTGGAATCCTCAGTTCTTTTTTTATTTGACCATAATGGTCCATCAAAACTCCCCCTCTCTACCCTTCAAAAATTCTTACAACTCAGGGATCCCTGGGTGGCTCAGGGGTTTGACCTCTGCCTTTGGCCTGGGGCGTGATCCTGGAGTCACGGGATCGAGTCCCTCGTCAGGCTCCCTGCATGGAGCCTGCTTCTCCCTCTACCTGTGTCTCTGCCTCTCTCTCTCTCTCTCTCTCTCTGTGTGTGTGTGTGTGTGTGTGTGTCTCATGAATAAATAAATAAAATCTTTTTAAAAAATTCTTACAACTCATATTTACAAACATAAATCAAAGACAGGAGTTGCATTGATGAGGCAGAGAGGGCAAGGGGCAGGCAAGGGAAGTAGAAAAAAATAAGTGGCATCTCCTTTTCCTGTGGTTTTTTTTTTCCCCTCTTTCAATTGAATATGTTTTGAGGGCCCTGATGTCAAATAATAAGGCTGACAAATTTGCTGAAAACCTTCCCTTTTAGCTGATATAGAAGAGCCAATACAATGGACTGGTTGGGTTGCCCATCTACTTACTCTATGCCTGAAGCTCTTTAGGAGCTTTGGGGTCCCTGTAGAAGCCACAGTTCCATTTCAGGATAAGGGCATTTTCATAAGAACTGGATGACTTGTCATGAACTGGATGACAGTAGTGCCTGCCAGAAAGCAGCCTTGCTTCAGTGTAAGGAGTCCAAGGTAATCCCAGCTGTGCCCATTATGCTATCTATTGCTGTGTAACAACTACTCCTATAATGAAAGCTTAAAGGAGTGAACTTTTATTATCTCTGTGGGTCAGGAATTCAAGTGACTTAGCCGGATGGCTCTGGCACAGGGTATCTCAAGAGGTTGCAGTCAGGAAGTTGGCTGGCACCAGAGGATCCACTCCTCAGATGGCTCCCTCCCCTGAGCTCTTTGCTGTCCTTTGGCAGAGGCCTCAGATGCTTGTCATTTGAGTATCTCCATAGGGTTGCTGGAATAGCCTATGATTCTGACACCAATCCCAATATGTGGGTTCTTTCCCCATGCAAGCAATTCTCCAAGACCAGTTGAGTGTCCCACAATTCAGTTCAGTTTTGACACTACCTATATGCAGATTGTGTCCGATCTCACAGGTTAAGGACTCAGTCTCACTAGACTGTCCCACTTCAGACATAGTCAGAAGTGCAGGCAGTCACCTCTGTTTCTGACTGACCAGCTAGCTATAAATCAGAGGTTCCCAAAACCCCATCCTGAGGTTTCAATGAATTTGCTAGAACAGCTCGCAGATCTCAAGAAACTGTTCACTCTCTAGATTCCTGGTTATTTACAAAGGCTATTAAAGGATGCAAACCAACAGCCAGATGAAGAGATTCAAGACAAGGTATGTGGGAAGATATGCGTGATTTCTGAGCATGGCACTCTCTTTGCATCTCTGTGTGGTCAACAACCTGGAGGCTCTCCAATCCCCATACTTATGTATTTACATGTTTTTATGGAGAATTCATTACACAGGTATGATTGATTACATCATTGGCCATTGGTGACTGACCTCATCTCCAGCCCCTGCCTCCTCTCTAAAGGTCAAAGGGGGTGGGACTTAAACTTCCACCTCCCAATTACATGATTGGCTCCCCCCACAACTAATCCCCATCCTTAAGTGACCTAGAGGTTTTCCAAATGAGACCTCTTTCACATAACAAGACACCTTTTTATTACTCTCATCATGTGAGAAATCACAAAGGTTTTAGGCATTCTGCGCCTAAACATAAGAACAAAGACCAAATATGCATTTCTTATTATAAAGCACAATATCACCCTCACATGGCAGCTGGTTTCTCCAAAGCAAGTTATCCAAGAGAGCACAAGAAGGAAGCTGCAGTGCCTTTTATGACTAGTCTCCCAAGTCACATGCCATCACTTCCACAACATTCGATTCATTAAAAATCAGTAAGTACAATGCACACTCAAGGGGAGGAGAATTGGGCACCACTTTTTAAAAGAAGAAATATTGGGGCACCTGGCTGGCTCTGTCAGTGGAGCATGTGGCTCTTGATCTTGGGGTCATAAGTTCAAGTCCCATGTGGGGTGCAAAAATTAATTCAAAATTTTAAAAATATATTTAAGAATAAAAATAAATAAAAGGAGAAATACCAAAACAAGTAATGGATATATTTTATGACACCACCTCTGTCAACTTAAGAGAGCATTCATTTAAAAACACAAACCTCTGGGGTGCCTGGGTGGCTCAGTCAGTTAAGTGTCTGCCTTTGGCTCAGGTCATGGTCCCAGGGTCCTGGGATCAAGCCCCACATTGGGCTCCCTCCTCAGTGGGAAGTCTGTGTCTCCTGCTACTCCTCTCCCCTGCTCGTGTGCTCTTTCTCTCTCTCTCTCACCCTCTCTCTCTCAAATAAATAAAATCTTAAAAACAGAAACAAGCAAAACAACAACAACACAAACCTCTTCCTCCCACTCAGGAGATCTTACCTCTCCCAATTAAGTGACCCAAGCTGTCCCAGGTCCTGAGACATTCTCACATATCAGGAATTAATGATTTTCTTGATTCTAACACCCATTTATGAATGGTGTGAGCCCTTGCTCAGTCTAAAGTGTCAGTCGTTCACTATTGAGTACAATATTTACCAAACACTCTCTATTTCCCAAGTACTGAGCAGCTAGAGGTGAATGCAAAGACAAAAGACAGTGTCCCTGGTTCAAATGGCTCCAAGTTGAACTCAGATGAGAAGTAAGTAACCACTTGTCACAAGGCGATGGTAAAGTATTATGACAAAACGATGGTTCTGGGGCTCTAAGAACACACAAAGGAGATAACTACACTGGACTAGAGAGTGAAGAGAGGAAAAGAAACGCCTGCCAGATAAGATAATCTTAGAGATGAGTTTTAAATGATGAGTCACTATAGCCATGTTAAAAAGAAGGGGCGGGGAGGGAAAACTCACCAAGAGATCCTTGACTTGCATGATAAGGCAATGACAATGAGAAAGAACACAGACTGAATATTTTAGAGTGCATGGTTCCTTAGGCCTGGTATACGATCGGATTGAGTGGGAAGTAAGAAATGAGTTCAACAGGCTGCCAAGCTGAGCTTGGATTTTTCTCTGAAGCCAGCTGGGAGCCATGGAACTACTTTAATCAGTGTGGGCAAAAATGAAACATGCACTTAAAAAGGTCCCTACTCAGGGCACCTAGGTGGCTCAGTCGGTTAAGGTTTGCCTTTCACTCAAGTCATGATCTCAGGGTCCTGGGATAGAGTCCCATGTGGGGCTCCCTGCTCAGGAGGGCATCTTCTTCTCTCTCTGCCCCTCCCCTTGCTCCTACTCTCTCACATGGGTGCATTCTCTCTCTCTCTCTCTCTCTCTCTCTCTCTCTCAAATAAGTAAATAAAATATTTTTAAAAAATAAGTAAAATAAAAAGGTCCCTACTCAGCAATTTAGAAATATATTTGAAGTAAATTCAAAATGGAGAGTAGAAGGCCAGTCTGGAGGCTGATAGTGTAGTCGAAGAAAGAGATGAGCAGGACCAACCCAAGGACACAATGACAGTGGGGCAGAGGGGTGACCTCAAAGATGAAGGATAGAGAACGGACGTATTTGGTGACCTGTTGAATAAGGTGAGCACAGGGAAGGAACCAAGGGAGCCTGAGTTTAGGTCTTAGGATTATGCCCTGGACGAAGGGGATCCACTTTGCTAATAAAACAGGAAATAGAGGACTAGAGAGAAGAATGAAATCAATGCAGCTTAGAGAACATTGGGTTTGAGTACTTATAGGATAAAGCCCTTCCATTAGTTTGGGCTTACTGGGCGGAGAGTAGTTTGAGTTAATAGAAAACTAAATTATAGTTAGTTCTCAGAGCAGCCAAGTAGAGCAAGCAACTCTTGATCTCACAGTGGTGAGTTCCAGTCCCATGTTGGGTGTGGAGCCTACTTGAAAAAAAAAATGAAAAAAAGAAAACTAAGGTATTGACTTTTATATGAAAAATTATAATTGTGTTGTGTTTTGCTTTATTTTTTTATTAATTTGCCTTTTTGGGGATGCCTGGGTGGCTCAGTGGTTGAACATCTGCCTTTGGCTCAGGTTATGATCCTGGGATCGGGTCCCACATTGGGCGCCTTGCAGGGAACCTGCTTCTCCTTCTGTCTGTGTCTCTGCCTCTTTCTGTGTCTCTCATGAAGAAAGAAATTTTTTTAAAAAATTTTTAATTTGCCTTTTTTTAAATAATCTCCACCCCCAAAGAGCACTCCAAATCACAACCTTGAGCTCAAGAGTCACATGTTCTACCGACTGAGCCAGCCTAGTTCTCCTTGCTGTGTCTTGTCTTGATCTTACCTATCTCCTATTTGACCTGCCTTATTGAATCTTTTTTTGTGAACATGTAAGAATTCTATCATTGTGGATTTAAATGGTTATTTCCAAATGCTCAAAGGTACTGAGAAATTTCATTTGCTGCACATTTTTTAATGTCCCTTTCTAATTGGTTACACTGTGATATATTCACACGGTGAAGTACTGTGTAGCCATTTAAAATGGTTTGTATTTAAAAATATTTAATGAATGGTGAAATCATTGAAAGTTCTCCTAAGTGAAAGAGGGCAGGTTACAAAATAGTACATACAATCTGATTCTAATTTTCATAAGAATATGTGTGCATCTATATACATAGGGAAAAAATGGAAGGCAAAACAGCAAAATATCATTCTGCCTATCTGAGTGTTGAGAATTTGAAATGATTTTTTTATTTTCTTGTTGTGCCTTTATGCATTTGCCAAAATCAAAACAATGAATATTTAATGTCCCGGGGTTTAAAAATTCATATTGTTTCCAAATGCTTTGCCTTATAAATTTATTCCACACCCACAGTGGCAAATCTTAAAACTGAAAATAAATTCCACAAATCAGCAGAAGTTATCTCTGGATCGTGCGGCCAACAGCAATAGATTTTCCTTATACATTTTTGCACTTTTCCCCCATAATGGAAAGGTTTATAATTAGAAATAGGTTTCTAGGAGGAAATACATTTCTTTCCTTCCTCTGGCCCATAAAAGTTCACTATCAGGAAAGAACCTGATGTTAGTCATTTGCACCTCAGTGAGAAGCTTCCCCTTAGGTTCTCTAATTAGAAGGATGTCTGCCTTCTACCAGGGCAGGGGTCCAGTGGCTCAGCCCACCTACTGCTCCACCGGCCTTTCACAAGGAGTTACGGCCTCATAGGAGATCCCTTCTTCATGCTTTCTCCTGCTCCCCTCAGGGACTGAGAGCCCTGTGTCCACAATTTCCTCCTTAGGTCATATTTCTGTCCTAGTTTTGCTCTTCGGTGTTCAGTGTAAGATTCCATGGCTAGGAAAGCACATTGACTGCATGGAGCTACTTATAAGAAAAACCAGAGCAACCTCCAGTGGCTGAAGAGGTGAATTCCTCCTAGAACTCTTTTCTTTTTTTCTTTTTTTTAAAGATTTCATTTATTTATTCAGGAGAGACACAGAGAGAGAGAGAGAGGCAGAGACATAGGCAGAGGGAGAAGCAGGCTCCCTGTGGGGGGCCTGATGAGGGACTCCATCCCAGGACTCCAGGATTGGGACCTGAGCCAAAGGCAGATGCCCAACCACTGAGCCACCCAGGCATCCCTCTTTTTTCTGACTCTTGGCCACAAGCCCCTTCTTTTTGCTTTTTTTCTTTTTTCTTCCAGTTCACTCACTCCTTTACAGCAAGGCCTGGATTTTCTGAGGCAACGCGGTTACAAATGTCTTGTGCCCTGATCCCCTGATGGACCCTCATGCTTTTGTCAGCTCGTGCATGCTGATTCTTGGTTCAGGAAATGTGGTCACCAGAGATGACCTCCCTGGGAGCCTCGCAAGGGCCACAGGCCGCATAGAGATGAGAATTCCCCATCCCTCTACAGGTGAGGAGGTGAGGCTCCAAGAGATGAAGTGGTTTGCCACAGGCAGTGAAAATGGCCCCGAGCCAATACACAAGCCCTGCGTTCCTTTATTTACTCCTGCTTTCCTGTGCTCTGCAATTCCCTTACTAGACACAGAACCTTTCATTCCATCTTTGGAAAGAAGTCCTAGATGCCAGCTGAACTTGAAGGAAATGACTCATTGTGAACAGCTGAGTTTCCTAGATAGCTAAGGGCTTTCTTCCCTATCACCCATTTCCACTCCTTCCTCCTCTCTATCCCCCTTCCTCTCCTCTGTTTCCCTCGATTACTTTTAAACTCTTAGGAATAGTCATATATCTGGCTACCTCTAAATGTGAGCTAGAGCCTCCACCCTATCCACAGGGCTACAGCCACGGCCCAAGTTCCCTAGCAGAGCACACGGCATGAGTCATAGCAAGCCGGTTGGTAGGAAGGGGAGAAAAATTGGATCTACATTTTTCTAGAGCACAAGGGAGGCACCAAGCTTTCAGTATTGCCTTCAAATCCAGCACAATATATTGCAAAGTTTCTTGCCTTGGAAATAAAAGAGCTGAATGTGTGACAACACAAGAATATCATGATAAATCTAATTATAGGGGCACCTGTGTAGGTCAGTGATTGAGTGTCTGCCTTTGGCTCAGGGTATGATCCTGGGGTTCTGGGATCAAGTCCCACCTCAGGCTACCTGCAGGGAGCCTGCTTCTCCCTCTGCCTGTGTCTGTGCCTCTCTCTCTGTGCCTCTCATGAATAAATAAATAATTTTTAAAAATAAAATAAAATAAACCTAATTATAGCTAATATATATTTAGTGCTTACCACGTGCCAACACTGTGCTAATTGCTTTGCATATATGCATTCTTTGATCAATATCAAGGCACTCAGTCATGTTGCAGTGGTGTGAAACAGCAACGTTTGAGAGACTATTGAAGAATGGGGACATTTGCCTCAACTTTTTAATTCTTGGATTTGTTTTCCTTTTTCTGAGTCTCCCATTGCTATTAGGTTGCTAAATATTATTGTTCTGGATTTCTGATTCGCTTTCTTCAATCTCCTACAAATTTAGAAGGATAAGCCAATCATGTTGGAATTCTATCCAGTAAAAGGTAAGTATGGTTGATAAGGGCACATAAGTTAAATATAGTAACAATAATGCATGTGTGGTACCCAGATAGAAATATACTTAATATATCTGTTTCATTCATTTTAGGTGCCAGAACCTTTATTTTAACTTTTTATGCTGAAATAATTTCCAACTTACAGAAAAGTTACAAGAACAGTGCAAGGAACTTCCATATACTTTTCACCAACCTTTCACTGACTCTGGCTGGAAGGATCTCAGTGAGTTCACGGGGTACAATTTCTCAGGATCACTAGTAAAGAATGTCGTCATTCTAAGTATTGCTTAGTCTGTCATACATTTAATCTCCTAATTTTTCTTCCTGCCTTAAGTGATTAAGATTTAGCTAAATTAATTTTGCTACCTATTTTGAACCTGAAATCAGAAGTATGGAAAGCCCTAGAGGTATTAAAGCCATTGACCTGATGACCTACAGAAGTTAAACTATTTCAGACTGAAGAAAATTAATCCTGGCTTGTAGCTACACTATTTATTTATTCATTACAAGTATTTATTGCTAGGAACATTTTGTAATGGATATAACACTGTCAGAAGGCCTTTCTATCTACTCTTGTCCTCTAATATGGAAGCACATCTGACTTCATCAAGGATGGAGGGTATTCTGATAAAGCAAAAAATAGAGAGAAATTAAAAGTTTTCTTAAATATTTCTTTCTGCAGCCAAATTATTCATCACTGAAGTTTTTGTTTTGTTTTGTTTTTAGTGATCTTATTTTCTAATGCCTGGAATCTATGTTGCTAAAATGAATTTTAAAAGACTGACGGGGCGGGGGAAGGTGCCTGCGTGGCTCAGTAATTGACCATCTGCCTTTGGCTCAGGGGGAGATCCTGGGGTCCTGGGATGGAGTCTCACATTGGGCTCCCTGTGGGGAGCCTGCTTCTCTCTCTGCCTATGTCTCTGCCCCTCTCTGTGTGTCTCTCATGAATAAATAAATAAAATCTATTTAAAAAAAAGAAGAAGACTGAAAGGTAAGGACTGTGTATTTCAATGGTACAGACTTTCACTGCATAAGCTAATGCTGAATTAAACACCAAGCTGATTTGAGTTAAATGTTGAATATACATTAAATACCAGGAGAGTTCGACCACTGGTTAGAAAAATGTCAAGATGATCTTCCTCATGGTTTCTCTAAACCATACTCCCCTTCATGCAACCCAAAACCCACATACTTCTTAAATTTGTATTTATTTAGTCATTCATTCATTCAACATTTGTATGGTAGGGTATCTTTCCTCTTAAGACAAAAACAAAAACAGTGCTGCCACCATAAATGATGATTTGAGCACATCCTGAAATCTTATCACTCCTACTCAGCTCAAACATATAAATCCGTTTAATGTAAAATTATACCTGAAAAGTATATGGCCATTTCTAAAGTGTTATAATATGAAGTAGACATACCACCTAGGAAGTGTCCTTGTCAAAAACATTTAAGACCAAAAAACAAATAGGGATGCCTGGGTGGCTCAGCAGTTGAGCGTCTGCCTTTGACTCAGGGTGTGGTTTCTGGTTCCAAGATCAAGTCCTGCATCAGGCTCCTTGCGAGAAGCCTGCTTCTCCTTCTGTTTATGTCTCTGCCTCTCTCTGTGTTTTCCATAAATAAATAAATAAAATCTTAAAAAAATAAAAGACTGAAAACATTCAAGACTAATCACAGATTTATTTATTTATTTATTTATTTATTTATTTATTTATTTATTTTAGTAATCTCTACACCCCACATAAAGCTCTAATAATGACTGGAAGTTCAAGAGTCACACGCTCTACAGAATGAGGTAGCCAGATGCCCAAGACTGATCACAGCTTTTGACATAACTCTAAGTTACAAAAAATACAGGGGTAAAAGAAAAATTTAAATAATACTATGAAGAAATAGTCAAACAAGTTCAGTACATGGGATATTTTTTAAGACAATGGCCTGGTATGTCTAATAATAAGCCAGTGTAATGGAGGGGAAATGTGGTAGAGGGATTATATTCTAAGTTCAAAAGTCATAACAACCATACATAATTCATGATAGTTGGCTAAGCCATAGTTGAAAAAAAATGAGCTATACAAATTTCTCCTTAATTGGAAAAAATTGAGCTTACATATTAAAGTATGTTGAAAAATTATTGTCAATTCACTTAGGTTTCACAATGGCACTGTGGGTATATATGAGAATATGCTTATTTTTTTTAAGATTTTATTTATTCATGAGAGACACACTGAGAGAGAGGCAGAGACACAGGCAGAGAGAGAAGCAGGCTCCATGCAGGAAGCCCAATGTGGAACTAGATGCCGGGACTCCAGGATCACACCCTGAGCCGAAGGCAGACGCTCAAACACTGAGCCACCCAGGCACCAGAGATTGTCATTATTTTTAAGAGGTACTGTTAAAGTATTTGGAGTGTGAGCATGCTGGAGTTCACAAATTAATTTATATTTATATTTATAAAACAACAGAAAATTATGTGTGTATGCATAATATATATATAAGCGGGGAATTAGAAATAAATCACATACATATTTACATAAACATATGTTTGCATGTACACAAATAGAGAGAAAAAGCAAATGTGACAAAACGTTAACAACTGTTAAATCTAAATGGTGGATAGTATTCATTCCACTATATTTTTAAATTCTCTTTAAGATTGAAACTTTGTATCATAACATGTTGATGAGAAAAACACATAGCAAAAGGAAAGATAACCTCTACACACCAGCAATGGGAAGAGTGGTAAGAGGGGGCTGAAGCCACGGGTCCCATAGTGGGGCAAACACCAGGCAGAGACCACACGGGCTGAGTGTTCAATGTCTGAGCAGAAACAAGAGTTGTCCCCACACGTCCACCAGCTGCTGCACAGAAATAGTGGACAGTCAGGAGCTGGGAGGAATAATCATCCAACAAAAAGAGCAAGAAATCTGATGCTTGTAGAGGTTGAAACAAACATCCTCAGAACTTTGGAGGTTGAACTGAATGTTCTCAGAAGCTTGGTACATGATTAGGATCCCTCAAATAGCAGTGAAGATCCAGACTAATCACACCCCCAATACTAATGGCCCATCAGTATCCCCAAGCTCATACTGGAAAATGAACACAAGGGAGAACAATGAGAACCAAAACTGTCTTTTTTTTAAGATTTATTTATTTATTTATTCATAAGAGACAGAGAGAGAGAGAGAGAGGCAGAGACATAGGCAGATGGAGAAGCAGGTTCCCTGCAGGGAACTCACTATGGAAATTGATCCTAGGACCTCAGGATCACCACCTGAGCCAAAGGCAGATGCCCAACCACTGAGCTACCAGGAGTCCCAAGAATCAAAACTGTCTACACCCACATAGTTCGGTGTCTTCATTAACACAACTTTGGTATTCCCTTGTATTCATTAGCATAATTTTGCTAACCCAAGTGACTCTTATCTAAGAAAGAAAAAATTGCAAATAACTTTATAGTTCACTGTAGGAACTTATCAAAAGACCCAGCAATTCAAGAAAGCATCAACAGACAGTTTATATGCCAAGACGCTTTGAATGCCTTGTCCCAAAACCTTCACCTTGCTGTTTCCACAAGTCCTAAACTCTTTTATTTAAGATTTCATTTATTTATTTATTTGAGAGAGAGAGAGAGAGAGCATGAGAAAGTGAGCACGGGGTGGGGAGGGGCAGAGGGAGAAGCAGATTCCCCACTGAGCAGGGAGCTGATAGGGAACTCGATCCCAGGACCCTGAGGTCATGATCTGAGCTGAAGGCAGACAGTTAACTGACTGAGCCACCCAGTCGCCCCATGAAAATTCTAAACTCTTATTATCATGATAATTGCCCAATTCTAATCAAGTCCCTGATTGAAAGACCTGCCTTAAACCAGAGTTCAAAATCTCAGTAAATCAGGACTTGTAGAGAAGCTATCTGTGAAGTTGGCATTCTCTCTCCCTCTAATAAGCAGTAAATACAGTTTTGTGTTACCAAGAGGTTACTTGGGTACTATTTGGGAAGCCAGCATTCTATAGGGACAAAGAGAAAATTCCATAGCCAACAAAGGAAAAAGGCAGCATACAATAAAGTAATGGCAAGGACACTGAAAACAACAACAACAAAAAAAAGACTTCTCATCAGCAAAAATACACGCTGGAAGACAATGAAGTAATATCTTTGATGTGCTGAGGAAACATAATTGGAACTGAAATTTCTAAAGTCAGGCAAAATATCATTTACAAGTCAAGGCAAATTAGAAAATTTTTTTTGACACTCAAGCACTTAGAAATTACTACTAATAGATCCGTACAAAAAGAAATACTAAATTAGAAAAAATGAACCTAGAAGGGATGAAAAGGATAAAGAAGCAAGAGTATGCAAAAGAATTGTTAAAATATGCTGGTAAGTCTAAATAAATACTGAATGTGAAAAAAATTACAATATCAATCATTTTGTGTGTTTTCAAAAACCAGCTGGCATTCCCAGTTAAAGACAGCATATTAAAAGCAAGCATTTGATTCTGCTTCTTCCTGAAACCCCACAAAAATTACAGTCAAAGGATTTTTTTTTTTCAAACATAAAACCCACCAGAATGAAAAGAACAGGAAATATTTCAGTAGCAACAAAATGTTGGGTGCTGAGAAGCAGAAGGCATGTCAGTTGGGGAATACTGGTGATCAATCTGATTTCACCACAGAGCGCCCAAAAGGCCAGGCAACTGGCAACACCAGCTCTCCCTAGGGTTAAGTCTGAAGATGGACTAAACCCACACACTTCCCTGGAAGTCTGTTTAAGAGAAACTCCATAGATGTCCTCTCACTGCATAGTCAAGCAACTGCTCCTTCTCTATCCTAGCATGAGACTGGAGGCTTATTCTCTGAAGAGATAAAACACAGGGTCTCTGGACTGGGGGACTATCAGGCATAGTTGAGCATGCTGGTATCCTACTAAAAACAGGAGGGAAAAAGAAAAAAAAAAAAAAAAAAACAGGAGGATGCCCAGAAAACAGGGCTTCCAGAGGCGAAAGGAATTCCTCGTATGAGAATAAGAGCAATCCCAGGGTAACAGCTCAACTCTAGAGTAGAGAGCAACCTGTCTGGAATGGGACAAGTCAGAAAGTTCCAGGAAAGACTTATGGGGGCCGGGAGGGAAACAAGGGCAGGGAATGACATTGAGAAAGTAATTGATATGTTTGCCAAGAGGAGATTCAGGCAACTGGGGTAAAGTATGGGGCTGAATTAGTGAGACATTGCTGAAAATTAAGCATACAAATAACTATTAATTGGAAGGAAAATAGTTACACAAGAGGGGTACCTGGGTGGCTCCGTGGTTGAGCATCTGCCTTTAGCTCAGGGTGTGATCCTGGGGTCCTGGGATCGAGTCCCACATCGGGCTCCCTGCATGGAGCCTGCTTCTCCCTCTGCCTGTGCCTCTGCCTCTATCTGCGTGTCTCTCATGAATAAATAAATAAAATCCTTTAAAAAAAATAAATATAAACATTTAAAAAACAAAGTACAAAGTTTATGCAAGAAAGGAAAAGTAATAGCAAACAAACAACATGGTTCAACTGTGAATCACAGTTCTATGGTTTTAACATCTTAAACATTGACTACTTATAAACAAAATTACGACATAGCTGTTTAAAAAATATATAGAAAGGGGAAGTTTACACACACCTTGTGGGGGATGGAATAAAGAGAAAAGAAAAAAAAAATCTCAGTGTTCATCTCAAGAAATCAATAGGTAATGCCTAAAACTGAAAACTCAAAAAAAACCCAGCAATATAAATATATTACTGAGAAATAAAATGAAAGAAATACCCAGTGTTTTTCAATACATTTGCTTCCAGAAAGCAGGGAGCCGGGAAGAGAGCACGGAGAAGGAGGAAGACAGGGCTCTAGGCAGAAGGGTGCTACTGTTTTGCAAGTATTGCACAAAGTATCGATCTTTATGCATGTTACAGGACTGATGACCATAAAAACTAAGAAATTTTTCTAAAGCTGGATTCAAAATACTGGATAGTAATAACAAAGAATATGGGAGAAAAAGTATTTCCGAAGGAAATTGAAATAAAAATCCTCTTGTCGAGGGTAAAAGGACCAATTAAATGTAGACTTTGTTTAAATAAAGTTGACAGAGCTCAGTAAAGAGAATTCAAAACACTAGACAAACCCAACCCAAGAAAGGAAAAAAGAGAAAAGAGAAGCCTCGATAAATTAAAAAAAAAAAAAACCCACAAAGTAAGATGGCAGAAATTACTTTAAATAGATCAGTCATCATAATAAACTTAAAAAGAGAATCACTATTAAAATACAGATTGTAAAAAATAAATAAATAAAATAAAATAAAATAAAATAAAATAAAATAAAATAAAATAAAATAAAATAAAATAAAATAAAATAAAATACAGGTTGTGGGGACGCCAGGGTGGCTCAGTCAGTTTAGTGGCCAACTCTTGATTTCAGCTCAGGTCATGATCTTAGGTTGGTGAGATGGATCTTGCCTTGGCTTGGAGCTCAGTGGGGAGTCTACTTGAGATTCTAACCCTCTCCATCTGCCCTTCCCCCTACCTGAGTTTTCTCTCTCTCTCTCTCTCTCTCTCTCAAATAAGTAAATAAATCTTTTTAAAAAAATAAACCAGGGGATCCTGGGTGGCTTGGTGGTTTGGCGCCTGTCTTTGGCCCAGGGTGTGATCCTGGAGTCCCAGGATTGAATCCCATATCGGGCTCCCTGCATGGAGTCTGCTTCTCCCTCTGCCTGTGTCTGCCTCTCTCTCTCTGTCTCTCATAAATAAATAAATAAAATCTTTAAAAAAATAAAAATAAAATACAGATTGATCTTTTAAACCTAGTTATAAACAGTTTATAAGAGGTACACTTAAAATAAAAAATATATATACATGTATTATTCCAGACAGAGATTGTGTTTAAAAAGTCTTAGAGAGACAACCTATCAACTAAAAAAAAAAAGTTATAAATGATTTTTTTTAAAGCTGTGAATTTTATGTAACTAATAACACAATTCGGTACTATCCCAAGCAAAAATGGACAGAATTAGGCAAAGGAATTAACATGCCCATAAACCTGGGAGATTTTAATCCATCTCTCAAAAGTTAGTAAATCAAGATAAAAAAATAAGGACTTAGAAAATCCTTTAGAAAACCTTATATAGGAGGAAAATAAAGATAGAAACTTGCATTCCAAAATAGAGATTAAATATCCTGTTCAAGCATGTGCAGGACATTTGCTAAAATTGGCCACATAGAAAGCCACTAAGGAAATCTCAACCAATTTCATAGAACTGACATTTAAAATTAATTCATAAGAATCCAGAAATGGGCCCTCAACTCTATGGTCAACTAATATTTGACAAAGCAGAAAAGACTATCCACTGGAAAAAAGGACAATCTCTTCAATAAATGGTTCTGGGAAAATTGGACAGCCATGTACAGAAGAATGGAACTAGACCCTTCTCTTACACCAGACACAGAGATAAACTCAAAATGGATGAAAGATCTAAATGTGAGACAAGATTCCATCAAAATCCTAGAGGAGAACACAGGCAACACCCTTTTTTAATAATAATAATTTCATTTTTTATTGGTGTTCAATTTGCCAACATACAGAATAGCACCCAGTGCTCATCCTGTCAAGTGCCCCCCTCAGTGCCTGTCACCCAGTCACCCCCACCCCCCGCCCTCCTCCCCTTCCACCACCCCTAGTTCATTTCCCAGAGTTAGCAGTCTTTACGTTCTGTCTCCCTTTCTGATATTTCCCACACATTTCTTCTCCCTTCCCTTATATTCCCTTTCACTATTATTTATATTCCCCAAATGAATGAGACCATATAATGTTGTCCTTCTCTGATTGACTGATTTCACTCAGCATAATACCCTCCATTCCATCCATGTCAAAGAAAATGGTGGGTATTTGTGGTTTCTAATAGCTGAGTAATATTCCATTGTATACATAGACCACATCTTCTTTATCCATTCATCTTTCGATGGACACCGAGGCTCCTTCCACAGTTTGGCTATTGTGGACATTGCTGCTATAAACATCGGGGTGCAAGTGTCCTGGCGTTTCATTGCATCTGAATCTGTGGGGTAATCCCCAGCAGTGCAATTGCTGGGTCGTAGGGCAGGTCTATTTTTAACTCTTTGAGGAACCTCCACACAGTTTTCCAGAGTGGCTGCACCAGTTCACATTCCCACCAACAGTGCAGGAGGGTTCCCTTTTCTCCGCATCCTCTCCAACATTTGTTGTTTCCTGCCTTGTTAATTTGCCCCATTCTCACTGGTGTGAGGTGGTATCTCATTGTGGTTTTGATTTGTATTTCCCTGATGGCAAGTGATGCGGAGCATTTTCTCATGTGCATGTTGGCCATGTCTATGTCTTCCTCTGTGAGATTTCTCTTCATGTCTTTTGTCCATTTCATGATTGGATTGTTTGTTTCTTTGGTGTTGAGTTTAATAAGTTCTTTATAGATCTTGGAAACTAGCCCTTTATCTGATATGTCATTTGCAAATATCTTCTCCCATTCTGTAGGTTGTCTTTGAGTTTTGTTGACTGTATCCTTTGCTGTGCAAAAGCTTCTTATCTTGATGAAGTCCCAATAGTTCATTTTTGCTTTTGTTTCTTTTGCCTTCGTGGATGTATCTTGCAAGAAGTTACTGTGGCCGAGTTCAAAAAGGGTGTTGCCTGTGTTCTTCTCTAGGATTTTGATGGAATCTTGTCTCACATTTAGATCTTTCATCCATTTTGAGTTTATCTTTGTGTATGGTGAAAGACAGTGGTCTAGTTTCATTCTTCTGCATGTGGATGTCCGATTTTCCCAGCACCATTTATTGAAGAGACTGTCTTTCTTCCAATGGATAGTCTTTCCTCCTTTATCGAATATTAGTTGACCATAAAGTTCAGGGTCCACTTCTGGGTTCTCTATTCTGTTCCACTGATCTATGTGTCTGTTTTTGTGCCAGTACCACACTGTCTTGATGACCACAGCTTTGTAGTACAACCTGAAATCTGGCATTGTGATGCCCCCAGATATGGTTTTCTTTTTTAAAATTCCCCTGGCTATTCGGGGTCTTTTCTGATTCCACACAAAACTTAAAATAATTTGTTCTAACTCTCTGAAGAAAGTCCATGGTATTTTGATAGGGATTGCATTAAACGTGTAAATTGCCCTGGGTAACACTGACATTTTCACAATATTAATTCTGCCAATCCATGAGCATGGAATATTTTTCCATCTCTTTATCTACCTCAATTTCTTTCAGAAGTGTTCTATAGTTTTTAGGGTATAGATCCTTTACCTCTTTGGTTAGGTTTATTCCTGGGTATCTTATGCTTTTGGGTGCAATTGTAAATGGGTTGACTCCTTAATTTCTCTTTCTTCAGTCTCATTGTTAGTGTATAGAAATGCCACTGACTTCTGGGCATTGATTTTTGTATCCTGCCACACTGCCAAATTGCTGTATGAGTTCTAGCAATCTTGGGGTGGAGTCTTTTGGGTTTTCTATGTAGAGTATCATGTCATCGGCGAAGAGGGAGAGTTTGACTTCTTCTTTGCCAATTTGAATGCCTTTAATGTCTTTTTGGGCAACACCCTTTTTGAACTTGGCCACAGCAACTTCTTGCAAGATACATCTATGAAGGCAAGGGAAACAAAAGCAAAAATGAACTATTGGGAATTCATCAGGATAAAAAGCTTCTTCACAGCAAAAGAAACAGTCAACAAAACTAAAAGACAACCTACAGAATGGGAGAAGATATTTGCAAATGACCCATCAGTTAAAGGGCTAGTATTCAAGATCTATAAAGTACTTATTAAACTCAACAGCAAAGAAACAAACAATCCAATTATGAAATGGGCAAGAGACATGAACAGAAATTTCACCAAAGAAGACATAGACATGGCCAACAAGCACATGAGAAAATGCTCCGCATCCCTGGCCATCCGGGAAATACAAATCAAAACCACAACGAGATACCACCTCACACAAGTGAGAATGGTGAAAATGAGCAAGACAGGAAACCACAAATGTTGGAGAGGATGTGGAGAAAGGGGATCCCTCTTGCACTGTTGGTGGGAATGTGACCTGGTGCAGCCACTCTGGAAAACTGTGTGGAGGTTCCTCAAAGAGTTAAAAATAGAACTGCCCTATGATCCAGCAATTGTACTGCTGGGGATTTACCCCAAAGATGCAGATGCAGTGAAACAGCAGGACACCTGCACCCCAAAGTTTATAGCAGCAAAGTCCACAGTAGCCAAACTGTGGAAGGAGGCTCGGTGTCCATGGAAAGATGAATGGTTAAAGAAGCTGTGGTCTATGTATACAATGGAATATTCCTCAGCCATTAGAAATGACAAATACTCATCAATTGCTTCAACGTGGATGGAACTGGAGCGCATTATGCTGAGTGAAGTAAGTCAGTCGGAGAAGGACAAACATTATATGGTCTCATTCATTTGGGGAATATAAAAAATGGTGAAAGGGAATCAAGGGGAAAGGAGAGAAAATGAGTGGGAAATATCAGAGAAGGTGATGGAACATGAGAGACTCCTAACTCTGGGAAACAAACAAGGGGTGGTGGAAAGGGAGGTGGGCAGGGGGATGGGGTGACTGGGTGACAGGCACTGAGGGGGGCACTTGATGGGATGAGCACTGGGTGTTATGCTATATATATGTTGGCAAATTGAACTCCAATAAAAAATAATTTAAAAATAAAATGAATTCATATACACTAGAAAAATTGGGAAATGTAGATATTTTAAAGCACAAGGTAAAAATTTTCTGTCATCCCACTCTAGCTAGAGCTGCCCTCTTTAAAAATTCGGCATAGTTCCCTTTCAGTCTTTTTCAAAATGTGTATTTATACCCACTTTTCTTTTTCTTTCCTTTTTTTTAAAGAGGGATTTGCTGCATATTCCTTTTGTATTTTGTTTTATTTGCACGTAGCGTCCTGGCTTATTTCTGCTATAAGGACACTAGCCTCTGTAGAGTTTATTTTCATTCCAAAGGCAGGCTAATGGAAGGAATATCGGCTCGTTGCGATAATGTGTGGCTCTTAGAAGAAAGTGAATATTCTGAGCGGTACAAAGTGTTCATCCTTAGGTAAACCAGAAGGAACGTGGCTACAGAATGCATTGCAGGAGAGATGAAGAGCAAGGCATGAGAGTTCAGCAAAAGCCGGATTGTCCCTCGACCCACCAATTCAGAGGCTCCTCCACCCCCAATTCACAACTAGCAAGAGCCCGCGGAGGGAAGGGCCCACCAGTCCCACCTGCCGACCTGGGGGAGAGGAGGCGCTACCGAGGGCCCGAGGAGGAAGCCCTGGGACAGGCCCTGGGGGATGGGGATTTGGGGGAATAAATCACAATCAGCACGGGGCATCCCGAAGGACCGGGAGGCTTCCGCTCCGCCTCCCCTCACCACAGGCCCATCGCTAAATAGTCACCACGGTCTGTCTTCTGCTCCTGGACCCTTGAGGGGGAAATGCTGTTTGAACCCGCGGCAGAGGTGGGGGAGGACGAGCCCGGGGCTGCTGCTCGCGCCTGTCTGCGGGGGGAGCCGGGCACCGCGGCCCCCCCTCCGGCCCAGCTCCTCCCGCCGCCCGCGCACCCGGGACCCTGCCACCGGCGAGCCACACCCCCAGGGGACAAGGACTCAAGGTCTGGGAATGCCTGCCGTCCTGGAATTTCTGCCCAAAGCCTGCCACACAGTAGGACTTGGTGCATTTTAACTATTGCTGTTCTTTATCTTCAGGTATGCCTTTGGCACAGGCTTTGGTTTAAAACAGTCCTGGTTTAAATCCATGCCCAAATCCCACTTATTAGCTACTTGGCTGCTGCAGAGTGGATTTACCACCACTCTACACCTGTTCCCTCAACTGTAAAATGGAATTAATACCTACCTTATGGGATTAAATTAGCTAATCTATGTAAAGCATTTAGCATAGTGCCCAGCCTGTGGTTAATGGTAGGGGTTAGGCTTACCATTTAACACACGGTTGTTGGTGTTTCTTGGGGTTTTTCTCCCCATTCTACTTCTTCTCCCTCTCTCTCTTATTTAAATATTTTGTGGGGAGAGAGGCATTTCTTTTGATACCACCTGGAAATCTATTCCTATTTTTTAGTAACCTCATTTTTTCAAGTCTTAGTTCATCCCAGTATAGTGAGTGTATCCATTCATGCCTTCTAGTATGGAGAGCAGAGATGTAAAGAAGTACAGAAAGAAGTGAAGTTAGGGATGTCTGGATGGCCAGCTATTGAGCATCTGCCTTCAGCTCAGGGCATGATCCTAGGGTCCTGAGATTGAGTCCCACGGGGAGTCTGCTTCTCCCTCTACCTGTATCTCTGCCTCTCTCTCTATCTCTCATGAATAAATAAATAAATAAATAAATAATCTTTTAAAAAAAGAAATATAGCTCATGATTCCTTTGATAGATATCTGTATCAACACAAATGAGGAAGAGACAATAGAAAGTAGATCGAGAAAGGTCTTATAAAGGAAGTGACTCTTCAGCTTCATCTTGCAATACAAACATCTGGAATCAGAGAGCCCTGTGTTTGGACCTGTGCTCTGCCATTGACTAGCTGTGGATAAATTAACTTATCTGGCCAAGCGTCAGTCTCCTCATGGACTCAGTGAGGATAATAACACCCACCTAAAAGTTGCGTGGAATTAAATGAGTTGATAAATGTGAAAGCCCAAGGAATTGACAGTTAATAAATTATTAATACATGCTGCTTCTACTAGCTTCCAACCCTCTCCTGTCCTACCTTCTGCATTTCCTTCTCTCTATGAACCATTTCCTCTATCCTCCCTCCACCTCTCATCCTTAGTTTAGTTTGGTGTCACCTGGAAACATAATAAACCTCTTAGCCACAAAGAAAAATATAAAGCCACCTGAGTTGTGGTTTGTTCCTGGTAATAATGGTCCTCGTAAAGATAGTGATCCATGGACAACGTCTGTGATTACCCATAAACATCTGCCCGTGTCACCCATAGCATGCTTTAAAGCATATTTTTCCAGATTTTTGAGAAAATGAAATGCAGGGTTGAAATGGAAGTCTTCCCAAAGATTAAGATCAAGCTCACCTGCAACATCTTCTTCTCACCCTACCAACCCTAAGGATCCTATTACTTAAAATGAGGTTAGTCTAATAATACGTGCTCTTTCACGATTTGACTTGTGGCCATTTTTTACTGACTTTTCTTGGAATGACAAATTTCAAATTTCAAATTTCCCCAGCCAGTCCTTTGTTTTCAGTGATGAGGATTTCATTTCTTCAAGTAAACCACCATGCCAAGAAGGCATGGAAAGGAATTGAGTTTGCTTCTCTGGAGAGGAAAAGGCTAGGAGGGAAATTACCCCTTGCTGGCAGCCTGTGATGGAAACTCCTCTTTAGCACAGAACTGACCTGAAGATTATGTCACTTTGGCCAGTAAGTACTTTCTTTAACCAGAGATCAAAGCCTCGCCTACTGCCCCTGCTGGGACCCTAGTCAATCCTGATTTCAGCTACAGATGCTAAGGTCTTCTCATCTGAAACCAGGTCCAGCCTGACCTTGTCAACTTCCTGCCTCCCTGCCGCAGACAGCTCTCCTAGAGTCCACATCTGCCTGGTTTTCAACAGCATCATCTGATGAGGTTCATTCCCCAGGCCACGTTCCCCATCACAGGATGGACTAGAGACTGGGGACAGTAGTGCCACGTTCCCCATCACAGGCCACGTTCCCCATCACAGGATGGACTAGAGACTGGGGACAGTAGCGCCACGTTCCCCATCACAGGCCACGTTCCCCATCACAGGATGGACTAGAGACTGGGGACAGTAGTGCCACCCTTGCCTTGGGAGTGTTGACCATCCCGGAACTGACAAGGCGTGGAAAAGCAGGTAAACCTCAACATCACTAAAAGGCAACACAAGTGAAGAGGTAGGGACACGCGTTACGCATTCCTTCCAGAGTCGGGGGGGAAAGGTGCTCGCGAGGAGCCAAGCTGGTGCAACTGGCTTCTCTGTGGTGTGGGGTCACTGGTTTGTTTTTTGTTTTTTTAAGATTTTACTTACTCATTCATGAGACACACACACACAGAGAGAGAGAGGCAGAGACACAGGCAGAGGGAGAAGCAGGCTCCACGCAGGGAGCCCGACGTGGGACTCGATCCCGGGTCTCCAGGGTCAGGCCCGGGCCGAAGGCGGCGCTAAACCGCTGGGCCGCCCGGGCTGCCCGGGTCACTGGTTCGTAGCACTTAAGGACATGAACTTGGGGTCAAACTGCCAGGGCCTGGAACTGCGCGCCGCCCCTAACGAGCGAGCGGCCCGGGCAAATGACTTCTCCTTCCTCCCCGGGCCTCGGCCTCCTCCTGTCCTGCTACCTGTGTCGCAGACCTGCGGTGACGATGAACCGAGTTAAGCGAAGTGGAACACGTGGTGCTCCGCAAACCCTAACACGGGTGTGGCCCAGGGTCACTGAACGCGGAGTTCCTGGTCGTAAGAAGGGGCAGGCGGGTCCGCGCGGCCCGGGCACCTCCGGGCACCTCCGGGCACCTCCGGGTCCAGCCGCGCGCGGCCCTCCCGGCGCAGGACGCCCGGCCGTGGCGCGGCTCCGAGCTCAGCCGCCCGCCGGGCGTGCACGCGGGGCGGGGCGGGGCGGGGCGGGGCCGAGAACCGCCGCGCGCCGACCCCCGCCCCCCGCCCCGGCCGCCTGGGCCCGCTGCGCGCCGCGCCTCGCTGCCCCCGACACGCACACGCGCGGCCGTGAACCCTGCTTCGACGTGCGTGTCGTGGCTTAAAAATAGCGGCTAATCCGTCAGCCGGTGTCGCGGCGGCGGGCGGGGGCGGCGGCGGCGGCGGCGGCGGCGGGAGGAGAGTCATGGCCGCGGGGCCCGCGGCGCCTGCGATCGGCCTCCGGGACTGAGCCCCCGGCCGCGGCCGCGCCGAGGTACGGGGGCTGCGGGGAGCGCGGGGCGCTGGGGCCCGAGGCGCGCCGCCCCGGGGCGGGGGAGGGGCGGGGGAGGGGGAGGTCCCGGGGAGGGGGCCCCGCGGGGGGGGGCGGGGCGCGGAGCTGAGCTCCCGGGGCTCCCCCGCACCCCCCGCACCCCCCGCACCCTCAGCGCCGGCCGCGGCCACAGCCACGAACCTGTTACAGCCGCCCCGGGCGGGCCGGGGGGGAGGGGAGGGGAGGGGAGGGGAGGGGAGGGCGGCCCGGACGGCGGGGGGGGGGGGCCGGCGTTGGGGAGCCCGACCGCGGCGGGTGGGACTGCAGGGGTGTACCCCGGGGACGGAGGGGGGCTGGCTCCTCCAGCCCCGGGGGACAGAGTCTCACCGAGCTCCTTCCCACACCTGGGTTCCTCCCCGCTCCCTTTCTACCGCTCGGCATCACACCGGCAGCAGAACCTATTTCGAGAAACCACTGTTGGGGAATAAAGTGATGATGGTGTCTTTAGGCCCCGAGGAACACAAGGCAGATGATGATGGTGGTGGTGGCGGCGGCGATGGTGGCCATGGAGGCTGTAGTGCTCTGTGTCTGTGCCCCTCCTGCCCCAGCCTTTGCCAAGATCTCCCCGAACACCCTACGATCCAGGCTCCCCTTAGCAGGCCTGATCCTAACGCCCCTGCTCCCTGAGGCCTGTACAAGCACGGTCTCCCCTGGTCTGGGGAAAGGAGAGCCCGGACCCTGGCTCACAGCAGGGATGGGTGGCAGAGTGTGTGCAGGTCAAAGATGGCCTCTGGCTACTGGACTTTTGGTTGAGGCGCCTGGGGCAGAAGACCAGGAAGGGAGTGGAAGGGGAATCCTTGGGACCAGCCCATCCTGGTCGTGGGAGGGGGAGAGGGAAGGAGAGAGGGACTCTTGCCTGAAGGACCCAGGACAAGTCTCACAGGCTGGCACCTCCCAGCTGTGCAGCTCTGCCCAGGCTCCCACTATCAGAAGGGCCAGCTGTCCCCGGAGAGTCGGAGGCACACCCGCTACCCTCACCGCCAACCCCATGCCCTGCATAGGCTCACGGGACTCCAACAGTAAGACAGACGGCAATTTCAGCCTCTGAGCCCCTGGGCCTGGCAGGACCCCTCATCCTTTCCTTTCCTTGGACCCCAGCCTCCGCCTCTCCCCCACACACCCAGACACATTAGTCCAGCCCTGCTTGACTCAGAAATCCTCACATTGGAGATGAGGTTTGATCAATAATTTCTGTGTGCTGATGAAAGGAGAGTGGTTTGGCTGTTGTGCATATAGATTGGCACCTTCTTCCACTAGTGTGTGCATCCGGCAAGTATTTTTCAAAAACTTACGCTTCATCTTTCTTGCTATTCCCCACTCACCTCAGCCCACAACATGCACTTCCCATAGTGGGCTCAACTCTAAGGCAGTGGTGGGGCAGGAATGGGTTAAAGCAGCCCATGTCTCTGTCGCTGAGGAGACAGGCTTGACATATGTCATGGCCCCAGCTGCTGTCTTCTTGCTAATTCTCCCTGGATGGATCCAGAGCCACCCCCCATTCCCATCCCAGCTCCCTGGGCTCTCTGCCTGTAGCCCCAGACAGATGAGACCCAGATTCAGGCTGGCAAGAGTTCCCGCAATGGGCACTGCCACCCAAATATCAAATGTGTGTGTGTGTGTGTGTGTGTGTGTGTGTGTGTTGGGAGTGGGGGTGGAGTGGTGGAGCAGAAAGCCAGCAGCTGGGCAGCTCCTTCTCCCGTAAACAAGGACATGTGACTCCCACCTCCTTGCCTGGCTGAGCCAAAGAGCAGAGAGGAGCTGCTGCAGCTTGAAGGAAAGAGTAATTGTGGAGTCGCCCCCTGCTAGGGCCAGACTTAACCTTCCCTCCCTTGAGAAGCTTCTCCCCAGGGCCCAGCCCAGTTGGCAAGAAGGGAAGCAGCTGCTCTGGACCCACTCAGGTGTGTCTCCCTTCCATTCCTCCTCCAGCAACAGCTACCTGGAGACTAAGCCATCATCAGCGCAGCCACCCCTGCAGCTGGCACGGTTTCCAGCACCTCTACGATGTGCCCTGGTAACTGGCTCTGGGCCTCCATGACTTTTATGGCCCGCTTCTCCCGGAGCAGTTCAAGGTCTCCTGTTCGCACTAGAGGGGCCCTGGAAGAGATGCCAGCTGTTCAACATCCCTTCCTCAATGTCTTTGAGTTGGAGAGGCTCCTCTACACAGGCAAGACAGCCTGTAACCATGCCGATGAGGTCTGGCCAGGCCTCTACCTCGGAGACCAGTATGTACCTGGCAGCGTGTGCGTCATGGCTGCGTGTGTGTGTGTGTGTGTGTGTATGTGTGTGTGTGTACACATGCAAGATGAAAGGAGAAGGGTGGCAGGCAGGCACTGAGTCGTGTTGTTGAATCCAGGTTGAGGATGGAGGGGCAGGGGTGCTTGGGCAGCGAGTGGAGGCTGCAGAGTTTGAGGGAGTTCGGGCGAGTTTGGGCAAGATTATCAATATACCCAACTCTGGACAGGAAGTCTCTGTTCAGGTAATAATGTCACTCACTTAGCAAAATTAATTATCGAGTGCCAGTGCCATGTGGCAGACATAATAGATGATGTCTCTGACCTTCCATCTCTTGTGCTGTGATGCTGAAAAAAGGCAGCCACTGGGAGCCAGGAAGTGGGTAGTAAGCCGAAGGGTTGACCAGGCAAAGCCATAGTGCGTGCAGAGGTTCTGCAGGATGGGGGCCATGGAGAGAAGAGCATCCAGAGAGGAGTTCTCTCACCTCTCTCTCAAGGGCTTTACAGTCTACAAGGAGTTTTTATTTTAGCTCTTAATCTTTACAACAGCCTTGTGAGGTAGGCCCCACTACCCCCAGGTTACAGATGGCAAAACTGAAGCGTGGAGAAGTTGTGACTGGCCCAAGGTCACACAGGTCATAAGTAGCAGGGCCAGGACTTGGAGGTTGAAGCTCAGGGCTCCTCGTACTTGAGGAGCTTGCACTGGACGGGGCGTTGGCCCCAAGGCAAGGCCAGGCTGCCTGAGAGGCGTCCGCGCCTAGGCCGATGGGCATGGGCCAGAAGAACACCTGAAGGTGACATCATGAAACAGGGTCAGTGTGAGCATGGGATGAACTGGGAGAATTGCCTCCTTCTGCAAAGCACAGGTCCGGTCAGTCCTTCCCACAGACCCAGTAAAATCCCGCTGCCTGGGAGGACTCTCAGTAGTTTATTATGGCTGTCGTCCACCCACCCCATTAGTCTTCTCTTCCTCAACCAGAACGTCCCCAGCACCCTCCACCCTCACTCACGGATGAGACTCCAGGTTGTTGCCCACCTTGGTTTCCCCTCTGGGTTGTCAGTAAGTGGAGGCATGGAGGCAATGACGCTAGCTAGGCGGCAGACGGGGTGGAGACCTGGGCCTCTGGCCCCAGAGCTTAGCTCCCCCACCCTCCCTCTGACCTCTCCTCGATGCAGGGACATAGCCAACAACCGCCGTGAGCTCCGCCGCCTGGGCATCACCCACGTCCTCAATGCCTCACACAGCAGGTGGCGGGGTACGCCCGAGGTCTACCAGGGGCTGGGCATCCGCTACCTGGGGGTCGAGGCCCACGACTCGCCAGCCTTTGACATGAGCATCCACTTCCAGACAGCTGCCGATTTCATCCACCGGGCGCTGAGCCAGCCAGGAGGTAGGAGGGGACAGCTAGGGGAAGAAGGTAGGGGGACAGGGATGACCGACGTCGGGTTAGGGAAAAACCCGGGTGTTCAAGTATGGAGAGATTTGAATGACATGACACATGACAGGATGCTCAGGATATGAGAGTAAGGAAAGAAAAATACCTGCAACTATTTGTAAAAGGCAGTGCAGCATGAGAAGGAAAGGAAGTAATCCAAAGCGCTAACGGAACGGCAATGCTAAGGCACCTGGGAACTGTCATCGGACCCCCTCTCTGTGCTAGACTCAGTTTTACCTGAGTGACGAGTGTCGACCTGGACAGTGTCAACCCTTTGCAGGCTTCCGGACGCTGAGCCACTGCATGTTGTCCATCCTCTCCTGTCTAGGCCACCCGGGGGTCTGCATACTGCCCACCCCTAGGGGCACCCCAGCCTGATCCAGGCACACCTGCTCACCTGTCTTCCTCCTCACCTGGCCCCGTAGCCCTCTCCCTAGCTGTCTCCAACCCACAAAGCGTCCCACTGCTGCCTCACGTGTCTGTCCCCCCAGGGAAGATCCTGGTGCACTGCGCCGTGGGAGTGAGCCGATCCGCCACACTGGTCCTGGCCTACCTCATGCTCTACCACCACCTCACCCTCGTGGAGGCCATCAAGAAAGTCAAGGACCACCGAGGCATCATCCCCAACCGGGGCTTCCTGAGGCAGCTCCTGGCCCTGGACCGCAGGCTGCGGCAGGGTCTGGAGGCCTGAGGGCGGAGGAAGGCGCTCAGGCCAGGTGCACCTGTCCCTGGCTCCCGGCTGCAGAGAGGAGGCCCAGGGATCCCATCCTCTCCTGTGGGCAGGGGAGCAAGAGGGCTGCGGCTCCCACCGCTGTTGCTGTTGGTCGGGAGGGGATGGGGAGTGAGGTTGGGCGGTGTGCTGGGCACCCAGGGAGGAGCTGACCGGGAAAGGAAGCTGCCAAGCTGTAGGTAGATTCAGACACCCTGGGTTCCAGCCAGGCTGCTCCCGTGACCCAGAGCCCCCTCCCCCGCCCATTGTGCCCAAGTGTTCCCCTCGCTCACTTATCAAAACAAAAACGCCATCTCTGTCCTGTGCCTGTGCGGGGAGTCAGGGATGCTGCAAGCACGAACGTGATGGTGGAGATATGTGTGTCGATGGTGGCGGAGAGACAGACGGTAAAGAGAGAGTGTGAAAAGCTGTGAAACCAGAGGGAGACACTCACCCAGACTTGTTACTCCAAGCGCAGGAAGAGGAGGTGTGGGAGGATTGGCGCTGTGCCCGCGGGCGCTGGTCGCGGCCAGAAGCTGCAGAGGTGCAGGCCTGGGAGTCTAGATGCTCGCTGGCTTCCTGGCTGCAGGTGTCTTGGGGGGAAATAAAGATGCTGGACAAGACAAGATCCTGGTGAAGTCGTTGACAGCTTGTAGGGCCTTCCCCACCTGCCTCCTGGAAACCCCCGGCTTTCTGGGGGCTTTTCAGCAACAGTTCCTGACTCCCTCCTAGTGGTTCTAAACCCCCAGTAGTTGTCAGGGGGCCGGCGCTGCTTTCTCTCAAGTTCACTTTCACTCCTGGCCACAAGCGCAGTCTTGGTGTGTTATTTCCCGCTGTGTCCACGCGGGGGAAGCAGAGGACCAGAGACACCAGGCATGCAGCCGCTTCGTGGAGCTGCTGGGAAGGCACAGCCTCCATCTGCCAAGCTTAAAATAGATCTCTGTTCCCAAGCTCAGGTGTGGAAGAAAGACAGCTTTATTTTCAAGAAATTTGCCAACTTCTATGTCAAGTCCCCATCGTGATGGGCTAGCCGAATATTAATCTTAAATCAACCCCAGCCCTAAATCCTATATTCAGGGGTCTGGACTTTGCCTGGTACCCAGAAGTTGGAGGAGAAAGAAAGAGAGGTGATGTAATTGCTTCCTCTTGTAATCTTTCCAGGTTTGCCTCATGAGAATGTAATGCAGTCTCCTTAGTCAACTTAGTGAAAATTTAGACTCACTAACCAGAGAGAACCATCTTGGTTTTTCTGTTATCCCAGCTGGGAAGTGCCAGCCACCACATCCCTCCTTTAAAAAAAAAAAAAGAAAGAAAGAAAGAAAAGAAAAAGAAAAAGACATGTTCCTAGAATGGAAAATCTGCATGACTAGGAGTAGGGGACAGAAGAGAATGTGGAAACTACAGGGAAAAGAAGTCATTTAATATACCTAAAGAGTGTATCTTACCCCAAAGTATAGAAACTCAGAATCTCAAAGCTGGAAGGTGCCTTCCTAGATGATCCATTTCCACCCTCCAACAAGGCATAAATAAATCAGCTTTTTAAAATACCTTTGATGCTGTTCATCAAGCACCTCCTTGGACACCGTTGATGGTAAGGAACCAGTACATAACTTCCATACTATTTTACCAGCTCTGAATATGAGAAAGCTCTAATACCACGCATGCATCATGCAGTCTGGTTACAGTAGTAGCGACATGAGGCCAAAAGATGCGCCAGCCTGGGCTCCCTGGCTATTAGGGCCTTCGGGTAAGTCACTTGGCAAACCCTTCTCCACCTGTCAGGTGCGATAGTCCTGTCTGCTTCCCCAGTGTTGCACTGGGCATTTAATCAGATATGCAAGTATGAGGCTCAGAGCACAGGCAGTATTTAGTAAGTGTTCTTTCTCTTGCTCCATGCCTCCCCTGGTTTGAAGCCAGCTTCTCCTGGCTCTCTGTGTCCTCTTACTTTCCGCCTAGCAGCTCTGCTTGTCTCCAAGAGTCTGAGTTTGTCATGTTTCAAGTTTCCCCCTCAGCCTTGCCAATAGAGGCGTCTCTTTCTGTTTGTGGCAACCAGCACTAGTCTCGGTGCTTCAAGCTAGACCGGCAAAATCTAGTACCCAGGACCTTAAGTTTCTATTACCATTGAGGGTCAAATTTATCTAAGGGGTAGAATGAGGCCGTCATTAGAAATGTGGATTCTAATTAAAATGCATCAATTCCCTATCAGAACCATGGGCAGGAGGATTTAAGAATAAGATCAAATAACCCAGAAGTAACTCAGGCTTTAGACAGACAGACCCTAAGCATGATCTGACCAGTACAGAGTACCCCGTGGACCTGGCACCACCTTTGTTCCAGTCCAGTACATATATCTGTCACTATTGATGTAACCTGCAGCATCTTCTAACTTCTAGTTGAGAAGTAAAGCGACTAAAGTATATTTGGCCAAAGATTATCTTCACAGAGCAGGTGAGTGTGAGCCCCACGTTGGGTGGAGATATTGCTTAAATAAATTAAAATACAGCTGTATGAATGCAGGCTGAATGTGCCTCAAGTAAATCCCCTAAAACTGTTTCAAGCTGAGTCACTTGAGAATTTATTTCTAACTTCTAGTCAGGAAGTATAGCGACTAAAGTATATTTGGTCAAAGATTATCCTCTCAGAGCAGGTTACATATTTGTACTATTTAACAAAGCCATGTGATGGCTGTGCTGAGGCAGTCTTTTGCCTCTATAGATACTAAGATATCAACCCATTTAATCCTCATGAAAACCCTGTGAAAGTTGTCATTGGCATCTCTTGACAGGGAAGCTGAGGCGAAAGAACTTTCCCCAGGACACAGAGGTGGCCAGTGGAAGGATTCAGACCCGGTGCTCTGGCTTCAGAGCCTGAGTAGAATCACCCTGCTGCTATGCCTTTCGTCCCTAACTCCACCATTTCACATTATAAGTGTGCCTGTGTGTGTGTGTGTGTGTGTGTGTTCCAGGGAGAGATGAGGGGGTGCCTCACAACCTGGTCATTACACAGATAGAATCAGTGCTGTCCTCCCAAGGGGCTGGGGGTGACAGCTGTCACAGGCTGGTCTTCCTCCCATCTGCCAAAACCAATGTTCAAAGTCCAGTCTCTCTCTTCCTCTTCTTGGGGGCAGTTGACCGCTTGAACCTAAGCAAAGGACAGGAATAAATGAGCTCTTGTCAGATGCAGCCTGTGCTTTCAGCCGGCTGGGCCCGGCCCCTCGGGGGCTGTGGCCCACGTCAGTCTTGTCATTCTGTCCTGCTCCTGCCCCTGCCGCCTCCAGCCCTGGCCTGGGTGATGTTGACTCAAACCTTTGTGGCAAGACGGGGAGCTTTTGCTGCCTCTGGGGAGAGGGAGGAATGTTTGTCCGGTCCTCACCCTGTAACTAATCCCAGCTGAGAAGCTCCACAGGGAGAGGCGCTAAGGGAGAACGGCCGCTTCTGAGCCACAAGGCAGCAGATGGAAGGAACCAGAGAGGCAGCTGGGCTTTAACATTGGCTGGAGAGGGCCAGGCCTGGCTGTACAGAACGGCCCTGTGGAATAATGGCTTGCAGAGAGGACAGCTTACGGGGACAGTGAGACTGGTTATAAAGAAAGCTAGGGGTACCTGGGTGGCTCCATGGTTGAGCATCTGCCTTTGGCTCAAGGTATGATCCTGGGGTCCTGGGATCGAGTCCCACATCAGGCTCCATGCATGGAGCCTGCTTCTCCCTCTGCCTGTGTCTCTGCCTCTCTCTGTGTGTCTCTCATGAATAAATAAATAAAATCAGAAAGAAAGAAAGAAAGAAAGAAAGAAAGAAAGAAAGAAAGAAAGAAAGAAAGAAAGAAAGAAAGAAAGAAAAAAAAGAAAAAAGAAAAGAAGAGAAAGAAAGAAAATATTATCCCAAACTCCTAGTTACCAGAGGGGAGGGAGGTGGCGGGATGAGTGAAATAGGTGAAGGAGACTAAGAATGCACTTGTCCTGATGTATAGAATCGTTGGATCACTCTATTGTACACCTGCAACTAATATAACACTGTATGTGGAATTGACATTTAAAAAAATAATAAAGAAAACAAGAAAGAAACAGAAAAGAAAGTTCCTGTTATCTTAGCTTTCTCTCCCCTGAGCTTTTTTCTTTTTGAAGAAGGAGCCAATGATCCAAAAGTTTAGGGAAGAGTCCTGTTCATACCCTAATCCCTGGCGCCTGGGAAAATGTTATGTCATGTAGCAAAAGGGATTTTGCAGAGGTGATGAAACTACAACTTTGTAGGGTGCCTGGCTGGCTCTATTGGCAGAGCATGCAACTCTTGATCTTGGGCTCAGGAGTTTGAGCCCCACGTCGGGTGGAGGCATTGCTTAGATAAATTTTAAAAAAAACAAAACAAAACCCATTTTAAAGTTTGTACTTGCATGGGGAAATAACACTGGATTCTCTGGTGGGCCCAATTACATGAACCCTGAAAAGCAGAGAAACTTTTCCCACTATGATGAGAGATTTGATGTGAGGGCTGAGCCCCCATGGTTGGCTTAGAAGACAGGGAAGGGGGCCATGAACGAGGAAAGCAATGCCGGTGGCTTCTAGAAGCAGGGAAGAAGCAAGAAAATGAATTATCCCCTTTTCCTCCAGCCCTGCTGACAGGGCTTGATTTTGGCCCCGTGAGGCCCGTGTCAGACTTCTGATCTACAACCTGTAAGATAAATAAATTCACAGTGTTTAAGCCATTCAGTTTGTGTTGATTTGTTACAACTGCAATGGGAAACGAGTACAAGCCCCTGGACGCTCCGTAAAGACCTTTCCCTGTGTACATCTAGCCACTGGTTTAGAATGCTGAGACTAATCTCCAACAGGGTTGTTTTTGTTTTTTGGGTTTTTGTTTTTTTTGTTTTTTGTTTTTCACTGGGAGCTGGTGACACGCTGCAGAGGGAGAAAGACTCACTCGGGAAGGGCTGTCGTCGAGGGCCAGCAAAGCAGAGGGTGTTCCGTGTTGTACGCAGCGTGTCAATGCCTGGGAAATGTTCCACAAAATTTTAATTTCTAGTTTCTCTTACAAAGTTGAAAGGGACAGTGAGGCTACGTCTCCACATGACAGTGGAGATGAGGTACCGCCTGCTGTCCAGCCCATCATTACCCGTCACCGTGTAGGTTCTTACACGGGGCCTGCTTCACTCCGTAAGATCATCTGCCAACAGCCCCTGTGGTAAAACCAACCCCACGGTGGCCTAACATCTCACCCAGAAATATAAGATGTTCCTTATCCTAAGAAGCCCAGAGGGGTCCACGTGCCTCATTTTTTCCCCAACCCCCACCTCAACCCCAGCCGTTCTTGGAATGTTCTGTTCGTGGGCAGTGGTCACTGGCCTTGGACATGGCCTGCGATTGTTCCCTTGATTTGGCGGATGCTTAAGCCCCTCTGCCCGATTCTCGTTTAGCATCAAGAGGAGGTGGCGAGCACAGCCAGTCTCTCAGGAAGGAATTTTGGAAGCCCGTGGAAGCAAGTGGAGAGTGACCTCAGCAAGCAGGGAGAGGCTTTCCCTGAAGCAGTTGGTATTTTGGAGAATAGTGAGATTAATTTGGGGAGGGTCCAATCAGAGGGGAGAGGGCTCTCCCTGCTGGTCTCGGGAACTGGATCAGGGCTGGGCAAGTCCACACCCACCACTTATAACCTTGACAGAACCTGGGCTCCCAGTCGAGGCCATGGCAGCCCAGAAGAGGACAAGGCCAGAGGGGTAGTAGAAATATTAACCTGGGAGGAAGACAGAGTCCGCTTCAACAATCTCCACATCCCCACCTGTGGGACCAAACACAAGGCTACGCTGTCCTGGCAACTTAGAACACTCCTTCCTAGCTCTGAGGCACGTTGGCCCCTGGCCCTGGGATGGGAGGACCCGCGTTTGCATTAGGAGAAAGGAGAGAGATGTCATAAAGTCAGGAAAGGAGTCAAAGAAGTGAGGAGAGGCCAGATGCCCAGAGCAAAGGCTCTTTTAGTGTCCTCTGCCAACAAATGCAGGTACAGCTAACTCCCAGCTGCCAAGCAAGACAAGGCTGTGATCCAGCCCAGCTCAGGACACACAGGTGAATGATCACAACCTCAAAAATACCAGAACTGGAAGGAATCCAGAAGCACTTCTCACTCGGTGATTTTCTGACTGTGCCTCACACAGTCCTCGGATTTCAAATAGCTTTTCACAGGGCCACCCATGTGGCACAAGTAAGTACAGGGAGAGACACCCCTTGGTGATTCAAACAGAGCGGATCTGTTTTTATTTCTTTTATGCATGCAGCTTTTGTTTTAAAATATTGTTTCATAGAAAGATTCTGCTCGGGGCACCTGGGTGGCTCAGTCTGTTAGGTGTGGCCTGAGTCTGACCTTTGGCTTAAATAACGATCCAAGGGTCTTGGGATGGAGCCTCATGTGCTCAGGCTCCCTGCTTGGTGGGGAGTCTGCTTCTCCCTCTCCCCTGTTTGTGCTCCCTCCCTCTCCAATAAATAAATAAAATCTGTAAGCATAATAAAATAAAAAGATTCTGCTCAAAAAAACAAAAAGTTTTGGAATCTACCAATCTTGTCTGATTCTTCGCCTCTTAAATGAGAAGGAGAGGAAACTAACAGGAAGTTTCAGGGAAGGGACCAACACCAGGACTGGGGGGGGGCGGGGGCGGGGAACGCTCATCATCCACTAGATTCCATTCCATTCTACACTTCTTCCTGTTACTAATAGAACCACCCTGAGCTTCAACAGGACTCATGACCATCCACCTGGAGACTCCATTTCCCAGCCTCCTTTGCAGGTAGGTAGAACCATGAGACTAAGTTCTCACCAATGGAACAAGAGTAATGTTCTATTTTTTACACAGAAGATACTGTCCCCCCCCCCCAACTCTTTCATACGCTCCCTTGGGGTTGAAACATAAGATATGTAACTAGAAAGCCAGCTTCTGATATCAGGATGAAAAGGAACACATCTCAGGATGAAGCCAAGTAGCAAGAGAGAAGAACCCGGGTCTCCAGATGACTTTGGGAAGCAGTGCTTCCTCCATGCCTTCCACCTCCTTTTCTTGGAATATTTACAAGACAGAAATAAACTAGATTTTTTTTGAGCCTCTGCATTTTTATGTCTCTTTGGTACAATAGCTGTATTATTTAACTATTGCTAAACAGCACATTACCCCAAAACTCAGTGGCTTAAAACAACAAAAATTTATTGTCTCATAGTTTCTGTGGGTCAGGAATTCGATGTGAATTAACTGTGTGGTTTTTTGTCTCAGGATTTCTCGTGTGGTTGCAGCCAGGGTGTTGGCAGGCGCTGCAGTCATCTGAGGTTTGACCAAAGCAAAAGTATCTCCTTCCAGCTCATTCACATGGCTGTTAACAGAGACCTCCAGAGACCTCCCTGCTAACAGAGACCTTCCTCACCACATGGCTTTTCCGTAGCTGTGTGCCTCTGAAGGAAACTGCTGTGCATTTTTATGACCCAGTGTCCAAGGTCAAGAATTATCACCTCTGCTTCATTCTACTTGTTAGAAGGTCCACAAGCCCAGTGCAATCTCCAGGGAATAGGAACCAGGCTCCACCTCTTCAGGAGAGGAGTCTCAATTTGTAGACATGTTTTCAAAACCACCCCAGTAATCCAGCCCACATCCTAATTAATACACTAGATATACTGGCCCTTTGGTCTAGTGCTGCTTCTGAGCCATGATACTTCATGATGCAGTTTGACGATAATACGAATGAACGAACATTCACTGGGGGCTTTTATTTTATTTTATTTTTTTTGCTTGCCTGTCACATGCCAAGCATCTATCACATAGTATTCCTCATATGATCCTCTGTGGTAGATTCTACAACTTGCCCTAATTCTCCAGGTAAGGACATGGACATTTAGCAGTCAATACCAGGCCAGGTTCCAGAGCCTTCACTCTTAACCATTGTACCAGTGTTGAGGAAAGGGCATGTTTGGTGGAGAGAGACGTGAATTTGGTTGGAAATCTGTTATTAACATTTAAGAGTTCTGTGATTTTTCCTAAGACTTAACCTTCTTGGGCTTCCATTTTGTCCCATAGGCAAGTAGGAAACAATCGTATGTGGAGGTGAAGAATACAGGAAAATACAAGAAGCAATGGGCACAGAACTTGGCATCTAGTGGGTGGTCAGTCAGAGGTGTCACTCTTCTCCCAACTACTTTATTATCTCATCTCCACTCACGCAGGAGATGGTTCAGTTGTGGCCTAGAGCACTGGCTTCATTCCAGAAATCCAGAGACACAGCAGGATTATGTATAATTCCTGGGAAAAACAGGACCCTAAACTCACTAGCTTCTGTTTCCTTCCAGCCTCCTTTGATACTTAAGAACATCAGAGGGGATGGCTCATGTGGTTAAGTGTCTGACTCTTGATTTTGGCTTAGGTCGTGATCTCAGGGTCTTGAGATCGAGCCCCATGACAGGCTCCACGCTGAGAATTTCTGCTTGAGATTTTCTCTCTTCCTCTCCTTCTGCCCCTCCCCAAATCTAATAAAAAGAGAGAGAGAGAGAATCAAGGAATGTTTACAAGATACTTAAGAATGAAACCCTGGCATCATCCCAGAATGGACCCAGCCTATGGAGAGAGAAAAGAAGATTTGCCTCTTCAGTCATACCAATGGATTTTTCTCCTATTGGATTTCCCATCTGAGTCAGAAGCTGAGGGATGAGGTGAGGAAATTGCTGCTTCACTTTCCTGGGGAACCAAGGAAATTATGAATACATTTCATCAAGAGTCGTATCAATCTCTGAAGAGCATCCTGGTACTGAGACATCTAGCGTATCTAGACAGAGGAAGGCCAGCTCTTTTAAGAACAGAATGAGTGAAGGACCTCATTTGCCCAAACAATGAACATCTCTCAACTCCTTCAAAGAATCACATGATCCTCCATGCAAACTTCTCTTAAGAAATAAAACATTTTGGAAAAATGTTGTGACAATTTAATTTTGATGTATGGTATATTTAGTTGGGCTTAATTATCAGGTTTTTTTAAAGGATTTTATTTGTATTTATTTATTTGAGAGAGAGCTGGGGGAGGGGTAGAGGAAGAGGCAGAGAATGCCAAGCAGACTTCTCACTGAGCTTGGAGCCCAATGTGGGGTTTGATCTCCCCCCTTCTCATGATCCTTAACCTGAGCCAAAATCACGAGTCAGACACCCAACTGACTGAGCCACCCAGGTGCCCTTTCACAATCACTTTCTAATTATCACCATGGTTAGCATTCTCTTCCATATCTTAGGGCTGGACTTGGAGGATCATAGGAGACTCTTGGGCAGTCCAGTGGCTCAGCAGGTTAGCGCCGCCTTCAGCCCAGGGCATGATCCTGGAGACCCAGGATTGACTCCCACGTCGGGCTCCCTACAGGGAGCCCACTCCTCCCTCTGCCTGTGTCTTAGCCTCTCTCTCTCTCTCTCTCTCTCCCTCTCTCTCTCTCTCTCTCTCTGTGTGTGTGTGTGTCTCATGAATAAATAAAATCTAAAAAAAAAAAAAAAAAAAGAAGAAGAAGAAGACAGACTTACCGATGGTAAAATGGGATCATCAATTCTCCTGGTCCCATGCTCCTCCACAGATTTACCTGTCTCTCCAGAAAGTGGTTCTCTAGTGCTTGCAAGGGCCTTAAAATGAGGAGGGCCCTGGGGTGTCTAAGAGAATGTTAGGGTAGGGTTGTACTAATGAAGAGAACCCCTGACTCCTTAGAAGTTTTCCTGGAGTCTTGGTATTACCTTTCCCTCTTTCTATGGAAGATTTAGAAACACAATTCTACTTCAGATTTCTCAAGTAACTTTGAATATATAATCCATCATCTTTATGGTTCTGTCTTCCTGACTCACAAGAGGCTGGGGCTCTGAATTATCATCTGGATGAGGGAGCGGGGGTAAGTTACCTAAATTGTATTGACGCAATGTGGGAAATCAGCTTGTCTTTGGTAAGATCTTTGGTCTAGGAAATGCTGAGAGACCCTACCAATCTTTTCAAGGATACACAAGACCAAAGCCCTTGGGCCTGCGTCTCCTCCAATCTAAGCCATCATCTGAGGCCCACCACTGTGCCTCTGAATGGCCAGGAAGGATGAGGCTGAGGGACTGAGAAGGGAGGATTGGGCTTGCCAAATTACAGTCCTTTAAAGTGCCTGAGGAGAGCTTACAGATGTTTAAAATATCAGGCTTAGGAAATAAATTGTTATAGAACATTCTGTCTGATGACCGAATTCATGGTCCTTGTAGGTGTGACTGGAGATGTTCACTCTCCTGATTGACCAGCTCTATTCCCATGAGAACTCCTGCTGTTCCTACCCTCAAGGTATCTTCCCACCTTGGGGCTCTCTTTAGTTTAAGGAAGATGGAAGAGAGGAAGGATTTCTCACTTCTGTCAATTTTTCCTTCAAAGTTGGAAATTTTGTGCCCTTAGAGGCACCTAGCGCCCAGCAGGAACTTAATGCAATCAGGCTCACCTACCAACACCTTTCCCTTGAGTCAATGTATAGAAAGCATTATTGCATAATAATTATACCCATGTTTAAATCCTCAACACTGGGATCCCTGGGTGGCGCAGTGGTTTGGCGCCTGCCTTTGGCCCAGGGCGCGATCCTGGAGACCTGGGATCGAATCCCACATCGGGCTCCCGGTGCATGGAGCCTGCTTCTCCCTCTGCCTATGTCTCTGCCTCTGTGTGTGTGTGTGACTATCATAAATAAATAAAAATTAAAAAAAATAAATCCTCAACACTGTTTCTAGAACGCGGTTTAAGAAATGTATGGTAATTTATACACATGCACACACATACATCTATTCTTAAAAAATTAGTTATTGAACCAGACACTTAGAACCACAAAAGCGGCTCGTGTCCTTAAAAAATTTCTTCTAAGGAAGGCTCATGAAAGGTTCAAACTTAGGAAATCATGGAATTATCCTTATAATCTCACGATATACTACAAAGTACACGAAGTGTTGAAAGAGATGCAGAGATGGGGATGATGACAATGGTGAGCCACAGAAGAAGTGTATTGTGAGCTGAATCTTGCCAAGTTGTGTCAGTTACAGAAAGGAAAGGCACTTAAACATAAGTCATACTGTGTACAAAATCACAGTCAAGAAAGAATATCTATCCTGTGTTCAAGGGATGTCAACAACAAAAGCTTTGGAGCTAACCAGGAATATGTGAGGAAGAAGAGTGTATCTGGCACTAGGAAAACAGGCAAAGGCCACACTGAAACAGTCTGCTATAATTTGACTTTATCCAGTAAATAACAGGGACCAATAAAGCGAGATAAGTAAGCGATCAGATTTATGTTTCAGTAATGTAAAATGCTGGCCCAGCAGAGAGGCTGGATTTTGAGTAAGATCAGAGCATTCTTTCTCTTAGCATAATTGCAAGGGAATTTGGCAGCGGAGGGGTGGGGGAAGGTGGAGACAAGGCATTCTGGGGCCCACCCTTTAACTACTGAATCAGAATCTCTGAGCTGGAGGCCTGGGAGTCTGCATATGTAACATCTCTAATAGAAGTGATTCACGTGGGCTCTAAGTCTGAGGCCTACACTAGGGTCAGGCCGGTTGGTTAGGAAGCTTTTGCGATTGCCCAATAAGAGGTGTAATGAGCCGGATCTGTCCATGATTCAGATCCTCAAGGCCAGCTCATAGAGAAAAGCAATTGTTTTAAGACAATTATGTAATTAAGTGCTAAACTAGTCGTTGCCTACCGCGACGTGATCTGAGCCAAGTTATTTAATACCTTACGCACCATGCTTTTAAATAACAAAGCGCTCATATGCATAATCGTGTTTGAGTGTCACAAATTCCCAAGAGTGAGGGAAAGTGTTTACCACTTTCAATTAACAGATTAAGCTTAACTGGAAGATGAGATTGAGTCATTTTTATCTGTTTGCTTCCTTGTTTACTGTCTGTCTCCTCAGGCACTGAAAATCGCAGGACAGTAGAACCCCGCTGACTCCCACGACCTTGATGGGTCTCTGGTGCCACAGCGCTCGGTACAAAAATAGGCGCACGGCCAATACACTCTGAGTAAATGAGAGACAAAAAAGACAAGACGAGACGGACGAGCGATGCAACATCAGATAAAAGGAAAGTGTTTTGGACGGGGGGTTAGATTCAGCCTTTCTCCCCACTGCCACTTATTTCAACACCTCTGTGGTGCTGGTGGCCGAAGCCACTGCCCTTGGGGTATTATTGCCAATGTCGACTTCTGGGTTTGTTTCTGCTGCTCAGGAGGGCGGCGCCCTGCGAAGTCTACCTTAAACTTAACCTTCGGGCCTTGGTTCCTTGTTTGTTCCACGGGGCTCTGACCAGAACATGAAAGGAGCTCCTTCCAGATCTCTCGCCGTCTTCACCCTCCTGCTCCAGCTCCCCCTTTCCGCAGCGAGCAAAGGGACGTGCGAGGCGCCTCCCGGGACCGAGTCCTGGCGCACGGAGCAGGGACCTAACCTAACTCCTCCCGCACCGGCCTCTCCGAGAGCTGCGGGAAGGCTCAGCAGTGCCCGCCCCGGAGGCGGGAAACAGCGTGGCTCTCACCGTGCGGTGCCCCAGGCCCTCGGCGGCGCTCAGGTTCGCGAGGGCCGGGAGGCCGAGCGGGAGGCGCGGGGCGCAGGGATGCTCTCCCCGGGGCGGGGCGGGGCGGGGCGGGGCGGGGCGGGGGCCGCGCCGAATCCCCGGGGCCCGCAGGGAGGCTCCCATTGGCCGGAGGGCGGGTGACGGGCGCGGGGCGGGGCGTCCCGGGGGCGGGGGGGCGGGGAGGGCGCGGGAGGGGGCGTGCGCGGCCCGTGTCAGCTTCGGAGTCCCGGCGGCTCACCTTGGCGCCGAGGGTCGCGAGCCCGGCTTCCCGCCGACGCTCCTCCCTGCCCTGCCCTGCGGGCCGGCCCCTGCCCTGCAGCGCCCCGCGCGCCCCAGCCGGGGGCCCCGCTGCCGTTCCTCCGTGCTGCGCCGAGCCGGGGCACTTTGATCTGTTTGCTCCCGTGCCCCCCTTTGTTGCTCTAAGACCACCCCAGCCCGGACCCCACCCCGGCGGGCGCCGGACTTCTCCGCGGACTGCAGCGGACCCGACCGCCGGGGCGCCCCGCCGCCCGCCTTCGTCCCGGGGGAAGCCAGCGAGAGCTCATTGATGCACCCATTCCAGTGGTGTAACGGTGAGTCCCGGGCGCGAGGGCGGGCGCCCGGGCTGCGGAGCCGAGGGGGCGCCGGGACGCTTCTCGCGCGTCCCGTCTCCCGAGAAACTTAGCTCGGGAGGAAGAGCGGGAGCCGCGTGTGGTCCGCAGCCCGGCGCGCCCGGCCGGCTCAGCTGCGGGCCCCGGTGGGCCTGGGGACGGGCGGGGGCGGGCGCGGGCGCGGGGGCGGGCGAGCCGCGGGGTTCGCGGCCTTTGTGTGGCCGCCCCGCTCCCCTGCCCCCTTCCCTTGCCTTTGTGCGCTCAAACTCTGGTCTTTGTTGTGGTTGTCGGAGGAGAATTACATCGGCGCTCGGGCTGGGATCTCCTAGAGGGAGCTCAAGTTCCCGGCCTGGAACTTTGCAGCCTGTTTTAAATATGTGTACGGCGCGGCGTGCGGGCCGGGCGCGGGGGCGGCCTCCTCGGCTCTTTGTTGGCCTCTCCCCGGCTGCCGGGGGCCTGGTGCGTGCGGGGGCGCCCGGGCAGGGAGCGCGGCTCTACGGGCCGGGTAGAGCCCGGCGGACGTCTCGGCGCCCGCGCACCCCCGGGTGCAGGGCTCCCCGGTCCCAAGGCTGGACCCACCGTCCCAGCCCCGGGCTCCGGCGGGGGCCGCACCTCCGGACGCGGCGACCCCTCCGCCCCGCCCCCTGCGGCCTCCTGGCCTGGAGTGATGCTAAATGCATCTCACCTGAGGCTTCTTTGGCGTTTCAGGTGATACAGGTTGGGCGTGGGTCTGACTCCACCCAAGCCACTTGAAAGGAGGGCCTTTCGGAGCCGGTCAGTGGAAAGGCACTGGTTGGTCTGGGGTACTGAAACCTTCCGGGGCTTCGGCGTCCTGACCCCGTTGTTCCGAGCCTTGGAGTTTCTGGAGAAGTGGGGCGGAGGGTGTGCAGCTGGCCTTATCCTTATCTGAGTATGGTAGGCTGGCTAGTTACGAAAAGAAAGAAAGAAAGAAAGAAGAAAAAAAAAAAAGTCTTCTTGAGAGCAGACCCCTGCCAGATCTTGGATTAATTATTTCAAGCGGCTTTTGTTTTAAGGCAGGGTTGGGAGAGCATGTGTATGAGCGTCCCCCATCCCCCTCTTCCCCTTGCTGGTAGGATCTAATTTCCTGAAAATGAACCAAGCTGTGCGTGATAGGCGGGCATGGAGGGACAGGGGGGCGGAGGATGGGGGGTGAGGAAGGACCGTGCATCCCAGCATCTGGGAAAGATTCCCGTTGGCTGGGAAGGGGAAGCCTTTCCCAGACCCACTGGTCTTTCTCGGCCAGCCTTTCACTTGACGTCATTCCAGCCCCCAGCCTTCGCACCACCAAGATGAGACATTCAGATGTCAAGACTTTCATAGGTCAGCTGAGACAATGGAACAGAGGCTTCAGAAGAACCCAGGTGGCGGGCCCTTTTTTCTGGCACTCCTATTTCATATGGGGTTTGTAGACCAGCAGAGGACTTGCTTTTTCTTGTCACTTCTTAAAGTGATAGATCCTGTTCTTTGACTCCATTGAGGAAGCAGTCCCTTCCCCCATCCCTTTGTGTGTATGTGTGTGTGTGTGTGTGTGTGTGTGTGCATGAGGGGAAATATCTGGAGTCTCTCTTTCCAGAGGTTGGTATTCTTCCTGCCCTTACAAGTTTTGGAGGAAAAATGGCTTCTACTACAGCTTTTGGCCAATATGTATCTTTACCATTTATTGTTAATTATAAGAAAATGTATCCTCTCCTCTTGTCTGTGAAGCTCTTCTCACCTACATCCCTTTATCACATAATGTCCCAAGCTCACTGACTCAATCCTGGAACCCCAGGGCAAGTCTCTGCCAGAAGAGGTAAGATGATCAAGGTAAATGGATCAGAGGACCACTGAGGCCAGCATGCCCACAGAGTGCAAATACATCTCTACAGTGGCCACCGCCCTGCAGTTTCCTAGGACCGGAAACCAATGAGGTTTTCTGGGACCCTAAAGATAACCAGGATCCAGCTCATAAATGTGCATGGGGAGCCCAGGCAGATTGGCGTTAGACCCTCTTACGGCATCAAATGTTGCTGAGGTAGGGAGCCTCGAAGCAAGGGCTTCCTGTTGCACATAGCAAGGTTAGGAGCTAATTATTTAATCTTCAACAAAGTCTTTCAGGACAAGAACTACTTCTGGTTTTTTGTTTTCTCACAATGTCTACGTCAGTAGCATAAATCAGGCCCTCAATAATACTTGTGGGTTGACTGGTCATTCATTAGCTGAGGGCAGTTTCTGGGCAATTTTCCCAAATATCACTCTCCTTACTTTGAAGTGGGAGTTTTTGCCAAGGGTACCAGGTTGTCTTGAAACTCAGGAGTTATTTATCTGTTAACTAGTTAATTGAAAAGAAGCCAAACACAAGACGGGGCACTGGAGAATATACACAAGTCCAAGTCTGCTGTCCTCAGACTTACGAGCATTTGAGCTTGTTAGGACTATCTGATTTCAGGATTCTAGTCCCATCTCTACTGCCATTCCTCCCTTTGTACGGTGAAAGGCTTTGTGTTGTCTTTGTCCCTACAGAGTAAAATCATCCAGTCGTTTTTTTGCTTTTTTTTATATTCAGTGTCATGGTACTTGTCATATAGCCCATATTTGAGTTAAAATAAGTTGATGCTTGGAAGAGTTGGGCAATGTAAGACAGTTACTGAGTGTGCAAGAGTCAGAACATGTGGTACAGGCTGTGAGCACTGTAAAATTCAGGGAAGAGAGGGTCACTGGGGTGTCATGAGGACCAGGATTGGTGAACTTCTAGAAGGGAAGAGGGAGTTTCAGGCAGGGAAAAGTTGCATGAACAAAGGTATGGAGGCAGGTGAAGGACAGGTTGGACAAGAAATAGTGAGACTGGTCCATGTTGGGTGATGCTGGAAGACAGTGAAGATGCAGGGTGTGTGTGTTTAGGAGGACCTGAAGCTCCTCATGAGCTTGGGGAAATATGTGATGGACTAAATTAGAGGGACCAGATATCTGAGGTGTTTAGGATAGAGACTTGGAATAGAGTTAGGCCCAACACCTGAAAGAGGTTTGAAGGGATGCTCAGGATATGGTCACCAGATTGATCTAGGGGGTGACAAGGCATGACATGTAGGATGTCAAAATTGACTTCCAGTCCTTTAAACCAGTCTTCTGCTGCTGAGTTGTGATAGCACTGGAAATTATAAGCTAGAGTTCTGGAGTATATTTATGGGTTCTGGCTTCTAACCAAGATGTCAGGCCAGTGTTTAAAACCCATGTTGAAGACTTGAGCACAGAGGTCTTTGGATAGGAGCCTTCTTAGCTGCTTGATGTTAGCTTATTTAATGATCCTTTTCTCCCCCTGTTGAAGGATAAGTTAAATTGGTAGCATGAGAAAGTGCTTGGGGTATAGCAGGTTTATGGCAGATCCTAGTTTTCTTGTCTCCACGCTTGCTGATATCCAAGAATTTTATTATGCTTGTCTTTGGATCACTATAATATTTTGTCCTGGTTGCAGGAGAGAATATTCTACCCGGCTTATTGTTTAAGTTCCATATATATATATTTTTTTCTTACTTTAAACATTACAGGAAATTTACTAATTCTCAAAACTGAGTACTCCCAAAATAGAGGGGCTCCAGGATAGGTTAATCCAGCCATAACTAACATAATGTTTTCTCCTCTTTCCCTGTCCCCTCTGCCACCCTCAGCCATTGGCTTTATGTTGAACTGCTTTGTGGTCTGGCTGTAACGTGGCTGTCACCATTCCAGTTGTCTCAGAAAGTTGGGAATCTTCCCTCATCCAGCAGAACTTCTTTGTTTGGCCAGAGCCCTGTTACCTACCTACCTCCACACCCAAGCCCTACCAAGGGGAAGGTGACTAGGATGATTAGTAGGCTAATCGGGATTTACCGGAGTCACGGGAAAAGGGGAAGCGTCTAGGGGCAAGCGTCTAGGGGCGGGTCAGTGCTTCCCACGCCCGGGCATGCCTAGGAATCTGCCAAGGACCTTGTTAAAAAATGTAGATTCGGATTCATTTTGTTCAGGGTGGGCCTGAGATTTTGCATTTGTAACAACCTTCCCGGGGATGCCAGTGCCACTTTGGAGCCACACATTGAGGCTTTGAGTAGACAAGGGAAAAGTGGCCAAAGCAAACTGCACCCCCCACCACCACTTTCTGGAACACTGGCCCAGGCTTGGGGGGAACAGTTTCTATTCTGGTCCTAGTGCAGCTTGTCTCCTGGACCAGGTGGCTTTGTGACAAATGACCTTTGCACAACCACACCTTGCAATTTACAAAGCTGCTTTCTTTTTCCAACTTTGGTCCTCTGTTTTCCCCTTGTTTTTAAATAACAAAGGGAGGCTTAGATAGGTAACTCCTTAAAGGTTACATCTCTAGGGAGAGGCAGGGTTGCCACCCAAATACCCATTTTCTCACCTAAGGCCTTCATTTTGCTGCTGCTCTCTATGAGCTTCTGGCTGATGGGATCAAGTCTTCCCTTGGCCGAATCGTTGATCCCCCTGGGTGGGGGATGCAGTGTTAAGTACTAGGTGTAGTATCCCATTTCATGGGTGACTTATTTACCCAAGATCACACGGCTGGTCAGTGTTAGAGCTAGGATATAGAGTTAAGCCCCTGCATCAAAGAGGTGTGGGAGCCCAGAGCCTGCCATTTCTCTCTGCATCCTGGCTGACCACTGAGTACATCAGCCACAGTGTAAACTTCCAACTATAACGTTTTTCCTCTCCCTTTCTTTGCAGGGTGTTTCTGTGGCCTGGGACTGGTTAGTACCAACAAGTCCTGCTCAATGCCACCCATCAGTTTCCAGGACCTTCCCCTCAACATCTACATGGTCATCTTCGGCACGGGCATCTTTGTCTTCATGCTCAGCCTCATCTTCTGCTGCTATTTTATCAGGTGGGTGGCACAGTGGGTGACCCGGGGCAGGCAGTCAGGGAGAAGGAAGCCAGGTGTGGGGTGAGCCAAGTGAGACTCCCTCGGCAGAGTCACTGGCTTCCCACTGGGGCCCCTGCTTTGAGGACATAGCTTAGCCTGCCCTTCACTGGGCCCCTGAGGCCTGCTGTTTCTATTTTCATCCGCCTAGCAAATTGTCCCAGAGCATATAAGGTCACCATTGGTTGAGCTGCATCACACCTCTGGCCAGTTATTCAAAAGGTGGTCTAGGATTACTGTCTGACCAAGTCCTATCGTGAGTCGTCCGTTCAGTGTCTCCACTCCCCCGCTCACAACCTCTGGGTAGCAGGGATAGGTGGGCATCAGTTACACCAGTGGCATGTTCCCCTGCCCTCCTGGGAAATCCTGTTGTCAGCCCTCCAGATGCTAATATTAGCAAGCTGATGTCTGGAGAGCCGGTTGTTTATTCCGCCTTGTAAGCTCTTTTGATAGTGGCGGTGGGGGTGGGGGACACCAAAAAAACCCTAAAACATCACTTGTTACTGCGTAGAGAGATCCAGGGAAGGACCTGAGCATGGCAGGGCTAGCCAGGCTCCAGGATGAGCTGTTTCTTCACCTCCTGTTGAAAGACGTGGGAACTGGTGGCTGGTTTTCTACCAAAAATTTGGGGCATGACTGGTATTTTGAGTGGAAATTAGTGTTTCTGACCAGGGCCTGCTCTTGGTATTAATAGTTCCTCATTGTAGGGGACCAGTCCTGCAGACTGGAGAGCATTGAGCACCCCTGAGTAGGGCACCCTAGGGATTCTTAGGGCCATTTCGATAACTACTCCCTCCCTCCCGTCCCCTCCCCTCCGCCACACACTTGACCAAATGCTGGCATAGCTGTCAGCTGGAGTCTCATCATTAATCATTTAAATTAGGATGAAGGAACTGAAGGTGTTCTGGCTCCCTGCTGAGATATCTTGGTGGGTCTGAGTGCTTCACCTGGAAGGAGGCTAGGGGGAGGAGACACTCCTCCAGATTCCTGAGGCTAGAAGAACTTCCTCCAAAAAAGGGGAAGTGCCTTGGGTGCCCCTGTCAGCTACTTTGGGCCTCTTCTTTCTCAGAATTTTAGAAAGTGCCTGGGACTAGAGTTTTCACTTAAAAGTTTATGCAGAGAAGATTGTTGTTTATTTTTCCCTCTTGTACAGCTGAGCCTAAAATTTGCATAGATAGGAGTCTGGGGCAATTTTTCTAGTAGCTCTCCATCCCCCAGTTCCCTTTCCCCAACCCTATATTTTCTTCCTCAAATTTTCTTTCTTCTTGACCACCCCCACCCCCATATCCCCCCCACCAAGCAATTCAGGCAGTTCCCCAGAGACTGAAGATGGAGACATACCAAATACCAAAGGTTTCTGTCTGCTTCTGGGGGAGGAGTCTGCAGAAGCAGCTTCATGTCTGGTCTGTGCACCCAAGCTGCAAAGGGGTTGAGTAAAGAAAAATCTGGAAAAAAGCACTCTGCAGGATGTGGGTGACTGGGGTTCATTCCCTAATTCTGCCACTAATAGGTGTGACCCTGGGTTTTAGCTGCTGTTTACCAAGTGCCTTCTGTGTGCCACATTGTGGTTGGTGTTTTATGAACCACCCCCACTTCCCCGCCCCGGCCTCCAGCGCATGTATTGTCCACGTAGTAAGTGAGGAAATTCATGCTCAAGCAGTTAAGGGTTTGCCCAAGGTCTTAGGTCGAGGAAGAGCCAGAGGTGTGCTAGTCTGGTGGTCATTAGCTAGAGCCCTTCAGATTCCATACATTTGCCTTCTCTGATTCTCACTCCTTGAACGGGGGGTGGAGGAACAGCTAGGACACTCGCTCACCACCCCCCTGCAGCCCAAGATCAGGGTTCCACAGAAAGACAGGCTGGGGAGCTAGGTAGGGTGGATTTATTTTTGTCTGGCTGGAGGCAAAGAGCAGAGCAGTAACCACATGATCCCCAAAGCTTTCCTGACTGCGGGGCCACTTGGTGCCACCTGTCCCTTATGCAGTAATCGGCCCCTTCCGTCACCCCACCTTCTGTTCTGCAGCCTGCCCAAAACCAGTTAACCCTGGAGCTTCATGGTTCCAGAGGCTCGCTGGTGTGCGGCAGCCTGTGGGTGTCTATATATAGAAAGATACACAAGCGCAGAAGCCACTTCCTCTCCCTGCTTCTCAGTTTCCTCCAGGGCCAAAATAGGCCCATGACCCCCTGCTCTCCACCTGGCGAGCTCATTGGCCAACACCAGCCTCCCCTCTCCGGCTCGCCCTCACTCATTCTTCCCCGTTCCCCAAGAGCTGACCTCTGGCCCTACACAGGATGGAGGGGCCGGAGAGGTACAAACAGGCAGGAAAGGAACAATTATTTTCAGGACCTGGTTGCATTGTTTGCGCCAAAAGGGAAAAGAAGCAAGGGAGAGCCCACTGGCAGTGGCTAGAAATGGTCTCATTGAAATCAGAGTATTTTTAGTAGCTTTGCTCACCCGACAGCTGAGATGGCCACCTGTCCAAAGTTGCTGGCACCACATCCTCTGCCGGGATGGCCCAGGGTATTGGTTTGCCTTTTGCTTTATTTCCCTTGCAAACTCTTTGGGCCCCATTTTATCACAATGTATACCTTCCTGTTCCAGAAATCTACACTGTAGGGTGGAAGGGGTGGTTATAAGCCTTTCACTGTGCTGCTCGTACAGGGAGGGCTACAGCCCGGCTTCTGGAGGGTGTTCAGCTCCGACCATTAGGTAGGTGGAGCCAGGCAGACAAAGGGGATGAGGGTGGGCAAGGGGGCATCCTGCACATCCTATGATACAACAAGCAGAAAGGCACAGCACAGACCACTAGCTTAGAGCCACATTGCAGGTGAGGCTGTCGAGACCCCAAAAAATGTGTGACCTCCCCTCCTTCTCTGGGTTAAAAAAGCAGGCCCCTTACCACTTCCTCCTTTGCTCTCATACACGGCTGCCAACAACAGCAGCAGTTCTCCCTCAGAAGGCGGCTGTGAGCACTTTGATCATGAGAACACTTTCTTCCTTCCCCAGCTTAATTCTGTGTCAGCCAGGTAACAGTTCATGTAAGCTTTGGATGCATTCTTGCCTGCCCCTCTGGTTTGGAGGCGGGGACAGAAAGGCATGCATGTGAAAGGCTTTTGTGCACTATGGAGTTCCCTGTAAAGCTGAGGTCTGGACAGTGGGAGTGCCTGTTAGGCCTTGGTTCAACCCTCCAATGACCGGAAACTCTCCAGTGGATGTGCTGCCCTCGGCCTTCGCGCCACGGTGAGGGAGTCCACCTGGACTGGAATGCCCTTTTTTTTTTTCTTAAGATTTTATTTTTAAGTAATCTCTGCACCCATCTTGGGGCTCAAACTCACAACCCTGAGATCAAGAGTCACATTTTCCACTGACTGAGCCAACCAGGCACCTGGGGACTGGAGGGTTTTTTTTTTTTTTTTAAGATTTTGTTTATTTTTAGAGAAAAAGAAAGAGTGGAGGGGGAGGAAGGAGGAAAGAATCCCAAGCAGACTCTGCACTGAGCAGAGAGCCCAACAAGGGGGTTCGATGTCACCACCCTAAGATGACCTGATCCGAAACCAAGAGTCAGGCACTCCACTGACAGAGCCACCCAGGTGCCCCTAGACTGGAAATCTTAAGAAGTTCTGGTTACACAGCCTTGCCAGGCCCCAGACTTCTATTAAGAACAATGGAGGTGGCTGGCAGCCAGATCCGGATCCGCTCCCTGATTGTGCTCTGGGCACGGCTCTGCTCTGGCCTGAGTTCTGCACCTTCCCCAGCTCTGGTAGCAAGTCAGCTTGTCCACAGTGTCCATGGTGCGAGCATCTTCTCTCCTTTTGGTTGAGGCTTATGATTTGAGACTCTCTTCTTCTAACTCAGATCAGCAATCATCTTCTGCAAAAGGACAGACATTTGGGGCTTTGCAAGTCACACAATTGCTATCTTGATTACCCACTCTATTGTACAAAAGCAGCCGTACACAATTTGGAAACTATGAGCCTCGCTGTGCTCTAATAAAATTTTGTGGACACTGAAATAGGAGTTTCATATATTTTTCACATGACGTGAAATATTCTTTTGATGTCTACTTTTTCACCACTTCAGCATACAAATCAGTTTTAGCACACAATCCCTATAAAACCAGTGATCAGCTGGCTTTGGCCATAGTGTGCCACACCTGTTGTAACTTGGTGGGCTTCTGATGTTTCCTTCCAATAACCCAGGTCTTTGGTAGGAGTGACTGGTGGAGAGGGAGCCCCATCTGGCTCCCAAGTATAGGAGGACACAGAACTACCTGCTTAATTTGGAAGATTTCTCTCACTGCAAATAAAACAGCAATGATGATGATAATGCATAATCATGGCCTTGCCATTAGTTGTGGCCCTGCTGATGAATGTTTCCCAAGTGGTCTGGTATCATTCTTAGGACTGTATGCACCTAATAGGGGAAACAGGCTGCCACCGTATGCGTTAAAGAGCTCAGGCTCTAAAATCTTTGATTTTGGTAGACTTTGATTCAAATCTGCCTCTGCTGCCAACTAGCTGTGAGGTTTGGGCAAGTTACTTAACTTCTTTGGACTTCGTTTCCTTCCTCAGTAAAAAGGAAAGTTTCTCTCAAAGTCTGTGCATATGCTATTTTTTTTAAAGGAGATTTATTTATTCATGAGAGACACAGAGAGGCAGAGACCTAGGCAGAGGGAGAAGTAGGCTCCCTGTGGGGAGCGCTGTGTGGGACTCAATCCCAGGACCCCAGGATCATGCCCTGCCCTGAGCTGGAGGCAGACACCCAACCCCTGAGCCACCCAGGCGCCCCTGTGCATATGTTAGTGCAGGGATGGACACATAGCAAGTCCTCCATAACTACTGTGTCATTGCCATTAACAGCGCCCTGTGTTTTGGCTATGGAGAGTTAGGTTGTGTGCAGGCCACCAGCTTGAAACCGAAAGGAAGTAAACCAAAGGAGGGATCATCTGTGTTCGCCCAGTGTTGTGAAGGGGAAAGTGCGCTTTTGTTCTGCAGGAGGAAGAGCCCCCAGGGGCAACAGGCTTATTTATCCTGCCCCCCCCCCCCCCCCCGGCTTAATGGCAATATCCATTTTTTTTTTTTTTTTAATATCCATTTTTTTAAGTATATCTATCTTCGGGACACCTGGGTGGCTCAGTGGATGAGCGCCTGCCTTCAGCCCAGGGTGTGATCCTGGAGTCCTGGGATTGAGTCCCACGTCGAGCTCCCTGCATGGAGCCTGCTTCTTTCTTTGCCTGGGTCTCTGCCTCTCTCTCTCTCTCTCTCTCTCTCTCTCATAAATCCTTAAAAAAAAAAAAAGAAAGAATATCTACCTTCTTCTGTATGGTCAGTAAGCAGATTGTTGATCCATAGAGTCAGGGAGCTCCAAGGCACTGATGTCCTGGGAAATAGCAGGGAGGATGAATGAACAATTCTGATTCCGGAATTCCTCAGTCTGTGGGACCTGATGGTGAGTTCTGAGGCTGTTGGGCCTGAGAAAGAGTCTGAGTCCTTAATCTGCTCTGGGTGACCTGCGTAGGTCCAGGTCATCCTCCGTGGCATCTATGGGATAAGAGAGCCCTGTGGTCAGCAGCCTCCCCAGCCCCAGAAGAATGGCCCACGCAGCCCGCCTGCCTCTCTTACTCTGAATGGCTCCGTTTGTACCAAGGCGTAGTAACTTCTTCTCTCCCCTTTCTCTCATTCTCCCCCAGCAAACTCCGGAACCAGGCACAGAGTGAACGATACGGCTATAAGGAGGTAAGGTGCTGTCCCTTTCCCTAAGACGTCCTCTCCTGCCACTTGCCCTGCTAGAGGGAGGGCAGGCTGCAAGCAAGCTGAAGCAGTCCTGGCCTGGCACCCGCTTGGCCTCACCTCTGGCTTCCTGTGAGGCTAAGGCTCTGTACTATTCTCACCTCTTGCTTGTCGAGGGCTGTGTCCGAAGCCCTTTCCCTTCATCAGAGGGAGAGGAAGACACTCCTGTGCAGGGCTGGGGACTCCCTTCCTTGGTGGCTAGCACCCGGCCCCTGTGGTTGGCCCCTTCTGACACCATGCCTCTCTTTCTTCCCAGGTGGTACTTAAAGGAGATGCCAAGAAACTGCAATTATATGGGGTAAGCGTACTAGGACAGCATGCAGGAGGGCCCCACTGGCAAGGCAAAACAGCCTGTCCTCCAGCTCTCAGCCTGGGCCTTTTGGGAATGTTAGGCACCGTCTTCCTATCTCCTTAGGTCAGATAAATGTGACTTGTTCCAGTAGCTAATCAGTATGGAATTCATGATGTCTGCAACAGGCGCAGGCTGGAAACAGATCACAAAAGGGTTGGTGTAAGTGGTGACCTGGCCCTAGGAGGGCTGCCATGCATAATGTTTAAGGGGAGGAAGGACACACCACCCATGCCATAGACATGCCACAGAGTCCAGCTGCCCTTCCTTTTACCCACAGGCACGCACTCTGTCCTAGCAGACTGCGTCTGACAGGTGTATCCATCCCTGTGGTTTTCCCTGTCTCCCCTTCAGTCCTTTCCCCAGCTGATATAGCAAGTCCTTGGGTCTCCTCACACAGATGCTTCAGAAGACCATTTCCTCTTCCTTTCCTACTTGCGCCCATGAGATCAATCATTTTCTTTCTGAAGGCTTCTGCCCATAACCACAGACACTTGAACACAGGGTGTTTGTGGTTGTCTGGGAGCTGGGAGGATCTGCAGGTATTGCTAGACACAAGATGGCCTAGGAATGCCTCCTTTAACCATTTTTTAAATTTAATTATTTTTTAAAAGATTTTATTTGTGTGTCTGTCATCAATAAATAGAGGCACAGACATAGGCAGAGAGAGAGAAGCAGGCTCCTACCCACGGAGCCCAGTGTGGGACTCGATCCCAGGACCCCAGGATCACACCCTGAGCCAAAGGCAGATGGTCAACAATTGAGCCACCCAGGCATCCCCCTACCCTTTTTAAAAAATTTTTTATTTTTTATTTTTTTTAAGATTTGATTTATTTACTCATGAGAGAGCAAGAGAGAGAGACAGAGAGAAGCAGGCTCCATGCAGGGAGCCTGATAATGGGACTCGATCCTGGGTCTCCAGGATCAGGCCCTGGGCTGAAGGCGGCACTAAACCCCTGAGCCACCTGGCCTGCCTACCCTTTTCTTTTAAATAAATATTTTATCATTTGAGAGGGAGAGAGAGAGCATGAGTGGAGGGGAGAGGCAGAAGGACAAGCTGACTTTCCACTGAGTGGGGATCCCGCCTGACTCTGGGCTCAGAGCTCAATCCCAGGACCCTGAGATCATGACCCGGAGCTAAAGGGAGATGCTTAACCTACCCAGCCACCCACGTGCCCCTCATCCCTCCTTGTGATGCCTGCTCTTATATCTCAGCAAATTCCAGTGTTCCCTGAGCCCTCCTTGAGAGGAAGAGTTCAGCTCTGAGGGGGTTAATGTATAATGACATAAAGCCAGATTTTATTAAAGACTATTAACCAAACACCATACCCCATCCCTATCTCTAGTTATTGATACATGCCTCCTTGCCAAATACACTAGGCAAGAAAGGATTAAAAAATATTCTAGGGGCACCTCGGTGGCCCAGTGGTTGAGTGTCTGCCTTTGGCTCAGGTTGTGTTCCCGGGGTCCTGGGATTGAGTCCTGCATCGCGCTCCCCGCAGGGAGCCTGCTTCTCTGACTAGATGTCTGCCTCTCTCTGTGTCTCTCATGAATAAATAAAATGTTTTTTAAAAAGCAGTTCTTCTAGGATAGTACTGGTCAATGGAAATTTCTGTTATGATAGAAATGTTATATATCTGCACGTATGGGAGCTGCTATATCCACGTTGCAGCTACTGAGGCCTTGAAATCTAACAAGTGCAAATGAGGAACTCAACTTTTAATTTCACCTTCTTTGATCAGTGGAAACATCATGTGTGGTTAATGGTTACCCTCTGACTCAAATTTCAGTGGCTGATGCGGAAACCAGGCTTAGCCTAGCTTAGTTTTCTTGGGAGGGGATGAGCTGATGGTGATGATGATGGTTCTTCCCCAGTCTCCTCTCATGCTGCCCCTTTCTTCCCACAGCAGACCTGTGCAGTCTGTCTGGAAGACTTCAAGGGGAAGGATGAGCTAGGTGTGCTCCCATGCCAACATGCCTTTCACCGGAAGTAAGTGTCCAATGTGGGGAGTTTCCAGGGATGCCTTTTGAAAGAAATAAGCAGGGAGCATCTCCTAGAACCTGTAATCCTTACCCCCTCCCATCTACCCCTTGCCAGTGATGCGCCACATCCTGTCTGGACACAGGCAAGCCAGAGGGATTAGACAGGGGCAAGGACAGATGTTCTTGTTCTGAGAAGCAGCTGGGCCCTATGAGAGGCCAATGGAACAGGCTGGGTGTCTTCTTAAGGCAAAAACAGGTCATCTTCTGCCCACAGGTGTCTGGTGAAGTGGCTGGAAGTACGCTGTGTCTGCCCTATGTGTAACAAACCCATTGCTGGGCCCTCAGAGGCCACACAGAGCATCGGGATCCTATTGGATGAGCTGGTGTGAGTGCTGCCTCTGCACCAAGGCCTGGAGAAGACCTCTTGCTTCATGGGTGCCTGGTCCTTCTGCACAGCTACAGAGAACTAAACTGTTGGGTAGTGGTTGACGTGCTTACCTGAAGGGGCAGTAATGCAGGGCTGGTCTCCCACCATCAGGGTAAGGCCAGAGTTGTCCCACCTTTCTGCCTCCTGAAGCCTTCTTTCCTGCTACTCAGAACTAATGGTGTCACCCATCAAAAAAACACTGTATCCTGGTACTGGCCTGTCTACCTGCCTGTCCCTGCTGGGGAAGCCAATCTGCTCTTCTCTGACTGAGAACCTGGAGTTACCCCTGGAGGATTCCCCTTAGGAGGACAGGCTGCCCTGACCTAGAAGAAGGGACAAGATGGGCCATGTCCCACCTGTAACCTCCCTCCCCTCTTCACTCCTTGTATAGGAAGGTGGGAAGGGGAGGTAGGAAGGTTGGTCTGTCAAGGAACCATCAAGGAACCAAGTGCCTCCAGTGGAAGGGAGGGAAGGCTCTATAGGAAGTCAGGAAGAGCAGGGACATGGGAAAAGGAAAGTCAATGTTTACATGGGGCCTTTGTGACTGCAGGGTCATGGAGGGCACGTGCTTTCCACTCCCTGCTGGAGTCTGAGGTGCTATCCGTTCACTCTCTTCCTCAGTTAATCTCCAAGCTTCCTATTCCGTCTTGGAGTTTGAGTGCCCACCCCCTAGAGGAAGGGCTTGTTCTATATTCAGATGAATTCCTAGAGGCTTTTTTCTAAAGGAGCAAGGGGCCTGGGGTTAGGGGTGTCTGAAGGTTAGGGCAGCAACAGGTACCTTCTTCCCCTTTGTAAATAGTATTTTTATACTTTCTCCTCACCATCTCAGGCTTTATATGTGGGAGCCCCTGAATGGAGGGAGGGGGGGTGTCCTCGCCCCCACCTGGAGCAGGTGAGGGTGGGGCAAAGGTATGTATTTAAAGAAAATTAAATTTAATAACAAGTTTCTCTAACTTTTTGCTTGTGGTTGTGGCCTATGTCTCTGGGGCACTTTTCTGCCATCAGAGGAAAGAGTTCTCTTACTGCTGCTTCTCACTTCCCCATGCGCAGAGCATCCTAAATCTTGAAAAGAAAAATTGCTATCAGGTTATTATGTGTATGACCTAGGACTAACAGCAGTGTACTTTTTAAAGATTTTATTTATTTATGAGAGACACACAGAGAGGCAGAGACACAGGCAGACAGAGAAGCAGCCTCCCTACAGGGAGGGAGCCCGATGCGGGACTCGATTCCAGACCCCAGGATCGCGCCCTGAGCTGAAGGCAGATGCTCAACCGCTGAGCCACCCAGGCGTCCCAAGTCTTCCATTCCAACTCAAAGTCACCCCGCTGGGGCCCTTACCATTCTCACTAGGGCTTTTTATGCCTGCCTGATTTTGCCATGCCCACCCATCCCCGACCAACAGCCTGTGGCTTCCAGTCTACCACCCTCTGCTTCCTGGGTGTCAGAATAACATGGATGCCCTTGACCGTATCACTCAGTACAGGTGAATCTTTTTCTGTCAAAGCCATAGGCACAGATTCAGAGCAACGGATGGGATCAAACTGGAGACAAGAAGGTCAAATGATTAGTCATCTGGGCTGATACCTAACCAATGCCATTCATGGGAAGAAAATCAGGCTGCTTACCATGCCCCAGACCATAGACCATCAACAGCACTGGATTCCTATTGGTTCTACTTTTTAAAAAATCACGCCTATTCAATTCTTCCTTTAATAAATTACATACTCTGTAAACGGAGGTATGGGAGGGAATATGGCCAGTGTCACCTTTATGCTTTGAAGTGGCTTTATGCTTTATTCATGAGAGACACCCACAGAGAGAGAAAGAGAGGCAGGCTCCACGCAGAGAGCCCATTGTGGGACTCGATTCCAGGACTGTAGGATCACGTGAAGTGGCTTCTGCTTCTGTCCCTATATGACAGTCTTAACAACAAACCAGGGAATGCTCTGCAGAAGGGGAAACTTCTAGCACCAGGAGTACAAGAAAGACATCTTTGGTGTCTCCTACTGCTCTTCAGTCTTCATCGCTCTCCACTGCTGCTATACCTCAGCATATTTTTCTTATCTTCTCTCCTCTTTTGTTCCTTTTTTTCTCCCTCTTTTTTCTTCATCTTAGCCTATTCTCAGATACTACTGAGAGCACCAAAGCCACTGCAGAACCCTCCTGGATGGGCCATGATTGTCACGAGTGGTTCAAAAGATACACCAATCACTAAGAGTTTTTACCCAGATGATGGTGTGAGCTCCCCTGGGGGCCAGCTCTGGATTTCTAAATATTTTAATATTTGTAGCTGCTCATTAGGTCTCAAGAAGGTGGCTGAAATCCTCCAAGACAGGAAGGGAATCCATGATGGCTTTAAAGGCATGATGCAATATGAAAGGGGCCAATAAATCTAAACCCAGCAGAAAGGAAAACCAGGTTTGCTTCAGTTGAGAAAAGCTGATTTGGAAGCAATTGGATGTCAAGTTGGGCATAAGTCAAGAAAAATCCAGACAAATTCAGGGTGCAATAGTGTGACTATACCCAGCCAGGGATTCATCCTCTCTGCCTCCTTCAGTATTCTTCAGTATTGTCCAAATCTCTGCGGCATAATTTTATTCAGATTTTTTACATCTGCAGGAAAAGCTCTGAAAAGCCCTGTGATGAAGGAACTGGAGTATTATAAGTCTGGATGGATAAAGACAAAGGGGCAAGCAATTTAGTGGTGGTTCTCAATATTACTTTGTAAGCATGAACCTTCGTCACAAACTCAGTCACTCCAGAAATAGTTTTCTTGCCTTTGACCCTGAGCCACCAACTTTCTCATCTTCTGTGCACACTGTCTGCCTTATTCTCCAAATTATTCATGAGACTTCGAGTCTTCCACAGATGACTCCTTTCCCTCCATCCTCTGTACACACTATGAAACAACTGATCTATTCTCTGGACCCCAGAGACCCCACATTCATCATCCCTGGTGCCCAGTCTGCAGTATGGGAAGCTTGCTGAGGTCTTAAGTGTCCAGCTCATCCAAGATCCCACACAGCTTCTTCCACAGACACCCTGTTGGGCCGCTATCTGGGAGCTAAGGTGACCATCTGCATTAACCTTGGGATCCACTACCACTTTCCTTTTCAGGTTGAAGAATTAGGTATTCCATAATGAACATCTTGTTGTATTTGTAATGTATTTTTCAAAGCATTTAAAAGCAAACTTCAGATTCTAGCACACTTCTTATATTAAATTTTACAGTTAGCTTCTCTGTTTGCAAGTGAACTGAGAATGACCAGAAATCTGCCTTGAATGTGAAGACATGTACTTGCTGATAGATTTTGAAGGGAAGCTCTGACATCAGGGTGGTTTTAGAAATTACTCAGATATGAAATCATTTAATATTTAAAATGAGGTGAGTAAAGCATTTTTTTTTTTTTATTGCTTCTGGTAACTTAACCTTGCTCAATTTTATGCTGGTGTCAAGGAAAAAAGGAGGGGGAAAGAGAAATGCATGGAGAGTGTAGGACATCCTCTTTACTGCACATATTAACATTTCTTGCACAATTACCCATGGAATATTCTCATTTTGGACTTTTTCCACACCCTAAATTTAGCAAGCTAGAATTATCTTTTAAATACCACTTTAAGCAACCTTTTTGAAAAGAAGAATGCCAAAGGGGGAAATCTGCATTTCTTTGTGGTTAGAACGAAATGGCCTCAGTTTAATTATTCTGCAAAGCAGTAGATTACTCCTTTATTATATGCTGAAGATACAGTAAAGACAGTAATGTAGCAAATTCATTACAGGTCTGAAGATTAGAAATTTATCCATTCAGATTGAGAAACAGGCAATACATTTACAGACATCTCTGCTTTGCATTTTCTGGTAACAGCACATTGAATTGAATAATTACTTTAAATATGTCAGGCAGGTTTCATGATTTAAGGGAATTCTATGTTTGAGTCCTTTTAGGTCTAAAAAGTCTTTAAAATGAGGTCTAAGGACTTTTTCATTTCTTAATTTCTGCACTTTGAAAAACTAAAATCTTCATATAAAATCGTTTTTTCGGGCAGCCCCGGTGGTGTAGCGGTTTGGCGCCGCCTGCGGCCTGGGGTGTGATCCTGGAGACCTGGGATCGAGTCCAGCATCGGGCTCCTGCATGGAGCCTGCTTCTCCCTCTGCCTCACTCTTTCTCTCTCTGTCTCTATGAATAAATAAATAAAATCTTAAAAAAAATAATAAAATAAAATAAAATCGGTTTTTCTTAAAGTGAGACATACCTTTAGAACACAACAGAATTTCCCTAAGCCTGGTTTACAAAGAAATGCATGAAGCTAGCACAAATGTAGAGAGAGAAGTTTTGAATGAAAAAAGTTTCAAATGAATGGTTTTTGTTCATAATTATTAGTTTTACACTGTAGAGAGGGCTCAGTATTTGAGAAGAGGTTTACCGTGAGGAACTGTGGCTTTTTAGATCAGGGGTCCCTTCCTTGCTGCTCCTTCTTTTGAGGCTAATTTGTGCAATGGAATAAACTAAAAATGTGTTTTAAACCCAGCTGTCTCCACTTAGCTGGGAGACCTGGCCATATTCCTTAAGCTAGGTCTCCCCTTTCTCCTCTATAAAATGGAGCTAATGGTAACTGCCTCCAGAGTGTGGTTAAGAAAAGGACATAAGGGGCACCTGGATGGCTATGGCTCAGTGGTGGAGCATCTGCCTTTGGCTCAGGGTGTGATCCCCGGGTCCTGGGATCCGGTCCCCCCACCCCCACCCGCATCGGGCTCCCCAAAGGGAGCCTGCTTCTCCCTCTGCCTATGTGTCTGCCTCTCTCTGTGTCTCTCATGAATAAATAACTTTAAAAAGCTTGAAAGAGAGGGACAAAGATCAAGAGTCAAATGTTCCTTAACAATCAAATAAGAGATGTATCAAAGTGGCTGCTGATTCTGGCAATGAGGGAGCTAAGTGTGGCCCGAAAGGAGTTTTGCTGGAGTGGGGGGAGGGGTTGCCTCTGTTGAAAAGTGAATGAGGGGCAGCCCCGGTGGCTCAGCGGTTTAGCGCCGCCTTCAGCCCAGGGCGTGATTCTGGGGACCCCGGATCGAGTCCCACGTCAGGTTCCCTGTATGGAGCCTGCTTCTCCCTCTGCCTGTGTCTCTGCATCTATCTGTGTGTGTCTCTCATGAATAAATAAATAAAATATTAAAGAAAAAAAAAGTGAATGAGAAGAAAGAAGCCATTTCTAAAAAAACTGAAAACAGACAAAAAATGAATCTAGCAGATCAATTGGTCATAGAGCCATAAACAAAAGAAGTAAACCTTTCAGGTGGCTTGACACATAGCATTTGATTATAACTATTCACCAGTATAGCCTAAAGATGAAAAAGAACGGCAAAGAAAACTACAATCATGTTCAATAATCTTTAGTGATAACACTTCTACTTTGATACCTTTATGTGTACAATTGGGACAAAGTAAAAAAGTAATTGTTAATATTGTGAGAAAAGATTTTTCAGGGAAAGAAGTGTCTCATACTTTAAAAGTATAAGCCTGATAACTTCACTTGGAAATATCAATATAAATTCATGATTTATTTTCTTTTTCTAAAGAACACATATTTCCTAGATGTGACTGCTGAGCCTGGAAACCTAAAAAACAAAAACAAAAAACAAAAAACCTCAGGAGGAATGGCATCCCACTGTTCGGATTATAGCCTTTAAATAGCATTTCCCCTTAGAAGGAGCCAGGCTCCTGAATGGTTGATTCAATCTTGCCATTCTAGAAAGCAAGGAAGAAATCCAAGACTACTGGTCATGTCAGAAAGACACAGGAGCCAAAATGAAAAGACTCTCATTGGACTTGAAAATGTGTGTGGGGAGGTGGGAGGGGGCAGGGAGGGACAAGGAGTATATAGGAAATCTGTGTCTTTCAATATTTAGTGTGAACCTAAAACTGCTCTAAAAATTAGACTGCATTTAAAAAAATTTTTTTGAAGACTCCTTTTGGCAAGAAGCACCTAGGCGGCTCAGTCGGTTGTGTCCAACTCTTGATTTCAGCTCAGGTCATGATTTCAGGATAATGAGATGGAGACTTCAGAGGAGCCCCAAGTCCTGCTTCCTGCTCAGCAGGGAGACTGCTTGCCTCTCTCCCCCTCTCCCTCTGCCCCTCCACTCACTCATGCAAGTGTGCAAGCGTATGCTCTCTCTCTCTCTCTCTCTCTAAAATAAGGAAATCTTGTTTTTTAAGCTTCCCTTTAGTAAGAGGACAAACTGAGTATGAAAAGAATGACAATGGACTAAAATTCAGCAGATCTATAAAATTCCTTGATCAGAGGAAACTAACAAAACAGCAAAATAGCTTTTCACTGAAGGCTACTAAACTTCTAAAACTTGGTAAATAAAGGGAAGAATTAAGCATTTACCCTGCTTTTCCTGTACAGACTGTATTGAAGTGTCAGGGGAAAAACTGTGAGGAACTTTGTATCAGACAGATCTCTCATCAATAAAAGAGAAATCACATGTCTCAAGTGATATAATCCCAAGCGCAGGGCCCTGCCCCCCTCGGCTGATCCTGCATTTAAACCTGCCTCTAGATCTGACGCTCTTTATAGGAAATAGGGAAGATAGAGGGGAAAATTCAGTGACAACAAGAAGCAGCAATCTGCCAAATCCAGAGCTTCAGTCCTTTTATAAGACAAATGGCCTTGTTTCTTCAATGGCATTTTCAAAAAACAGGGGAGTTATGATAGTTTTCAAAAGAGAGAGAACCAGGAGCAATCTTCCCATAATAAAATTCTAAGCAAATGATATAGGTGGGGAGTGAGAGACAACATGGGGAGGGGGTTATTTTGTTTTCGGTTTTAAGACATTTTGCTGGATCACCTCAGTGGTTGAGCATCTGCCTTTGGCTCAAGTCGTGATCCTGGGGTCCCGGGATTGAGTCCCGCATAGGGCTCCTGGCGGGGAGCCTGCTTCTCTCTATGCCTATATCTCTGTTTCTCTGTGTCTCATGAATAAGTAAAATCTTAAAAAAAAAAAAAAAAAAAAAAGACATTTTGCTGAGCAGAGAAACAGGGTCCTCACCGCAGCAAGGAGAACATGTGGAACAGAGTGAGCCGTTTGGGAATGATTAGGAAGGGAATGCTGCTGGAATGAGGTCCTCAAAGAAACACAGTGAGCAGGATCCCAGTCCCTGTGGAAAGAACAGCCCTTGGGTAAGCTGTTCTTAGATCATACACCGTCTTAATAAAAAACACATGTAGTAATATTAAGCTGATGGCTCGGATCTGAAAAAGCAGCTAAGCGAACCTAGACGTCTTAGGAGGGAGAAAGGTATATTGGAGATGCGGTGGATTTATGTGGCCCAGTGAAAGCTGACTTGTTGAATCCAGTTTCCGACATGGCTCAGACTTTCATTATTCTGGTGGATAGTCCATGTTTGCAAGAGCCTTTTGTTTACAGCTCTCTACGCTGTTTCAAAGACTTCTGGTTCATTAAAAGCCATTTGGTGCTGACCCTACAGATCTTCTGAACATGTGAGCCTTCCAAATAATTAGCATACTCTTCCCCCCACACCAGCCTCCATTATGGTCAAATTTTTTTTTTTTTAGCCTCCCAGGCAAAAGGATATAGTGGTCACCTCCTTCTCCACAGGCATTCAGGGGTTGTAAATATTGTACTCTCATTTTTCCATTTGGCCCGTAATCAGAACAGTGGCTCTGCTGCAAGCAGTAATTACCTTCCAGTGTGTTCCCAATCCTATTATTAACCACGCCAAGACCACGTGAACCCTGAAAGACCAAGCTACAAAGCTGTCATGCCCAGAACACATCAGATTTTACTCCTCGGAGAATGAAAGGGAGCAAACATTTGTTTTTTGTTTTTTACTTTCTCTCCTTTTCATTTCTCCTGAGGAAGAAGTCTTCACCTCACATCATCTATCATATGGTCCTGGAAAAACTGAGAGGTACGGCTAAATGGTCAGCCACCAAATCTCTGGAATTTATTGCATTCTTCCATTTCTCCTTAAAGGAAAGTTATAAATTGCATGTCTTTGTACATGAGCACATCTATACATCATTTTACGCAGGTACGCAGGTCACACATGTGCTTTGTAAAAAGGTGCTTAGCAAAGCAAAAGCTCCAACAGCTTCCTGTCTTGCTCCTTTTCCCCACAGGATGGCCCAAGGCCATCTACAGGGAGAGGCTGGGATGCATCCTCCGGTGTTTTCTCCTTTCTCGGTGTTCTTTGAAGCACACATAGGCAGGTATCTACTTCTAAAGGCATGCATTTTTTCAAGCACTGTCTTATAAATGCGCAGTCATGGCATCTCTTTGCATTGTGTGTGTTCACCATCGCACAACACCTTGTGGACACTCCCTCCCAGTCCCCTGCCTTAGATCCACTTCATTCTTTCAGTAAACGTCGGGAGAATTCCTCAGCCTGGAGATGCCATGGATGAGCCTTCACTTTGCGCTCGGGTTTTCACCCAAAGGACCTACCTGTGTATCCTGTGGTCTTGAAGAACCCAGAGCCCTCCCCTCCACAGGGCCGTGTGTATTCGATAGACTCTCAGGGGCACAGCTGCCAGGGAATTCATTTATTCTCTTAAGAGGTGTTGCCAGATTGCTTTTCAAAAACTGGAGGGAAAGAGTCAAGGAGAGGACAGCAAATGTGGATAAAATGCTTACTCTGAAATTAAATTGTGTGGATTGGCTGGGGGGCCAGGTGCTGTGTAATGACCAGTCCAGTGATATTATTATTAGTTGTTCTAAAGACTATAGCCTCCCCAGGTGATGGTCTGGGCCTCCGTGGAGGGGGCCATTCACGAGGTGTGTGGTAAAAGGGACCCTCCACAATTGTGCACCTGGGGTTTCAGAAAGGAAGATGAAGCAGTGAAGAGCACAGGCTTTGGGGGTCAAGTGGACCTTGCTTCAAATCCCCACGTTACCCCTTTCCATTGTGGCACCTTGGGCAGGTTACCCAACTTCTCAGCTTCAATACCCTCATCTGCAGAATGAGAGAATGGTGCCAGCCTCAGAGGCTGGCTGTGAGGGGGAAAGTCTGGAAGGCCCTACCTGAGCAGAGTACCTGACACCTGCCTGACTGCAGGAGACACTGTTTCTCAAACGCCTTCATTAGGGCTTCTTCCCACAACGCCCTCCCAGTGCCCCAGTGCCCCCAGCTGATGGAAGCCCACCAAAGCAGAGATTGTGTCTGATTCATCTTTGCATTTTTACATATTCAGGGAGTATTTTAAAGTGAATCCCAGATGTCCTGTCATGTCAACTGTTAATACTTGTGTGTACTTTTTCTTTCTTTCTTTTTTTTTTTTTAAAAGAGTTTATTTATTCATGAGAGACATAGAGAGGCAGAGACACAGGCAGAGGGAGAAGCAGGCTCCCTGTGGGGAACCTGATGTGGGACTAGATCCCAGGACCCCGGGATCACACCCTGAGCTGAAAGCACACACTCAACCACTGAGCCACCAGGTGTCCCTTGTGTGTACTTCTGATAGTTCTCAAAGTGTAATCTGGAGACCCCTGAAGGTTTTCCTCTCAGGGGGTCTCCCGGGTCAAGATTATCATAATATGAATAGAATGCTTGTTTTTTTCATTCTCATTCTCTCATGGATGTACAGTGGAGTTTTCGGGCACAGACTGAAAGCAGCAGCAGATCTGAGAATCCAGCTTTTTTTTTTTTAATTTATTTATTTATTCATGAGAGACACACAGGCAGAGACACAGGCAGAGGGAGAAGCAGGCTCCATGCAGGGAGCCCGATGTGGGACTCGATCCTGGGTCTTCAGGATTATGCCCAGGGCCAAAGGCAGGTGCTAAACCGCTGAGCCACCCAGGAATCCCAGAATCCAGCTATCTTAAACTAAACCAATATGACACATAGTTGCAAATTTTTACAAATCTTTTCACAAAAATTTAACACAATGCCACACTTTTATTTTTCTGTCTTGGATTATATACTTATTTTTCACAAAAATAACTTTGAAAATGTTTATTTAAACATGTATATTTATCTTGTTTTATTTTAATTTTAAAATATTTTATTGATTTATTTGACAGAGAAAGCACAAAGGGGGGGGGGCGGCAGGGGAGGGGGAGCAGGCTCCCTGCTCAGCAGGGACCCCAGGACTTGGGATCACAACCTGAGCTGAAGGCAGATGCTTAACCGACTGAACTACTCAGGAGCCCCTGTTGTTGCGGTCTTAAAAGAATCAAATGGATATTTAAAAAATTTATCAGTTTTAATTTCTACTATAAAAAAATCTTTTTCACATAAAGAAAATCTCTTGGGAGGGGTCCTCAATATTTTGGTAGTGTTTTGATTGAGATTTAATTCACAGACCACAGGATTCACCTCTTTAAAGTATATAATCCAGTAGGTTGTAGTAGATTTACAAGATTGGCCAACTGTCTCCACTAGCTAATTCCAGAACATTCTTATCACCCTAAAAAAGAAACTCCATATCCATCACCCATCATTTTCATTTTCCCCCCTCCCCCATCCCCTTTCTGACTCTGACTTATTTCTTCTGGACATTTGAAATACTTGGAACCTTTTGTGTCTGGCTTACTTAGCATAAAGTCTTTAAGACTCATCCACACTGTAGCATGTGCCAGAACTTCATTACTTTTTCTACCTGGTATTCCCCTGTATGTAAATGCCGCATTTCATTTATTCGTTCATCAGTTTATGGACTTTTGGATTTTCTCCTTTTTGGCTGTTGTGAATAATGATACTATGAACATTTGTGTCCAAGTTTTTGTATAAATACACATTTTTAGTGCTCTTGGCTCGATACCTAGGAACAGAATTCCTGAGTCTAACTCTGTGTTATTCTATGCTTAACTTTTTTGAGAAACTGTCAAACTGTTTTCCACAGCAGCTGCAGCATTTTACATTTCAGCCACCAATGTATAGGCGTTCCAGTTCTCCACAGCTTTTCCAAAATTTGTTATTTTCACCATTCTTGATGCTAGACATCTCCCAAGGATTGGGAGTATGGCTCGGTAATTTTTAGAAGTGTAAAGAGTTTTGAGACTAAAAGTTTTAAGAATTGCCTTTCTGATATACAGCTTAAAAAAATAAACAGCATTGTCAATGTAAAAATTAATAATTCCACACAGTTGTGCAACACCAGTTTGAGTTTACTGGGACAGACCCAATCTATACCACTGTACCCTTTAATTTTCAACATGCCCTGTTTAGATGACAAATTATATGGACACCCTAATAACGAGTCTAATGTTCAGATTTCTGTCAATTGCCTTCAATATGTCTTTTTCCAGTGTATTGAGAACAAGATCCCACACTGCATTTGGTTGAGGTGGCTTTAAAAACTTTTCATCTCGGGGATCTCTGGGTGGCTCAGCGGTTTAGCGCCGCCTCCAGCCCGGGGTATGATCCTGGAGTCCCCTGATCGAGTCCCACATCGGGCTCCCTGCATGGAGCCTGCTTCTCCGTCTGCCTTTGTCTCTGCCTCTCTTTGTGTGTCTCTCTTGAATAAATAAAATCTCTGAAAAAAATTGTCTTATAAAAAAAAAACTTTTCATCTCTATCAGAACTCCTCATACTCCATTTCTTTCATGCTCATTATTTATTGAAGAAACTGGGTGATTTGTGGAACTTCCTACATCCTTACTCAGCTGATTAAACCATCGTAGTCTCTTTTCATCTGTTTCTTTGTCCTCCCTGCTTCTTGCCATTTGGTAGTTAGATCCAGAAGTCTGATTAGGTGAGGTTTGTGCAAGAATATTTCATAGATGCTGTGTACTTCCTATTGCATTGTAACAGGAGGCATGTGGTATGGCTCACTCAGTGATGTGAAGATAAATCCGTGGGTTCAGGGGCAGCTGGGTGGTTCAGTGGTTGAGCGTCTGCCTTTGGCTCAGGTCGTGATCGGGGGGTCCTGAGATTGAGTCCCACATCGGGCTCCCTGTGGGGAGCCTGCTTCTCCCTCTGCCTATGTCTCTGCCTCTCTTTCTGTCTCTCATAAATTAATTTTAAAAAAATTCTCTGGGTTCAGGATTTTTAGCTTCATCCAACCATTATAAGTTTCCCATGAATGTACTTTTTAAGAATTTTTAAGTAATCTCTGTGCCCAACATGGAGTTTGAAGTCCCCACCCTGAGATCAGGAGTCTTATGTTGTACCCACTCACTGAGCCAGTCAGGTGCCCCCCCACCTCACACTTTTAATAACATGGTTATTGCTGCCATGTCCCAGGGCTTCTTTAGGAGTTGTGAAGACTGACTTTTTAATTCCAACTATTTTGTTGCATTTATTATCCTTACAAACTATTTGGGTAACCTGAAATTATAGCAGAATAAATGTTTGATTTTTTCCTCTTCTTTACCAATTTTCTAAACAAATAGTTCCTTAGATGATACACGAATAAACGATGAAGGATTTTAAAAAAGTATTACTATGCATTCATGGATTTGTATATATTTGATGTTTCAATCAGTCATTCTTTTTTTTTTAAGACTTTATTTATTCATGAGAGACACAGGCAAAGGGAGAAGCAATATAGGGAACCCGATGTGGGACTCAATCCCAGGACCCCAGCATCACACTCCAAGCCAAAGGCAGATGCTCAAATGCTGAGCCACCCAGACACCTCCAGAATCAGTCATTATTCTTTCTTATGCCCAAACTGTTCCATCTTTAGCCAAAGGATGCCCCTTTATCTTTGCTCTTGGCTCTTTTGACATAACTTCAGTAGTATTTGATAGCTACCTTACTTTTTGGCATAACAGAATGTCACAGGCTCATCTTACACAATCCCTCCCCAGTTCTGAAATCGGTCATTTCCTAAAAGGGTCCTGTTCCTTTTAGTGGGCAATGGCATTTCGATGATCAGTTTGGACACTAGGGTTGTTCATAGCCAATGGATTACCTTTGCTTCTTGTCTTTTTCAGTGGACACAGCTAACATATGCAAAGAAACAAAATTTAATCATGATTCATATTACCATTGCCAATTCAAATTTTCCATTATTTACACAACTTATCCCTGGCACCATTGGTTTGATAGTTGTATCTCTTCGTCTCTCACTGAAGACCTTGGTATCTAACGATACTAATTAAATTACTTATTTACTCTTTTATTTACACATATGTGTAAAATACACATGCATGATGGGATGCCCGGGTGGCTCAGTGGTTGGGCATCTGCCTTTGGCTCAGGCATGATCCCGCAGTCCTGGGATCGAGTCCTACATCAGGCTCCCTACATGGAGCCTGCTTCTCCGTCTGCCTTTGTCTCTGCCTCTCTTTCTCTGTGTCTTTCATGAATAAATAAATAAAGTCGTAAAAAAAAAAAAAAAACAACAAATGCATGCAACAGCATAAAAACCCCCCAACAATATCAGTATTATTACTAACATACTATTATTACATGCAGTTTGATTTCTTTGCCAATCTTTTTTCTTTTTTAATCCTGAAGATGTGTCACTAAGGATGTACAGTCAAAATAATGAGTTTTAAAGTCAGTTACTTATTTTTCCAGGTAGTTATGTCAGTAACTCCTGATACTTTAATTTTTTTTCTTTTGAGGGTGAAAATGTTTTATTTTTTTCTTTTTCTTTAAATTTTTATTTATTTATGATAGTCACAGAGAGAGAGAGAGAGAGGCAGAGGGAGAAGCAGGCTCCATGCACAGGGAGCCCGATGTGGGATTCGATCCCGGGTCTCCAGGATCGCGCCCTGGGCCAAAGGCAGGCGCTAAACCGCTGCGCCACCCAGGGATCCCTATTTTTTTCTTTTAAAAAAATAATCATGGAAACCGAAAGTTTACTTTGATTCCAAAGTCCAACTAAAAAAACGCAGTATATGAAGATAAGTCTAGCTTCCACTCCCATTTTTTCTCTCTGGTTTTTTCCTTATATGTAACATTTTTATTGGTTTGTGACTTATAATTCCACTGCCTCTTCTTGCAAATGTAAACAAACACACACATCTTTCTTAGGAGAAGGGCAACATATATGTGCCCCCAGCCTTGCTTTTCCCACTTAATGCATCCTGGAGGGACGCCTGAGTGGCTCAGTGGTTGAGCATCTGCCTTCGGGGTGGTGTCCTGGGATGAGTCCCGCATGGGGGCCCCCACAGGGAGCCTGCTTCTTCCTCTGCCTAAGTCTCTGCCTCTCCCTGTCTCTCACAAATAAATATTTTTAAAAACGCATCCTGGAGTTCTGTGACCTTCCACAGAGGTGGCCTTCATTCTTTTGTAAAGCTGCACAGAACTGCATTGTGCGATGTACCGTGGTTTATTCAGCCAGTCTTCTGTGGATAGCCTTGCGGGTGCCACAAACGTCTCTTGCACGGCTAAGGCTAAATCGTGCCAGGCACTGGGCGTAAAGACATGGTCTGGCCTCGGGGAACTCAGAGCGCAGCGGGGAGCCCTCTGCAGTACAAGCGCTTGCTCACAAGGGAGTGAGACCGCAGATCCACTGGGCACAAAGGCTGCGAGGAGCAGGGAAGACAGGCTCACACACAGGAGGGCACAATCACAGTCTGTGGGCTGGCATCTTGCTCCCCACACCCACTGTAGTGTGGGAGAAGCCCCTCCGGAGGAACTCCTGTGTTTTTAATCGAGGTTTGAAATTGCTTAGAAAATCATGAGTGCCACCAATTGGCCAGAGAAGGCAAGGCCAGATGGAGGAGGCCGAGAGGCAGGTGCCCTCAAAAGAGGAAATGGAAACTAATACCGCTCTAAGCTGCGGACGCATACTTAGCTCCTTTATTTTTCATAACAATCCTAAGAAGTAAAAAAAAAAAAAAAAAAAAACAATCCTAAGAAGTAGGGACTATCATTCCTCGCACGTCACCGTTAAAGACGTTAGGGCGCAGAGGGGCACCTGGGTGGCTCGGCGGCTGAGCGGCTGCCGCGGGCCCAGGGCGCGGGCGTGATCCCGGGGTCCTGGGATCGAGTCCCGCATCGGGCCCCCTGCGGGGAGCCTGCCCCTCTCCGTGCCTCTCAGGAGTCGATGAATAAAGTCTTTAAAAAAAGAGCATAGAAGCCACAGAGAGATTGGGAACTGCTCTCCAAGGGCGCCCTACACGGGGCACACAGCGAGCGAACAAGGGGGGGAGCAAGGGACGCGGAGGGAGGTGGCCCGCAAGCAGCGCCCTCTGCCACGGGGGACGGGGGTGCACGAAGTCTTCTCCGGCCACACAGTCACCCCCTGGGGAGGAGACCGCACCGTGGAGCCCCGCCCCCCAGCGCCCGGGGCGGGAAATCCCTGCAGAGCGCTCTCTGACCGGAGGGGGCGCAGCGTCCCCAGGCCCGCCCGCACATTGGACTGAGCACCAGCCGCAGCTGCGGGGCTCCCCCTACCCCCCGAGGGTCCCCCCTTCCCGGCCACCCCCAGCAGCCCAGCCGGCCCCACGCCCACCTCTTCGCGCTCCCGCCCTCGCTTTGGCACCGGTGAGGTCCGCGCGCGGACGGTGCAGGAGGTCACGGGCGAGGGCACCACCGCCCTCCGCTGGGGGGCCCTGGGCCACCGGACTGAACTCCACTCCCGGGGACCCGCGGCGCGGCGAGGCGAGGCGAGGCGAGGCGAGGCGAGGCGAGGCGACCGGCCGCGGCCACACACGCGCTCGGACAGGCTCCTCCCCCCGCCCGCTTGAACCCGCCGCGGCTCCCGGCTCGCTCGGACCCCGCCCCCGAGGGCGCTGCCCCTCCTCCGCCCCGGGCCAGCCCCCACGGGCCCTGCCCCCGCGCGACGCCGGCCTCCCGCAGCCCGCGGGCCTCCCGAGCGAGAGCTTCGCCCAGCGCCCAGACCCAGGCGGGGAAGGCCGCGCAGCCGCCCGCCCACACCGGAGGCCGACGACGGCCTGACGTTCTGAGGTACGGGAAGAGCGAAAAAGATCCTCCGAGTTCACGTCAGACGGGTAATGTGCCGCGTCGTAACAAGGTTGGAGGGAGGCACATGTCACACAACGGCGTGAACACCCAATCATCACGCTTATGAACTACAAAAGGATCGCGCGGCTGCGCGCGTTAAGGAAACCCGAGTATGTACCACACACTTTTTGAAGAGGGTGACAGACTTAGTCCTTACACGTTCAGTCTTAACAGTAAAATTCTGCATGCTTTTAAGGTATCTTCGATACGCGTCGTGTGTTTCTACCTTAATAAGTGAAGAAGATCTAGAACTAGCGAGAGGATGCGTCTATGCAAATTTTTCTCCCAGACTCCACCTTTCTTGGAGGGGAACCTGGATCTCCGTTGCTTTACGACAGCGGGTCGTGAAATGACGAAGTGTTGCCTGGGCACTGGCGGAAGCTAGCCTGGTGCCTTGCGGCAGCGAGGCGAGCTGGGTCCGGATTCTGATGCGTACGCGGTGCGGGCGGGTTGTGAGGCGCCCGTGGAGGTGTTTGCGTCTCGCCTTAGGGCTTTATTTCTTAGACCTTTAGGGTTGTTTTGTTTCGTTTTGTTTTTAATCTTCAGAAAGGCAAGGGTAAGTCATCTACCGTTGGGAGTCTGAGATCCTCTTACTCCCAGAGACGCTCCGTTCCCTTCCTTCCCTGCATCTTTTCCTTTGCACGGACTGGCCTCTTGTGCAGGTTAGCCTCGCGACCCCGCGCCCGCCCGCCGACGTCTTGCCGTCTTACTTGGTTTTCTAGGTGTTCCTCGGGAGAATTCCAGCCTCCGGGTGGGTGATCTTTGTTGTCGGGCGGGCCGCACCAGCCTCCCATCTCGGCTCCCCGGAGGAGGCCAGCTCGTCGCTGCCGCGGGCTGAGCCATGGAGCCCGAGAGCCCGCGGGAACCGCCCCCGCAGGAAGGCTCCTGCCCGCCGGGAGAGCGGCCTCCCTCCGCCCTCGGGCAGTCCTTGTCTCAGATCGTGCACCGTCTCACCAGCCAGGAGCCCCGACGCGGCAAGGCCAGGAGTGCGGCGCTTGAGGACCTGAGCGCCCTGATAGAAGCCACAGAGTGTGACGAGCTATTGGAGGGGGGCGGCACGTGGCGCCGCGGAATGCCCGAGGTGCTGGGGCAGGTGGCAAGAGCCCTGGAGAAGTATGCAGCCCCGCCCAGGGAGCAGGAGGGCAGACGTCGTGCGGACTGCGAGGTGGCCGAGAAAGCGGCCGCGGTTGGGCTACTATTCCTTAAACTACTGGGGAGAATGGAGGCGGCCAAGTCTTCGTTGGTTGGCCCTACGTGGACTGCAGGCCTGCGTCACTCGGCCGCACCCATCTATGTTTTCGCGCTCACACACAGTCTGGAGCACCCGTGGACCAGCCCGAGGTCCCGTGAGGTTGCTGGAGAGGTGCTCTCCGTACTCCTTCGGGTTACTCCGTGTGCGTCCGTGGCAGGGTTTCTGCACGGAGAACATGAAGACGAGAAAGGGAGATTTACGGCAGTAATGGAGCTTCTCAAACGCGATTTGAATAAGTGAGTATTCTTGCCAAAGGACCACGACCTCTGGGCTTCAGCCTAACATCTTAGAATGTTTAGGGCTCGGAGGACCTGAGTTCCTCCAACGATAAGGTAAAGGGTGGTGTGATATTAGCAGATCTCTTAACGCCCGGGAGGGTTATGATTTGCTATAAGTGGCATTATTAGATTTTGGCGAATTCGACATTAGAGCCCAGGCCTTCAGGCCCCCACTTCCTAGCGCTCTTTCTAGCCCTCCGGAGTTCTGTCCCATGTCTTTACACTCAAGTTTCTTAAGTTAGGTGAGGATGGGGATTTGGAGAGGATTTAAACGTAGGGTTTGATTTTAAACTTAGGGATCTTGAAACTCATCACTAGGTATTAGATACAGTCGATTAGATCTGGAAGCCAGTTTGGGATGAAAGAAAGCCCTTTAGGTTGCTCTCAGCTAAAGTGTTCTTTGTGAGTTCCACTTGATACTTTGTATATTTGTAACGGGAGATGAGGAGAGAAAAATGTACACAACTGTCACTTTACCAGGAACCTGGAGTTTTGAGGTGACCTGGCACTTCATTTTATTGCTTCTGAGTCGGACCATGTCAGAGAGCCTCTTTGAACCTGTTTTTCTCTTTTTTTTTTTGTAATGAAAAGATATTATCTCCTCTTATACAGTTATTCTGAAGGTTGAGTAAAGTGTAATGAAAAACCCTCTTAATAAGCTGTAAATTGCTTTTCTTCAGATATTGATTCACTTGCTCCCCCCCTTTTTAAAAAAAGATTTTATTTATCTATTCTTGAGAGACAGAGATGCAGGCAGAGGGAGAAGCAGGCTCCATGCAGGGAGCCCAACGTGGGACTCCATCCCAGGTCTCCAGGATCAGGCCCTGTGCTGAAGGCGGCACTAAACCGCCGGGCCACCGGGGCTGCCCCACTTGCTCCCTTGTTATAGTGACTAGTACTGAAGGCATTTCCTTTACTCCCCTCTCCCTTCTTAACAAATCTTCGCTGTAACCACCCACCCCATCACCGCAGATTCTTTACAAGCTCGGATTGTAAACAGCTCCTTCTCACTAGATAAGCTTTAGGCCCAGAGCCCTGGGTGATTGTTCAATGTACTTAGTGTCAGGTTACTTTTTGTTTGTTTGTTTTTGTTCTTTTGGTGCAAGTTCTGTAAGTTATTTTGATCTAAATCTTAAACTGTATAATATCAAGAATTTTGTGTGCTATATTCTTTACAAGGACAAGAAAATATTCTTTCACTTGAAGAGGTTGATTTGCTTTGCTAGTTAACATGTCACTACTTAATGTGGTTTCACGTTTCCATTTAGGGAATCCTGGAAGAATAACCCTGCCACCAAACATGTTTTTTCATGGAGTCTACAACAGGTCACCCGACCCTGGCTTAGCCAACATCTGGAAACGGTACTTCCCCCGTCACTGCTCATCTCAGATGACTATCAAACCGAGAACAAAATCCTGGGTGTACGCTGCCTCCATCACATTGTGCTTAATGTGGTAAGCAACCTCTCATCTGTGTTGATGGAACAGATTGAGTCACCAGCATAACACTATTTTAGTGTTGCCTTTTTATACCTCTTATTAGCTTCCTGTTACGCTGTTATGTGACAAAAATCACTTATGTATATTTTTTTCTTTATATTTTCCTTCTGCCAACCTAGTAGATTGTACCTCTTAAGTAACGTATGTAGGACACCTGGGCCATTATCCTGCATGTCAAACTGAATAATCAGACCTTGATTAACAGTTGATTTTCAAGGAGCAAAAAAAATCAGAAACTGAAAAGGATTATGCTCAGTGTGCAAGCTATTATATTACTCAAGGAAACTTTTTTTTTTAAACTGTGTATAATGGAGCTTTAAAAATACACATAGAAGTAGAGAGGGGCATAATGAATCTTATGGTATAATTGTGTATCCATAGTTTCAAAAATTATCAACAATTTGGCAACCTTGGGAAACTTAATTGGGTAATTTTTCTGCTTGCAGCCAGCTGCTGATTTGCTCCAGTATAACAGAGCCCAGGTCGTATATCATGCCCTTTTCAACCACCTGTACACACCAGAGTACAACCTCATTCAGGTAATTTTAAGTTTTGTTTATAACTGCGAATCTAAGTTCTCAAACTTGAGTAGAAGGTGGTATTATGTGAATAAGGATAGTTGAGACACATTTTCCTCTCTTGGAAAGTGAGGGTGATGACCAAGTCATTGCCAACTTGAAAATAAAGTAGCAAATGACTAGTGAAAATGTCTTAATACTAAGCGGGCATTCACATTTCTGAGTCTCCACAGTAAAGCTAGTGTTTGGTCTTCATCTAGGCCAGTTCTCTATCACTTGAGAAAAGCTTTGTCTGAAAAGTTCTATTTTTTTTTTAATTTTTTAAATTTATTTATTATAGTCACACAGAGAGAGAGAGAGAGGGGCAGAGACATAGGCAGAGGGAGAAGCAGGCTCCATGCACCGGGAGCCCGACGTGGGACTCGATCCCGGGTCTCCAGGATCGCGCCCTGGGCCAAAGGCAGGCGCCAAACCGCTGCGCCACCCAGGGATCCCTGAAAAGTTCTATTTTTATGAAATGTCCTTCTCTGTTGCTTTGTATCAACACACTCTTGAAACTCCTTTTATGTTGGATATTACAGTGCTTTCACCCGAGAGATACTGAATACCTACTGTCTGAGGAACCATGTGGGTTCCAAGAGTGAATGGATCAGACAGGGTTTCTGGCTTTAAGAAACCCTTTAGGAAGACATGTAAATAAATGAGTATTTGGGGCACCTGGGTGGCTCAGTTGGCTGACTGCCTTTGGCTCAAGTCATGATCCCGGGGTCCTGGAATCCAGGCCTGTGTCAGGCTCAGGCTCCCTGCTCGGTGGGTAGTCTGCTTCTCCCTCTCCCCCAGTCCCTCCCTCTCTCCTTGTGCTCTCTGGTGCGTGCTCTCTCAAATAAATAATTAAAAATAAATGGACTCAACTTAAAAAAAATAAATGAGTATTTCTACATGTCTACAGCACAGTGTGAAATATGTATTAAGAGGTTTGTGTAGAGTGCAGTGGGTGTCCAGCAAAAGGTGCTAACCAATTTGGTGGTGGTGGGATGGTTTTAGGAGAATTTGGGAAGGAGGTGATCTTGGAAGGATGAACAGTTCTTTAGTAACAGAAAGAACATTCTGAAGACAGAAGAAACAAGTTATATAAAATCAGAGGTAGAAATAACCTTTTTTATGCCTGTCTTCCCTTCTTCTCTCCCCCCTGCCACATTTCTTTTATCAATGTAGGTATTAAGCTGAGAATCCAGGTACTGACAGCCAAAAAGTTTAGGACTCTTTAGATGATGGCTTTAAAACAAAACTAAGAGAAAAAGCAAAGATCCCAGGAGAGCTAGAAGGGAGTGCCTAGACATTGAAACCTCACAGAAGGTGGTCAAACTGGACACAAAGACCATCTCAGACTCTATGGAGGAGTTTTATTGTGAGAACATGTATATAAAGTTGCTAGCCCAATCAGTGAGTGTGAATGCAAATGAACAGGTCTTTTTTATTACTACCTCCCAGGCTGTGCTCCTGTGTCTGCTGGATTTATTCCCCATCCTGGAGAAAGCCCTGCAATGGAAGGGAGGTGCAGCTCGGCCCACCACACACTGTGATGAGGTGCTGCAGTTGATTCTGACCCACATGGAGCCAGAGCACCGCCTTCTCCTACGCAGGACCTATGCCCGAAACCTCCCGGCGTTTGTGAAGAGGTGAGTACCTGGGCCACTGGTCTGGCCTGGCCTACTCTTCAGGTTCATCTCCTCGATGCACATTTCTCTTTGCTTTTTAGGTTGGGGATTCTAACTGTCCGGCACTTAAAGAGACTGGAGCGAATCATCATTGGTTATCTGGAGGTTTATGATGGACCCGAGGAAGAGGCTAGATTGAAGATACTGGAAACCCTAAAACTTCTCATGCAATATGCATGGCCCAGGTAAAACTGCCAAGCAGGCAGGTATGCCCAGAACAATTTTTATCAAGATAAAAACTTTCAGAAAGGCTAATAAGTTGAAGTTAATAGGCTGGGCTTAACTGATGGTAAGCTAGGATCTGGAACTAAATGACAGAAAATTCTAATTGACAGTGAGGTCCCAGAACCCAAGCTTATTTCTCTCTTTAACTTTTAGGCCTAAGACTGTAACAGTTAAGGGACTGTGGACCATTTCCTCTTCTCTGGCCCAAAGTAGAAGTCCCTGGTAAGGGGAGATTCTACTTCTCCCTTTCCAGGAGGGATTATTTCCTTACAATAGAACCACACTTCTGGAGGGGAGTAGGGTATTCCTAGGCAGGCCAGAGTGTTCACGGGTACACACTGTGCTGCAGAAAACAGGGTCTCGAAGTGACTAAATCTGGTGTCTGGTGTCTAGTTCTGCTTCTGGCTCCCTGGTTGTTGAGTCATTTCCCTCAGTTCCTTCATTTAGGAAGGGAGGGCTTTACAACTTTGATGGCCTTTTGAAATCTTTGTTAATATCCTGATTTAGATAGAGTATGAACATAACTTTTTCTTGATTCCAGAGTTCCCTGTAGACTTGTGGTCTTATTGAAGGCGCTCCTGAAACTGATATGTGATGTAGCAAGGGATCCAAACCTTACACCTGAGCCTGTAAAGAGCGCCTTACTAGAGGAGGCCACCGAGTGCCTGATTCTCCTGAACCACTGTTCTCAAGGACAGGTGAAGGTGAGTCTGCAACCTGGGTCTTGAGCAGTTCCTCTGACTACAGTTCACATGCCTCACCTACTCTGTGGGAAAAAACACAGGGTTCAGGGCTCCACTTTGGAGACCACTAGCCCCCAATAAAGGGTGATTAACATCTCATTCTTCTTTTAAAGCTACTCAGCACTATTTAGACCAAAAAGCAAGAGGATCAGGAGAGGTCTCTGGGGTGAGGGTAGAAAATGGGCAAAAGATTGAGTTTATTAAAAAAGTCTGTTTCAGTCTCTGAATTTTTTTTAAATGATGAAATAATGAACTACAAGCCACCAAAAAATAACAACACAGGTAGAGTGATTCAGATCCCAGAAGTGTTTCCAGTTTTTCTGGGCAACTATATTTTTACATACTCTTACTTATTCACATGGAGATTTTTCCTTTAGTTTCATATTCCACAAAGTTAACTTCTCAAAACCAGAGCATATCATAGCTATATGTGTGTATTTATAGACATTTAATAAACCACTGCCTCATTTCTCTTTAGAAATTTTCAATTTAAAGTTAAAAAACAGCATAAAAATATTTAGAAATAGTTTGGGTTTTTTTTATCAGTTTATTCAAATTACTTCGTGTTGGCTCTTTCATCTCAGGCAGTTTTCACGAGCTGGATCCAATCTGATTTGCATTGGCTGGTATTAACGGGCTTCTTACCAGCCATCTTCACCAGCCAGCAGGACATTTCCATGCACACCGACACAGTACACCTGTTCCACAGACTGCTCTCTAATCTCATTTTTTTTTTCTTTTGAGTGTGGTACCAAGAAAGAAATACCAAAGTAAAAGAAAAAGTATCAATTAAAAATAAAACCCAAAGTCTATTTGGTTTCATGTTTCAGGATCTCCTGGTTAAAATTCTCCAAAGCTGTGAAGACAGCAAGGTGGTGAACTGTATCCGAAAAGTGCAGCAGGTTTCTGAAGGCACATCCTACAATGGAACCTAAAACTGGAAGGCTTTTTCTTCTTGTTCCTACTGTGTAAATGGAATTATTTAAGAAAAAAGGTATTTTCACACTAAACATTGTAGCTTAGACCTTTTTGTTTTAGTCCCTTCCATAGAAGTAGGGAAAGGGGAACAAGGCAAAAAAATGAAGATATTTCTAAATAAAGTTGGGGGGGGGGGAGGATGCCAAGGAAACGGGTGGATAGCATTTAAAACTTAGAAATATTTACACCCACAAATTCATCTGTTAAGCTTCTTGGGCTCAAGCTGTTACTTCAAAGCATATGCCAACGCTATAAAAATACTGTGTTCACAACTCAAGGCCTCCTCCGCTCCCTCCCAGATTTCTTGCCCCACAGAAGTAGCATAAATATTAAAAACACAAATATTGTGTTGAATACCATATGAAAGAGCAAAAACTGGAGGTGTTTACATGTTCATGGTACAAGAAAGAGGATGATGAAAATGTTCAGTCCTGCTTATAAATGTCTCAAGTCACATAGTTTTGGCCTTGGCCACAGGCTCTGTCTCCTGCTCATACTCTATCTCTACATAGGCTCGTTTTCTCTGCAAGTGTCCTTTCAAGGGTGTTTTGCCTTTATGTTTTGCATTAAGGACCTTTTCTTCTTCCTCACTGGAGGATTTATCATCCTGATCTTCGTCACTGCTGGCATCCAATTTATCCATATCCTGATATGGGGATGGAAAAAAAAGAAAATTCTAGATTCATCCTCAAACTCCTCTCATTGTCTTCTCAATTTAGAACCAGAGAATTTATCTGGCTCTGTATTCAGAAACCTTCTTTTTCCTGAAGGCCAAGGACAATTTTTCTGCCCATTAATCTCACCTCAAAATCACTTATGTCACTTTCATCCACCTCATCGTCTTCCACAAATTCTCTTTTTCCCACATCCTAAAATAAAAATTGGTACGTTCAAAATACAGAATGAAAATTCAGCTTATGCTTCTTGATGAGTAAGTGTATAAATAACAGATTCACAGTCTACTTACTAGGCTCAACCAAAATCTACTTATTTCTAAGTTTTAATACTTCTAAATTAAAAACATTTTAGGGTTATCAATTTCTTTTAATGAGGTAAAACATCCTTATTTAAAAAAAAATCAGTATACAGATAGGGCTTTACAAACAATTCTGTACATTTAATTAAACCTATTAATTTCAAATATTGAAAAGGGTTACTACTAGGAAAAAGTACCATCTGTATGCCTATGTGAGCATACCATGTGATTAAGCAACTACCTGCTAAATCTGATCTTTTCCTAAAAACACTATAACTCAAGTACCTCCCCTGTATTAATAGTGAAATGAAATCCTGTATAAATTTCAGTAAGTTCCTTAAAAAAAAAAAAAAAAAAATTTTCAGTAAGTTCCTTTAGCTGATGAAGATTCTTCCATTTGTCTCCTTGCAAGAAAAATTTCAGAATCCCAGTAAATACGATTAAATTGTCAGTGTGTAAACAGCTTATTGGCTGAACAGAGCTAACCTCATGATAAAGAAAAACGACCAAAGAATTTTTGGTTAGGGGAATGAAATGATATTGTCTCCCAAGTTCATGTAAAGAGATCTAGTTTTACAAGACTACTGTTTGATGAAGCAAAACGAACAAACAAGGCTTACTTCTTCATCTTCATCTTTTTCCTCAGAATCTGAAGAGTCACTCTCTGCCTCCTGCTGTTCCAGGGCTTTATCAAAGGCATGAATGGGGAAGTTGTAGATGTCGCCATACTGAAGAACACAGATACACACCAGCTTTAATGACCTCTCAATCGTACATGTGAAATCCACTGTCCAATAAGCATATTATTTTTTCCCCAGTGATTAAATGAGAGTACTTGATTTGATAAGTAGTAGTATTTCTGTATTAATATCAAGCCTAGAGCTGACACTATCTTAAAAGCCCATTTTAAATAACCACTGGTTAAAATCAAGTAGCTTCCATGAAGAGTCACTTGAAACTTAGTTTATAAAACCCATGGCTTGGAACAAATGTAAATTCGCTGACAGAAAGAAGTAATAAGGAAAGTTTTATTCATTTTTGTCTTGTAAATGACATTAATTTCTATTTTTTTAAAAGATTTTATTTATTCATGAGACACAGAGGCAGAGACAGGCAGAGGGAGAAGCAGGCTCCATGTAGGGAACCCAACATGGGACTCGATCCTGGGTCTCCAGGATCATACCCTGGGCTGAAGGTGGCGCTAAACCGCTGAGCCACCCAGGCTGCCCAACATTAGTTTTTAAAGTGAATTAAAATCCCATTTTAAAAAGTCTTAGGAAAAAAAAAAAAAAAAGTCTTAGAAGATTAGGGTGCAGGAGGATCAAAACTGCATGCCTTTTATACAGAGATCTGGAACTGTTGTACTGGGGACACAAGTTGGCAATATGGTGCAAAGGGAAAGGTCTCTTACACTAAATGGAGCATCAAGGGTGACCAGAGCACTTTATAGGTTTGTGTCAATGAACTAAAGTGGGGAAGCCAGAGCCTGTATATGTTTTATTTCAGGAACAAAAAGTAAAGATCTTTCCAGCATTTTTGAAAATAAAACACATTTCCCACTAGTTCCTAGCATATTACTGATCTAAAAAATAAAGTTTACATCCCAAAGTTCTTAGCTTTCTTACCGTATCTTGTTTCAATCTCTCCAGCAATTCCTTTTCAATAGCATTATCCAGCTGCGCAGCTATTAATGCCTTTTCCTGTAACGAAAAATGAGTAAACCCATTTATTTCATATTGATACTCATTTTTCAGCCTAGAAGAAGAAACCGTGAGGTTTTTATTTTAAAAAACTACTTTCCCCCTACTCTTGCTATCACTAGAACTTGTGCCTCTCCAGCCAGATATATTTCTGCTTTCTGTCCCAAACCTTGAGAACCTTTTAATTTTTAAAAACTCCAATTGTTTTATAAATAGCATTCTAAATGAAGTTCTAACAAAGCCTTTCATAGATGCACAAAGCATGTAGCTCTACATACATTTAAGTGTCTTAGAAAATGAGCAATTCTGAACTAGATTTTAAAAGCTGAGAAAGGAAAATAGAGACCTTTACTCATACTTCTTCTAAAACCGTTTTAGATTCCATGTGACGGAAAAATAGATTAAAAATTTCTTCCTCCAGTGATCACATCCAAAATGATATATGGAATCAACCTGGACCACCCAAAACCAAAACATAAGAATCTAATCTAAATCTACTTTCTAGCCCAAGACTGCATTCATTTAATAGTGAAGATGATAAAAGATTCTAAAGTCTTACATACTGAAAGTTTGAATAACAGTGTACAAGATAAATCACAGGGAGACTGGGGACACATGATCAGTTAAAAGGCTATCATGCTGTTTTGCACTGTTCTCTAAATTAGGTGCTCGCACCTCAAGGGCAATCCACTGAGATGCAGGCAGAAAATAGTGAAAATTGTTATATATTTCTTCTTTAAAAATTAAATGTTATATTTGAAAAATACTACACAGAGTCTGTAAGTGTGGATCTCACTACTTTATTCAGATGATTACAGCATTTGGCAGTTAATGTTTGCTTAAGTGGATTTATAGAGGCTACTGAATAGTTTGCAATACCATAGGAATGGTTATAAAAGTATGCTATTTAGTGGTTTAGTACTTAAAAAGAGTTGTACGACTTAAAGAATCATGCATTTTTCACAAGAAAAATGTTCCAAATTTTCCAAGATGACAAAGGACTGTCAGTAGTATGTAACAACACAAGTTTAAAAAAATACTCCATTCTTTCAAGAGAAAAGTATTTTAAGAGTTTACAATGTTTTTTGAAAAAAAATTTATTCTGTGAATAGAATGTCTTAAAAAGAAAAGTGTGATTACACCTAAAAAGTAACATTGTGAAAACATGCGTCTCCCGTAAAAGCAGCAATCAGACACTCAAAATATTCTGGAACCACAATTTTCCAACCCATTTAAAGATCTTCCAAATCTACATTTTTCAGAAGGCTTCAAATTTATTTGCTAAAAGCAGAAAAACTTAATTTCCTCTGAAAGGCTTGTAAGACCACCTGTTTAGCTATCAGGGAAAAAGCATACTCACTACCTGTGTCTGAATAAAAACCTCTGCATAACTGCTGATGAAGGATGAAAAATGAAGAGCCACTACTTAATGCAAACAATCAACAATGTACTTCTTCATGTATCTCTGAGGAATCTATCAGTTATGAGAGCAGTCAAAAAGAATTCCTTCTCAGCAAAGACCTAGACCTTCGTTTCATCAATAATAGATATGTCAGTTATAATACACCTATTAGTGCAAGTACACATGAATAGTAAGTAACATAAAAAATATGCTGGGCAGTATATGTTCAAAAATTCCTTTGGTGAGTAAGGGATCACAACAGTTTGTGGAGACCAATGCTGTAATAGATTTGAAGTCTGGAACTCTATGTGATTAATAGGAACAAAGGCACTAAATTATTAAAGCTATTTCTTGATAGGACATGACAAATGATCAGGGAAATGTATGTTGGCAGAAGGGAAGTATGCACAACAGACACCTAGAATAAATGAAAATCCGAACTTGTAGGAAAGCTAATTCCAGGGTCTTGAAAAGCAAAAGAAAAGTCAACTTGAATGAGGTACCAGTGAGATGGACAGGCAGACAGCTCTATTGACAAAGGCTGGAGTTTTCCAACTAGATTTTCCATGGTATTCCCAACACTACCGATTAATCTGGTAACAAAGCTGCCCAGTTTACTTCAAAGAAACAACCCCAATCAATTCCTTATAAGCAATTTTAAAATCAAAAAAACTCAATTTACTGGCCTAATGTGACCTGAAATAACATAAGGCTACTTAAAAAGCTTTTGAAATTCCATGTAGTCTGAACCTTCTTATATTTCACTAGAGAGCTACTAGTGTATCTGATTAGAATGCTCAAACCCTGAGGACCCAAATAAAATTACTAATGAAAGAGGAGAAATAACAACCAACACCACAGAAATACAAACAATGTAACAGAATATTATGAAAATCTATATGCCAACATTTGGACAACTTAGTTCAAATGGATACATTTCTAGAAACATATAACCTACCAAAACTAAAGCAGGAGAAAACAAAATTTGAATAGACCAATAGCCAGCAATGAAATTGAATGAGTAATCAAAATGCTCCCCAAAAACAAAAGTCCAAGAACTTCCACGGCTTCCAAGGCTTCATAGGCTTGTTCTACCAAACATTTAAAGGTTAATACCCATTCTTCTCAAACTATTCCAAAAACACAAGAGGAAGGAAAATTTCCAAATTCATTCTATGAGGTCAGTATTACCTTAATACCAAAACCAGATATAGACACTACAAAAAAAGAGAACTAGAGGCCAATCTCATGAATATAGATGTAAAAATCCTCAACAAAGTATCAGCAAACTGAATCTAACTATATTAAAAAAAAATTACATACCATGATCAAGTGGGATTTATTCTGAGCATGCAAGGGTAGAGTAGTTCAATACTGACAAAACAACATGATACATCACATCATTCAGAGAAAGGATAAAGACCATATAATTATTTCAATACATACAGAATAAGAATTTGACAAAGCACAACATCCATTCTTGATAAGAAACCTTCTGCAAAGTAGGTCTAGAGGGAACATACCTCAACATATATGAAAAACCTACAGCAAACATCTTCCTCAATGGGGAAAACCTGAGGGTTTTCCCCCTAAGATCAGGAACAAGGCAAGGATGTCCACACCACTTTCATTCAACATAGTACTGGAAGTCCTAGTCACAGCAATTAGACAACACAAAGAAATAAAAGACATCCAATGGGTAAGGAAGAAGCAAAATTCTTACTCTATGCAGATGACATGATAATATATATAGAAAACCCTAAAGACTCCACCAGAAAACTGCTAGAATTGATAAATGGATTCAGAAAAGTTGCAAAATCAATGTGCAGAAACCTGCTTCATTCGTAAATAATTAAGCAGCAGAAAGTGAAATAAAACAATCCCATTTTCAACTGCATCAAAAACAAAATATCAAGGATAAACTTAACCAAAGAGGTGAAAGACCTGAATTCTGTAAACTACAAAACAGTGATGAAAGAAATTCAAGACGATTCAAAAAAGTGGAAAGACATTCCATGCTCATGGAAGAGCAAATACTGTTAAAATGCCCATAGTTCCCAAAGCAAGCTACACATTAAATGCAATCTCTATCAAAATACCAAGAGCATTTTTCATACAACTAGAACAAACAATCCTAAAATCTGTAGGGAACCACAAATGACCTCGAGTAGGTAAAACAATCTTGAAAAAGAAAAACAAAACTGGAGGTATCCTGATTTCAAGTTCTACTACTAAGCGGTAGTAATTAAAACAGTATAGTACTAGCATAAAAATAGGTATAAATCAATGGAATAGAACAGAAAACCTAGAAATAAATTCACAATTACATGGTCAATTAATCTTTGACAAGGGAGGAATGAATATACAATGGGAAAAAGCCCAATAAATAATGTTGAGAAAACTGGACAGCCACTGGCAAAAGAATGAAATTGGACTTTCTTTCACCAAACACAAAAATAAATGCAAAATGGATTAAAGACCTAAATATGAGACCCCAAACCATAAAAATCCTTGAGGAGAACACAGGCAGTAATCTGACACTGCCCATAGCAACATTTTTCTAGCTATGTCTCCTGAGGCAATGGAAATAAACTACTGAGACTATAACAAAAAAGAAAGTTTCTGTACAACAAAGGAAACAACTGACAAAACTAAAAGGCAACATACAAAATGGGAGAAAGTATTTGCAAATGATATATCTGATAAAGGATTATTATCTAAGAACTGATATAACTCAACTCCCAAAACACAAATAATCCAATGTAAAAATGGGGAGAAGGCATGAACAGACATTTCTTCAAAGAAGACATCTAGATGGCCACAAGACACATGAAAAGATGCTCAAAATCACTCATCATCAGGGAAATATAAATCAAAACTACAATGAGGTATCACTTCATACCTGTCAGAATGGCTAAAATCAGTAACAGACGAAAACAAACGTGGGTGAGAATGTGAAACAAATGAAACCCTCTTGCATTGTTGGTGACAATGCAAACTGGTGCAGCCACTTCAGAAAACAGTATGAAGATGCCTCAGAAAGTTAAAAATAGAACTACCCTAACTACCCTAAGAGCCAGGCATTGCACTATTGGCTATTTACCCAAAAAAATAACAAAACACTAATCAAAAGTATACACGCACCCCTCTGTTTATTGCAGCATTATTTACAATAGCCAAAATATGTCCACTGATTGATAAATGGATACAGAAGTGGTGTGTGTGTGTGTGTATATATATTTATATATATATAATTACTCATCATTAAAAAAAAAAAAACAAACGAAATCTTGCCATTTGCAAGGACATGGATAGAGCTAGAATGTAACCTGCTAAGTGAAGTAAGTCAGAGAAAGACAAATACCATAGGATTTCACTCATATGTGGAATTTAAGAAACAAAGAACAGAAAAAAAAAATACAAATCAGGAAACAAACTCTTAACTATAGAAAACTGTTACCAGAGTGGTGCTTAGTGGGGAGACGGGAAATAGAGGATGGGAATTAGAGTTTTTACCGTGGGGGTAAAAAAAAAAAAAAGGATGCTCAAACCCTCCTGAATGTAGTATGCAACGTATAAGATCGGCAACAAACCGAAGTTCTGACTTCTGAAACATTTAACATCAAGAATTTCAGACAAGGGATTTCTCTGTTCTCCATTATATACATGCCCAAGAACCCTTATTTTAATCTACTCTGAAAGTCATAATCTTAAAAAAGAGCATCTGATATCTTATACAACTAATACTACTATGCATTAGGGAACCATTACTCAAGGCCCCAACAGTTCATAGACAATGGTGACTGACTCTTTCTCATGATCCTTACCTACACAACCCCAACCTCAATGGAAATACAAAAGCTATGAGTCCCAGAATGGTAAGTTACCTCTCTTCTTTTCTCCCTCCGCTCCACCTTCTTACTCAAGGGAACAAGTTTCCTCCTACGGAAAATAAAAATTATCAGAAAACCCAAGTGCACATTCTGTGTGTTCCTTTTTTAAAAAAAAAAAAAATGAGAAGAAAGAAGGATTGGAGTTGATTTTGTAGGGCTTAGCTCAATATAGCCAAGACTATATACTTGACAATTTCCTAGGTATTTAATGCTACAAAAAGTCAGACATTTTTACACATATTTTAATGTGTATTTTATTTTTTGTTTTCTTAAGGCATTCTGAGACTTCTGAGGGCATTCACTATGCTAAGATTAATGCTTCAGATAACAAAGAAAAGGAATTTTCTGTAAAAGACTGCCATCTTTAGCTTTCTTTGCAGGTCCCAATGAAAAAGTATTAGGACCCATCACTCCTTAGGAAGGTATTCAATTAATTTTGTGGATATCATAACATTTTTAAAAATTAGTTTTCAGTGAACCCAGAGTAAAGTTCTTAAATTTTATTTATTCACATTTTTAAGGTCATTGTCAATACCCTAATTTTAGGATTCTGTCAGGGAGAAAATTTCCTGAAGCTGCTTTTTAGACAGGGAGGAGATCATCAAGTTCTACTCTACTGCTTTTTTAAGTCCTGGAACATCAAAGGGCACAATTTTAACCAGAGGTAAACTTTCTTCTTGTCAGCATCTCATAAAAGGTTACCCAAAATTGGATTTAATAAGAAGCATTACTAAAGGTTTCATAATCTCTCATCTTCCTAATGTGACCCAAGGAAAAAGACTTAAGAAAATAAATATAATAAATGAATGATCGCTTACTTACTGTCGCTTTAGTGTAAGTTTTCTAATTCGAATTAGGTACTGGGTGATCTTGGTGAATCTTTGCTTACACTTGTGTCGAATGAAACGGGGCCAGTAAATTAGATTTTCATCTATTTGTTCCAGTGCTCTCTCATAGTTTTTATGAAGCCGGACCTATCAAACAGAAAAAGAAAGCTTAAAGAGTAAGAGTAAATGACCGGGTCTCCACTCCTATGATACTCATATGCCCTAACGAGGTTGGCTTCAAAACTTTAATACAGGGGCACCTGTGTTGCTCAGTAGGTGAAGCATTTGACTCTTGATTTTGGCCCAAGTCATGATCTCAGGGTCCTGGGATCGAGCCCTGTGTCAGGCTCTGTGCTCAGTGAGGAGTCTGCTTCTCCCTCTGCCTCCCACCTTGTTCTCTCTCTCACAAACAAGTAAACCTTAATTAAAAGTTTACTCCAGCTATGGTCAAAGAAAAGAGAAAAATATGGGCATTTTGCTACTGATTAAGGTCATTGTGATTTTATGTCCTAAGTCTTACCCGTTCCCAGAGACGCCTAGGAAAAGCTGCTCGCTCTATAACCTTCATATACAAGTAGCACTGTCCTGCAAGATAAAGTAAATACCATTAATATTATTTACAGAGAGACTAAAGAACATCCTTTTAAAGCTGTTGACTAGTTCTCATGGAAGTTAAAACTAAGGAGTCACCTTTCTCCTCTTTGATAGTGGCATACTGACTGTTTGCCAGGGGACAAGACGACCGGTTACATAGTCCAGTCAGGCTGTATTCATTTCTGCAAAAACTTTGAGTCTTAGTTCTAGAACAGGAGGAAAAGAGCAAAAGTTGTAAGATGGGTTACCAGGAGGGCAACTGAAGGAATCTTTGCCCACCTTGCAAATCTAGACTCACCTTATTTTGAAAGAACAAAACTGCTTATTTCCTAATGTATCCCAGATAACCTGCAAGACAAAGTAAAATCCATTTCAATTGCTCTGACTCAACAGATGAGAGTATTAACTCAAGAAAACACCCTGGGCAATGCCCTGGTTACTGAAGAAGTCTCCTTGGGTCTTTGAAGAATGAGAAGAGGAAGAAATGCTTTGTAAAAGTCTCATTTTTCTTTTTATGCAGATTCTTGTAGAAAAAAATACAAATTGGCAATAATCATACCCCATTACCCACAGATTTAGAATTTTGTAAATGTTTTCAATTTTCTTCTATGAACGTACATTCCACCAATCACTATGCCTATATTTTTAACAAAAATGAAATGTTATATATATTTTGTAACTTTCATTTATTACTTAATATGTTCATTATCCACTGTAAAAGGCTGCAGAGTACTAGATTGGGGATATAGATAGTATAACTTGGTCTCATCTGGGCAAAAAAAATAATCTACTGCTATCTTCTACTAACTAATGTGTTCCTTACTCTTTCAGCATTGATTGTAGATTTATATTAATACACTAACTCCCTAAGTCATGAGCAGAAGAGGCACTCAAGTGTTAGTTGAATAAAGGAAGGGATAGTGCTTAAACAGTTTTATCTACTTAGAGAGAAGGAAATGTAAACAAAGCAGCAGTCTAAGTGCCACAAAAGAAGTTTTAAGAGCTTTTGAGTGGGCTGCCCTGAGGAACTGGGAAAGGCTTTAAATAAGTCAAAGCCTAAAACGTAAATAAAGGTAAACACATAAAATAACATTTTGGGAATTTTATAGTATGTGTGTTTGGTGGGGGATGACAAGAAGGTTAAGAAGAAATGAAACTCGGACAATAGCTCATTCTGGCTTGTGGCTGTAAGTAGGTGACTCCCACATTGACAACAGGTCAAACTTCTCTCCTGGGCAGACTTGTATTTACAACCAACTGCCGACCTGAAATCTCTACCAGGATGTCAGAAAGGTGTCTCCCACATTAACATATCCATAGGAAGGTCTCGGTTCCACACCTCTCAACATATCTCCACAAAGGAAACCACCACTGAACTATTCAAATCCAAAAACCCTTTGATTTTTCCCTTTCCCTCTTCATTGAGGGGATCATGTAGTCTTTTTGGTCACACAGAAAATACGGACCTCAGATCCACCCACTTCTTTTCTTCTCTGCCATCACTACGTTGGTGGAAACTACTTTCATCATACTCTAGTCTCCCCTGCTTTCATTCTTTCTCTCCTTCAAATAACTAGACAACTTTCCCCAAAATGTCAGAGGTCGTTTCCCATCAGCAGCCCTAGCAACACTCCTTAGAAGCCTCTACATGACCTTGTCCTGCAAGCAAACCCAACTTCATTACCTCTGTTCCCTCAATCCCTAAGGCTAACATCGGTATTCTTTAATATATTCCATCTCTCTTACGTCCAGATCTTTGCACTTCACTGTTCTTACTGCATGGATTTTCCCCCCCTTTTCTGCCCCAAAGCCCCTCAATGAGGGTTCATTCTCCTGTTTCAGATCTCAGCTCAAATATCTTCTATTCAGGGAAACCTTCAGCTGTGTCTGAAGTGGTCTCTAATCACTCTCTGCTTCACCAGCCTAGTTAGGTCCCTCTCTCACACAATCAGCACGCAGTACAACGGCTTTCGGTTCGGTCCCGTGTTTACCCACCGTCTGCCTTCTCCACTAGAGCGCTGCAGGAAAGCAGAGGTCTTCTGTCAGGCTTATTAAAAACTAATAAAAATCTCCAGTGATTACCACAGTACCTGGCACACCGTAAGCACTTTTGTATTTCTCATACACATAACTAAATAAATGAGGATCGAGGATGCTTCCGAAAATTATGACTTGGGCAGGCGGACAATGGAACAGATGTAAAGAAAGACCAAAAGCGGGAAAGGCAGATTTAAAGGCAACACACACGTGGAAGAAAGGGATCCTTACACCTGAGGTCTCAACGCGGCCGTACCCCCCCCCCCGCCCCCAGCCGCCCGTCCCACGTCCAGGGACCCGAGAGGCCAAGCGCTCCCTGGCTGGGCAGCACGGCCGGGCCCAGACGACCCCGAGGGCCGAAGCGCCCGTGCTGCGGGCCCCCACCCCGCTCGGGCCGCCGGCGGGAGAGCCGGGCACACACGTGAGAGCCCCACGTTCGGAAAGCGGCGTCCCGGGCCTCGGATCTGGAGCCACACGAGGCTAACGCGCCAGCTCAGCATGTGGCTCCCGAGTCCTAAAGCAGGAGAACGCGGGTGGCAGGCACGCGGGAGACTCACATCATCGGACTGCATGGCGCCGGCGGCTCAGCGTGCGAAGCCCGGCCAGGTCTCCGCGGCAGCCATGCTCCTTCCGGAAAACCCCCTCCGGAAGCCGAGTCTCGCCTATCGCGAGAGTGCGCACGGGTCGGGCGTGCACAGCGCCCCGCGGTGGCGTGACTCACGCCTGCACCGCCGCCGGCCCCGCGCAGGAGTCGGCCGAGCCGCGGCGCGCGGAGGCCGAGGGCCGTGGGCGCGCCCTGCTCCAGAGCGCGGTCTATGTGCGCCCCTGCGGGGTGCCCTGGCCGCCGACCCCCGCCCCGGCCGGAGCGCGCCGTGGGGGGGAGGGGGCAGCGCCGTCCCCGGCCGGAGCGCCGCCTAGCGGCAGGAGCTGCGCTGGGTCTACTCCGTGGCCCGCGCTCCGCAGCTGCTTCGCCAGAGAGACCCCCGCTCCCGCCCTCACTTCCCCTCGCTTAAACCCCGCCAACCGTTTGCTGTGGCATTGGGTCTTGACCTTTGAAATTCATGGATTTAGATAATAATAAAATACGAAAAAAATGGGAAGGCTAGCAGGTTTTCCCCAATTTTATTTTGAGGGGAAAAAGAAAACCTTTATTAGCTCACACTGTTTTTCTAAAGACCAGTTCGATGCCGAAAGAATAAAAAAAAGGCACACTCTCAGAATAACGGTGGGCACTTAATTTGCATATCACATTATAATAATTATATCATCAGTAATGTCATTTTGCTGCATGCAGGTGGAAACCACTCTGCTGGAGGTATGCCTGGGTGGCTCCCTCAGGCCTTGGCCTTGATTTGACTCAGGTTATTAGGGTCCCGGGATCCAGGCCCTACTTGGGCTCCTTGATCAGTGGGGAGTCTGCTTGAGGATTGCTCTTTTTCTCTCCCTCTGCCCCTCCCCTCTGCTGTCTCTCTCGAAAAAGAAGGAAGGAGAGAAAAGACAATACCCTGCTGGAAACCATTTATTTGGCAGTGGTTTTTGAAGCCAAATTCAGGTTATAAAAGCCAATTGCGGGGCACCTGGGTGGCTCAGTGGTTGAGCATCTACCTTTGGCTCAGGTTGTGATCTCTGGGTCCTGGGATCGAGTCTCTGCAGGGAGCCTGCTTTTCCCTCTACCTATGTCTCTGCCTCAATCTGTGTGTCTCTCATGAATAAATAAATAAAAATCTTTTTAAAACAACACTAAAAACCAATTGCTATTTACTAAGTATCCTTGAGCAAGTCACCCTTTAGCAAACTATCCCATTTGAAAAATGGAGGTAAATGAGGACCAGAGGTGTGTTAAATGCATAGTTTACATTGCTTCATAAAAATTTTTGATTGTTCTCACTCACCTACTTGGTTTCCCTGGTTTAAAGACCTAGAGGGCAGTCATATCACACACACACACATGCTCTTTTATGTTAATAAAATCAAGTTTAAAATAATGTGGGAGAGGAGTGCCTGGTTGGCTCAATAGTGTGGTCAGCCCTACCCTGGATGCAGAGATTACTTAAAAAAATAAATGGAGGAAGCTTCTTAAGAAATAATAATAATGTGGTAGAATCCAAAAGCTAGACAGTACTCACCAGGTATACCACACTGCACTCCCCAAACTGTTTTAAGAAGGGAAAGTGATACATTTTTCAGTTTGATTTAGAACACCACTTCCCTGCTCACCACCAACAGGTAAATCCAATGAATAACTTTTTATTTTTTTAAAAAGATTTTACTTATTTATTTGGGAGAAAGAGAGAGAGACAGATATATTGACAGAAAGCACAAGTGGGGATGAGAGGGAGAAGCAGGCTTCCCGTTGAGCAGGGAGCCTGAGGGGCTCAATCCCTGGACCTCGGGATCATGACCTGAGCCGAAGGCAGATGCCTAACCAGACCCAGGTGTCCCTGAATAATTTTTAAAACTGATTTATAATTGACATATATTAGTTTCAGTAGTACAAAATAATGATTTATATCTGTATATTGCAAGAGGATTACCACAGTAAGTCTAGTTATCCTCTGTCACTATAGAATTAACAATTTTTTTCTAACAAGAATGTTAAAGATCTACTTTCTTAGCAACTTTCAAATATGAAATACATACTTTTATTTTTAACTATAATCACCATGTGCACATTATATCCCTATGACTTTTTTAAAAGAGATTTTATTTATTTATTCATGAGAGATATAGAAAGGCAGAGACATAGGCAGAGGCAGAAGCAAGCTCCTTGCAGGGAGCCTAATGTGGGACTCTATCCCAGGACCCTGGGATCACTGCCTTGAGCCAAAGGCAGATGCTCAACCACTGAGCCACCCAGGCGTCCCTTTGACTTGTTTTTGTTTTTTTTAAGATTTTATTTATTTATTCATGAGAGACACAGAGAGAGAGAGAGAGAGGGAGAGAGAGAGAGAGGCAGGCAGAGACACAAGGCAGAGGGAGCAGCAGGCTCCATGCAGGGAGCCTGACAAGGGACTCCATCCCGGGACTCCAGGATCATGCCCTGGGCTGAAGGTGGCACTAAACCACTGAGTCACCTGGGTTGCCTGCTATGACTTGTTTTTTAAAAGTTTGTTTGTTTGTTTATTTATTTATTTATTTATTTATTTGAGAGAGAGAGAGAGAGGGTGCAAGTGGGGGCAGGGGAAGAGAGAGAGAGAATCTCAAGCAGATGCAGTGCTGAGCAAGAGCCAAGGGCTTAATCTCAGGACCCTGAGATCATGACCTGAGCTGAAATCAAGAGTTGGATGCTTAACAGACTGAGCCTCCTAGGCGCCCCCCCCCCCCATGATATTTTTGTAACTACAGGTTTGTACCTTTTGACTGCTTTCACTCATTTCTCCCCTCCCCCAAACATTCTGTTCTCTGCTTCTATGAGCTCTGTTGCCTTTCTGTTTTAGTTTTTTATTATTTTTAAGATTTATTTATTTGGGGGGGGGGGAGAGAATCTTCAAGCAGATTCCCCACTGAGCATGGAGCCCAATGCAGTGCTTAGTGTGGGCTTTCTATCTTATGACCTATGAGATCATGACTTGAGCAGAAACCAAGATTCAGACACGTAATTGATTAAACCACCCTGGGCCCTTGTTTTTGTTTTTAAGATTTCACATGTAAGTGAGATCATATGATATTTGTCCCTCTCGGCCTTATTTCATTTTGCATAATCCCCTGTAGGTCTATTCCCATTGTCACAAATGGCAAGATTTCATTTTTAAATAATGACTGAATAATATTCCATTTTCATTTCTTCATATATACTTCCTTTTACTAATATATATATATATATATTCTTATTCACTCATCAATTGATAGATATTTAGGTTCTTACCATATCCTTGGGTATTGTAAATAATGCTGCAATGAATGTGGGGATGCATACCATTAACCCTTCAACAACATGGGTTTGAATTGTGAGAATCCACTTATATATGCTTTTTCAATAAATATAGTACTATAAGTGTACTTTCCTCAGGATTTTTAACATTTTTTCTAGTTTAGTTTATAGTAAGAATACAATATATAATACATATACCACATATGTATTGAGGAGGGCTGGCATGCCCCTTGTTCAAGGGTCAACTATATATCTTTTTTGAGTTAGCATTTCATTTTCTTCAGATAAATACTAAGAAGTGGAATTACTGGATCACATGGCAGTTTTATTTTTTAAGTTTTTGAGGAAACTTCATACTGTTTTCAATAGTGGCTGCACCAGTTTGCATTCCCACCAGCAGTGCACAGTGGGTCTTTTTTCTCTACATCCTGACCAACACCTGTCATTTTGTGTCTTTTTGATACTGGCCTTTCTTACTGGTGTGAGGTGATTGTGAGGTGATTGTGGTTTCAGTTTTTATCTCCCTAGTGGTTAGTGACGTTGAACATTTTTTCATGTGTCCAATTTTTTTCATGTTGGCCACTTGGATATCTTAAAATATGTTCTTTTTTAAAAAAATTGTATTTATCTGTTCATGAGAGACACACAGAAAGGGAGAGAGAGAGAGAGAGAGAGAGAGAGGCAGAGGCACAGGCGGAGGGAGAAGCAGGCTCCATGCACGGAGCCTGACATGGGACTCAATCCCAAATCTCCAGGATCAGGCCCTGGGCTAAAGGCGGCGCTAAACCTCTGAGCCACCTGGGCTGCCGGGCCATTTGGATATCTTTTTTGCAAAACTGTCTATTCAGGTACTCTACCCACTTTTTATTTATTTATTATTTATTTTTTAAAAATATTTTTAAAATTTATATATGGTAGAGAGAGGCAGAGACACAGGCAGAGGGAGAAGCAGGCTCCCTGCAAGGAGCCCAACACAGGACTCAATCCCAGGACCCCGGGATCACGACCCAAGCCGAAGGCAGACACTCAACCACTGAGCCACCCAGGTGTCCCTCTCTGCCGACTTTTTAATTGGATTGTTATTTTGGTATTGAGTTGTGTCAGTTCTTTATATATTTTGTATATTAATCCCTTATTGGCATATCATTTGCAAATATCTTCTACATTCACTAGGTTGGCTTTTTGCTTCATTGATGGTTTCCTCTGCTATTAAAAGCTTTTTATTTTGACGTGGTCCCAATTGTTTATTTTCTGCTTTTGTTTCCCTTGCCTCAGGAGACATACCCATAAATATATGTTGCTAAGGGCAATGTCCAAGAGATTGCTGCTTATGTTTTCTTTCAGGAGTTTTATGGTTTTGGGTCTCATATTTAGGTCTTTAATCCATTTTGAGTTTATTTTTGTGTATAGTGTAAGAAAGTGGTCCAGTTTCATTGTTTTGTAGGTAGCTGTCCAGTTTTCCTAACACCATTTATTGTAACAACTTTCATTCATGGGCTCTCTATCCTGTTCCATTCACCTATGTGGCTATTTTTTTTAAATTTATTTATGATAGTCACACAGAGAGAGAGAGAGAGGCAGAGACACAGGCAGAGGGAGAAGCAGGCTCCATGCACCGGGAGCCCGACGTGGGATTCGATCCCAGGTCTTCCGGATGGTGCCCTGGGCCAAAGGCAGGTGCCAAACCGCTGCGCCACCCAGGGATCCCCTATGTGGCTATTTTTATGCTACTACCATACTGTTTTGATTACTCTAGCTTTTATATCTTGAAATCTGGGATTGTAATACCTCCAGTTTTGCTCTTCTCAAGATTACTTTGGCTATTCCAGATCTTTTGTGGTTCCATGCTAATTTTGGGATGGGCAGATGTGTAGTAGTATATAAGTGTTGTGTTAATCTGCATTTCTCTGATGACAAAAGTAGTTAAGCATTTTTTCACATACTTACTGGCTTCAGAGTCTTCCTTGATAAGTCTTGGTAGGTCTTTAGTTCCTTCCTCCCCAGAGGAGATTTTTTTTTAAAGATTTTATTTATTTATTTGAGATACAGAGAAAGAAAGTGAGAGAGAAAGAGGGAGCACAAGCAGGGTGAGGGGTAGAGGGAGAAGCAGACTCCACACTGAGTAGGGAGCCTGATGCAGGACTGGATCCCAGAACTCTAGGATCATCACCTGAGCCCAAAGGCAGATGCTTAACGACTGAGCCCCCCAGGGGAGATTTTTATTAGGTCACTGTTTTGATTCTTTCTTATTGAATTATAGGCATTCTTGGCTACATCCTGGATATAAATTCTTTCTTAGATAAGTCTACGGCAAATATCTTTTACTCTGGATTGTCTTCCTTTCTACCAATAGTGTCTATGATGAACAGAATTTGCCTTCTGTGATGATAACCAATTTATCAAGCTTTTCCTTTGTTTTCGGTGTTTCTTGAAATTGATAATATTATTAAGCAGTTTCTGTAGAGAAGTTAATTGAGGTGCTTGGCGCTGGAACTGAACTCTCAGGGCCAGGGGTACTGTGAGGCAGGCCTAGGGCCGCGATGACTCTAGGTTCCTGCAAGGGTGCCCCGCACTCAGCATGGCCCAGTCAGGTCTCCTACTTTGAGCCCCGGACGCCTCACTTGCCTCACCCTAGCCCTGGCTCGGCCAAGGTCTTGCGTTACCTCCCTACGTTTATCACCTCCCTGCAGGCTGGGTTCTAAATCTAATCCTAGCTGCGTTCTCCGAATTTGGAGTTGGGTTCTCCGATTTTGGAATTCAGTCGCCTGCTGGACATTTTCACGGGCAAATGGCCATCCTGCTCCGTCTACCTAGCGGGGGACCTGATTAAAGGCACCCGGGTCTCTGCTCGCTTACCGTGTTCTCGGCTTTCCTGCACAGGTGACTCGGGAGCGGCCTCGTGCTAGCCGAGTCCGAGAAGCGTCCCACGACCCACTCAGGAGACTGGCAGGAGCGTCCCGGGAGCTCGGCGCAGCCGGCCTGGCCCCAGCGAGGGGAGGCCCGCGGGCTCCCGGGAACCCCGGCCCCCGGCTCCCAGGCCGGCACCGGGGAAAACCCGGATGGAGGATCGCGGGCCCGGGCGGGCGGGCCGTCAGCCCCCCCTTCCCAAGCTCCTCTCCGAGTCTTCGGCCCAGCTCGGGCAGGGCGCGAACTGAAAGTGCAAGTCGGCGGGGCTGCGGGCCGCGGAGCCGGCCTCCTCCCCGAGGCCGAGGTGAGTGGGAGGCGCCGCGTCCCGTCGGGCGGCCCCGGGCCGGGCAGCCGGGCAGCCCCCGCGCGCTCCGCGTCCCCGCCGCTGTGCCCGAGCGAGCGTGTCGGAGGGAAAGACGGGCTTGTGCGCCGGGAAGGGAGCCGGGTCCGTTTCGGGAAGCCCCAGGCGGCGCTCTCGGGGCCGCTGCCCGCGAGGGAAACCTCCTCGGGGCTGAAAAGCGCAGGCGGGAGGCCGGGGCCGCGCAGGAGCCCGGGGAGGCGCGGGGGGGCGCGGGGGGGGGGCGCGGGCGACCCGGCAGGTCAGGCCGCTCCCCTCCGCCGCCCCCGCGCCGCCCGCCGGCCCCGGAGCCGAGCCCCGCCCCGGGGGCTGCGGGTTGCTCCCCCGCCCACGTTCACGGGGAATCACTTGTTGCTGGAGTTGTGTGCTCACGTGGGAGCGGTTCTGACCGCCCAGCCAGAGGAGCGTCGCGGATTGAAAGGAGAAAAATGCCCTGGGGTGTGTGTGTGTGTCCCTGGAGTGTGTGTGTTGGGGTGTACGTGGATGGGTGTGGAGAGCCCCCAGAAGGGCCGGCTTTGGTTATCCATCCGCAATCCATTTCTTCCCTATCCTTGTACCCCATTAGCGCCTCCAGAATAAAACGCATTTTGTAGAAGACGGAGAGATAACACAGATGTCATTTTCATTTCCCGGGCATCTTTTTTTTTTTTTTTTTTTTTTTTTTAAGATTTTATTTATTTATTCATGAGAGACCCAGAGAGAGAGAGAGGCAGAGACACAGGCAGAGGGAGCAGCAGGCTCCGTGCAGGGAGCTCGATGGGGCGGGAGTGGGGGGTGGAGGGACTGACTCATCCCAGGACCCTGGGATCACGCCCTGGGCTGAAGGCAGATGCTCAACCCCTGAGCCACCCAGATATCCCCTCCTGGGAATCTTTTAATGATTCTTTACTATGTAACAAGTGTCATGCAAAATGACTGTTTTCCTTAGCATCACAGCTCCAACAGACTGCCCCCTGGTCACGGCCTCAGCTCCCTCAGATGCGTTGCGGTGACTTGGCTGGTTGACTTCGTTTGCGGAGTGTGCGGGCTCTGGCCTCCTCCAGTGTTCTGTATGGCAAGTTGGTCTTCACGACCTCGTTGACCTCGTTTTCTTTGTACGCCCTTCCTTCCCTCACCTTGAGACAACCCAGGAGCTCATGACCAATCTTGGGCTTGCTAGTGATGTCACCCTACAACTAGGGCATTGTTTCTGTACACCCCGTGGTCCCTCAGAGGGAGGGCTCTCAGGTGGGTCATGGCTATCGCATTGAATAAGCATCCCCGGGTATTTGCACACTAAAGTGGCAGAGTCACCAATCTAGAAGCACTCAATTTCAGAACTTTCTCCTTCCGTCTGCAAGCCACAGGCAATGTCCTGGCGTCAGACGTTCCTTAAGGTCTGCTCCGTTTTTGAAACTGCCGTAGTAACTCTTCCTTTGCTGGCTTCCTGCTAGATGGCAGTGTGTAACAGTGAATTAAATACACAGCCTTAACTATTACTGTGATTATGGCTTATATTTTATTATTCATTTTAAAGAAGTGTATATCCTACAAACAGTATATTTTTAAAAATTCAAACTAGCGTTAAATTTAGAAAATAAAGAACAAGGACATAGTCTGGACAAATAATAATATTATTCATATATGTGAGTATTGCTCAAATGCGGACATTTCCAACCCATGTTTAAGTGCTTTCTAAATGTGGAATATAGAGTGTTGATTTCAGTGGAAATGCAGTACCTAATTCAATTACCAGCACTTCCCAATGAACATTATTAGTGTTACTGAACATGGGTTGTTAAACATTAAAAAAAAGTCTTTATCTACAATGTTTTTCAGATATTCTTTGAGAATAAAATTTGAGTTTTCAAAAGTTAATGCTGAATTACTATAACAGAGAATGAAGATGAAGTAATCCTAAGCTTGTTATATAGAAATATTTCTTTATATTTACAGAAATCTTAGTTTATCATGACTCAAATTGTCTTGGTCATGGTCTCTTTACTTGATCAGTCTTTCTTCTATGGAGAGTTTTTGCTCCTGGACACTATTTGTGGGATCAGAGAGCTTCATTTTGGGATGAGACCTCAGGAGATCACCTGGTTCAGCCCTTTGTCTTTGGACATGTGAAGTCTTAGCCTTACTGTGTTGATATTATTTAACCAGTGCCTCATTCATGATTAGGTAAATGATGAAAGGAAGATAAAGGATTTTTTTTTTCAGATGAAGGATTTTAATTCAAATCTTTTGCCAGGTAGGAAGGTTGTTACATTATAACCAATAAACCCTTCTTGGAGAAAGAACAGTTACTAAGAAGATCTTAAAGGAAAAAGATGAGAAGGTATTGCTCTTCAGGAGCTGGCTAAATTCTTAAATTCTTAGTGCAGGACAAGATCTTCAATATTGTGCCCTCACCTCCATTAAAAAAAATATTCTTTTTGAATGCTTTTATTTGGGGCTTCATATCAGTCTTTTCTGGGTGTTTTTTTTTTTTTTTTTTTTTGGTCTGGGTATGTTTTAATTTAGTTTCTATGTTAAGTAGACCCACTAAATGAGATTGTATTAATTAATACTGCATAATCTGAATGCTTCAGCATGGCCAGAATTTAAGAGTTTAAGAATGGCATCATCTTAAGTTCTATAAGGGAGATGTGAAGGTCTCAGGCTGCAAATTCTATTCCCCTCCCCACCGTTAATCACCAGCCTTGCCTCATGAGATGGCTAGTATTCCTTTATCTCCTTATTCTTTATCTGTCTCACCTGAAAGGTGTGCTTGGTGGAAGAGCATGACCTTCCCAGATAGAAATCTGCAATCTGCAAATCTAAGCACTCTAGTAAAAATAAATGCTTAGCAAGATATGAAGTCTATTTAAAAAGGAGGAAAACGAACACCAATAAATAAAGAAAGAAAATTGGAGGGGGCATATGGGTTGCTCAGTGGTTGAGCATCTGCCTTCAGCTCAGGTCGTGATCCTGGGGTCCTGGAATCCAGTCCCGAATCCGTCGCCTCGCAGGAAGTCTGCTTCTCCCTCTGCCTATGTCTCTGCCTCTCTCTCTGTGTCTCTCATGAATAAATAAATAAAAATTCTTAAAAAAATGAAAAAGAAAATTGTAGGAACATGGAAACTGGAACTACCATGCCATGTTCACCAGGTACCCAAGCAACAGGCACAGACACCAAGGAAGTCTGCAAGTTAACAGAGTACGTCAACTTTTTAACATTCAACAATTGTGTTATATGCATCCAATAAAATGACTTTAGAAAATTTCCTGAACTCTCCCAGCCTCCTGCATTCTTTCCACTGCTGTGATAGAAACAAGCACAATGATAGGGACCTACATCTCCCAACTTGGCATTGGAAGGGGTAAGGCTTGCCAGCACAGGTGGCCTGGACCGTCTAGGAGAATGGCTAGGATAGTGAAAGAGATGTGGTTATAGGTAGGGACTAGAGCACACAACAGGAAGCTACATTCCAGGAATAGTCAGAACAAAAGGTATGTTGTGGTGGAAGCTGGAGAAGTAGGGCAGAGTCCAGGGAGTCTTGTTTTCTAAGCTAATGCATTTGATCTTTATCTTGAAATCTGTGGGAAGCCACTGATGGATTTTAATCAGAGGAAAGAGATCCAGTTTACATTCCAGAAACAACTACAGTCAAATGGAGAGTGCCAGGGGTCAGACTGGTAGGAACACCAGTTGTCAGGGTTTTGAAGAAACCAAATAGGAATGAAAGAGGAGTGTTGGGGCGCCTGGGTGGCTCAGTCGGTTAAGCGGATAAGCGTCTGCTTTTGGCTCAGCTTATGATCCAGGGTCCTGGGATTGAGCCCCACGTCAGGGCTCCCGGCTCAGCTCTGCTGTTCCCCCTGTTTGTACACACTTTCTCTCTCAAATAAATAAATAAAATATATATTTTAAAATCTAAATTCAATTTGCCAACACATAATACCCAGTCAGTGCTCATCTCGTGTTAAATAAAATCTTAAAAAAAAAAAAAAAAAAAGAGGAGTATTGCAGAGGACAAGTAGTTGAAGGGACTGATTAAAAACACCTGGAGAGTTGTCCAAAGGCCCGTAGACCTTCCCACCAGCCTACCATGATCTGTCTTTCTCAGGACAGCCATGTTTGAGGGATAGTGTGAGGATTTATACATTATAAAATGAAAACATATTTTGAAAGAGTCAAACCTACTTGAGAAATTACACCTTAGTGGGTATAATCTAAGCCTGGTAATTAGATACATTCCTTTTAAAGACTCTCCCTGGTATAACCTTAAGCTCTATTTAGACAGTCGGTTGCTTTTTTAACTCAACTGACACACCAATTTCTAGAGGAGAGATGATCAAAGGAGCCTTCTAAGAGCTCCCAGCATCTGCTGCTCGCCTCTTTCCCCCTGCCACGGGGACAGGGAGGAAAGATAGAGACACACAATTTGTCTGGCTCAGAACACCTTGCACATCTCCTAGGGTTGGTTACCTTCTCACTTTATCCTCAAAGATGCAGGGTAGAAATCATCTCCTGAGTCCCATTTCTGAGACCCTTACCCTGTACTTTGGACTGGCACTGCAAGGCTGAAATTGGAAGCTGGCATCCTTAGACTGCTAATTTGCCTTAAGATCTCTCCTCTGTCTGTTTTAATTCAAAACAAAATGGAGAAATTTGAAATTCTTTTAGGGTGAAGGTACTGCCGGTTTTGATAGACTAGTGCTTGCAGGAGTGTGAGGTAGTCACGCTGAGCTTCAGACTCCACTCTGGGCAGCAGATGGCCAGCCCCAGGCAGTGCACACAAGCTGAAAACTGCATTTCAGGAGCTCAGCTCCAGGGTCAAGAAGGTTGGTTAGCGAGCGTCCGTTTCAGATGTTACCTACCATGGTTGTCTGAACAAACACACATTGCTTCACCAGGCAAGGAGGGTTCTGGGGCATCTTCCTGGTGGATTCTGAGATTCACCTTGCAGGAGGTGATGAAACAGGAGGGAGCTGCTTTCCTCCTGGAGTCCCATTGCATGGTGCTTACTGACTTTCACCACGCTCTCCAAGCCCATCTGTCCCACCAGTGCGGGGACTGGTTACTGGATGACAGGCTCCTGGGTAATTGATACCATATATTAGATTGATGTGCTTCAACGTCTGGCTGGTTGCTGCATGCTATAAATTGTAATACCATCTATACTAACTGGCTCTATTCTCTAGGATGGTGGTGGGTATTTAACCACAGCTGGGTCCCTGAGACCTCATTATACCCCTGGCTTTGGGAGTATAAGCTAAATCAAGATTCTTTGGATGAAAGGGAATTTGTAACCTTAAATTATTCTGTTGTAAGCCATGGAAAGACTTAAAAAGGCCCTACTTAGGACAGACTCTAGGAGAGCATTGTGGTAGCTGTAAAAATATCCCAAACTCTGTCTTCCCATTCTCTTCCTATCTTTTGTTTTCCTTTATTACTGACCCTAACAAGAGGTCACTGTTTCCCTCACCTCTTTCCTTTCCTGGGTGCCTGGAGACAGGTGACCTGATCTCTAGACCCACTTTAACCTTTCAAAATTACGATCTTGGGCCTATCACTTAAACTTACAGAGGCTCAGTTTCCTTATTTGTGGGAACCAAGAATAAAACCTACCTTGCTTACTTTACAAAGTGATTTTCCATAAGATTGAGTGGAATGATATATGTTAAAATCTTCTGAAGATGATAGAGTTTTATACCCACTTAAGGTGGTAATATTTCATTACCTAATGCAGAGTACATTAATTATGTCTATAATAAATTGCCTGTGCATATAAAACAGAAATTGGATTGCCTTCCTGTTATGCAAGGCAAAGAAATAATGACAGGTAACGTTTAGTTTTTACTGTGAAGAAACCGAAGCTTAGATTTAGTAACTTGTCCAAACTTGTATTATGTATAAATGGCAGAGCTAGGATTGAAACCCTACGTGCTATCTCCACATTTTAGGTAGTTAATAGCTACTAGCATCAACTGAGTAGACGGGAAGACACTTTTCAGGTTCTTAGAGATTTTTGTTACTTTTTTCTCTGGTATACTGGCTGATGGAGGGTGATTGTATACAGTTTTTTTTCCACTCTGATTAAGATGAATAATCTGTGTTAGTATTATTGGGTGGGAATTTCATAGTCTTAGTGTTAAAAAATATAAAAGGATGCATGAACCTTGGAGTGTGACTAGTTTCTGGTTGTAGTACTTATCGAAATTGTAGTGTTGGATAAGTGACATTATTCAAATTTGGTTTTCTCATCCCTAAAAATGAGGACAATTGCTCCTTCATAGAGTTGTGGGAGGGTCGAATGATCTCATGCATGCTGAGCACTTAGGAAGGGCCTTGCTTACAATAGGTCACTCAACAAATATTAGCGATCTACTTTTCTTTGGCAAAGTGGATGTTTCTCTTTCTGAAGTTCCGGTTTATTGGGCAGCAACATACTTTATATGAATTGAGCTTCAGTTTACACTTAAAAGTATAATTAAAAATTGTAATTAATAATTAAAAATAAGATAGCAAAAGGTTTATTGGACATCTATGCACCACACTCTGAAATAAGTCTTCTAGTATTCTTATCTCATATAAAGCTCAATAACTTCCTGATTAGGCACCCTTGTTGTCTACGTTTTGGAAATTGAGATATTGAGAGGCTAGGTTAAACCAGCTGGGGAGTTGAGATTTGCATCCTAGAGGGCTGACTCGAGAGCCTTTCCTCTTAGTCACTGTGGATTGCAGGAGTTCCGTGGGTAACAGAGGAAAAACACAGCATCAGTGATTTCTGAAAGCAAGAGTCATTTTGTTGCTTGAGGAACTTATCCTGGACTTAGGGAGTAAATCAAGGTAGATGCACTAGAGGGAAGTACACCTATAAGGCCAATGTTTTTAACCAGAATTCTATATCATTTATATACTTCTTTTTTTAAATTAATTAATTTGACAGAGAGCACAAGCAGGGGGAGCAGCAGGTAGAGGGGGAGGAAGAAGCAGGGTCCCCACCAAGCAGGGAGCCTGATGTGGGGGCTTGATCCCAGGACCCCGAGATCATGACCTGAACAGAAGGCAGATGTTTAACTGACTGAGCCATCCAGGTGCCCTCATTTTTATATTTCTAATTATATCTTTATATCTGGGAGATGTTCAATCAGATCTCAGAACCAGGTTTTGGAGTCCTGTAAAGCTGACTCAGGAATGTTGATCCTTGCTGTATTCTGAAACTCCACTGGGTCATTTGACCAAGACATTTGACTGCACAGAACCCTGGGAATAAAAGGCATTCTTAGGAACTCTTTAGTTCATCTTTAAACTTTTTGAAAAGATCATACATTCCAGACAGATGGAAATCTTATTTCAGAACTTACAGAGAATCATATTGCTCACACAACCCACTGCTTTGTTACACTTGCCATAAAAGACTGAACAAATACATCAATAATCAGAATTCCTTATGTTGTGGCTGAAGTTGTTTTCCTTAGGGAAAGTTTGGGTCAGTTGATCATGATCTATTTTCAAACCAAGCCTGAAACTTTTATTTAGTATCTTCCTAATTTTTACAGGAGTGGGTGGATAATCTTGGTAATTTTTTTCAGTTTTGAGAGAGAGAGAGAGAGAGCATGCATGGGGGAGGTAAAGGGAGAGAGAGAATCTTAAGCAGGCTCCCTGCTGAGCGCAGAGCCCAACCCAGAGCTTGGTCTCACAACCCTGAGATCATGACCTCAGCTGAAACCAAGCTAGACGCTTAACCAACTGAGCCACCCAGGAGCCCCAATTGTGGTAATTTCTATTCCACTTTTCTACTCCTTTGAAACCTAGGAAGTGATTCCATGTAAGTGATTTGTGGATGATGGCAGAGAAAATTAAGTGGAAACAGAAATTTAGATTCAGGACCTAATTGTGGACCTGTCATAGTCTTCTCATGTGCTGTGTGACCTTGACCAAGTCACTGTCCCTCTCTGGTTTTGGTTTCATTATCTAGGAGTAAAGTATGTAGGCTCTCAAAGGTTCCTTTTAGTTTTAAAATGTCGGCTGTCTGTGTGACAACCCTGAAAGACCACATTTATTAAATCTTCTGCATTATGGCTAAAAGATTATTCATTTGTTACAGAATTTTTTGACGCCTTCTGGTTTGAAGAATCTCCAGCTGCTCTGATGATAGCTTAAGACGACTGCATGCTGTTCCCTCTCGATGCCAAGCCAGACCCGCGCAGAACCTCGGATCTCAATCCTTCATGGAGACCAGGTCCCAGCAGGAATGACAGTGGAAGAAATTGGCACCCAGATGGTTCCTCTGCGTGAAGTTGTCTTGGGCTGTGGGCCGACTCGAGAACACCTGGTAACCAGGCCTGCCCTCTGTCAGTCACCCAGGGCCGGGCAGCATGGTGTGGATTCAGAGGAGGAGGCTTTTGGCTTCTTGCCTATGCATCACAGCCACAGTCTTTCTGCTTGTCACACTCCAGGTAGCAAGAATTTGGGTTGCTTAGTGTTGATTCCTGACCCATTCCACCCTTCCCACCCTCAACCCCGGCTCCCCTTCTCTTCAAGTACTTTACTTTTGGCTTAATCTCTCAGGATTGGGGATTTTCTGTCTACGGCAGGGGAAGTACTTTTTTTTTGTTAATAGATGAAACTGAGGTTTTAGTGAGTGGGTGTATTGGGTAGAAACAAAATCAATGAGATGGGGAGTCCACTTGTGACTCTTGTAGGGCCCTGGTTCTAAGAGCACAGAAAGTAGAGCTCTGTCCGTCTTGCTGGGTCAAATTTAGATGGCTTGCTCAAAGTCCCCTTTCACGATGACTTCTGAAAGATGGCATTCTTGAAGAAGCCCTGTGTATTTTCTAAGAATAAGATGGTCTGTTCTGCAGAAAACCAGCATCCGCGTTAATACATTTGTCATTCTTGACATATGCTACTTGACCACAGACTGAATGTGAATGTTGGAACTGCAGCATTTTTTAGTCTTCCCATTTATTTCATTTATTTTTAAATTTTTAAAAAAGATTTTGTTTATTTATTCATGAGAGACAAGAGAGGCAGAGACACAGGCAGAAGGAGAAGCAGGCTCCATGCAAGGAGCCCGACGCAGGACTAGATCCCGGGTCTCCAGGATCATGCCCTGGGCCGAAGGCAGTGCTAAACCACTGAGCCACCTGGGCTGCCCTATTTAAAAAAAAATTTTTTTAAGATTTTATTTATTTATTCATGAGAGACACACACAGAGAGACAGAGACATAGACAATGGGAGAAGCAGGCTCCCTATGGGGAGCCTGATGTAGGACTCGATCCCAGGACCCCGGGATCAGGACCTGAGCCAAAGGCAGATGCTCAACCATTGAGCCACCCAGGTGCCCCCACTCCCTGCCATCTATCTCATTTAGTTGGTGATTCTGAAGTTCATTGACTGATTTCAAATTAAAGTAAAAATGACACAGTGCTAGAAAAAGTATAGGTATGAATTCAGATATAGTTTGGATGCGTTCAAACACCAGCTGTCCATTCTGAATTCCAAAAGACTTTTAAAGATTATTTGTGGATATGGGCAGGTCACATGTGGGGCTGATGGAAACAGAGGTATCCTCTGGGCTTTTTCTTATTTTATTTCTTTAATTATTAATTTTATTTATTTTTAATTAAATTTAATTAGTTAACATATAGTTTATTATTAGTTTCAGAGGGGGGAGGGGGTCTGTGATTCATCTGTAATACTTCGTGCTCATTCCATCACATGTCCTCCTGAATACCCGTCACCCAGGTACCCCATCCCATCCCCTGGGCTTTTACTTCTTGATTAAGATTGAATGAGGTAATGCATATAAAAAGACTTTGGCAGACAGTCTGGTGCTGGACTTCTACCACCTTTTGTTACCAGATCAGGATTCTGGTCAGAGGTAATACTTGACTCCTTCCTTGTCTGTCTTGTGGGTGTCCACAACCTGCTTGTACAGGAGCAGCTGGAGTTCTCTACTTTCTGCAGGAAGCTTTGAGAGCTTTGATCTTACCAGACAATTACCTTGGCACTTCCTTGGGTTATGAGGAATGGCTGTGTCTGAGCTAAGAGTGTTTCTGTTGATGTCAGAAGACATTGCCAAGTTTTTGGTATGCATGTCATTTCTAAGCTCCCAGAGTATGAGGGGCAGTATGATCACTGAAGCTAAACTCTCATCTGGATCTTGATTCATTTTGCCACCAGTAGTATGGTTTGGGCTGTTTCCTTGTCCACATGGATGCATTAAATGCTTCAGTGATCAGAGTTTCAGCAGTGTTATATTTTTTTTTTAACACTGTACATGAGAAACTATAATGCCCATACATTTAGAACCATTCCTCTTTCTGGTGGTTTGTTGCCAAGTAGGTACGGTAAAAAAGGATCCAATAAAAAAAAAATCATGCTAGGGCTTCTATAATAGGAGCCACAGATTGAGTGGCTTAAGCAACAGAGGTATATTTTCTCACAGTTCTGGAGGCTAAAGTACAAGATCAAGGTGTCAGCAAGCAGAGTTGTCTCTTCTGAGGCCTCTCTCCTTGGACTTGTGGATGGATGGCTCTTTCCCTGTGTCCTCACCTGGTCTTCTCTCTGTACTTGTGTGTGTCCTAATGTCCTCTTTTGATAAGGGTATCAGTCCTATTGGATTTGGGTTTACTCTGATGACCCCATGTTAACTTAATGACCTCTTTAAAGACCCTATCACCTAGTGTAACTCAGTCTCATTCAGAGGTAGTGGGGGTTAGCACTACAACAAATGAATTTTGGAGGGAATACAGTTCAGCCCAAAGCAGATCTGATAGCATAATTCCTAAATAATCTAACCCTGAAAATGTTATGCTGACCTTCAGCTAAGCTGAAGCATTGTGGTTCCCTGGAGGAAACTGTTCATCTGAAACATTATTTTCCACTTGCGTTTGTATGTACTGTTTGCAAATATATATATATATATATCTTTAGTTTCTTAATTATTTTTTAAAATATATTTTCAATTTTTTTAAGATTTATTTATTTATTCATGATAGATGTAGAGAGAGAAAGAGAGAGGCACAGGCATAGGAGGAGAGAGAAGCAGGTTCCATGCTGGGAGCCCGACGTGGGACTCGATCCCAGGACTCCAGGATCACACCCTGGGCCAAAGGCAGGCGCCAAACTGCTGAGCCACCCAGGGATCTCCTAGTTTCTTAATTTTATTTACTTTTTAGTTGCATAATATTTCATGAATACAGTATGGAATATTTTAAAGCAAATCCAGGACTTTGTATTATTTACCTGGATTTACTTTAAAATGATGCTCTAACATATGGGATCTTTTGAAAGTTTAGTATATCCAAATCACTGTGATTGCACCCAACAAAATAAACAGTAATTAATCCATACCATCCATATACTAGGCCATGTTAAAATTTTCCCAGTTATCTCAAAGAGGTCTTTTGTTGGTTTGAAGCTGGAATACACAAATCCTGCACACTGCATTAAGCTGGTATGTCTCAAATTTTGTGTTTTTTTTTGTTCTTTCTAGTATAAAAGTTTCCTCTGTCCCACCACCTTTCATTCCACGTCCTGGGCTCGTTGAAAACACTGGGTCATTTGTCCTTTTGAATTCCCCAGATTTTGGATTGGCTGATTTTATCCTCATAGTTTTGTTGAATATGTTTCTCTCTCTCACCTATTTCCTATCACCTGGTGGTGATATCTGAGGCTAAATTTTTTTTTAAAGCTCTTTGGCAGAAAAATATCTCTACCTAAAGCAATCCCTATTAGTTGGAAATGAATTTATACTTCACATAGTAGACCTTGATTGGAAATGTGGAGCGAAATCTGCCTTCGAAGTTTTATCCGTGGTTTTCTCAAAGTCTCTTTTTAAAGTTGTTGGTGTGGGACCCAGGAAATTTAACAAAAATTCCCTACCCCTGGACAAGCAGAGCAGGACTGACTCCTTTTTGTGCTGCACCTGCCTTGTGCAGACCTGTTTAGGGCACTGCCCCACCCTAGTCAAGCCCAGGGCACGCCCTAATCGGAAATCGGCTCAGTGATAGGCCAGTTCAAATGGATACTTTAGGGTAAAATGTAATTCAATCGGCCACCTGCGTGTGGACCAACATGACTGTGCAACTCTCTGCGTATCCCATTGACCACTGGCCCCTATAAAGCTGCTACGCCTCTTAGTGTCGGGGTCCAAGTCCCTGCTCCGCTGTGTCCTGTACACTTGGACCCAAGCTCGAGCTTGTAAATAAACCCTCTTGTGTTTGCATCGGTGTGGGCTCCTCGGTGGTTTCTCAGATTCGCAATCTCGGGCACAACAGTTGGTTGTATATTTGCAGGAGGAGGTGGAGTGAAAAGATCCAGAGTTTTTGACTATAAGTCCACTCCATTCCATCAAGCCGTTGGGGAGTAGCCACATTCTGTTATCATGAACATGCTGACACGGTGCCTGAGAGGCTCAGTGGTTGAGCGTCTGCCTTTGGCTCAGGTGGTGATCCTGGGGTCCTGGGAACGAGTCCTACATCAGGCTCTCTGCAGGGAGCCTGCTTCTTCCTCTGCCTGTGTCTCTGCCTCTCTCTTTGTGTCTCTCAGGAATAAATAAATAAAATCTTTAAAAAAAAAAAAACATGCTGACAAAGCTGTTGGTAGGGGCTAGACTTAGATTTTAGTGATTGTTTTACTGTCAAAATGCTGACTTTCGTGTCATAGATGATTCATGGTTTTTTAAAAGCTAATATAATTTCTTGCTATTTTTGGAGTACTACTTGGCTGTCACCAGTGGTTTTTGATTTTTTTTTTTTTGGCCTTGGATCCCTCAGAGAATCTAGTGAACATTATGGACCTTTGCCAGGGAGTTGCAGGCTCTATCAGTGGGCAGTGGCCCTTTTTTTGACACTGGGGCAGCAGGCGCAGAAAGAAGGTATCACCGAGGCTACTGAGAATGGGGCCTGGGGCCACACAGATGTTCTCTGCTGGCTGGGGAAGGAGTTAATACGTTAAAATGTGCCTTCTTTTCACTGCTTTCTTTGGTGCATAGTCTGGCTACTTAACGTTTCAATTATGTATGGAATGGACCAGTTCCTACTTTTAGACTGCTTTCTCTAACATATTTTTATAATGCCATATCAATATCAAACCTTAACGTTTGATGACAAGGCAGCACTGTTGGAGAACAACTGCCCCTCTATTTCTACTCTGCCCCCCTGCCCTCTAGATGCCTGTTACTGATGGCCTGGCTATTCAGTAACCCAGACCATCCCGAATAAATAAACATGGTTTTATTTATTTATTTTTTTAATAAACATGGTTTTACATGGAAGGGAGCCCAGTACTCATGGTATACTTCACTTGATGCCATAGTGGAAATTATTAGAAACATAAGACCCGTGTTAAGACTCATTTAACTGTAATAAAAAGAAACCAATTGGTAATTTATCACTCATTCTCCTTAGAATGTAATCTTGAGTAATAGCCAGATAATGCCCTGACTCTCATGGGTTTCATTAAATGATCAAACTAAAGGCACCTGGATGGCTCAGGGCACCTGCCTCTGGCTCAGGTCATGATCCCGGGGTCCTGGGATCAAGTCCCAAATGGGGCTCTCTGCAGGGAGTCTGCTTCTCCCTCTGCCTATGTCTCTGCCTCTCTCTCCATGTCTCTCATGAATAAATAAATAAAATATTTTTAAAAAGACCAAACTATTTCCAGATACTATATACACCTGTGAGATGGAAAAATGTAGCTGGCATGTGTTTCGTAGAATTAGGCATCTTTCCTGGTAGATATTTTGTCCACACACACCCTAATCTCTGGAATTTGTGGATATGTAAATTTACATGGCAAAAGAAACCTTGCAGATGGGATTAAGATAATACACTCTGAGATGAAGAAATTATCCAGAATTATCAGTGTGGGGCCGATGTCATCACGTGAGTACTTAAAAGCTAAGAGTCTTCCCTGGCTGTGTTCAGACAGAGATTGGACAACAGAATAAGCATCAAAGAGAGACAACATTGCTGGCTTTGAGGATGCAGAAGGGGCAGGAGCCAAGAATGGTGGATGGCTCTAAGAGATAGAAAAGCAAGAAAATGGGTTCTCCAGAGCTTCCAGAGAAGAATTTAGCCCTGCTGACACCTTGCTTTTAGCCTAGTGAGACCGGGTTAGACTTCTTACCTCCAGAACCATGCAACAATAAATGTGTTCTTTCTTTCTTCTTCCTTCCTTTCTTTCTTTCTTTCTTTCTTTCTTTCTTTCTTTCTTTCTTTCTTTCTTTCTTTCTTTCTTTGATTTATTTATCCATTTCAGAGAGACAGCAGGGGGGTGGGGCAGAAGGAGAGAGACTCTCAGGCTGACTCCCCACTGAGCACAGACCCCAGTGCAGGGCCCCATCGCAAGACTCCAACATCACAACCTGAGTGGAAATCAGGAGTCAGATGCTCAACAGAGTGAGCCACACAGACACCTCTATAAATGTGGTATTTTCAATTGCTGATTTTGTGGAAATTTGTTATAAGAAGCAATAGAAAACTAATATGAGGCTCCAACCTCAAGATGAATGGGAGACATGCAAGAGGAAATGAAACGGTCCGACTCTGTAATCCTTGTCTTTTCTCTCAGGTCGTGGTTGAACTGGGAAAATTTGAAAGGAAGAAGTTTAAAAATTCTGATTTGCGAGCTGGACATGCAAAAATGGAAGAGGAGCCTGTACATCTCTATCCACTCCCTGGGAAAGAAACACTGATCTTGAAGCGGAAGAACCAACTGGAAACTGATAGCTATCCCATCATGCTCTGGTGGTCCCCCTTGACTGGGGAAACTGGAAGGTTAGGCCAGTGCGGAGCAGATGAGTGTTTCTTCACCATCAACCGGACCTACCTACATCATCCCATGACCAAAGCATTCCTCTTCTATGGTAAGTAGGGCTTTTGTTTTTATCCCTTTGCTTGCTGACATCATCTTCCAAAGCTAACTTATTTTTACCTCCCCAAGAAGAGATGGTGGTGTTCCCTTTGAAAACACTGTGACATGCCTGATTCTCTTTGCATTTGCTCTGTGTAAGGCCTGAGCATTTAGCAGATACAATAAATAAATAAGCTTGAACAACACAGAGGTGGTTGGCTGGCTGCTTGGTAATTGTGGAAGAGGAGAGATTTCCTCTTGCCTTTTCACAGTTGGATGCTGTGCTTTACTGGATTTAGTATTCAGAGAATTGGATATTGATTCTGTTGCTGATATCAATTCAGAATGTCACCTGTGATAATAGGAGATTTTGATGACCATGACAGATGAATGTTTAATAGGACATTAACTAAGCACAGTGTTCTTTATTTCATTAGTCAGATTCATCAGCCAATGTTTTGCATTGACTTTCAAGAGTAAGTTGGTATTCATCACTTCTGAGGCTGATTGTATGTCCTGCTGGGACCGAGGATGACCAAACCCAGCAAGGGGAAGTTAGCAAGATTTCACAGTGGCAGGAAATACAGAGCTCCTGGGTGCTGAGTGGTGGGGGCAAGGGGGTACAGATGAGCAGACTCGACCAAATATAGCCAAAGTTGATCAGTTAGGAAGTCAATGAAAGCAAATCTGCTTCAGAGTGGTGTGACTGTGTCTCTGTATTTGTGTGTACGTGTTTGTGTATGAGAGAGAGAGAGAAGGAGGGAGACTTGACACTCTTCCTTTAGAGATTGGGCTGGGATCTCTGCCTGCAAGAGAGTCTGGTTTCCGCTTGTTGGAGGTGAGAAGCAGCCATCACATCACTGCTGTACCTCCTTGCCAAGTGTAGCCATTGATTTTATTTTTTAATTTTTATTTTTTGTTTATTTATTTACTGAAGTTCAATTTGCCAGCATATAGTATAACACCCAGTGCTCATCCCGTCAAGTGCCCCCCTCAGTGCCCGTCACACAGTTATCCCATACCCCCGCCCACCTCCCATTCCACTACTCCTTGTTCTTTTCCCAGAGTTGGGAGTCTCTCATGTTCCATCACCCTCTCTGATATTTCCCACTCATTTTCTCTCCTTTCCCCTATAATCCTTTTCACTATTTTTTATATTCCTCAAATGAATGAAACCATATGATGTTTGTCCTTCTCCGATTGACTTACTTCACTCTGCATAATACCCTCCAGTTCTATCCACGTTGAAGCAAATGGTGGGTATTCATTGTTTCTAATGTAGCCATTGATTTTAATAGTGAGACATTTCTTAGACTATCTGATGCTACTCCAGGGCAAACAGGCTGTGGGGGACATGTCACCTTAGCATATGGCATGGCTCACTGTGATGACACAATGACGTAAACACTGAATACTAATCTATCCAACATGGTACAGCTTTTGGGGAAGGCTATGGGGGTCAGAAATTGAGTGGGGTGGGCAGGGATGTGGAAAGAGAGTTAAATATTCTTCTTCCACAGTAAGAATCCATATATACTGTCTAAAACTGAAAAGTCAAGAAGTAAAATCTAAGCGTATTATTTGGGAATGCTGGAGGTCTATGTGCATGTACAACATGTTAAAAGGTTTTGTTTAAAAGGCCGCTACTGTGATATGACCACTCTGGGTAATGACCTGGCAATATCCAGTAGATGTAAATTCATACCAAATCATCCCACACTGCTAGGAAAGAAGTCTCACACATGCACATGGATTGTTTATAGTAGCGTTGTTTGTCCTAAGTATGGTTTTTAAAATAACCTATATGTCCAACACAAGAAAATCAGTCAAATGAAGTGCAATATACATAAATTCAGTGTGACACTATGCAACAGTGAAAATGAGTATTCTGGAGCTATGAGCCTCCAACATTGATAGACTTCAGAAACCATATAAGAGGAAAAGCAAGTTAGAGGGATAAGACAGAAAGGTAACATATCATGTCTCCCGGAGATTCTTGACCTGCTCCATTCTAGAGTGGTTCCCTTTTTGCTGGGTACACAGGTGCTGTCCGGGCTCCCCATTGTTCTGTGGACTTCCTGTGCCTTACTCTTGTGTTGGCTTCCTTGTTTCTTTAAAAAAAAAAAAGATTTATTTATTAGAGAGATAGAGGACATGGGGTGGGGGGTAGAAAGAGAGAGAGAATCCCCAGCAGACTCCCCACTGAGTGGGGAGCTTGACATGGGGCTTGATTTCAGGACCCCAAGACCAGGGCCTAAGCGGAAATCAAGAGTCAGACTCTTAACTGACTGAGCCACCTAGAGGCTCCATCTGTTTCTTTTATGTCTCATTTTTCTCTCTCTTGGTTTATATTTTTGCTTCAGTGTGGTCTGAGAAAGGTCTATGGAAGATAAGTCTTCAGAGACTTTGTATGTATGATAATGTGTTCATCTTACCCTTAACCTTCACTCATGGTTTGGCTCAGCATAGAATTCTAGGTTGGAAACTCTTTTCTTTCTGAATTTGAAAGACGTTTCCCCACTGTCTCCTAGCTTCTAATGTTATTGTTGGGGACTCCAAAGCTATTTTTATTCCCCCTGCTTTGTATTCTGCTCCTGTATCCCTGCTCTGGAAAAATATAGAATATTCTTTTTCATCAGTTTGGAAATTTAGTGATAGGTGCTTTGGTGTCAGCCTATTTCCTTTTATTGAGGTGGGTACTGAAATATTAGGTTGTTAGGAAGCCTATGAAGCAGTTTTTAGCTTAGTGACGTTTCCAGAACTCACAGATCTTCAGGTTCATGTACTTAATTTTATCAGCACACTAAGACTCGATTCTTCTCTCAGGGATGGACTTACCTCTAACCAAATTCCCAGAAGACTGATGCGTTCAACTGGAATTCTTCTGGTTTGAATTTCATATCTCTGGGTTTGTTATTCTCCAGCTCCTGAAACCATCAGTGACTCTCATTAAGAGCTAAATATGTGCCATTTTTATTACCCTGGCATTTAGGACTCTCTGATCTGAACCCAACCTGTCTTCTAAACTTAACCACTGTGATTCTATCAACAAAATCTTAGGTTCAAAAATCAAACCGCAATAGTCCCCATTTTAGGCAGAAGCCACAAATGCACTAATTTAGTGCCACTGTTTATTCAGTTTCTGAGTCCTACATTGTCCTTTTTATATTTGTCCTGTCAAATAATCTACAGAATACCTACCATGTGTTTGGCAAAATGGATGAATAATGTGTCTAATATCAGACAGATTATTATCTTAAGACAAAGACATTACCTTACCGTAATGCAATTCTAAATGGCATCTATACCATGAGAAATGCCAGTAAATCTTGTGGGATTTCAAAGAAGGGAGAGAGAACATATGATTGGAGGAGTCAGGAAAGGCTTTGTAAGACCTCCTTCATAAAACAGGAGAAATCTGAAATGTTGAGAGATAATGGAATTGGATTGTGCTTAGATTGGAAGACATTTCAGGATGAGGGACAGCATGAATGTGGGCAAAGAAGTAGAAAGTTATGGGTGATATCTGAGGTATGGCAAAGCTATAGCATAGTTTTGGGTAAGAGAGAGATGGAGATTGAATGATATATTGGGACCAGAACATGGAGAACCTTGATTGTTGGCTTAAGATTTTGTATCGAGTTGGAGAATGGCATCAGGAAGCCCCCAAAGGTTGAATGGCCTTTTAAACATCAACTCAGATATAACAGCTGTGAGCCATTCTGGATTCCCTTCCATCAGATGCAGCCTCCACTGTGTGCCAGGCACAATGCCAGTCATGAGGAATAAAGAAGATAAATATGATAACTATGGCATTTTTTAAAAGATTTTGTTTATTTATTCATGAGAGACACAGAGAGAGGCAGAGACATAGGCAGTGGGAGAAGCAGACCCCAAGGAGCAGAGAAGCCTGATGCGAAGCTCGATCCCAGGACCCTGAGATTATGACCTGAGCTGAAGACAGATGCTTAACCGACTGAACTACCCAGATGCCCCTTGGTTTTGCTCTGTATTATCTTCTCTTCCTTCATGGAGTGTAAAGTTCTTGATGCTAGGGCAGCATCAGTCCATTTTTATACGTCCACCCCTTATATCTAGCACCTTCTATGTGACAGGTGCTCAGGAAGTATTCATAAAGACCTCAAGTTAGAAAGGATGTGGGAGTCTAACCTTCTCTTCATCAAGGTTGACAAGACTGAAACTCTGGAAAGTGAGAGACACAAAGGAAACAAGCAAACTCAAAAGAAGACAGCACCCCTTTCTGTCTGAGGACTCCAAGTTCTAATTAAGTAGGTCAGTTCCAACTAACTGCACATGGGATTCTGCTGTGGCAGGATTGGAAAAAAAAAAAAAGGCAGGGAAAATGATTCAGGTGTCGAAAGCTGACCTAATTCAGTGAAATGGAAACTCGGAGGATTATATAACCTTGAAGCTATTGTAAACCAGAGTATTTTTGAGTTTGCTTGTTTCCTTTGTAGCCTACTTTCTCGTTTTCTTCTTCCTAGATATGAGTCATTTGCTTAATACGAACACAGTGAAGACTGTGTCTGGTTTGAGCCATTTGAGAAATGCGAGGCTTCAGCTTCATTAACAGTTCTCTGAAACGAAAATATAGCAGGCACAAGCGAATAAAGTAGTTTTTTTTTTTAAGCCAAAAGTCCATGGGTCGGGACGCCTGGGTGGCTCCGTGATTGAGCATCTACCTTCAGCTCAGGGCATGATCCCGGGGTCCTGGGATCCTGGGGGTCCTGGTCTCTGCCCCTCTCTCTCTGTGTCTCTCATGAATAAATCAATAAAATCTTTTTTAAAAGTCCATGGGTCACAGAAGTTTTAGACACTGTCACTGTTGTGATTTCATACAAAACTCTGTGTTTTTAGACCGTTGTCCAGAAAGATGTCTCTCCTGGAGGAGGGGTTGGAGTCACCCTTGACGAAAATGGGCTTAGGCAAAGCAGGCAACTATTTATGTTTTAGGTGAGCTTCTAAATAGAAGTTTTAGTAAACATAGGCACACGTGGAGAGAAAGGAAACAAGGAGGCTCCTGAAATATTTCACCTCCTGAGGAATATGGGAATGAGCACACCTTGCTGAAGTCTGGAGGTTCTGAAGAGGAAGGACATCACGTTGGCCCTCCTCAGGATGCCTGCAGTCCACCCTCTGGGGTTGAGTGTGACTGTGTGCCGGGGGCTCTAGTACCTCCACCCTAGGTACAGGCCCCTGGCTCTCCCTACCGCTTTCTTGAGTGCGATCTCATTGCCTTCTCACAACAGCCTCGTAGGTGGGAATTCTATCTATTTTTGATGAAGAGGGAAGTAAAGCATGGAGTGAAGAGGCTTGTCTTCGGTTACCTGTGTGGGTGGTGAGGAATCAAAACTTTCTCCTAACAGAAAAGCATGAGATAATATAGTCCACGTTCTCTCTCCAACCTCGGAGAAGACTTAGAGTAAAGGAATCATCAGAAATGGGTTGCATCATTTCGGAAGACTTCTTTAAGATCCAGTGTTTCAAGGTAGGTCTTTAGCCGAGTTGTGGAGAGCCCCAGACAGGGAAGTATCATGAGCAAGGCAATGGAAATCAGCATTCTAGCTCACTCTGTGCCCAGCACATTAACGAACAAGGTGTTCTGGTATCGAAAAAGCCTCCTGGGGCCCCAGGTGGCTCAGTGGTTGAGTATCTGCCTTTGGCTCAGGACCCCCCTTGATCCCTGGGGTCCTGGGATCAAGTCCTGGGAGCCTGCTTCTCCCTCTGTCTATGTCTCTGCCTCTCTGTGTCTCTCATGAGTAAATAAATAAATTTTTTTAGAAAATAAAAAAAGAAAAAGTAAAGGCCTCCTGAGTGAGAAATGGAGATGGCTTCTATTATAAGCCATCTACAGCTTACTAGGTCTCAGAGTGTTGTAATGAAATACATTTAGGTTGAATGCTAGCAAACATAGTAGACGCTTTCTTTGTTTCAAAGGGCACTTTTGGATTTCTGGTATCTCAGTGTGATGACCCCTAATTAAAAAGAGAGGGATGTAGGAGTGGCAGCCCAGCTCGGCGGGTAGGGCCTTTGAATTGGTCCTCTGGTGCAATCCTTGTCCCTTGATGTCTACTCATTTTTTTTCAGTTCACCAAGTGTTAATCAGGCTATAATGAAGAGCGATCTAAAGAGGATACTCATGCTTATACCGAAAAGCCGGTTTATTACTGTATATCTTCACAGTCATAGGAGTCCTGCTGTTCATTTTTCAGGGTTTCTCCACCCAGTGATCAAGTTAGCCAGAAAATGATGATGCTTGGTGAGCTTAGAATTATAGGAAACATTTGAATGGTCTTGAGGGACAAGGGAGATAGCCTGATTGGCTTCCTCGGTCCCTAACAGAGTGTAGTAACGATTATTGCCATTTTCAGTGCCCACTCTGCCAGGCACCAGATACTCTCTGTGTGTTCTCTTATTTAAAATCACTACACTGTGCAGTAGCCTAGGCATTATTACCATTTTAGACACGAGGAAACAGGCTCAGAGAATGTGACATGCCTAAGATCACACAGATGGAAAGTACCTAGTCGTGTACCCAAACCTGAATATTTGATTGTGCAACTCCTACTCTGTTTATTAATCTTTTGCTACACCATCTACACCAGAAGCCGTGAGTGTGCGTGCCTGATCCAGCATCTTTCTCCTCTGGGAATGCTAGATCATCAGTGAACTCTGTTACCAGTCACCTCTTCATCTCCCAGGTTTCATGCAAAAGTTTACTCTTTTGTTTATTCATTCTCTGTGAGACATTTTGTCCATTCATTCATTCACGGCCTTCGTGATGACCAAGCATGAGCTCTGGAATGAGAGCAACACACCTGTGTTTCTCACTGTCCTTTAAAACCATACTTATGGGGTTAATTTTTTCTTTCTTTTTTAAAAAATATTTTATTTATTTATTAATGAAAGACACACACACACACACACACACACACACACACACAGAGAGAGAGAGAGGCAGAGGGAGAAGCAGGCTCCATGCAGGGAGCCCGACGCAGGAATTGATCCTGGAACTCTAGGATCACGCCCTGGGCCAAAGGCAGGCGCTAAACCGCTGAGCCACCCAGGGATCCCAATTTTTTCTTTCTTTTAAAAAACACTTTATTTAAATTCAGTTTGCCAACATACAGTATAGCATCCAGTGCTCACCCCATCAAGTGCCCTCCTCAGTGCCCGTCACCCAGTTACCTCATCCCTCACCCGCCTCCCCTTCTGCAACCCTCTGTTTGTTTCCCAGAGTTAGGAGTCTCTCATGGTTTGTCTCCCTCTCTAATTTTTCAGGGAGTTAATTTTCACCATCCCCTAACTGGGAACTCTGGCAGATTCTCCAGCCTTTGTGCTCCCTCATAGGACATGAACAGTTTTAGGTTGCAAGTGTAGTTTCAAACTTAGTCAGTGGCATGTTCAGTCCTGGGTAGACTATCTGAACTCTGAATTCACCTAGTGTGACATTTGTTGTGTTCTCTAGCTTGGAACTCTTTTCATGCCTTGAGCCCACTGCCCTGAGAAAGGCTCTTGTGTTCTTTCTGCTCTTTATTTGCTCCATCACTGGCTGCTTTTTGGAACCTGGTGGAGTTGCAGTGAGGAGAGGAGAGAATTAGGGAGATAGGACATTTCTTACTTGGCTGTGTGTGGCTTCATATCTTCTGAACCAGGCAGATGGTTAGAGCTGGTGTCCTTGAGTGAGTCGGGTGGGAGATAAAGAACACTTTTTCTATTCTGGGGCATTTTCATGGCATTTGGAGTGTGCCTGTTGGACTTTTACAGTTTCCCTTCTCAGGAAGCTGAGTCTCTACTCTGCGTAGTCAGCTTCCCAGATCCTGGCAGAACAACTCCAGCTTCTTTTTGCTGAGGCCTCTTTTGTTCCTTGTAGGGCTCCAGGAACCTGCCTACCTGCTTCCCATGTGTGTCAAGGAAAGTGCTTACCAGCCTCTTGACTTGACTAGCTTTGGGTTCATGGGCAGGTCACATCCCCTCATCCTCTAGATTTTCCTAGTGAGATGGGTTGGGGGAGCCCAATCATGGCCCACAGTCCTCCTGCACCTCCACAGGCATGAGGTCTTCTGTCTCTGTCTCTCAGGTACAAGATCATATTGCATATTTCAGAGTTCTCCAGATAGCGCTGGAGAAGCAGGGGGTTCAGAGCATGGCACAAGTGCTCACCATGGGGACGCTTCAATAATGTCCCCGCAGGCACTTCTCTCTCATCCCTTTCTGTATTCTTGACCTTGTCGTGAAATCCAAAAATCATAAAACGAGTTCTCCTTCATTCCAGGCATAAATTCAGCGAGTGAGGGCAAGTATGGGTTCTGTCTCATAATGACTTTGAATCTTGGTATGTGTCCTGTTGGTTCTATCCCAACAGTAAGCTGTACAGGGTTTCTGCAGAGTGGCACCATTTGCGAGGCCCCTTGCCATGTGCTGGAGAAGCATGGAAAACAAACAAGTTTGGTCTCACATGATTCTATCACAGTTGATGGGCTGACAGCCTCGATAGATTTCCTCACATGGCTATCCCCACTTCATGAGACACATCCATGAACCATGCTCCAGGGTAGAGAGTTCTGCTGATCTCATCCACCACCTGTTAGTTCTTACTAATTTTTGTCTCTGGTGGTTGATCTTCTCTTGGGCCTTGTGCATTGAATTAGTGGGTAATTGTTTTTGTTTTTATTTTTTTGGAAGATTTTATTTATTTATTCATTAGAGACACACAGAGGGAGAGAGGCAGAGACATAGGCAGAGGGAGAAGCAGATTCCATGCAGGGAGCCCGACTGGGACTCGATCCTGGGACTCCAGGATCACACCCTGAGCCAAAGGCAGATGCAGACGCTCAACCGCTGAGCCACCCAGGCATCCCAGTAATTGTTTTTAATAGCATCCCAGATTAAGACTTCTGTAGGAGATGGGAAAGAAATTGGACTTAGTTGGACTTAATTGTGTGGGCAGTAATGAGGTTGAACATGAAAAGAAGCTCATAATAACTAGGTGATTATATACAATATATGTACATATGTATATGTGTTTATATCTGTCTGCATATATATATCTTTGCTGTAATAAAACTTCTCATTTTTTTAAAGATTTTATTTATTTTGAGAAAGAGAGTGCACACATGAGCAGAGGGAGAGGCAGAAAGAGAGGGGGAGAGAGAATCTTAAGCAGACTCCCTGCTGATCATAGAGCTTGTCATAGGGCTCGATCTCATTACCCTGAGTTCATGACCTAAGCTGAAACCAAGAGTTGGGAGCTCACCCTACTGAACCCCCCCAGGCACCCCAAACCTCTTATTTTAAATAGACATTTCATTTTTAGTTACATAATTATTTGTGTGGTACTTTACAGAGGGCAGAGGCAGTGGCACGGCTCTGCTCAGACCCCCAGCAACATCTCATCCGGTTAGAGTTCCAGGTCCTTACTGTGGCCTCTGAGACTACAGGCTCTGCCCTACTCGTTTCTTCAGGCTCCCCATGCTCTCTCCTCTCTACCCCAAGCTGCTCGCAGCACCTCCCCACATGCAAGAAGCCTTGCCAGCCTCAGAACCTGTCACTTGTTCTCTCTCTCTCTGCGCTTCCCTGGCTTGTTCCTTCCCATGTCGGGTGTCTGTGAGTGATGCTTTTCCCCAAAGAGGCCTCTATCCTCACCTCCTCCTGAAGCAGCGCTCCCCTCCCACGCCAGTCTCCGGTGCTATAAGCCCTGGTCCAGCTTTATTTTCTCTTCACAGCACTGGTTACCCCCAAATTTTGCTTACTCATCTGGAGCCAGTTATCAGTTGTCTCCCCCCGCTAGAATCTAAATTCAGGAAGACCAGGACTTTTGCTTTGTTCCCTGCTGTCATCCCACAACCTAGAACAGTGCCTGGCCCCTAGCAGGCTTTAGGGAACATTGTTGAGCAAATAAGCAAGTGAAACTGGCCTGATCTCCTCATGTAGAGATGGGGAAGAAATGAGAATGCTAGTTTTTTGTTTTTTTGTTTTTTTTTTTTTTTTACATTTTTATTTATTTATGATAGTCACAGAGAGAGAGAGAGAGAGAGAGAGAGGCAGAGACACAGGCGGAGGGAGAAGCAGGCTCCATGTACCGGGAGCCTGACGTGGGATTCGATCCCGGATCTCCAGGATCGTGCCCTGGGCCAAAGGCAGGCGCCAAACCTCTGCACCACCCAGGGATCCCTGTTTTTGTTTTTTTAAGATTTATCCATTTATTTTAGAGAGAGAGAGAGAGAGAGAACGCGCGCGCGCACATGCACACACAGGAAGGAGGAAAGGGGCAGAGGGAGAGAATCCTCAAGCAGACTCCCCACCGAGGGCAGAACCAGACCTGAGCAGAATCCAAGAGTCCTGCTCAACCACTTGAGCTACTCAGGTGCCCCAGAGAACTTTGGGATTTTCATCTTCATTGGGTCTTGAGATGTTCTATAACTTATCCACGTGCCTGACATATTTTTTTTGAATATGGTCTTTAGACCCAACGATTAACAGGCTGTTTTATTTAAATAATATTTTATCAAAATTTGTTGTGTGCACAGTTGAATTAGATTTTCTGCTACAAGACGTATTTCGAAGAAAGCGTGAGGGGTTTTTTTAGAGTCTAGAAGCAATCACTTTCAGCTCTTTTTGCTATTTTTTTAAACAACATGTTACTTCCTAATTTTGTAATCAGGGGTGGGGAAGTGGGGAAGAACATTCACCCTGGCTCCCTGCAGACCTGGACACACAGCATGGATGCCACACGCCTGGCACTGTGCTGCAGAAAGCCAGCGTGGTCACTGGGGGGACAGTTGTGCTGTAGCTTTTATTGCATCAGTTGGGTATGATTGATTCTTACTTTAACTAGATAAGATCTGGCAGCCAGCGTTAATAACAGGGGAATAGCTGTCATGAGAACAGAGGCATCCAGTTTTAGTAATGCCCAGTGTTCAGGTGTTGAGGTCGTTGGTTGGAAAGTAAGAGACAAAATCTCAGCTAATACTTGGGCTCTTTCAGTGGGAGTTGTGGTAGGTTTGGGGTTTTTTGTTTTGTTTTGTTTTGTTTTTCCTGATAGTTCATGTAATATAATGTGTGGGTCATTCTTTCACCTCATGTCGGATTTGTTTGCATCTCTAGAAAGTTGTCTTCGTGTAGTGCTGGAATGGTGGAGAACCAAGCAAACCCAAATTCTCTGCCACTGAGATTTCTAAAACTTGAGAGTTTATGACCTTACTTATTTTGCTGTAAATGGGTAGTTTCGAAACCCAGCTCACCCTAGCGTCATGAGTGAACAAACAAACAGAACCCTCTCTCCCTGGGGTTCATGTTAACATATTCAGAATCTCTTGTGCTGAAGACTTGTAATCTGCCAGGTATGTTGTCAGTTTGTCCACATGGGAGATTGGCTTAAGAAGCATTTTGCAGGGCTTTAGGAAGGTGTGGGAAGAGTCGGCCAGAGAGTTGGAAACAAAAGAAAACACATTTTCAAGAAAGAAAATGTAACGATAACACACTGGTTTGGCCTAGCAGTAAAGAACATTTATACCTGTAATAATGAAAGCACTGGATATATACTTAATCAAAAATGGATGAGATGAGTGAGGGGATGGGTTAAGTAGGTGATGAGGATGAAGGAGTGCACTTGTGATGAGCACCCGGTGATGGATGGAAATGTTGAATCACTGTATGGTACACCTGAAACTAGCATTACACTACATGTTAACTGACTGGAATTTGAATAAAAACTTTTAAAAAAATGGCTGAGGAGGGAAGACAAATATGTGGGGGAAGGTGGTCTAGGCGAGTTCAATCTACATTTTCCATAGTGGGAAGACAATATTATCTAAAACTGAAAAACCAAGAAATAGCATATTAGGCATGTTACTTAGATGTTTTTGAAGTGTGAATACAGAACAAACACCTGCAGGTATTGGAGTGGTGACTTCTGGCATGTGGAAAGGGGGTATGGGTGTGGGGCAGGACACTGCTCTCTGGTATTAATGGCCCAATAAAAGGCCAATTTCACTTTTAAAGCTATATGCAGATATTAATTTGGTATAAATAAAAATTTAATTAACAAAGATATTTTGTCTTAGGAGATATACTTAAGTGCAAGGACAGTAAGAACAGTTATTATAAATTACCCAATTCTTAGACTTTCTCGCTTTATCAGGATACCTTTGGGAAGAGTGTTAATTATGTAAAGACATTAATATATCTAGCTAAGGTATTCACTTCCTTCCATGAAAAATTGCATATTAATATCACTTGATGTTCAGTCTCTCCACATAAAAAGATAAATCAACTGAATTATGCTAGATTTAGTTTGGTGTAAGGACAAAGGCTTTAGTGAGCCTCATAATGTTTTAGTTTTAAGGGTTGTCAGGCAGGACTGGAATTCTCTTGGCCTTGTTTCTGACCCAGCCTCCTTTTTTATTTAACCCTCTCTGTTCTTTTGATAGCATGTAGTTATATAAAGATTAAAGGAAGAGCAAAATAGCTGAAAATCTGAAAGCATTTCTCAGGTTAACCTCATGAATCGCGAATGAAGCACAGAAGTAACCAGTGCCAGAAATCTAGCACTTTCCCTCTGGTTGGCATGAGGAGGCAGCGGACGGATTTCATTACTGCAGCTTCAGCAATTTGGGCCAATGGATGGGTTGGCACAGATCCAGTTCTGGGCAGATTCTCTGACACCCAGAAACCCTCTGAGACAAGCTGGCAGCTCCCGTCTTCAGAGCAGACAACTGCAGTGCTCATAGGCATCCAAAATAAAACTGTGCAGCTTTCATTGATGTGTTTTTGCTCTTAAAATTAAAGAACAAGGGGCTCTTGGTTGGCTCAGTTGGTTTAGCTTCTGCCTTCGGCTCAGGTCCTGGTCTTTGGGACCTGGGATCGAGCCCTGTGTCAGGATCCCTCCTCAGTGGGGAGTCTGCTTCTCTCTCTCTCTCTCTCTCTCCCTCTGCCCATCCTCCCTACTTGTTCTCTCTCTCAAATAAATAATACAAAAATTGAAAAGCAAAACAAAACACTTAAACGGAAGAGAGTACAACAGACCCTTTGTTTTCACCAATTTTGCATTCACATTTTGGTCCATCCCATCTAGATAGTTCTAGGGTGCAGATTGAGTGGTCTGGCCCTTGAGAGATGCTAGGGTGCTAGGGAGCATCACATACCTGGATAAGAACAACCAGCATCCATCTCTCAACTGGCTTTATGTCATATACTTGTTGCATATGCTGGAGTTCTCTTGAAATATTAAAAACTTTTGTATTAGTGAAAAAGTGACCTCTCTGAAGGAAGTAAGCTAATAGTATTGATAATGAAAGTGAAGACAAAGCAAATTTTTTTTAAGATTATATTTATTCATGAGAGACACAGAAAGAGGCAGAGACATAGGGAGAGAGAGAAGCAGGCTCCCTGTGGGAAGCCAGGTGCAGGACTCGATCCCAGGACCCCGGGATCATGACCTGAGCCAAAGGCAGCTGCTCAACTACTGAGCCACCCAGGTGCCCCTAAAATGAAGTGTTTTAAGAAGCAATGGTTATCCAGCAGAAGATAGCTGTCTAAAGAGATCAAAGAGTAAAACATTGGACTAATTTATAGTTTGGATCTGTGTAAATAATTCACTTAATTCCATGTTTTGAGGACATTGTATGCTACTGTATTTGTGGTTTGGGGGAACTTGAGAATGTCTCGGGATGTATGCCCTGCTGGTGTCAGGGTCTCCTCCTCATTCATTTATACAACTGACATCTAAGAAACGTTTATTATACTTGTAGCCCTGTGCTGGGTGCCAGGGTTACAGCGTTAAACACAGCAGGCTCTGCCCCGTGGAGCTTACGAAATATGTAAATAGGATGCTACCAGCTACGGATGAGCATTTTGGTTTTATTTTTTTATTTTAGAGATTTTATTTATTTATGAGAGACAGAGAGAGAGAGAGAGAGAGAGAGAGAGAGAGACACAGGCAAAAGGAGAAGGAAGCTCCATGCAGGGAGCCTGACGTGGGACTCGATCCCAGGTTTCCAGAATCACGCCCTGGGCTGAAGGCAGTGCTAAACCGCTGAGCCATCTGGGCTGCCCGCATTTTGGCTTTAGACAGAATAACTGGGGAGGCCTCTATGAGGACATAACATTTGAGCCTGAGACTTGAAAGCTGGGAGGAGACAAACCTGTGTACGAATTGGAGGGAATTCATTTCAGGTCGAGGGAGCAGCTGGTGCGTAGGAAGAGTGGGAAGGAGTTTGATGGCGAGGAGGGTCAGAAGGAAGGTTGGTGTGGCAGGAACACCGGGGATGCAAAGAAGAGTGTAGGAGATGAGATTTGAGTGGCAGATAGAGGCCTGGTGATAAAGGACTCCATAAGACCATCTGAGCACAATGGGAAAATATCATAAGATTTCAAGCAGAATTGCTATGATATGATTTTTGTTCTGTTCTGTTCTGATTTTTGTTTTAAAAAGATCCCCGATGGCTTCTCCATGGAGAACGGATTGGAACATGAAGGTGGAAAGGAGACACAGTTTCCATTAAAGAAGTGGACATGATGGTGCTTTGGATTGGGATGGGAGGTAGCAGAGAAAAAAATGGGTGGCTTTGAGATGTGATCTGAAGATAGAATGGATGACTTGATGTCTCAGTGGTAGCTACTTTCCTACATACAGGTGTCCAAAGAGAAAAACTAACTGTGCTTATTCATTTAACTCTTTGGCCTTTCAGACGCTTAGTTCAACCTCACGTTATCAATTTACCACGACCATGATGCATAAACAACATAAATACAGCTATTCATTCCCTTCCTGATGGGTTAAAACAATATGTCATAAATTATTGATCACTAAATATTTTGCTTCCACAGGCACATAAATATTTAATCCTCAAGGTTATTGACATGTGCATATTTTACTTTCCTGAGTACAAACATCTAAATTTGATACCCAGATCCTTGGTAACTATATTTTTGTACGTGAGGAGCCATGTGCAACCGGTAATCCTCTAATTTCACTGCCAAAAAGTGTTAGCATTTGTTTACTGATAAAGCCTCTCCTGTTTAGTCAGAAAAACCAACAGATAAACATCCGTTTTATATGGGTCATCCCCCACTCTACCCACCCCTGACATCCCGGCCCCCACTCCTCCATCAGTCTTTTGAATCATCTGGAAAAGTTAAAAGGAAAATACAGCATTTTGTTTCTCATTCTAGACCAAATCAACATCTCTGGCAATGAGGACCAGGAATCTGTGTTCTTTATCAAACTTCCCAAGAAGTAATGATGTAGCTAGTCTTGGGGAGGTAGGGGGTATCGGGCACAGCTCTGAGAAGTTCTCTGCGGTGGCTTCCGCCACTAATGTTTTATGACTTAATATAAAATCTCTAAGTTCTATCATGAGAATTTATAGATGCATCCTTGGTTTTATATCTTGTTGTTGCTTATGTATGCCTATGATTTATTTTATGCTTGGTCTTTGGTAACAGAATATCCAATTATAACATTATGCCTTTGGGAAAATAAAATCCTCTTTAAGACATCTGCCTTGTGACAGTTTCCAAGAATGTCTCATGTTGAAATTGGAAAACTGTTCATAATTGGACATGTGAATTTTGATGATTCTTTCACAGGAATTATGCAATTAGGGTATTCTTTTTGCCACATGGGCACAATTTGGTCTTTCAGGAGCACTTGGTTGTTCGACTAATATAGCATCTGGTGATGTCTGAAAGTGTCAGAACCAGGGGCTTCTGCTTAGAGTAAGAGTCTTATTACTAAGCTGATGGTGAGCAAATGCTTGGATCCAGGAGGGATGAGACAAATTCTTTTTCTACTGTCTTTACCCAGCAGCACTCAGACCCAGAATGCACCCTCTCTGGGGGAGACTTGCACATGTTGTCTTAAAACTGTACAAATATGGAAACCAAGAGGGCTTCAGGGTTACTTAACAAAGTTGTCTGCTGCAGTGCACCTGTGCCCAGATGCCTTTCAAACAGTCCCATTAGATTCCTCTCTAGTCAGAGACTGTAAAGCTCCTGGCTTTTCAGTTCTTGATATATGATTGGCTAGGGTGGCTCATATTCTCTTTATTCTCAAGGCAACTAAACTCTGGTTTTTATTTTCATACATGACATTACGTGGTCTGTAAGCTTGCTAGCTCAGTTGTCCCACAGTTTGAAGGCAAATGCTCACACTCTCATTTCCAAAATGGCCCATTTTCAACCTCTAGATACAGTTTTCCAAATATTCTCTGGTTTGGGTCACCAGTATATGGAGAGCAATTGAAAGCATAGAGATGAGGGGCATCTGGGTGGCTTAGTGGTTGAGTGTCTGCCTTTGGCTCAGGTTGTGATCCCAGGATCCTGGGATTGAGCTCCATAGGGAGCCTGCTTCTCCCTCTGCCTATGTCTCTGTCTCTGTTGCTGTGTCTCTCATGAATAAATAAATAAAATATAAAAAAAAGTAGAGATGAAATTAGCATTTTTGATTTTTCGTAGCAGCCAGTTTACTTCTGCTTTTGCTAATCCCATCACTGTGATCCCTTGAGCCAATGCTCTGTCTTCATATTGACATTGGGCAGCTGGACACCATGCTGCTCATACAAGTGGGTGACTTTGTCAGTCACAGTATTGAAATGGTGGTTGGTAACAGTGGTGGTGGTGTAGAGGGTGGTGAGTTTTTGGCACATGGAAAGATTTGCTCAGCTTAAATATGAATTGGGTTATTTCTTTTTCATTGTAGTTAATAAGGTCAAGTGTTTTTCCCCCAAATTGCATGAGAAACTGTGGTATAATGGAAAGACCAGGGGTCAGACAGTGAGTTGGAGCAAGGCTGACTTGTTAGATGTGTGACATTAGCACTGTCTCCAAACCTCATTAAGTTTCTTTTTTCATTTATAATATGAGGATAATTCCAATTTCTGTAGAATGTTTAAGTTTTGAGATAATTCATGTAAAGTGCAAAACATTGCCAGAGGCATTGTCAATGCTTAATAAGTAATGACAGAGAGTTATTAATACTGATAGTATAATGATTAGGTTCATAATATTCCTTTATTATCCTTTTAACATCCATGGGATCTGTGGTGATGTCCCCTTTTCCATTTCTTTTTTCTTTTCTTTTTTTTTTTGGTAGGCAGCAAAGCTTATTGAGTGATAGTAAAGTGATGATAGTACAAAGCTCCCAGAGACAGAGGGGACCCGAGAGAGTTGCCACCAGAGATACCTTTTTCATTTCTGATAAATAATCTGTATATTCTCTCTGCCTTTTTCTTAGTTTAGCTAGAGGCTTATTGATTTTACTGATATTTTCAAAGAACCAGTTTTGTTTCCATTTATTTTTCTCTTTTAGTTTCATTTTTTCAAGTTCATTGATTTCTGCTCTAATTTTTATTATTTCTTTACTTCTGCTTTTTATGGATTTAATTTCCTCTTCTTTCTGTAGTTTCCTAAAGTGGAGATTTATGTTATTGATTTTAGATCTTTCTTCTTTTCGAATATATGCATTCTACACCATAAATTTTCCTCTAAGCACCACTTTCTCTGTATCCCACAAATTTTGAGGAGTTGTATTTCCATTTTCATGTAGTTCAAAAAATTTTAAAGTTCTCATGAGGTTTTTCTTTGATGTGTTACTTAGAAGTGTGATGTTTAGATATTTTCCAGTTACCTTTCTGTTCTTGAGTTCTAGTATAATCACATTGTGGTCTGAGAGCAGACATTATATGATCGATCTTTCTTTCTTTCTTCTTTCTTCTTCCTTTCTTTTCTTTCTTTCTTTCTTTCTTTCTTTCTTTCTTTCTTTCTTTCTTTCTTTCTTTCTTTCTTTTTCTTTCTTTCATGTGTTTTATGGCTGGAATGTGGTCTGTCTTGAGAATGTTCCATGTGAACTTGAGTTTGTATTCTGCTAGTGTTGGATGCAGTAGGGCATGGACGTTAGTTCTATCCAGTTGGTGATTGGTGTTCTTCAGCTCTAGTATGTTGGCTGATTTTCTGGCTGCCAGATCTGTCCATTTCCAACAGAAGGGTATTGAAGTCTCCAACTGTAATAGTGGATTCCTCGTATCCTCCTTGCGATTCTTTCAGTTTTTGCTTCCTGTAGTTTGACAGTCTTTTGATAAGTGTATACATGTTGAAGATTGCGATCATGTTTATATTCAGATGAGCTAGTGTAAAGTTAAGGAACAATGATAATAAGTTGATAATAGAATTAAAAGTAGACAAAGGCTCTTGGGTGGCTCTGTCAGGTAAACATCCGACTCTTGTCTCAGCTCAGGTCTTGATCTAAGGGTTGGGAGTTCAAGCCCCACGTTGGGTTCCATGCTGGGCATGGAGCTTATTCCAAAACAAACAAAACAAAACAAAACAAAAAACAAAAAAAAACCCAATAAAAATAAATAAAAGTAAAAGTAGGCTAACAGAGTTGGCTTGGAGATAAAGAAGTTTTCTTACCTTTTGAGTAGATTACTATCTTCCTTTCTGGTCCAAGGCCTTTTCCTCTTTGAGGAGGGCAGAATTGTTACAGAAGAAAAGCTTCACCCTTGTATGTAACTTCAATGTTCAACTTTTCTTATTTCCTGTTACTTCCTTCCCTTTCTGAAGTCAGACTGCTCTCTTGAGGATTTTCTACATTGCTTTAGTTCCCACTTTAACATAATGAGAACTAAGACCAGAATACTCAGCTGTGAGACTTCTCCTGAGAAGGTACCCCTTCCAGTTGTGAAGCCTTGCTTCTCTGGGAGAAGGAAAGGGAGAAAGCCTTGTGTCTTCTAGCCCTCGGTATTGTGGGACATGAACAAAGAGGGAAAAGTAAAGGGAGGTAGATGCCAATATTTTGTATTTGCCCTCGTCAACCCCAGATCCTGCCTTTGGGTCACATTTTGGAGTGGAGACATTAGAAACACCTTGATAAGTTGAGGAAAACACAAAGACGGGCGGGTCCTGAGCTACAACATGGGGTCCAGCATAGTTAATTAGTCAGACTGGCATGACCAGGTAGGGGCTTCTGGTCTATTCTTCAAAGCTTGTGTGTTCTTGTATTGGATGCTTAGCATCAAGGTGCAGAACGTCCACTGGCCAGGCAAGAGGTGAACCCTGGGCTGAGTGCTGGTAGAGCTTACTCACAGAATCCAATCCCAAACGGTTGTACACCTTGCTTTGCCCAGGACAGCCCTCCGGAGCTGGCATCCTCTCCAGTTAATGCCCTCTGCCACTCTTTTTAAAAAAGATTTTATTTATTTATTCATGCAAGACACACAGAGAGAGGCAGAGACCCAGGCAGAAGGAGAAGCAGGCTCCCTGCAGGAAACCCGACATGGAACCCGATCCCGGGTCTCCAGGATCAGGACCTGGGCTGAAGGTGGCGCTAAACCGCTGAGCCACCCGGGCTGCCCCGCTCTCTGCCACTCTTAAAAGTATCCCAATTGTACCAGAACCAATGTGTTCAGACAGTCATACCCCTGTGAGCAGTGAGTGGGCCTGAGCCTTCAGCGGAGCACCCCAGGCCCTGGCAGGGCCCCCCAGGACCAGACCATACACCTTGCAGATCCTGGCCTCAGCTGCAGAAGCTGCAGGATGTCACTTCTGAGGTCAGAGAAGTCGGAGGATGCCACACAGTCCCAGTACATACTCCCCATTGTCACACGGGTCCTGGAAAAGAGGTGGAGAAACCAGACAGACATTTTTACTGAGAGAATGAATAGCACGTAAGGGACCATTTGTAGGTTTTGCATGAAATTGCATTGCATTATTTGTTTTCCTTTTATGTCCACCAGATGGGGATTCAGGAGAAGCACTGGATTAGTTACACAGAAGATACATTTCATTTCCTCTCTGAAACATCTGAATTGCACTTAATACAAGTAAATTTTGCAACCCAGTCACTGAACCATGAATTACCTTTTCCTACAGCTTCTTCCTATCTTTGCAGGACTTTCTTTTCCAAGATCTCTCAAGCTGCTAAGACAAGATACCTGTCAGCCTTATAGTTAGTGGTTGAAACTTTTCTAAGAATATTTAGCGTCAAACTGGAATAGATAGCCCCCACCTTTTCACTGTGTCACATTTTCCTACTCATTCTGGACTCGCCACAGAAATAGACAGTGCTTCATATGTGCTCACAGCTCACCTTATGTCTGCAATCCCTTTAAATGATCTTCAGGGATACATTGTAATATTTATAATTGGGAAATGCTTATAGGTAGTATGTGTGTGTGTTTAGCTTTTATTTTTATTTATTTCAAGATTTTATTTTTTTATTCATGAGAGACACACGGAGGCAGAGACATAGGCAGAAGGAGGAGGCTTCCCATGGGGAGCCTGATGCAGGACTTGATCCCAGGACCTTGCGATCATGACCTGAGCTGAGGCCAGATGCTCAACCACTGAGCCACCCAAGTACCCCTGTTTTTAACTTTTAAATTAAAACATGAAATTTATACATTTCACTAACCTTAAAATGAATATTGTTATTGTTTGTTTTTTTGGAGAGAAAGAGCGAGCGGGCAGGGAGAGAGAGAATCTTTTTTTTTTTTAATTTTATTTATCCATTCATGAAAGACACACAGAGAGAGGCAGAGACACAGGCAGAGAGAAGCAGACTCCATGCAGGGAGCCCGATGTGGGACTTGATCCCGGGACCCCAGGATCACACCTTGGGCCAAAGGCAGGCTCTAAACTGCTGAGCCACCCAGGGATGCCCCGAGAGAGAGAATCTTAAGCAAGATCCAGGACTGGCATAGAGCCCAACACAGGGCTTGATCTCACAGCCCTGATATCATGACCTGAGCTGAAATCAAGAGTCAAATGTAACTTCTGTGTAACTGACCGAGCCACCCAGGTGCCCCATCTTAAGCCATATTAAGATTATTGATTAGCTTTATAAATCCATAAATTTCTACATAGTGTTTTTAAAAAAATATTTCATTTTATTTATTGATGAGAGACACACAGAGAGAGACAGAGACACAGGCAGAGGTAGAAGCAGGCTCTTCACAGGGAGCCCAATGCAGGACTCGATCCCAGGACCCCAGGATCATGACCTGAGCCAAAGGCAAATGCTCAACCACTGAGCCACCCAGGTGCCCGAATGTGGTTATTCTTTATGTAGAGTCTGCATTGGAGACCTACAGAGAGCATAGACCTGGCTGGCACTCAGTTACCATGATCACTGATGTGATTTTCTGAAATGGTGAGTAGCTCTTGGTAAATACTAAAAAGCAGGCTGCTTTTCCCTTAATTTACGTGGTTCTTACATTCCTGGAAAGTTCCACGTAAAATGGAAACTAGGCAAGAAATACCAGCCCTGGTGTTTATACAGAAGCTGAAGATAATTAAAAACGGGTTGTTCATTTTCATGACATGTGGGACACAGGACCTTTCTTCTCTGTGAACGGTGCTGTGCTTTTTAAGGTGTCTAGCATTTTGGGTCCCCTCCCATCGAGTGGCAGTAGCACTCCCAAATCACCATGAGTCCTCATCTCCTCACCCTGGAAAATTCCAAAAATGCCACTGGGGGTCCTCCTCAGTAGTTGAGAACGACTGCCCTACAGAGTCTCCTCCTTGACCCACGCTGCAGCCCATATGAAGATAGCACCTGCCCTTATGTCTTTACTCAGGACCTCTCTTCTGACCTTTATAGCTAAATACCCCATCATCTGCTTGGTACTTGTTTTACGGGTCCCAAAGTCGCCTCCAAACTCAGGAAATGGCTTCAGTGTCTGTTTATGCAGGTCAGGAGTCTAGGTCTCCTCCCCCTTACCCTCCATGGGTATCCCAGTCATCCTAAAATTCTTTTGATTATATTTCCTAAATACTGAAAATATTTTCTAAATGTTTTTGTTTTGTTTTTTGAATCTCTCCACTCTCCTAGGCTCTACGTTAACATTTTACTCTCAGCTGCCATAACCTCTTTTGTGGCCACCTTATCTGGTTACCTCTTATGTGGCCACCACAGCGTCCACTGCCTCATGCAGCTGCTTCCACTCAGCCTCATCTCTGCTTCCTCCGCTGACACTGATTGCCCGTAGTCCCTTGTAGTTCCTATGCTCCCTCCTACCAGAACACAGGCTGCCTTCCTTCTGGAATGTTCCTCTTCCTTCTTCATTCTGTTTATTCCAGCCAGAGTTCAATCCCAGCCATGTCGCTACCTCCAGAAAGCCTTCCTCGACCTCTCTGACAGGGTCAAGTCCCTTATCATAAGCACTCACTGCATTATATAACACATGTTTGAGTTCTGGCATTACCTTTATTTCTACGATTAATAGAATAATCATTTGATTATTAATTATATTTAATTATAAATGATCGATAATTGATAATCATAAATTAATCAATAAAGTTGATTAATGCTGGCCTTTTTCATTGACCTGTAAGCTTCTTGAGAACAGGGGCATTTTCTGATTTTGCTCTACCTACCACAGCGCCCCGCATGCATGCAGTAGGCCCTCAATTAAACGCTGAGCATCCCTGAAACTTGAAAAGAGGTTTGGTTTGCTTTGGTTTGGTTTTTGGCCAGAGCGCGCCTGTTCCATTTTGTGACGAGAGGGGGCAGCAGAGGGCCGCCAGAGGAGAGGTTTTCAAAAAAATCCAGGTGTCAGACTGGCTGTTTAATCAGGAGTGGGAGGAAAAGGAGAGAAACACGCTCAAGTGGGAACAGAGAAGCAAAAGAACAGGTTTTGCAGAAGGAAAACAGAGCCAGAGAGGGGAATGTGCAGTTAGGTAGAGGGGGTTGGGGGGGGATGTCTGGTGTGACGGGGGCAGCAGTCTTTGGCCTGGCACAGTGCTTCTCCCCAGGCCTGCTGGGGGTGGGAAGACTCCCTCCTGAACACCCCAGAAGCCATCGTGATGCAGCGATGCAGCCGGGGAGCGAAAGACGGGGGGAGCCAGTTTCTTTTGCAGCCACAGCTTAGGTTGGAGGCACAGGGCTCTGCAGGTGGTGACAGTTCTTTCCCTCAAGTGGGGTTTGGGACTGGCCTGGCCGGAGGGGCCTGGGGCAGGGAGGAAGGGGCAGACACTCACATTTCCCCAGCAGCCTCGGTGTCACAGGCACCAAACACTCTGGTAAGGTCAGGATTTTCCTCATCGGAAAGATGAGGGTGCTGTGGCTCAGAGGGTTACAAGAACGGGCTCCAAGCCCTACTCATGTAGCTAAACTAAGTTTTCAGCCCTAACTCCCTTGGCTCAGAAACCCGTGTTCTTCCTCAGACACTCTTGGGCCTTATTAAAGATTTTAGTAATGACTGCTTTTTCAATTTGCTGTTTCTAAAGAGAAGTATATACCCTTTCTGATCATGTGTCATACTGGTTAGATTCAAAACTTACCCTCGGGCATCTGGGTGGCTCAGTCGGTTAAGTGTCCGTCTTCAGCTCCAGTCCTGATCCCAGGGTCCTGGGCCTGAGCAGGAATGTGCTTCTCTGTCTCCTCCATGTCTCATGCTCTCTCTTGCTCTCTATTTTTCTCTCAAATTAATAAATAAAATCTTAAAGAAAAAAAAAAACTCTAGAAACTGTTAGCTCTTTCATGGACGTGGTGGCTCTAGGGAAATGAAATCTACCATAAATATAAAATATATCGCATCTTCAATTGGCAGTTTATAATCTCTAATTGCTAACAAAGACTCAGAATTTGAAAAGTGCAAGTTTTCTATGGCCTGTTTGTTAGGATCAAAAATTGCAAGAATTGTCCGCCTGATTTTATATTGAAGGATACAAACTAATTCTGAGGTTCTCAGGAAGGGAATGCTCATGGAGGAAGTAGGATCCCTGCTCACACATCATGAGCCCCAATTAAAAGGACCTCAGAGCTAGTTCAGGAATTTCTCACCTGAAATATGACTACTAGAGAAGGAAAATTCGGGTGGAAGTTTCTAAGAGAGCACTTCTCAGCAGAAAACAGGCCACATTATCATAGATGTGGATGCCAGCATGAGTTGAGAACTGCCCCCCAGTCCAAGCTTGTCTCTTTGGGATTAGCAAAGCAAGGGTGGTACCGCAGGATGGAAGAGTAACCCTGGAGGGGGACGGGGTCGAAGCCAGGGGATCATGGAGCTGTCTCCCTGTTACTTAGTAGCAGAGGAAAAACATCTTGGAACTGAACGTGAGTCAACATTTTGGTAGGGAGAAATGTGTGATTTTATCAAATAGTAAATAATACTTAAGAAGAAAATACATTCTTCTCATTGCAAAGAAAGGAGTGTGGTGAAAGTGGATTTTTTTTTTTTTCAGGAGGGGATGGAAGGCATTGAGGTGGACCTTTTGTCTTACATTCTATCATCTGCATTGCCTTGTCCATATCCCTTAAATAATTTGGTTCAACCAGTTGTTAGTAACAATGATCACTTTCTTGTGCTACTTTGTCATTTCACATTGTCCATAAACAGCAAGATGAATTCTGAAACCAGTCACTCGCCAGACTTAATGTTTTTTTGAGCATCTATGTGTCCAGCTTCTGTCCAGCAGGATGTTTGACTTTGTAGGCGTATACCCTCAGGGAATCATGGAGATGGCACACAAATGGGTTCTTTTCCTCAACAGAACGAACAGTTGTTTAGAACTTAGAACACATTTCCCTCCTTAGTCATAACCAGGTTCCAAGGCCCTTCCATCAAAATCTTTTGAATCCATAGTGAAGCCAAAGTATAAAACTAATAATCCAAGGCTGAATTCTTGGACATCAAACTGAGAGCCTGACTACCTAGAGAGGCTACAAGGAACAAGAAGAGAGAATGTGACATTTGAAGATGAAAGTGCATTTCTAGTTTACAAAACGAAAGATGCTTTTCCATACGGTGACACTAGAGGGCAGTATATACAGTGAAATCTCAAAGGAGCAGGCCTCTGAATTCTTAGCATTTCCAGTTATGCTTCTTTTTTTTATGTTCAAATATCTCTCCTTAATTCTGTTCATTTCATTACATCAACAAAGGGAGAAAGACACTGAAATTCTATGCCATCATAACAAAAAAAAAATCTTAAGAGGATGAAAAATTTTGTGAATGTCATTTTTTATAAAGTCATGGTTAAACTTAGCTTAAAATATCAAGTAGTATCGCAAGGTTTTTTGTTTTTGTCTTTTTAAATTTGGATTTAAAAATAATCCTCTTTCTCTGTCCTCTATACCTTTCTTTCCTGTAGCTTCTTCTGGAATTCTTTTTTTTTTTTTTTTTTTAAGATTTCATTTATTTATTCATGAGAGGCACACACAGAGAGAGGCAGACACAGGCAGAGGGAGAAGCAGGCTCCATGCAGGGAGCCCGACATGGGACTCCATCCCGAGTCTCCAGGATCACAGGGCTGAAGGCAGGCATTAACCACTGAGCAACCCAGGGATCCCCTTCTTCTGGAATTCTAAATAATACCTACTCACTTGTATTCCTGGAGACAAATGGTTATGAGGTTCTATTTCATAAATTACCCCAAACATTCATATTTACTCTCTTCTCCTGAATCTATCTAACATAGTAGAATTTTATTTCATAAGAAATCATTGTTTTAAAGGACACCTGGGTGGCTCAGTCAGTTAAGCATCTGCCTTTGGCTCAGGTCATGATCTCAGGGTCCTGGTATCGAGCCCTGAGTCAGGCTCCCTGGTCAGCCAAGGAGTCTACTTCTCCTTCTCCCTCCACCCCTCCTCACTCCTTGTGTGCGAGCTCGCTCTCTCTCTCTTTCTCCTGCGAGCTCACTCTCTCTCTGTCAAAGAAATATTTTTAAATATCTTACTTAAGAAATTATTGTTTACTGTGTAATTGTTATAATTGCAAGTTTTCATCATGGCACTTTCACCCAGCTTCCACCACCATCAGCCTTGTCTCCTTTGTGTTTGATTATCTCTCCATTCTTCCTCCCTCTCCTAATTGTCTGAAATAATTTTAAAAATCATATCAGCTTGCCAGCATTGTTTACATTATCGTGAGTATGAAATACTGCTCCACATAGGGCCAGTGATTATATTTCCTTTTCTGATACCTGAGCTAATAGTTGTCTTTAGAAATTGCCTAGTTTTTATTAATGACTTACCATTAACTTTATTTTAGCAGTATTCCATCAGCTGTACCCAATACCTGTGTAAGGATATGGCACTTTTATGTGTAGGTGTATAAAATACATTTAGGTACATGAATAAAGTTTAAGGAAGTGGTCTGATGGATCAAGTAACCTATCGGTTTTATTTTTTATTTTTTTTATTTTTATTTTTTTTAACCTATCGGTTTTATATCTCCCACAGGGGACATTGGTTTGGCTGCCCCCTCCTGCTTTATTTTTTATTTTTATTTTTAAAAGATTTTACTTATTTATTCATGAGAGGCACAGAGACAGAGGCAGAGACATAGGCAGAGGGAGAAGCAGGCTCCCTGTGGGGAGCCCAATGTGGGACTCGATTCCAGGACCCCAGGATCACGACTTGAGCCGAAGGCAGATGCTCAACCACTGAGCCAGCCAGGCAGCCCTGATGCCCACTTTCTATTTCCTAAGGCAGGTACAAGGGTGGTTTGGGATTGGAGGCCTGACATCTTCCCTCCAAATTCTGAAACATTTGCTCCATTGTCTTCTAGAAGTCTGATGTCCTTCTGATTCCTGCTCTTTTGTTAGTGACCCTTGTGACCAGTCATGCAGGCCAGTTTGATGAGGGGACCAGGTGGCCGAGTTAAGTACAGCCTTATGTCTTTGAGGGGAAGCTGCCATAAATACAAATGAAAGAATACTGGCATCTGGAGTTGGCTTCATCTTTATCTCAGGTTATTACTCTTTGTGTCTGGTAGTATTTTGCCTGCCATTCCTTTACAAATAACCAGTTTTCTGTAAATTTTGCTGATGTGACTTGGTGTGGGGACCTTTTCTCTCATGGGACGGGCACTTTGTACCCTCTCAGCCTGGAGGCTTATGTTATTTGGTTCTGAAAACGTATCTCATTTTATTCATCACATCATCTTCTCTGATCTCCATTTTTGAAACTGCCATGAAGTAGACATTGGGTCTCCTAGATTTTGTATGTGTTATTTTTTTCCTCTTTTCTCTCCCTATCTCTTCTGCTTCCGGGAGATTTCTGTTTTATGTTCCAACTACCCCATTACGCTGAAAGGTTTTGTTATATTGGTTTTAATTTAATTTTTTTCTTTCCCTGTCTTTGTTTTCTGGATGCACTAATGTGACATAACTAACTACTCTTGTGGCAGTAGATGTGGGCCTTCTCTCAGGAGCTGCTTGGTTTCTGAAAGGAAGTGTTTGGGTAACGTAAAAGGTGACTGTCCACATTCTGGAAGCTGGTAGAAGTACATCCCCACTGCCCATTTTCCTCAAACCCTCCTGTTTATAGCTCTGGATGCCACTCTGCCCTCTCGTGTGCCTGACATGACCAAGTATGGACACTTTCATTTCAACAATATGGAGAGAATGAGTCTGCGGTGGCCTGGCTGGGGGTGTGTTGATCACAGGCTGCATGTGAGAGAGAGGGAGCCTGGACCTCTGCTGCTCCAGAATTAGATTCTTCAGTTATCTTGTCTTTTTGTCTTTTCATCTACCTCCCACCTTCTCCAGTCCCTTTGGCTTCCCAGTCAGCTCCCCCTACCCCTGCACCCCCACACCCTCCTCCAGGGTCCACTTGCTCCGCATTTCAATCCCTCACCTGGTTCAGCCTTTTCTCCTAATTTTTAGTCCTTGTAGGTTTGAATCTTTTGTTTGTTTGTTTCTGGTTATTTTAGTGAGATTTGAAGATGGGGAAGAGATGACTTTGTGTTTAGCCAAGTAGGAGAGTGTTCACCACAGGGAGCCAGGCCCTGAGCTCCGTTTTGCTAACCCTGCCTGTGAGTTGAGGTGTTGCTAAAGAAATAATCATTCAAGGTGCCTTGGTGGCCTTCGGTTAAGTGTCCGACTCTTGATTCGGCTCAGGTCATGATCTCGGGGTCGTGCTGTGTTGGGCTCTGTGCTCACTGGGAAGTCTGCTTGAGATTCTCTCTCTCCTTCTGCCTTTATCTCTCAAATAAATAAATCTTAAAAAAAGATTATTAATGACACTTTCACTAATGGTGGTAAGGAAGACTTGATTTAAGGGAGGACACACTTTATTCAAGGTGTGGGGACCATGGCAATGGGGTCTTGCAGTATGAGAGAGATTGGGCTCAACTCCAGATATAGCATGAGCGAGTGGGAATGTATAGCTGCGGAGCAGGTGGGATGTCCATGGAGGGAAATGACCAGCATGAAACAGTAGGGTGGGGAGGTTCTGGCTCAGCCGACCTAACAGGATTCTTGCTGAGGGCCCGCCAGGATGACCACACCACCTGGGGAATGGTGGCAGATGAGGAACCCAGTCAGACATCAAAGATGATCCATCTAGAGGATCCTGGCTGAGGGGTTCTTGCTGAAACCAGGTGATGCAGGGACAAACCCAAAAGCACAGAGGTCAGGGCCTGGTTTACAAAGAGCTCAGTAGAACACAATTAGAGTGTGGTCAAGGAGAGACTCTTTTATTTATTTATTTATTTATTTATTTATTTATTTATTTATTTATTTATTTTCCAATCTGTGTTTTATTACTGAAATACACTGTCCTACCCGCACCACCCCACACTAAAAATCTTACCTAGATTCCCCATCATCCCCTCCAGCCCCCCAGCCAGCCCTGTAGAAGCGCTTCAGGATTCTTTGCCCACTGGCCATTTTGAAGTGTGTCCTTTGGGTAGCCACGTGAAAACCAGCTGGTGTCTTTGTGGAGAAAATGGAGAGGAGAGACGGAGCCTCAGGAGGGACTTATTTGAGGGCCTTGGCCACTTGCTCATAAGCCAGCTTGATCTCCTCATCATCAAACTCTTCCCGAGCATAGGCATTACGCAAGTACCGATGCGTTCCGCAGAACACCTCTGGGATGGAGAATCCCCTGTATTTCTTACACACCACCTGTACTATGTGGAGTTTTGGCAAGAGGTTGCAGTCAGCCAGAGTGAGCTCATTGCCATCCAGAAACTTCCTCTGTGAGATGCCCTCATCCTCAGCACTGGTCTCATCCACTTCTTCTGGGAGGGGGGATGTCAAGTAATTGTCTAAAACTTTCAGGGCTTTCAGGAGCCCCTTCTCCAGATTATCATTGAGTGCCGGGTTTGAATTCTTGATGTAAGCAGAAAATTTGGCAAATATGTTCAGCCCAGCCGTGTTGGATTCAGGGTTCAGAGCTGCCAGCTTGGGGTACCTGGGAGGGCACAGCACTGCCTCCAGAAACTCCTCAATCTTGTTGGTGTCTGTGTGCACTTCAGTGCCGTACAGAAGGAATGGGAGCTGCCCTCCTGGGCACAGCTTCTGTACTGTCTTGGTCCGCCTCTTGGTGTCAACAGTGGTTACGTTGAAGGTTACTCCTTTGAGCCAGAGTACCATGAACAGTCTCTGGAGAAGGGGCAGTTTCCAATCTTGGCCCCATCACTGCCGGCCTTCACGAACAGTTCAACCTGAGGTTGTTCTTCAGCCATGGTTGTGATGGGGACCAAGGAGAGACTCTTTTATTGTCCAAGTCAACTTTGGGGGAATTGTTTTTTAAAAGTAAAGAGAGAAAGAAATAAGGCAAGGTGTTGTATGGGAATAAAGAAAGAAGAATACAGTTAAACTAAGGAAGATTTGTTTAATTCTATTTTGATTAAGAGCTACAGAGCTTATGCCCTTTGAAGGAAAGATAATGTCAGGTTATTCCATTTAGCTGATTTTAGAGGATGCAATCTCCTTATGGTATATATACATTGATGGCCTGGGTTACATTGATTGAGTCCGTGTATTAGATTGACGACATTGATTCTGTGTATGAGAACAGGCTTTTTGTGGATGCATGATGCATGGTTCTGGCGGAGGGTACCGATGCCTTCATCCAGCATCACTGGGGCCTCGCTCACTGCAGCCCTCCCTGCCTTGTTTGATGCAATTAGTATGTGTGCCCAAGTGAGCAGGGAAGCACAGAGGTCGTGGTGGAGAAGACAGACATTTGATAGCTTTCCAAAATGGGAGTAAAACTCATGGCCTAGCAAGCTCTGCCGCCACCAGGCCGATGCCTGTGAATCAGGCCCAGGAACTTTCCATCCTGTCTCCCCCCCCACCCCACCCCCACCCCCCCACTGTGTGATTGGACGGAGTTGTCTGACTCACCCTGCGGCTCTAGTTATACAATCGTTGCTGAGGATCAGTCTTTGACGCCTTTTTAAATTCTCATCCTGGCTTACTCTTTATTCCCAGGGCTTCACTTCTGTTTTCTTTGGCTCTGTATTTAATGTCTCTGAAGACATTTTGAGGCCTTATTCAAACAAGTAACATGGTAATCTTCATTTCAAAGGTTGTAAGTTTCACTACTGGTGACGATTTTATTGTCCCACTTCTTTAGACTAAAGATCGTTGGGGGGGGGGGCACCTGGGTGGCTCAGTTGGTTAAGTGTCTGCCTTTGGCTCAGGTCATGATCTTGGAGTCCTCGGATCAAGCCCCACATGGGGCTCCCTGCTCAGGAAGGAGTCTGCTTCTCCCTCTCCCTCTCACTCTGCCCTTGCTCCTTGCTCATGCTTTCTGCCTCTCTCTCAAATAAACAAAATCTTTAAAAAAAAAAAAAAAAAAAGATCTTGAAAATGCATATTAAGTAAGGATGGGCTTTAAATACAATACATTGGGGCAGCCCGGTGGCTCAGCGGTTTAGCGCCTCCTTCAGCCAAGGGCCTGATCCTGGAGACCTGGGGTCAAGTCCCACATTGGGCTCCCTGCATAGAGCCTGCTTCTCCCTCTGCTGCTCTCTCTCTCTCTCTCTCTCTGTGTGTCTCATTAATAAATAAATAAAGTCTTTTAAAAAAATACAATGCATTGCTATTTAGTCAATCTACATAAATCAACTCCATCAAAGTGGGATGTGTGATGTGCACAAAGTTTTTGACTTCTGTTGTCCAACTAGTGAATGAGAACTTAGGAATTGTCACATGTCTGTTCTGAGCTCAGAGGTTGAAAGCCCTGGCAAGTACAATGAAGAGGTTTTCAGATTCAGAGCTCTCTGTTGCTACTCAGTGACATGCACATGTGCTTTATTTAGAGCCAGTCCTGAGATGGTGTTCCAGATTACTCTCTCTTCATGTGGTGTATTGTTTTATTTATTTTTATTTTTATTTTTTAAAGATTTTATTTATTTATTCAGGAGAGACACACAGAGAGAGGTAGAGACACAGGCAGAGGGAGAAGCAGGCTCCACACAGGGAGCCCGACGTGGGACTCGATCCCGGGTCTCCAGGATCACACCCCGGGCTGCAGATGGCGCCAAACCGCTGCGCCACCGGGGCTGCCCTGGTGTATTGTTTTAAATCCAAAATGAAGATTTTTCTTTAAAGATTCCTTTTCTTATTAACTAATGGTATTGTGCAATTTTTCATTTTGAGAAAGAGAGAGAGCGCGCCCTTCAGTAAAGTTGAAACCAGCACATCCTCTTCAGCATATCTACTAGGGAACAGATTAATAGAAAATAAAAATATTACTCTGTGGTTCATTTTGGCCCTACTCCAGCCATGCTGTAGATTAAAACTACTTCAGCATTTCCCTGTCTCGCTCCTTCATCCTGATTCTGTGTTATTCTATCTTAATTTTCTTATGTACCTTGGATCAGTGGATGTGCTATTTTTCTCATTACGTCATTCGCCAATTCTAATCCTCTAATTCCTTTCATGCAAGCTCCGAGGTATCTCTGTGGTGCCATTATTTTTCCTGAGCACTAGCTCCAAGTTACTGTGGGAGGATTTATTTTCAAGCCTTGGCATCTGAATGGCCTGGACCATAATACCCAGCGGCGAGCCCCCGCTCATTATTAGACCGGGGGCCTGGCAGTATGGTGGGAAGCCAGAGTGCAACAGCTATTCCGGGTGGTCATCAGTAACAGGCAGGCTGCTGAAGGATCTGGTTTGGGCAGACGGCACTGCATCAGGTCCGTGCATGCCAGCTCAGCTTTCGAGTTGCAGAAGAAAGAATTGGCTCTGATGCTTCACTGGGCCACGATCTCAGCTATGTACTGGACTTCATCACATACCATCAGATGGGAGAGTCAACCCAATAACTTTCCATTTCCCAATCGGGAAATAATTCTGGGAAGATGTTTGGCTCTGTTGGTGCAGTGCAAGAGCTGCTTTACTGGGCTAACAGGAACCAGCAGACGTTTGGCAAATGGAAATGTACAGGCATGCATACACCCAAACGCTCATGAGTCTTAGTCTTTGCCAAATATGTACCCAGTGGGAGATCCTGGATTTTCACTTGAGAAATTTCCAGCGTTAAGTTCATGGACACTTCCCTATAGGCCTTCTAAAGACTGGACCACTCTCCCTCTCACAGTAACCGCTAGTAGGCAGTACCTCCCCTCCTGTGAGTGCGACACGCCTGCCTGTCTCAGGCCTGCTAAGCAGTAGAGCAGATTCTGTCATTTCCCGCCTCAGATGCCAACTATTTGCAGTGCATACCAATCCTCTGGGCAGTGTTAGAATCACAGAAGGGGCAGGAAACTGAGAAGTGATAGTTTCCTTGGATCAGGGCAAGAAAACACTCAAAAAATAAAATATTCAAGGACTATTTCCCAAAGAAGGATCACTTAATGATGCATTGAAGGACATCTGTTTGGGACCTCTGGTCCCCTCCCGGGTACTTTCATCCTGGAAGTCGGTGCCTCTGTTCTTTAGTATCTAGCCAACCCTCAGACATTTCCTTAAAGTAAGTAAATAAGGCACCAAGGTCAAAACGGAGACTACCTCCTGAACCAAAGCCACTTCACACGTTCTTATTAGATTAGGTTCCCACTGCTGGGATTATCTCTGTACTAGAAGCTGTTTATGCTGGGCTGCTCTGTTGCATTATTTAGAGGCCCTGAAATCCGCACCGCCTCCCTCTCTGCTGACTGTCCTTCTGGTCTTCTGGTCATTTGATGAGTTTACAGTTGTAACAAGAATAAAACATCGTAAGATGGAAGAACGTTAGGGATGCTTTTCTTTTGATATTTCTAGAGAAGGAATCCGTACAGTTTCTTGCGATGGATGGCTGCACACATTCCAAGTGAGTTTTGAATATTTCCCATGAAGGAGCGAGGTGATGTGCTGTGCCCTTAGGATGCTCCAAGTGTTTGCTGAACGTCACCGCAGCACTTGATCTGCTCCATGCCCCCGAAATCCCTCCAATAGCATCCCTAAAACATAGTGCTCCAGTCAGTTCTGCATCTTTTGGGTGATGGAAGATCTATTGTTATTATTTTTTTAAAGATTGATTTATTTATTTTAGAGAGAGCAAGAGAGCACACAAGTGGGAGGGACAGAGGGAGAGGGAGACAGAATCCGAGCAGACCCTCTGCTGAGCGCAGAGCCCGAAGCAGGACTCCATCCCACGACCCTGAGAGCACGACTTGAGCCAAAACCAGAGTCGGACACTTAACCAACTGAGCCACCCAGGTGCCCCTCACTCTTATTTTTAAAACCAACTCCTGAAAGGTGAAGTTTGCGTATCATAAGTGCACACATCTTAAGTCAGCAGTTGGTGAGTTTTGACACATGTAGGAATGGAGATATAGAGCATCCACTCCTCCCAGGAGGTTCCCTGATGCCTCTGTTAGGCAGCGTCCCCCTTGCTCCTCGCACCTCCCCCTGACCCGGGAGACCACTGACTTGATTTCTGTCACCATAGGTTCGTTTTGCTAGTTTAGGGGCTTTATATATTGAATTGTCCACCAAGTACACTCTTTTGTCTGGCTTCTGTCACCCCGCATATTTTTGAGATTTCTCTCTTTTCTAATCAAGAAGAAATGAAACTCTGATTTTTAGCCTCCATCGTACATGACAAGGAATAAGACTTGGTTGGGCATAATTCATGCCTCTTCTGCCCAGGTGGAGGCTATAGAGGGTCTGGGCATTGTTTTCTTTGATAGGAGTGTGGCCCTGAGGTGGGGGGACCAACTGTCCCGCGTTGGCCTGGACTCAAGGAGTTCCTCGAATACAGGATTTTCAGTGGTAAAACCAGACGGGTCCCAGGCAAATTGGGACAAGTTGGTCACCCTAGCCCCCTCTTGTAGGTACTCTAAAGCACTAGTGGTATGAGCTTCTAAACAATAGAGAAAGGGCATGAAAAATGGACACTTTATGTTTCTTCACCTTGAGGCTGTCAGTGACAAGGAGCCCACCTCGGGTGGGGAGGTGTTCCTTCTGGGAGCAGTCCGGCTGTGGGGTGGCTGAGGTTTGCAGCAGTTGGAATCAGTTGATTTCAACTAATGATTTTTTTTTTAATATTTTGGTTACCTAATTTATTAAGGATATATTATGTTTTATGAATATCCTCCTTTCCAGAATACTGTTTAAAGAGCTCTGACACTTAAAAGTTTAAATGTAATCAAGATTACAAAGTATGTATTTGAAAGCACCAAGATTAGCTAGTAATTATTATTGTGTCAAGGTGCATGGTTTGATAGACTCCGGCTTGATTATTTTGATGCACTTAATTTTAAAACTTGAGCCAATTTTTCTTTTTTTAAAGATTTTATTTATTTATTCATGAGAGAGAGACACACACACACACAGAGGCAGAGACATAGGCAGAGGGAAAAGCAGGCTCCCTGTGGGGAGCTGGATATGGGGACTCTATCCCAGGACCCCCAGGATCAGGACCTGAGGCAAAGACAGATGCTCAACCACTGAACCACATAGGCATCCCGTCCAACCAGTTTTTCTTTTTTTTAGATTTTATTTATTTATTCATTCATGAAAGACCCAGAGAGAGAGAGGCAGAGACAGGCAGAGGGAGAAGCAGGCCCCATGCTGGGAGCCCAACGCGGGACTTGATCCTGGGACTCTAGGACCACGCCCGGGCTGAAGGCAGGCGCTAAACCGCTGAGCCACCCCAGGGATCCCCCCAACCAATTTTTCAGCTGAACTGCAATGTATTACTCTAAACTCGCTTCTCTGAGGACGTGTGCTAATGTCTCATTTACATCTGAAATAGTTCATTAGCTGGGTGTTAGCAAAACATATTCACCTGTTGACGTTTAAGTAAATTATAATCTGCTAGCTTTCCTTTTGGGGTGGATGACATGCCTGGCAGTTAACTGTGTTATATAATTTTCCACATAAATTCTGAAATATGATACTCTTACGAGCCTACAGGATTCCAAGGGCAATATTTTCTAAGTAGCAGTGGGGATGTTATGGCAGTTTGGGAGTATATTTGTGAGCTTTTACATATCATACAAAGTCTGTGAAGTTTTTTTATGCTTCTTCTCAGAGAGGTGTCTTGTTTATTCCTTTAATCTTTAAAAATTACACAAGTAAAGGTGCCTGGGTGGTTCAGTCAAGTAAGCATCTGCCCTCGGCTCAGGTCATGATCCCAGAATGCTGGGATCAAGCCCCATGTTTGGGCTGAGCAGGAGAGTCTGCTTCTCTCTCTCCCTCTGCCTCAGCCCTCCACGTATGCTCTCTCTCTCTTTCTCTCTCTCTCAAATAAATACATAAATCTTTAAAAAATGCATAAAAATTACACAAGTAATACATGAATATATCACTAAAAACAGTAAAGAAGTGAAAAATGAAATTTTACCTTTACTTTCTCAGTCTCTGTCCCAGTCAGATTATTGTCTATCATTCCAGAAATTGATGTGTAATTGAATTTAACCTGTAGTTTTTTTTTTTTTTTTAAGATTTTATTTATTTATCCATGAAAGACACACAGAGAAAGGCAGAGACATAGGCAGAGGGAGAAACAGGCTTCCTGCAGGGAAGTCCCAAGTCCCAATATGGGACTTGATTCCGGGACTCCGGGTCAGCTGAAGGCAGATGCTCAACCACTGAGCCCCAGGCATCTCTGTTTTTTTTTTTTTTTTCCTGCATTGAATCATACCATAGATATATATAGGTTTTCCCTCCAAAACATACGTTTAAATTTTTTTTTCAGGTTAGAATATAAAGCGATGTTGACTCAGTAGAATGAAGGTATCTAAATTCATTTAATCATCCCTTGTCCATGGTTATTTAAGTATTGCTATTTTTTTTGTCATGTTACTACAACTTACTTGTATGTCTCTGCTCGTATGTGCTGTTATTTCTCCAAAGATCTAAGAATGGATTTGCTGTGTCAATGGATAAATTAAATTAAAATTTTGGTACCAACTGCCAGATTGGCCTCAAAAAGGTTGTACCATTGCTCCTCAAAGTTTGAATTCTTTTTACATGTAAAAACTTTGAAACAAAACAGAAAAGGATAATTAAATTTTGCAAGCTCAAACAGCAAGTTGGAAATTTGCTCTGCTTTTAATAAAATCTTATTTATTGCTTACTTATACATTTGATTTGTATAAAACTTCTCAAAAAACTTGCCACTCAGTTGTTGATTTAACAGCCAGTTATAATTTCATGGACTTTGTATGAGCTCAGATTTAGAATGAATTTTCATGTTTTCCCATTACTGACCACTGAGAGATTTCCGTATCATGAACACTGATGGAAATGTGGTCCTCATGGAATGGTCAAGATGTTATTACCTCCACCTGCAAGGTCTTCCACACCAAAGCTCGGGTTAAAAGCCTAGTTCTTTTTTTTTTTTTTTTTTTTTTTTTAAGATTTTATTAATTTATTCATGAGAGACAGAGAGAGAATGGCAGAGACACAGGCAGAAAGAGAAGCAGGCTCCATGCAGGGAGCCCGACGTGGAACTAGATCCCATGTCTCCAGGATCAGGCCCTGGGCCAAAGACGGCGCTAAACCGCTGAGCCACCAGGGCTGCCCAAGAGCAGTTCCTTGATATACCTTTTTCCATTTTTAGAAGCCACTAATTCCTTCTCAAATCATCAACTCTGTGAAGAAGAAAAAAAAAAAGTTTGTGCTAAGAATTAATAACCAAAGTGCCAAAGTGTTGCTAAGACTTCACATAACTTTTCTATGAGGTGGTAGTATCACTAACTAATTCTCCATGAGCTGTAATCATAAGTAAGTAAAATAAAATTGCTATACTTATCCAAATAAATGAGGCAGGAGAGTGTTACTGAGATGATGTAGGGGCTTTCTCATCAATTCACTTCATCCGTTTCTCCCTAACTTAATATGTCCCATTATGTTTACAGAAACCTATTGACCTCATTGAGTGGAGATAAAGTCATGAGATCAAACTGCTAGGAATGAGAACTGAAATTCCCAGGTTGTGATAGGACTGAAAAAATTTGCAGATAACACCTGTATGAAGGGCTTTCAATGCTTTAACTTTAAGACTTTTTTAGAGTTCTTGAGTGTTCCACATTTGAGCTCTATCCCTTTGGTACAAACTTCCTGTTAGCACCAATTTCTACTTTTACTTCGTGTTCTTTCTTTACCTCTCTCTTATTGCCAGAGAAGCTAAGGCCTGATTTCTGCCAAATAAGATCTGAAAATGCATTTGTTTAATTTCCAAATATCTTGGAGTATTTACTACATCTCAGGCATTATGTTAGGTTCTGCAGACAAAGATTAACAAGACACGGGTCCTGAAAGATCTCCCTGTCTGGTGGAAGGCGAGGCGGGTGCACACATAATTGCAGCTGAGAACAGTGAATGCTGTCGTTCAGGTCCAGACCAAAAGTCACAAGATAACTGAATGGGGGACAATGAACATGAGGAGGTGGGCAACTTGGAAAGCTTTTCTTTCAAAAGTCTTCACCTCTAGAAGTCCATTGGCTATAGCAATGGAGCCTGTTTTAGGAAAAGAGCAGGAAAGGTCTCATCAAACTACACCGCATCTCAATACGCCAGCATACAGACTTCCCAAACGTCAGGTCACAGACCAATGCCAATGCCATCCAACTGCTTGAGGCTAGAAGTATCAACAACCTGATTAAAAATAGCTTAGCAATCAAGGCATTAATTTATTCAATTAGGATAGGTGGGCCTGTTTTGTGCAGTAGTTCAACATATCACAGAAGACATCCTTCCACTCTGTCATTTTCCCACACGGTCATCTGATGGCTATGGCAGCCCAGAGCTCTGGACCTCACCTGCCTGAGCACGTCCAACCACCCCCAAGCTTTGGATGCTGCTATCCGGCTCCGAGCCACTCTGTTTGTACTCTTTCTTACATCTGCTCACTTCCTGGCTACCTGCTCACATGCATTGCAGCTGTGGAGGGCAGAGATCACTGGGCCATGAGGTAAGGCGCCTTGCCTCTAAGGCTTCCCTTGTTAGGCTTAGTTTCTGATTTTTGGGGCCCATCTGTTCTTTGAGTCATGGTTTCTACAGGATATGGCATTTGGGGACAAATCTCATATTTGAGTATGGGCAATAAAGCATAAATTAGTATCACTATAAAGTCTTTTTTTTTTTACATCAGTAGTGATTGTACTCAAATGTTGTAATACGTATGTTCTTTTTTGAATCTTTCACACACTGACACATGCACATTAATAAACTCAAAACACCCCGATGTTAAACACTGCTTTTCTTTGGGAATATAGGTAATGTTTCTTCTCCTCTTCCATCTCCCCTCTACTCTGCTCATTCTTTTATTGTTTACTTATTTATTTTTGTAAAGATTTTATTTATTTGAGAGAGAGTGAGCATGAGAGAGAGAGAGAGAGGCAGAGACAGAGGGAGAAGCAGACTCTGCTCCATGGGGAGCCCACTGTGGGGCTTGATCCCAGGACTCTGGGAAGGCAGATATTTAACTGACTGAGACACCCAGGCACCCGTGGCACAAGTAGAATTTTTCATATAGAGCATATATTTCCTAGAAGTTTGATGAAAAAATTTAAATGAAATAAAAATTATAGGAAAATGTTTATGTCCTTTCCTTTATGCATTTACTGTTTTACCCTTTATGACTGCAATAGGAGAGATAGGTAGATCTTACTTATTTATAGTATTAAACCTGGGCCTATAGAATATAATTAATACATCATATTATTAAGGACTCCTAATGTAGATCTAAAATTCTTGACCACGTTTGTTGTGTTGTGGTTTCTGTAATGACATGTACATTAGAAAATCAAGCTGGGATTATCAGGCATGATGATCTTTAGAGGGCAAGGCTTTCTTCTGCACTGTTTCTCTCTTGAGGACGGAGAGACTCTACGATGATTAAATGGAGTGGGACACTGGAAGTCTTGAGAATAAGGAGAGTTTATTTCTCCAGGTCCTAGCTTCCCACTAAGTTGAATGTGGCCCAAAGGCTAAGTGGAATAAAGTTATTTGGCAGTCCCATATGTACCAGGCGGATAGACTTGCTTTGGAAAAAGCACTCAGTAGTAGTCTCAATCACTGATTTCAGAGGATGTTATTAGCTTGGAGATTGATTGCTGTATTGAAGATTGATTTATGTAAAATGTCCCTCCAGAAGAGAGTCTAAGGACAGACTCACAGATGGTGTGCACTGAAGTCTTAGCTGCTGGTGAAGATGTCAGAGTATCAAGTGCCTTAGGAAGAAGTGCACCCAACTTACGAAAATAGCTGTTTCACGACCCAATTTTCAGAGTTCAGCCTCTGTCCCATAAAGTGGAACAATGGGGAGAATACTGAAGTGACTAAGTACATACAGTAAATGGAATAATACTATGTGGTCATTAAAAAGAACTGAGCAACTCTGCATTCACTGACGTTGAAATAGCTCCGTGGTAGTTTCATGGTTATTGCTGGGTTCACGTAGTATGTACAGTATGTTTTCATCTATGTAAAAAAAAATTTACTTAGTTCTAAAAAGCACTTTTCCTGTTCAAATTTTAACATCTCTAAAATCACCATGCATTTTGTAGTTAGCCTCCCTTTAATCACCGTCAGCAAAAGCAGGAATGCAGTTGTGACAGCCCTCGTGGCCATGAACTAGGACCAATTGAGGAAAGAATATAGACCAAGTTAATGTCTGAAAACTTTCTTTCTTCTTCTTCTTCTTTTTCTTCTTTGAGAGGGAGAGAGAGGAGGGAGGGAGAAGGAGAGAGAGCCTCTTAAGCAGGCTCCATGCCCAGCTTAGAGCCCAACTCAGACCTTGATCTCATGATCCTTAGATCATTAACTGAGCCAAAATCAAGAGTAGGATGCTTAACTGACTGAGGCACCCAGGTAACTCTGTCTGAAAACTTTCTTTGACTGACACCTTCTGATAATGCCAAGAAAGCACTGGCATCAAAACGTGGGGGTGGTGTCAGTGGTTTGGAAGAAAATCCCAGAGATGATGGTGCTGCATACTTTTAAGCAATGCTGTTTGGCTCACAGCCTTAATGGTGCAGACTGAAACATTGTGTAGAAAACCACAAAGATCAAAGATTCAAAAATGATTCAAAGAGTTGGACTGTGAATCTAAAGACATTTTAGCTATTTTAACTAATTTAACTTATATCTTTCTAAGTATTCCCAAGAGTGATAAATGACAAAAATCTATAAGCAAATCTAAAAGAACTCTTTTAATAAGTATACATAAAAATTCAAGATCGTAGTTTAATTGGAAATACTTTTCTTAGTGATACCAAAAATAATGGTACATCTTACCATTTATTTTTCCTAGATATACTTAAATGTAGTATTTACCTTCCTTCCCTCTCTCCCTTCTTAACTTCCTTCCTTCCTTTTTTCCTTCCATCCATGCATTTTTTTTTTAAAAAATGCAAAAGAAACGCAGAATACATAAGAAACTGTTAATAGAGGGAAGGGACCCAGGTTTCTTGTTCATGGAGAGAGAGACACTTCTATATACTCTTCTGTTTGCTTTCTTTTAGTCTTTATCAAAGCTATACACACCCCAAGTTTAAATAGCAAGTAGTTTGTTCCTCAGGTGACTACTCAAGACTTGTATCCGATGACTTCTTTGGTGTGTTATCTCCAGATCTCTAAATAGTATGGTGGCATTACTATTTAATGGTTTTTCAGTATGAGGCATTATCTACTAACTCTGTCTTGGAAGATGAGGGTTTATGCTTTTACCCTTTCCTACTCAAGCACTCATCTTTTTTTTTTTAAATTAATTTTTAAAATTGTATTTAAATTCTGTTTGCCAACATACAGTATAGCATCCAGTGCTCATTCCATCAAGTGCCCTCCTTAGTGCCTGTCACCCAGTGACCCCATCCCCCCACCCCCCTCCCTTCCACAACACTTTGCTTGTTTCCCAGAGTTAGGAGTCTCTCGTGGTTTGTCACACTGTTTTCCAGAGTGGCTGCACCAGCTTGCATTCCCATCAACTGCAAGACGGTTCCCCTTTCTCCACATCTTCGCCAACATTTATTGTTTTCTGTCTTGTTAATTTTAGCCATTCTCACCTGTGTAAAGTGGTATCTCACTGTAGTTTTGATTTGTATTTCCCTGATGACAAGTGATGTGGAGCATTTTTCACGTGCTTGTTGGCCATGTGTAGGTCTTCTTTGGAGAAATGTCTGTTCATGTCTTCTGCCCATTTCTTGACTGGATTGTTTGTTTTATGGGTGTTGAGCTTGGTAAGTTCTTTATAGATCTTGGCTACTAGCCCTTTATCTGATTTGTCATTTGCAAATACCTTTTCCCATTCTGTAGGTTGCCTTTTAGTTTTGCTGTTTCTTTTCTGTGCAGATGCTTTTTATCTTGATGAAGTCCTAGTAGTTCATTATTGCTTTTGTTTCCCTTGCCTTCATAGATGTGTCTAGCAAGAAGTTGCTGTAGCTGAGGTCAAGGAGGTTGCTGCCTGTGTTCTCTAGGATTTTGATGAATTCTTGTCTCACATTTAGATCCTTCAGTGATTTTGAGTTTATCTTTGTGTATGGTATAAGACAATGGTCCAGTTTTATTCTTCTGCACGTAGCTGTCCAATTTTCCCAGCACCATTTATTGAAGAGACTGTCTTTTTTCCATTGGATATTCTTTCCTGCTTTGTTGAAGATTACTTTGCCATTTCTGGGTTCTCTATTCTGTTGCATTGATCTATGTGTCTGTTTTTGTGCCAGTACCACACTGTCTTGATGATCACAGTTTTTTGTTTTTTGTTTTAGATTTTATTATTTATTCATGAGAGACACACAGAGAGGCAGAGACATAGGCACAGTGAGAAGTGGGCTCCCTGCAGGAAGCCTGATGTGGGACTTAATCCCAGGACCCCGGGATCATGGACCTGAGCCAAAGGCAGATGCTCAACCACTGAGCCACTCAGGTGCCCTGACGATCACAGCTTTGTAATACAACTGGAAGTCAGGCATTGTGGTGTCCCCAGCTTTGGTTTTCTTTGTCAACATTCCTCTATTCAGGGTCTTTTCTTGTTCCATACAAATCTTAGTATTATTCCAACTCTGTGAAGAAAGTTCATGGTATTTTGATGAGGATTGCACTGAGTGAAGCACTCACCCTTCTTGTATCTCTGCTATCCACTTATATTACTGTTTTTGATAGATCAGGATTCACTCTACATTTTTACGGCTATGCAAATGATATTCGTGGATGAACCAGCTAGTTCACTGATTATTTGTTTGCCCTGAGTTAATAATCGAGTCTTATTTATTTCTTTAATTGCTTGTTTTTTAATGTATTGATGATAAGCAGTTCAGCCCCAAACTCTGACCAGTCAGAAATAATTATTCTATTCTTTCTCCTGCCAGGGCTATTTGCATTTCTGTTATTCTACTTTGAATTTCAGCTAATGGCTTAACATTTACATTCATAATCATCAACTCCCTGGAGCTTATTTTGCTCATCTTTGAAGCCTCAGAGTTCCCAGTTTAATGCTTTCCAAATAGTAGAACTCATTAAATCTTGCTTTTTAGGAGTGGCTATGCATCCCTGAGTCAGTGGTTATGTCTCCTGTCTCCAGGTATGTTGGCTGCAATAGAATCAGGTGAGACCCAGAGATGCCCAGATGAGGCTTTTAATAACGAAGAATAAATTCTTCACATACCTTGAGAGAGATCACAAACCCTAATCCACGGTTATATAGCCTTGCCATGAAAGTGTGAAGTAGGGGTGCAGCACAACATTCTAGGACTCTCTGAAGTGGCTTTGTCAACAAGCCCTGGGTGACCTTGCAGCTCTGTCTGGGGAGGCAGGGGAGGAGGTCAGTGCTTTAGGCTGCACTGCAGACTGTCACTCCTGCTCTGGTTCCTTCTTCCTCTTCTCATTCGCTCTAATTATTACCGAGCAGGAACTGGAATTCCCTCTTTTGTTTAGGTTTAGATGCTGTCAGAGGTGCCTTCATTTGCTGTTTAGCTCATTGCAGACAGCAGTAGCAGGGAGGTAGCAATTGTAAATAGCTATCTCAAACACTGGAAGTCGTTTGAGCTTCATGAAGCAAGTGATTTAATCCGACGCAGGAAATGAGAACACACTCTGTGAGGCCACTGTGAGTTTGGCCCAGGCCTAGGCGATTAGCAATACATGCGATTTATGAGCCATCGCCAGCCACTACCATGGTGTTTTGTCCATTGTTTCTTGAGCTTTAATGTCTTTTAGCTACAGAGATTTTCATTTCCAATGGCTTGAGGGCTCCTTGGTAAGATCTTTTAGCAACAGGAAAGTCTTCATCTCTTTCTTACATTGAAGGTCGAAAAACACAGCAGATAGGATTTGGAGTTTATGACAAAACTTAGCATTTGGTTAAATGGGAGTTTTACTGGAGGTCTTTGCCTCTACCTCATCCGTCTTCATAGCTACATTGGTCACCAGTGTTCTGTATGTTATAGTTGGCAACTTGGAGGAGGCATTTACAACAAAGCACCTGCACGAGCCATGTACTTTTGGTTTCAAATAATTTGATGGTTCCTCTCATCAAGGGAGCCTCATTTTTGGATTTTATATGTCCCCTTCTTAAACAAGAGTCTTGCATTTTTTTCTTCTCCTGCCCCATTCTCACCAGATGGACTCAGAGAGAAATAAATAGAGAGGGAGAACTAGAAGCCTGGCATGGTGATAACAAGGGGCTAAGAATCGTGAAGAAACATAGTTTTTTTTAGGAAATCCAAGGAGTTGCAAGAGAAAACCTGCAACAGAACTTGAAATAATAAGTTGCCATCAGATGGAGGTCTCAAGGTTTTGAAGTGGAGTTCTGTATTAATCATAGTTTGATGGGGAAACAGAAATTGTTCTAGGTGTTTCAGACAATGGTAATTGATTTTGGGGACTGGCGACAAAGGCTTTCTAGAGCTAGTGGAGCAAAAAAGGGAGGGCAAGATATGCAGGATGAATCACGGGAGACAGCAACTGTCCCTGGGCTGGGGAATCACAAGGGGAGATCCGTTTACCCAGAGTGCAGGACAGCCAGTCTCTGAGGCCCCAGCATTGGAAGTGAGCGGTAACCTGTGAGCTGGCACTCCCAGGTCATTGCCACAGCCGCTGTGGCTGCCACCACAGTCTACATGGGTAGTGTCTCCATTGTAGCTGATGGGGTCACATTCCCAGGGGCTGCTGCTCACTGTGCCATGGGAGAAGCCTTTAGAAAGAGGCTCCTTCTTGTCCTCCCACTTCCTAGTCCCCCTACAGTGCTCCCATAGGCAGGGCCTAAATGCAAGCTAGTTGGCAAGGGATCCCGAGAAACAAAGTTTGCAGGCTCTCTGCCCCCTTCAGTGCAGAGCTGAACAAGCAAAGAGAGGAATGGAGCAAAGAAACTAACAAGCCAGTGACTAACATAACCTCCTTTTAGAAAAAAGAGTTCAGATCCCTCTGTGGTTTCTGTGTTCTGGTTCCCCTTTGTAGCTGGGAGTACTGTAATCTTGGGCAAAAACCATTGTACTACAAAGCCTAGTGTTTTAATTCCCAAGGAAATGTGTGGTTCATTGGGGGACATTGGTCTATCTGGAAGAAACTAATCTCTGCTGTAAATTCTCAGCTTTCATGGGGTGCCTTGGTTAAGTGTCTCACTCTAGATTTCTGCTCAGGTCATGATCTCACAGTTGTGGGCTCAAGCCCCACTCAGGGCTCCATGCTCGGTGGGCAGTCTGCTTGTCCCTCTCCCTCTCCCCCTCCCCCAACTTGGGCATGCTCTCTCTCCCTCTCTAAAAATAAATAAGTAGAATCCATAAGTTCTCTTCTTTCATGATGGACTTATATAAAGCATGGACTCATGGTCCATGGTGGAAATTTTAAAAATTTTAAAAAGGGTAAAATCTTTCATGTGCACGATATTTTGTTCCCCCATAGTAATTTGTAATTGCTATGTTTCAAGTCACTCCAGGGAAAAAATGCACATAAAAAGCAACTTTGTTTACATACAGTGTTGGTTTAACATGCACAAGTTTTATAGATTGCTCAGATCTCTGGACCATGTGCTCTGAGTGGTATCTCCTTTATACATTCTGGAGTTGTGTGTTGGAGTTAAGAAAATTTCAAACTGGGATCCCTGGGTGGCGCAGCGGTTTGGCGCCTGCCTTTGGCCCAGGGCGCGATCCTGGAGACCCGGGATCGAATCCCACATCGGGCTCCCTGCATGGAGCCTGCTTCTCCCTCTGCCTGTGTCTCTGCCTCTCTCTCTCTCTCTGTGAGACTATCATAAATAGAAAAAAAAAAAAAAAAAAGAAAATTTCAAACTGCTGTGACATAAAATTTCTGTAAGTTTATACTCGGCTCATTGAAGTACGTGTGCCATGTCCCAAAGATTGTGGTTAACCAACCCTGTGATGTATTTTCAAAGGGAAAAAGCAAAGAAAATGTTATACTCAAAGGTGGAGCACCTAGCTTACTCTAAGAGGCTGAAACCAACTTTGGTGGTGATGTCAGTGGGAAAAAAGAAGACACTAAAAGGATTGCTTTAGGGGAAGATGGATGGTATAGTCAGGGCATGGAATTTGTGATTTTTTCTGGGCTATCCAAGTGAATACTTCTAGCATGCTATTAGATATCTGGTTGAAGCTCAGGGGAACATCTGGATAGAGTATAAATTTGGGATCTATCAGTAGGTAGGTTTGCCTAAAACCTGAGTGTGGATGGGACAACAGTCATGTTGGCATATTTTAGAAAAAATCAATGAAAAGGAATCATTTTGGGGGAATGTGCTTAAAGGAAGTAATCATCCCCCCTGCCCCTCCCTTCTCCTGCCCAACCATATTGGATGTCATCATTCATAGATTTTAAATCTGAATTTATGTCCTTGCCCTTGCTATGCTGGAGCGTGAATTCTAACCTCCAAGCAACTGATTGGGCAGGATGATTGGCAACATAAATTTGGATGATGGGCTCTTAGACTCAGCCAAGAGGGATCAACTCTGTCTTCCTCCAGCCATGCCGCTTCACACATGGTGAAGAGTCCATTGACTAAGGTCAGATGCTCGCCTGTGGCCACAGAGCCCTTGCCTCTCCCTTAGACATCACACTCCAAGTACCAGGACCCCAGAACTCCCTGCCCCAAAGGCCAAAGTGGAGCCCACTTCCAGCACCTATAGTGACCACTGCTCTGGTTTATCCTCCCAAGCTGCTAGTACCCATGAGCTTCAAGGTTGGCCAGGGGATGACTGCAAAGGTATAGAAAGTAAAAGAGAAGTTTTATACTTGATACTTGTTAAGGTAGATTTTATTTGAGCTACTGTAGTAGAGGAGAGAGACTTCAGTCTAGAAGTGAACTCAACTCTGCATACGGTAAAGAAAGCTGCGGATGTCTAGCCAACAACAGAGTGAGGGGGTCAGTGAATGGAAGGTTACTAAGAGAATAGCAGGGGTAGGAAGATGTTTGCTAAACTGGCTTTAGGATTCATGCTAGAGGCAGGCCAAGGACTTAGACATCAGGTGTGGGGGATGAGGGACTTGGTCAGATATCACAAGAGGCAGGGGATTATCAGCAAACTAATGTGGTGGGGGTCTTTGCTGAATCTGGGCTCTGCAGGCCAAGGGCAGGGCAGCTGGCCATGGTTGAGGCATAGTGAGAGGAGGGCTCAGAGGAGCCTGGTTAAATTTGGGCAGAGAAGGAGTTTTTGTCAGGCCACAACTTGAACCTGTGGGTTGAGGTGGCTATGTCCATATGATAGGGTCCCTCAATGTGTAGCACAGAGCCAAGGTGGAAGGAAGAGGGGGCCTCTTCCCAGCATTCTAAGATGGGAAGCTGAGCAACCTGAGATTTCTCAGTTTGAACTTGGCCTTCCAGCTGTAGATCCCTTTGCAAGATTCTAAAGGCTGATGCCAGCAGGAATGGGGCAGAGCTAGTATGGCGGGAATTCTCAGCTGAGGAACTCAGGAGCTTTAGAAGGTGCCTGGTTGGTGGGAGCAGGGAGGGGCAAGACCCAGGACAGGCCAGGAGAGAACTTCCACCCTCCTGTGGAGGAAGAAGGGAAAATCGTGTTTCCCCTGGGGTGGTGCTGAGTGAGTGGAAGGGAAGATTTGGGGGGTGAGGTGAGGCTGTCAGCAAGTGAAGAAGAACCTCGCCCTTCTCTTTTCACCCTCTACCAGGCCCCAACGAGAATCAGGACTTAGGACAGAATACTATATGTTCTCCACATTTGGTGTGAACTGTGGTTTTGCACATTTAAAAAAAAATCCATGAATATATATATGTTAAGGCCTAAGAATAAAACGTTCAACGCTTGTTAGATTGATTTACGGCGGTTGAATGTTGAGGCATATGGTGCTCGGGACTCTGTACTCTTGCCTCAGGCCCATCACTGCCAGGAAGGGGCTGCAGAGTTACTGACTGGCCCAGAGCACAGGCCCAGCAAGGGGGCGTGAGAAATGTCCAGGCCTGGGGCGGGAGGCAGGAGGAACGGATGCCTAACTGAATAGGTCTAGTTAAGAGAGGGCTACATGATATATAATTGATTAAGGGGCAGGTGAAAGGACTCATGAAGACAGATGGTAGGAGAAGAGGGGAGAATGCAGACCTCAAAATTAGTATGAGAGCTTTTTGAGTCCAGTGGCCTGCCCAGAGATCCCAATGTGGCTGGAACCAGGCCATCTGCAGATGTGCGTGTATGGCATGCACCTCTACTGCCTTTGGTTAGAATTTAGCCCGGGGTCATCAGGGTATTTCCCAGGTCCCAGCATCATTCCTTCACATTTTTTTAGTTAACCCTCAGAATCTTAGAATAAATGACCTACTTGATGGGGTTGTGTGAGGAAGTCAAGAAAATTCATGTGAAATGGGCTTTCCAAATTGCAGTGAATCATGCAAATTCTGGATGGTAATATACAGCCTAAATTGTTTCTACCCCAAAGTTTTAGTTTCCTCTATTGGGATATTCATGGTGGGGCTGCATTTTGTGGGGCACTCAGTTTTATGGGCAGAGTTCTTTTTAAAAACGGATTACCTCTGGAGGACATTTTGGGGTGGGGGGTATTTTTCTTTTCCTGATTAAGGCATGTGTCTTCCCAAGCAGGCTGGGTTTAAGCTGTGTAATATTTTGGCAGATGTGCCTGGGAGCTTCAGGAGCAGGTCATTCAAAAGAATTAGCATTGTAGTCGGGCCAGTGGTCTTTCTGGTCTTTTAGCATTAGCGGGTCTGAAAATTCTGTTTTCCAGCAGGAGGTTTTAGTTCCAGATAAATGACTCAAACTTTGTTAGTAGAGTGGGGTTAATAATACATGTTGCCTACTGTTTTCACCAGTCTTGATGGGAATAATAAAAAAAGAATATATGCCCTTGCAGGAGAAAAGAAGCACATAAACATATCATAAAATATTGTCATCCTTCTGCTTGTTTGCCACTTCAAAGTCAGTCTCTGTAGTTAGCAATCTGGCATCATTTGCCAGCATTAATTTTATTCCATTTGTATTCCAAGTTGCAATTCCCTTTGCAATGCACTTTAGTGCTTTAGATCTATTTGTCAGCTGTTATTTAAAGGAACAAATGAATTTGTCAAAATTCTGTAAATACAAAATAACCCAGAGAAATGAAAGTTTGAATCCAAAGCTGTTAAATGTAAGAGCCAGTGAAGATGACTGTGTAAAACTAGTGAGCTAACTAATCACCTGCAAGTTAGTCCCATTTTTATGGATTTACTGTAGCTGAATTGACTTGTATTTCTTCAAGTGTTCCAACTCTTGTGACAATGGGAAGTGCCCTGGAGTTGGAAAGAGTGAAATAACTCAGTTGTTTCCTGAGCCATATATAGAAACTGTTCGGTATTGTCATTCATATTCTAGACTATGATCTCTTCAGTGAAATGCAGTTGACCCTTAAACAATGCAGGGGTTGGGGTACCAATCCCCTCATACAGCTAAAAATCTGTGTCTAACTTTGGCCTCCCCCCAAAACTTAACTACTAAATCCTACTATTCACTGGAAGCCTTACTGATAATATAAACAGTTGGTTAACACATATTTTGTATTATATACTGTAGTCTTACAACAAAGTTGGCTAGAAAAAATGTTATAAGAGAAACATAAAAGAAAATGCATTTACTGTATTGTACTGTATTTGTTGAAAAAAATCCACATGTGAGTGGACTCACAAAGTTCAGGTCTGTGTTGTTGTTGAAGGTCAACTGTATTTTAGGTCTGTTATGGTTCTAATTTCAGTATTCTTGAGTGTTGACAATCTGTAGGTGTAGGGGAGGAACTCACTGGGCAAAATGCCGTATTTTTTTTTAAATCTTTTCCAGAGAATTTTAGTTTGGAAGAATCTGATTTTTTTAAAAAACTATTTCAATGTGATTTTGTGTGTATCTGTGTGTGTCGTGCATGTATCTTAGGGAAGTAGCTAGGAAATACTTTTTAAGGTAACAATGGGAAATGCTTCTGGAAACTTAGGTCCTTTTAACTTGGCCTCTCTGTGAAAGAGGCATCCCCCTACTTTTAAAGAGGGCCCCACTTCTACAAACTAAACAGAATTCAGATGGATATACTAGAACCTCACACTCTCATTTTTAAAAAGCTGTGTTCTTTTTTAAAGCCTGAGTATAAATAAATGTTTCTTGCTTAGATTCTGCAGGCTTTTTTTACTACTACAGATTGAATATGCAAGGGAACCCATGCTCTCGTCCCCTTCCTTCCAACATTGAGGTTCCAGTAGCAACGTGGCTAAAGGTATAATGAGCCGGTAAGCCCTCATCTCCTAGTTATAATGAATGAAGAGTTCATAGCTTGTAATTTGTACCAGTTTCAAGTCCCATTCATATTATCAATAGGATCTGAGTGGACCTAGAAACTGGCCACGGAAAGGTCTAGATCTAGCCATTTTTAGTGCATATTACACTTTGCTGATGTGGACAGGTAGAGATGAAACTCAGGCTCTCTCCATTCTCTGAAGCACAGGTGGCAGGTGGTGTGTCTTACTGCTTCCCTGCTCTGCATTTGGGATCTTTGCTGAAACATACCCAGGGTAAGGTAAATAAACAATCACCCATGCGCCACATAGCAGCAGCAGATAGCCATTGGTGTCTGACTAACTCTCTCAAGATACCTGTGCCCCTCTCTCCCTGTCAATTCTAGACCCACTTTTGTTTTAATCATACCCCTCCAATCTCAATTTTCCATCTTAATCCCTACCTCTGACTCCTGTGGATTGGACTCTAGCTCTTCCTCTTCCCAGGCAAATGGCCTGGATTCTTCTTCTGCTTTAGTGGACGTTTACATTCTAACTCAAGTGAATGGGTTCTCATTCCATCGTTGGCCAGTTGACCAGCAACCACTTCATGTGATAAATTGCCTTTCTCCTCAAATTCACTTCTCTTTCACGTCTTAAGGTTTGTCTGTTAACCTTTGCTGACCACCTAACTCTACAGGCCATTGCATTTCCGGTGTGTAGATGAGCATTCTTTTTGATGCTAAAGGTCAAATATAGCAAATGCTAAGTAAACGAATACATATACATTTTTATATGTTAGTCTTTCATTCCTGATTGTTGAGAATAAAAGCCTGGTATCTAGACCATTATACTTTCTTCAGCAGTTTCTGTGTGCTCAGTATATGTCCTCCAAAATAATCTTATTTGATCTTTAATTGTTTAAAAGCCTTTCTTGATGAATTGATTTCTCATTGAAGTACTGTTGGCACCAAAGGGTATGTATTTATTTGCGGAAGTGTGCACCGGCATTAAATAATTAATTGTTACGAATTCTACCAGAGAATATGTTTTTATTCTGCTGGAAGCATTTATTTGGGCCTTTTTTCCCCCAGTGAATGATGGAAGGGGAATTTGTATTTTGCCATTTCCTTATGCTTAAAAACTCAAGTAGGGGCTACAAAATCATCAGTGTCAGGAACACTTTAGAAATTCTGCGTTATGTATTGCAGTATTATCTTAATCCTTTCTCAGTTATAGAAATAACTTCTTCCTGATTGAGTCTCCATCCACGCTGTCAGGAAACAGCGGCTCACCACATCCATCACTTCTGTCTGCACATGATCGTGTTTCAAAGGTTTCCCAATTAATCCTGTGGAAGCCAGAATCACTCATAATTATAATCCTGTTATGCCTTCTTTATTTCTTGATGTGCTTGTTAATTCATGTCCATCCTGCAGCGGTCTGTAGCATAGTGCTATTATCAGCTGTTTTGTCTTTAAAAGCCTCTTGTCTACCATTGTGACTAAGATTGATTCACTGCACTTTGTTGAGATCGATCATTTTGGATGAAAAAAAATCTATCCTGTATATTTATTATGGCGACTTTTTCATGATTTCACTTTTTTTTCAGTTCATCAATCTGCCAAGTTGGTTGCTTTCCCCTCTTTGGCTTCCTTTCTCTTGCTCTTTTCTTTTCTAAGAATTGTCTATTTATTTCTCATGCCCTCTCTTAGACAACACCTGTGGGAAGAAAAGCCAATTGCCAGAGGCGGTGGAATAAATTCTCCCTTTATTTATTTTTTAAAAGATATTATGTATTTATTTGAGACAGAGAGAGAGAGAGAGCACAAGTGGAGATGGGGAGGGGCAGAGGCAGAAGGAGAAGTCGACTCCCCACTAAGAAGGGAGCCCAACACAAGGGCCAAACCCAGGACCCTGGAATCAAGTCCTGAGCCACCCAGGCATCCCGAAATTCTCCCTTTAGAACCAGGCTAGACACTACTCCCATTTCTCTTTTCATAAAATCAGAAAGATTGTCCCTTTCCTTGGTGCTCCTCTCCCTGAGCATTTTTTAGAGTGAAAGCATCATGACTGAATCCCAGGCAAAACGGTCACATGCTTCTTTGTGGCCTCAGACTTCTCTGTATTCTAATCTTACCAGGTGGATTCCAAGCTGAACACTAAAATTCTCTTGCACACACTAATATTTTCTTTTCTTCTTCTAGGCACTGACTTTAATATAGATAGCTTACCTCTGCCTCGGAAAGCCCACCACGACTGGGCCCTTTTTCATGAAGAGTCTCCGAAAAACAATTATAAGCTCTTTCACAAGCCAGTCATCACCTTGTTCAACTACACAGCCACCTTCAGCCGGCATTCCCACTTGCCACTGACCACCCAGTACTTGGAGGGTGTAGAAGTCCTGAAGTCACTCCGATACCTAGTCCCTTTGCGGTCCAAAAACAACCTTCGAAGAAGACTTGCTCCACTGGTATACATCCAGTCAGACTGTGACCCGCCGTCAGACAGGGACAGCTATGTTCGAGAGCTGATGACTTATATCGAGGTCGATTCCTACGGTGAGTGTTTACGAAACAAAGATCTCCCTCAGCAGCTGAAAAATCCAGCCTCTATGGATGCCGATGGCTTTTATAGGATCATTGCACAGTATAAGTTTATCCTGGCCTTTGAGAATGCAGTGTGTGACGACTACATCACCGAGAAGTTCTGGAGACCTCTGAAACTGGGGGTGGTCCCTGTGTATTATGGGTCCCCCAGCATTGCGGACTGGCTCCCAAGTAACAGAAGTGCTATTCTCGTATCAGAATTTGCTCACCCTAGAGAATTGGCAAATTACATCAGACAACTGGATCATGACGACAGGATGTACGAGGCCTACATAGAATGGAAGCTGAAGGGTGAGGTCTCCAATCAGCGACTTCTCACAGCACTCAGGGAACGGAAATGGGGAGTGCAGGATGTCCACCAGGACAACTACATCGATGCGTTTGAGTGTATGGTGTGCACCAAGGTGTGGGATAACATCCGGCTTCAGGAAAAGGTGAGGAAATCGAGATTTGGCAAAGAGGTGCTAAGAGGGCCCTCCTGATGGTGTCTGCCATTTTGTATCCTTCTGTCCCGGCCACTTCATTCCCATTAGGGAGGCCAGGCACAGCAGGGAGGTGAGTATTTCATTACTCTCCTTTGAGGATTGTCATGAAGTTTATGAATCATTTCCTTCCCAAAGACCTTCACGTCCCCTTGATTGTTTCTTCTGGAGGATGTCATGCTGCAGATGCTTGCTGGGTAGTGATAGAAATAGGCTGCAGAGGAAGGAAGAAAGCCAAAAAAATTTAAAAATTAAAAAAATTGGATATTCTATATCTCATCCACAAAAGTCCTTCAATTTTTCCATCACTTCTCTGGTTTCTGCCAGACCTTACATGCTTGCCTCATAGGTGCTGCTTTGAAACTTTTCATTTCATGTATGCAATCAATTAACATCTCTTTCTCTCTCTATCTCTCCTTTTCTCTCTCTCTCTCTCCTTCCCTCCCTCCCTGCCTCTCATTCTTGCTCTTTCTTTCTGGCACACACATGCTTATCAATATAGAGAAAATGTTCAAATGATGATGGATAATCCTCAAAAGATTTGTTTTTCTTAAATTATTCTATAGAAATTTCTGGAGTCCCTGGATGGTTCAGTTGGTTAAGCGTCTGACTCGATCTCTGCTCAGATCTTGATCTCAGGGTCATGAATTCAAGCTCCGTGTTGGAACCTACTTAAAAAAAAATTAAAAAGAAAAGAAATTTCTTAGTACTATCTCCAAATTTCTTGATGCTCTTAACATTTGGTTATTTGATTATTTTACTTATTTTTACAAGGAATGGTCCCACTTAGTATATAACTAGATTTGTTAAAAGGTAATTTACTGAAAGAAAAAGAAAGATTAGTTTTAATTACTTTGAAATTTAAAAAGAAATGAGATTGGCCACATAAACTACTTGGTTATCACCCATTGTTCCCTTACCTGCTCCCATATACACGTAACATTTATCTGAATACTCTGAAGCCAATTTTTGTTAAATATTGAAATGTTTATTTTGGTTAGCATATTAATTTCAGACATAAACCTACACAGTATATGGAATTATTTTTGTGTATTGCATGTATACTATATAAGGCTTTCATATGCTATGTACGTATTTAGATAATTTTAAAATATTTGCAAGATTATTTTCCTCATTTTAATTATTATAGAAATTTAAGTTATTTTATCTGGTTTTGTATAACAAATTTTTACTCTTAAAATCATTTATTGTGAGTGAAGTTTATTGGTCAGCAACACAAACACTAAATATTACATCATTTTTCTCACATCCTGATTTCCAGCGACTTCCTTTTTCACCTAATTTATAAGGTCACATTACAAAAACCAAAATCCACACACTGCAAAAAACATGAAAGTAGAGACCACGTGAATTGCCCATGCTATCCCGATGATTTATTCTAAAAGTCTAACAAAGCAGAAAACAGAACTTCTGAAGGTGATGCTTTGCCCTGCACTACCTATCACAATCCTTACCAAGCTTGGAGATTATAGTTATGGAAAACCAGAGAACTACACATTCCAACTGCTTCTGCATCTCACAGATGCCCTATTGGAGTGATTACTGGGGATTCAAAAAGAGTGTGCAATGACACAGGTAGATAGGTTTTAAAAAAATCATAGGAGAATACATCTATTCCTGCATTTCCAACAGAAATAGCTAACTATGGTGTTTCAGAGTGCCAGAAGGCAGTGTAATTGAATGTCCTTCTCCTTGGGGTCTTCGAAGAAAAAGAGATGGAGTAGCTTGTCCTCTGGCGTGCTCTTATTCTTCCCAGAGGGGTGGTCAGTGAAGATGATTAAAAGGCTTTACTTGCATTTCAATGGTTGTGCTGCAATTCCTAAATGCTAATGTGCTCATTGAAAAGCAGAACAAAATATACCATGAAAGTAAATTAAAGGGTATTAGACCAGTTCTTTTCACTTGCATTTATTCATTTGTTCTACAAGATTGGTTACAGCTTACATATGGCATGCCTTAAAGTAAGTTATTTATATGTTTCTTCACTTTTTCTCTTTCAGCCAAAGAAAAGCTAAAAGAAATAATTGGATTTCCTCTAACTCTGATTATTTTTTATCTTGTGCTTGGTAATAATTCAATCATTGTATTTGTGTGTAGAAAATACTATAAGGATGTCAAATGCATTTCCGTTTCCTCTACTCTGCTCCTCTCCTGCTCCCCTCCACACAGACCTAGTGAATTATCTATTGCTGTGTAAACAATATTGTCACAGACTTAGTGCCTTCAACAACACACATTTGTCATCTCAAGTCTCTGTGGATTAGCTCATGGCTTAGGCGGGTCCCCTGGAAGCCTGCAATCAAAGTATCAGTCAGGGCTGTGTGTTCATTGGGAGGCTCAGCTGGGGAAAGTTCTGCTTCTAAACTCACATGCTTTTGGCAGATTCAGTCTCTTGTGCCTGTGGGACTTTCAATGTCTTGATGGCTGGAGGCTGGGGGGTGCCCTTCATCTTTTAGGGGCCATTCACAGTTCCTAGTCATATGGGCTTTCCCAGCATGGCTGCTTGCTTCCTCAAAGCCAGCAAGGGAGTGAGGAGTCCAGCAAGACCAGTGCTACCACCTGTGTGTATATAATCATGGACACATAATCACATACATTCTTTCACATTTGCCCTATTTTATTGATTAGAAGCAAGTGACAAATAACATGGACACATGAGTGGAAAGGGTTACAAGGGCATGGATACCAGGAGGCAGGATTCCTGGGGGCCATCTGCAGTCTGTCCACCACACCTGTTGAATCTGAGTTGGCTTGTATGCTGTGTTGTATGCATTATTTATGTAAGGGAAAGTCTTTGAATACTGAATTAATTAGTCAGTTAAAAACAATTAGTGGTAAGTGATCCTGTCCTCAAAAAGGCTATAATATAGGTACAACATGGAATCATCACAGATATAACTTTACAGAATTGGGATAAACTTTAAAAAAATAGCTTTGAGATATAATTGATGTACAATGAGCTGCACATATTTAAAGTGTATAGTTTGATTAATTATGACATTTACCTGTGAAACCATCACCACAATCAAGATGACAAACATTTCCAACCTCTTCAAGAGTTTCTTCTTGGCCCTTTTTAATCCATCTGCTTTGATCTCCTACCTCAGGCAACCACAACTCTGCTTTGTGTCACTTTTGACAAAGAAGCTAAGTCAGTTTTTTAGAACTCCATATAAATGGATCATATAATGATTCTCTTTTGTGCCTGGCATCTTTCACTCTATATGGTAATGTTGATATTTATCCACAGCACCATGTATAGCAATAGTTTCTCTTTATTGTTGAAGTTTGCACATACCAAAATGTCCTTATCCATTTACCTGTTGATGGACATTTGAGTTGTTTCCAGTTTCTGGCTGTTACAATAAAGCTGCTATGAACATTCATGTACAAGTCTTTGTACCGACATAGGCTTTCATGTCTCTTCTGTAAGTACCTAAGAGCAGAATGGTTATGTCATATGGTAGATGTATGTTTAACATTTTAAGAAATTACCAAACTATTTTCCAGAGTTGCTCTATCTTACATTCCCACCAACATTGTATGAGAGTTCTATTCATTAACAGTTGGTGTGGTCAGTCTTTTAGTTTTTGCTATTATGGCGAGTGCATAGTGGTATCTTACTAACATCAATACCTTTTCTGGTGATATGTCTCTTCAAATCTTTGCTCATTTAAACAAATTGAGTTGTCTTATTAATCTTGAGTTGTAAGAATCCTTTATATAACAAGGACTTTCTTCCAGTTTTGGGGTTGTTTTTCCATTTTTTTTAACAGTATCTTTTGAAATGTAAAGTTTTTAATTTTGATGAAGTCCAGCTCATCACTTTTTTCTCTTATCGTTTGTGGGTTTTTTGTCCTATTTAAAAATCTTTGTCTAACCCAAGGTGACTAAGATATGCTTCTTCCTGTTTTATTCTAGAAATTTTGTCCAGCAAGACACTTAGGTCTATAGTCCACTTAGAGTTAATTTTTGTAATGCAGCATAGTATAAGAGTTGAGATTTGTTTATTTAGGTATCCAATAGTATTGACACCATTTGTTGGAAAGATTATTTTTTCCTGATTGAATTACCTTGTTTTTTTTTTTTTTTCAGAACTCAATTAGCTGTATATTTGGGTTAATTTCTAGACTGATAAATATGCATATATTTAATTACTACAGCTTCATAATAAGTCTTGAAATCAGATAGTGTCAATCTTTCAATTCGGTTCTTTTTCAAAATTGTTTTCACCATTTTAGGTTTTATGCTCTTCCATATAAATTTTAGAGTCAGTTTGCCAATTTATATGAGAAGGCTTGATAGTATTTGCATTGCGATTGTGTTGAGCGTATGTATTAATTTGGAGAGAACTGACAATATTGAGACATTTAATCCAGAGGAATGATGTATCTTATACATTTATTTAGGTCCTCTTTAATTTATCTAGACATTACTTTGTAGTTCTTTGTGTACAGGTTTTAACTCTTTGGTCAAATTTGTCCCTAAGTAGTTCACATTTTTTGATACTATAGTAAAAGCTATTTTTTTAAAAACTTTATTTTCTGATCATTTGTTGCTAGTAAATAGAAGTAAAATCGATTTTGTATGTTGACTTCATCGACTGCAACTTTGTTAGTTACACTGATTAATTCTATATCTTTTAAACAGATTTCTTAGGATTTTTTTTACATAAATGATCATATTATTTAAAAAAAAAGATGATTCTACTCTGACTTCCGATCTCTATTTGCCTTTTATTCTTTCTCTTTTTCCTCCTTACTGCACTAAGACCTTTATTATAATTTTGAATAGTGCTGCTGGGACCATATGTCTTCACCTTGTTCCCTGTCATAAAAAGAAAACTTTATCATGGTTTATGACATTATCTGTAGGATTTTGGTTGACGCCCTTTATCAAATTGAGAAAGTTTCCTTCTATTCTTACTTAGATGAGAATTTTTATCATAAGTGGATTTGGAATTTGTTAAATGGTTTACTACATCCATTGAGATGATCATATGATTTTTCTTTTTTAGTTTATTTAATAGTGAGTTACAGTGATGATTTTTGGAGGTTAAACTGACCTTGTTTTCTTGAGATAAACTTCACTGGTTATAACACATTATCCTTCTCATTTATTGTTGGATTTGAATTGCTAAAGTTTTTGTTAGGAATTTTTGCATCCATGTTCATGAGGTATACTGTTCCATATTTTTCTCCTATGCCTTGGCTAGTTTTCATATGTGGTAATGCTGGTCTCATGCTCCCTTTTCTTGTGTTTTCTGAGAGGTTGTGTAGAATTGGTATTATTTTTTCCTTACATATTTTCTTTTTTAAGATTTTATTTATTTATTCATGAGAGACACAGAGAGAGGCAGAGACACAGGCAGAGGGAGAAGCAGGCTCCATGCTTTTGTGTGTGTGTGTGTGTGTGTGTGTGAAGGTTTTTAAGTATAAATTGAATTGTTTTTAATAGATATAAAACTATTCCTGTTACTCATTGCATTTTGAGTGAACTTTTGGTAGATTGTGTCTTCTAAGGATTTTTTTTTTCATTTTATCCAACTTGTGAAATTGACCAGCATACCATTATTAGTATTCCTTTATCCTTTTAATGTCTGTAGTCTATATGTCCCCTCTGTCATGTCTGTTATTAATTTATGTCTTTTCTTTTTTTCCATGACTAATCCAAATAGAGGTTTATCCATTTCATTGATCTATTCAAATAATTTTAGCTATTGATTTCTCTGATTATTTTTTTATTTCTTTATATCCTAATGATTTCTGTTCTCTATTATTTTAATTATTTTTAATTTGGACTTAATTTTCTCTCTTTCAAATTTATGGTAGAAACTTGGGCCATTGATTTTAAAGCTTTATACTTTCATAATATACATGTTTAATGCTATAAGTTTCCCTCTAATCCCTGCTTGATCTACCTGCTACAAATTTAGGCTATCATGTTAATGTTAATTCGGTTTAAAATATTTTCAGTCTTCTGTTCTGCTCCAAATCTTCCTCCTGGGCAACTGATGGAGGTCCCTGGGAAAGGGCCCTTTTTTTTTTTTAAGATTTTTGAAAAATTTATTTGTTCATGAGAGACACACAGAGAGAGGAAGAAACATAGGCAAAGGGAGAAGCAGGCACCCCATGGGGAAGCCCAATGCCAGACTCGATCCCAGGACTCTGGGATCATACTCTGAGCCGAAGGCAGGCACTCAACTACTGAGCTAACCCAGGCATCCCGGGAAAGAGCTTTTGAGTGGCTTTGAACTCTTCTTTTGTGTCTGGGGCTTCTATGTATTCCAAACTGTCACTGTAGTCCATACTTCACCTTTAAGAATTTGTTAAAAATTTAACTGATTTCTTATTACCTATTTGTATGAGAGGTAGGTAATAAGAAATCTTTCTCCTGTATTCTGTCAAAGGTTGAACAGATTATGTATCCATCTCTTAGAACATCTTGTTATTATGGAATTCAGTTTACTTGGTTGCTGTGTGGTTTCAGTTCCCTGATGGGCTCAAGAGTAGTTATGAATTTATAGATTGTTTCACGTTGTCCTTATTGTTAGAATGGGAGCTATGTTCTCTTTGGAAGCAAAGTATTTGTTAATCATATGTTAGAAATAGCTTGTTTTTCTGCCCAGAACCCCAGCTGGAAAGTCAATTTGGGATGCTGAAATTTAGTTACTTCTAAAATGTCATAACTATTTCATCAAACACACTCCCTTCAGGTCATACTGTGAAATATTTCTACAAGAACACTAACTTATAAGAGTCCATTTCATAAAATTCTTTTCTTTGTAATAATATCACCTCAGATGCAACTTTGTTCTACACTTTTGAATGGACTCTTTTGTGAGCAGGCAAGGAAACAGTATTATTACGGGCTTTCTTATATAAACAGTTATGCAAGGTCAGGGTTGGGAAGGCCATCCAACGGTAAGTGGTCAATATGGCTACCAGCTGACTGGTGATTCAAGGATAATGAACAACTCATTTGCTAATGATCTTGGAACATTTCTGGTGTTGGTGATTTCATTATTTTTTAAGGTAGTCCATTTAATCTTTTGTTATTTTTGACAGTTATATTTTTCTTTGTTTTGAACCCACACTTTCCCTTCTATAGTCCATTCTTAGCTACTTGTTTCTCACTCTTTAATTCATTGGGCTATATAGCCTTGCATCTGGACCTATTAGTCAATAAATGTGAGCAGTGGCTTCTCAAAAGTTGTTTCATGGTAATCATTTTGAGTCCTTTTTACTTGATTCTGTTCTACTCTTCCTCCAAATACAGTCTCTACTTAGCCATGAACTCTGGCTAAAGTAACCCCAATTTTGAGCCTATTTCTGGTCTTTTGAAAAAAAATTGGTATTATTTTATATTGGTGTTTAGACCTCCCAGATTTTAAGTCTTAGCATTTCCTAATAGTGGTTTGCTATTTGGATTTGTGTTCTGGTTCTCTGTGCTCAGTGTTGTCTTGGTAAAGAAACTGCTCTAATTCCAGACCTTTGAAGCCAAGCTCCATGATCATTTGTCAGCGGTCCCCAAGAGCAGGGAGGATTTGGGCTACTGTATCCTTGGCCCTCTTCCAAACACATTAATTCCATCTTCTACTTAGAGTCCCTTCAGATGCTTGAAAGCTTTATATGCATTCTAGATCATCTCTTTTACAGGCTGCACCCTAGTATCTTCTAATATGCTTCCTAGCATAGTAGAGGTTCAACAAAGAGAATGTGTTGATCCAACCATAGGTAGGTACCCAAATTGTCACATTTCCAAATTGATTTTTCTACTCTGCTTTCTAAATTTCTGATGGATGAAGATTCTAATTAATACAAATTCAACACATTATAAACCCTACTATCTTCACATTAAAAATTTTAGAAAAAGATACCTATGGACACAGCTTAAACTATTAAATAGTTCTGCAAAGTTAAAAAAGAGAGCAGTCTTTTACTTTCCCCCTTCCTTTCTCCCCAGTAGCACTCTGTTACCACCACAATCACTATTTTGATATTTACTCATTGTTTCTAAAGAACATGCTTATACACTCACTTTCTTTTGATGTTCAGTGTTTATGTGATCATGACTATGTACCTGCTATTCTGAAATGAACCATGTAGTGTACTGTGATTTGTATCCCTGGCCTGGACAAGCTTCTTTTTTCCTTCTTGTTTGCCTCTTGCTGGATTATTTTTCTATGTACGTATCACTCATTCAATCCTTGTTGATTGTTTAACTCTCCTTTGAAGATGTTCAGAAGTACCAGGAATCTACATTTCATCTTGTTGGAGAAATAGCTCACAGAGCCTTCTGACCCTCCTCAGTGTGTGGGCTGCCCTCTACCAGCTCATGGAGCACGAGTCAGAGCTCTCTTCCCCAGCACTTGGGGATTTTCCTTTCTTATCTTTTTCTGACACATCTCTTTTATGTTTTTCTCCCTTTTCCTTAGTTTGCTTTTTTGTTTGATCCTACCCTCGTACACCTTTCCGAGAAGGGATATGTGAGGATGTCTAAAATGACTTCATTCTACTCGAACATTTAAGCAATAGCTTAGCTGAGTGTAAACTATCCATTTTTCTTAGAATTTGGAGGCATTTTGCATCACCTTTTAAAAGACTTTTAATTTTGAAATGATTTTAGATTGACAGTAGAGTTACAAAGATAGTACAGAGTTCCTGTACACTCTGTATCTGGCTTGCCCTGTTGTTAACATTGTACATCACCATGGTACATTTGTCAATACTTCAGAAATTAGTGTTGGCCCACTGCTATTAACTGACCTGCAGACTTTTGTCATATTTCACCAGTTTTTCCACTAACATCCTTTTGTTATCCTTTGTTCCAGGATCAAATCCAAGATATCATGTCGAAATTAGCTCTCATGTCTCCTTAGTCTCCACCAAACTATGATCAGTTGTTCAGTTTTGTGATTTTTAAGAGCTTTGAAACTGTGGAGGAGCACTGGTCAGTATTTTTGTAGACCGGCCCTCCATGGATTTGTCTGATGTCGTCTCATGTTAAAATGCTGGTTACAGATTTGAGGGACTATCACTGCAGTGGTGAAAGAACCCTTCATACCATATCAGGGGATACACCATATCAAAGTGAACTATTACTGGCAATGTTAACTTTGATCACTTGGTTAAGGTGGTATCTGCTAGGTTTTTCTCTGTGAGTTTACTAGTTTTCCCTTGCCATTAGGCAAGTCACTAAGTCCACGCCGTGCTCAAAGGGAGAGAAATTAAGTTCCACCTCCTTGGGAGAGAAATGCCAGACAATTTGTGGACCTCAGTCAAAACCACTGTGATAACAAATAAATATTTGAAGGGGGAGGTATTTTGAGCTATGCAAGTATTCTTTTTCTCCTTAAAGTTTTCCCCACTAATGTTAGCAATCATCAGTTATCTCACCATTGCTTTTTAACTTCCAGTGTTACTGTCGGTAGAGCCTAACAGCTGGTCCTCAGAATTAGACTTTTCCTTGCAAGGAGGTTGTAGCATCTCTTCCTTCTTTCCTGTGTCCTGGAATTTCATAAAAATGTTTGGCAAGAGACTATTTGTATTGCCACGGTGTGAAGATATCTGCTTTAAAGGAAAAGTATATATTGGGTTCTGTTATTTTGAGATAGGAACACAGGACTTGTACTTTCTTATATTTTTAATTCTTCTTTCCTTTCTCTCACACAGGGCTTACCACCCAAGAGATGGAAGGCAGACGTTAGCCATCTGAGTTGCCCGGAGCCTGCCGTGTTTGCTTTCTCACCTCTGGCTCCACGTTGGAGCTCTTTGCGGGAGATGTGGATTCCAAGCTTTGAGCAATCCAAGAAAGAAGCCCAGGCACTGAGGTGGCTGGTTGATAGGAATAAAAATTTTTCAGCTCAAGAGTTTTGGGCCCTAGTATTCAAGGACTAATTTCTAAAAGTATCAGAATGATATAGACTAGAGATATCTTGAGGTATATTTTCTAGGTTGCCTTAATATATGAATATCATAGCTACTTTGTTGACTATCCCTTAGGATAAGGATTAAGTGCCACAGTACTCATAATGAGTGCTCTCAGATCATGGCTGTGAATTACCCTTAGGGGTCACCTCTATATTTTTTATACTAAAAAAGTAAATATTTCTTATGGACACTGGTCACCTTCAGTTTACATATCTGTACTGATGTACCTGCTGCCTTTTGTGGAAATTCAGCTAATGTGGAGCGAGTACTCCCCTCACTCAAGGGAGGCAGAGGGTGGAGCTGTGGAATCTTGATACTCACCTCACTGTCTGCAGTTTATTAGTAATTTGGCAAGCCCAGTGTCCTGATGCTGAGCATGAACATGAAATGCATTAGAACTTGGCAATGAGAGATTCCATCTGTTGGTTTTCAGGGACGAATGAGTAATAAAAGCTGTGTGAATTTTATCCGCTTTTTCTCTTCGAGTCAGAAGAACGTATACATCTACCTTCTGCTTACTCTTACTACCTCTCTTCCTTCTTTTCATCTTGCCCTGCATCCTGTCCCACTTTCCTCCCAAAGTGGAATGTCTTATGAAGATGTGCCTCCTCCTTGTGTGTTTTGAAAGGTGAGATGTTCTCAATTGTCCCTCATACTGCAGAGCAGAATAATAATCGTATGTTCCAGGCTGGATACCCTGTACTTTTCGATCAATATAAGAGTGGAAGTGAGTGCCCTCAGGAACTCCAGTTGTTTTGAAAGTGATTTTTCCTTTCCTTTATTTTTTTTTTTTTAAGATTTTATTTATTTATTCAAGAGAGACAGAGAGAGAGAGAGAGAGGCAGAGACACAGGCAGAGGGAGAAGCAGGCTCCATGCGGGGAGCCTGACGTGGTACTCGATCCTGGATCTCCAGGATCACGTCCCGGGCCAAAGGCGGCGCTGAACCACTGGGCCACCAGGGCTGCCTTCTTTTCTTTTCTTTTTTCTTTACTTTTCTTTTCTTTTCTTTTCTTTTCTTTTCTTTTCTTTTCTTTTCTTTTTCTTTTTCTTTTTTTTTCTTTTTTCTTTTCTTTTCTTTTTTCTTTAAAAGATTTTATGTATTTATTCATGAGAGACACAGAGAAAAAGGGAGAAACATAGGCAGAGGGAAAAGCAAGCTCCCTACTGTGGGACTCCATCCCAGGACTCCAGGATCATGCCCTGAGCCAAAGGCAGATGCTCAACCACTGAGCCACTCAGGTGCCCCTGATTTGTCTTTTCTTAGGATGATATACAGCCTGTAATAGTGGTCAGCCCACTCTAGTTGGTGAGCATTCCCTGTCATTTCTGATCCTGTCAGAGAGAAGGTTTGGCCGTCTTGTTGAGAGCATCCACTGGAGCTCCATGGAAGAACAGCAGAAGAGAGTGGCTCACATTTTCTTCCCATGTGAGGGGGGGAGGCTTTTAGAGGATACTAAAACCTCTTGCCACCAGACGAGTCATGTCTTTGGTGCTGTTTATTGTGGAAAGATGTAAGCACCAAAGGACAGGGAGAGTCCTTAATTCTCATGTCCCCCCTTTACCCAGGCCAGTGGCTTTATGTGCCAGCATGAGCAATATCTTTCATGGGTAGTGCTCTCTCTGGCTGTGCTGGAGGAATGAGGATAGAAACCAGCACCTTCTCTTAGAAGCAGGAAAGGTCACATTGCTGGGTGGGAGAAGGTTCTATGACTGGGTTTTTCTCAATCCCAGCACTGCCATTAAGTGAATGTGATTTGGTACCAATCTCTGAACCTCCCTGAACTTTAGTTTTTATACCTAAGAAGAAGTGATTGGGCTGGTCATTGTTCTTTTCTGTGTAATGTTCTTTATCAAAATTAAGAAGTTTGATTTTGTAGATGTTTTTACTTAGGCAGTTCACAAGTCATTTAGAACCACTGCATAGTTTTCAAAGGAAGAAAGCTCTTTGGAGGGAGAAGTATACTTCTTGGGTAGTATTAGGAATAGAAAGTAGGTTATCTCTGCCATTTTTTTCTGATATTATCCAAAAGGAAAGCATTGGAAAGAGGTATTGCTTGTTACAGACCAGATTTTAAATTGTATATTGAGTGATTTTTGTTGTTGTACTCTTCAGAGAAAGCCCAGGATGTGCATCTGGTAAGGTATTATCCGAAATCTCCAGTTGTCCATAAATGCCTTAAAACAGATACCCAGTGCTCATATGCTGCACGTATGTTTTAAACCTCAACATTGCATGTAGTTTTGTTCTCTCTTGGTTCTTCATCAAGACTCCATAGATAAAACTCTCCCTAAACTTTTCTCAAGTACGTACCCCTGAACACATTTAGTGAAATGAAATAATCGGTCATTTAATGTGGAATAAACATCTTGTGGGAGAAGAGGTCGGAAGAGAGGGAGTTCCATAAGATTGAAAATGTTTCAACGAAAATAAATTAGGAATTTTTTTGGGACTCTATGAGTATCTGTAGATTTGAGACTTTATCATTATTATTACTTTTTTGTTTAACACATGCATCTTCTATAATAGGATTTTCATTAATAAGATGGTACCTGCATGTACGATAATTGCTATCATGGAGTGAGGGGCATGGCCCCACTGTAGCAGGATTCTTATCTTCAAATAGGGAGCTGTGTGTTTTTGAGTTCCTTGTCAGTGACATTGTATTTGTTGATCCCATGAGACCACACCTTTCTTTTGACTTTACTGTCTCCATTTGTGAACTCTGATTAACAGAGTCCTGTCTCACAGGGCGACTATGAGGAATGGCTCATGGCTGTGAAGGTAGATAGAAACCTTTTCAGAAATGTTGAAGGAAGTGCTCACTAATGCTAGTCAGCAGTCTTCACATCTTCATCTGAAAATGAGGTAACTTTGACCTTTGACCATGGAGCAATTTTAAAATTTCAGAACCTGATTGTGGACTGGCTAATTTGTTGCTATAAAGAACTAGAGTGTAGTAACTAGAGTATCAATTGAATTGTTGTCATTATTAGTACAGACTGAATACATATAGTGTTGTACCCACTACTAGGAAGTAGAAGACATAAGCAAAAATGAACATCATTGCTCTGAGTCACATACTGTAAATTACACAAAAGAGAGCAAGCCTAATCTCTATAGAACACTGTACAAATCCAAGCACAGTGCAGATCTGAAGTTGCAATGTCCAGCATAATACTGTGCATTTAAAAAAATCATTAGTGTCACTCGTAATTCCTGCTAAAGATGACATGGCATTAGGGGAATCCAATGTAGAGTTAATTTTCAGTTAATTTTCAGTTAATTTTCAGTGATATTATCTAAAGCATCATGGATATAACTCTACATAAATGACATTTGTCTTTCTTGGAATCTTCAAAATATAAATGTAGAAGTTCACAGGCTGAGAATAATGGTGGTTAGTTTGTATTTCAAATAACTTTGCAATCCCGAATGTTCTGTAAAGAACTTTCTTACCCTTCTTTAGGGAATTTCTTTGCTTTGTTTTCACTTTTGTTGTTGTTGTTAGTGATACTGTTTTTACTGCATAATTCTAATATCAACGTATATCTTTAATTTCTTCTGGTTACAGAAATAAAAATGCTTACAAAACTTGGAAAATTGAATTATGAATATATCATCTAAAGATGATATCTTGGGGGCACCTGGGTGGCTCCATCGGTTAAGTGTCTGATTCTTGATTTTATCTCAGCTCATGATATCAAGGTCATGGGATTAAACCCCAATTTGGGCTCTGCACTCAGCAGGGAGTCTGGTGGAGATTCTCCTTCTCCCTCTCTCTCCGCCCCTCCCACTCATGCTCTCTCTCTCTCTCTCTCTCTCAAATAAATTAATAAATCTTTAAACAAAAAGAAAGATGGTAACTTGGCCAAGTTATTTGGCTGTTCTAAGCTTCAGTTTGCTCACCAGGAAAAGCTTATTAAGTGTCCAACTGCTCTATGAGGTTGTGAAGTGTAAAAAGCCAGTATTCAGACTTCATTCCATAAATGCTAGCTGTAGCTCTTAACGGCTCTCTGTGGTTGTCACCCTTTGTTTGTGATGACCTTGATTGAGATTTACACAGAACAAAGGAATGGCTAATCATAGTACCAGCGATGATGGTACCCTTATAAATGGTACTAAATAAACTAAATGTTCTCCATTTAGTTATCTGATACATATTGCTATGAGATAGGCATTGTGCTTTGCATGTTAGCAGATGCAGATCAGACATGGGAGAGGGCTATGAAGGGTTCTGGGTAAGGCTTTGTGATATTATGATTGTATTAAAGCCAGGGACCTAGGAATGCTCAAATCGTACTGTCTCTCCCCTTCATGGGATTTCTGATGGAGTTTTACACTAAGCTCCTAATAGAGTAATGGAAATCAAACAACTTTTTAGAGTAGCTGTGCAAACCCAGCTAATCCCAGTGCAGTGATCTCTGGCAAAGGCTTTTCAATTTTGCCATTCTCAATCTTGGGAGGAGCCTACTGTGCCCATAACAGGAGAGAGGAAAGGGGTGACCAGGTCAGGAGGTCCTGCTCCTTCTAAGTAATACATTTTACTTGTTAACTGAAAAGAAAAAAAAAAAAAAAAGAGAAGCCTGCTCAGGACTTCTGCTGGGAGACAAGCCCCATTTTACTCTTTATATTTATTGATGCAAGAATATGAGTGCAATGCGTGGGAGCCCACCTTTAAGTCATAGTAACCTCACTGGCTAATAAAATACGGCCTATCAATATCTTGAGCCTAACCCATTAAATTAGCGACCCCATTGGTGCTGGTGGTGCATATTATTAAGGAGATGGACACGAGGCAGGGTGTGGGGAGGAGCAGGAGTGACCTTCCATGATTTTTGTCTTCTCAACTCATTGGGCTTAACAGCCAAGCTGTGGTCAGTTGGAGATGGAGCTGTTTCCCTAAGGGGTGTGACCAGTCATGATACACAGAGACTCCTTTCACCTTCCTGAGGTTTCTTCCCAGATATTTATCCTTGCTCCTTTGGGTCCCCCTGGAACCACTGACATGAGCAGTTGAGCGATTGTCTCTGAATCTTCTGAAATGAATCAAAATTGCACACCGATTAATACCTCCAAGCATGTTTTGAGCATTAGGTCAAAATTTGATTTATCATGTGAACCATGGATCACGTCATCCAACCTAGCTCACCAGAGGAGGTTGTACAACCAGCCCAAATAGTCTATTATGGATATTTTGAATTTTACTATCACAGACTGCTTAATTTAAAAAAACCTGATTGAGTAGGTAAATAAACTTAAAGACCATCAGGGTGGGTAGGGGGTTGTTATTAAGGGTTTTGAGGCAGGGGCATTATCTTTCCCAGGAGCCTGTGAAAGCAGCCTAACATAACTTACTTCTTACAGAGTAAACATGACTATGGGCACTCATCTAGTGAATCATACGGGAAAAAAAGCAGGTTTTATTTTAAAATGTCCTTGATGAAGCAATAAAAATGATTGATTTTATTAAACCTTGATCTTTTGAGTACATGTCTTTTTAATATTCTGTGTGACAAAATGGGGAGTGTACATAAGTCACTTCTACGTACCAAAGCACAACAGAAATTGCAAGGAAAAACACTTGTGTGATTGAGTTGTGAGCTAATCTAGCAGCTTTTTCATGTAATATCATTTTTACTCAAAAGAGCACCTAGCAAACTATGGATATTCAGGCTTAAATTTTTGTCAGTCATTTCCATGAAAACAAAATGAGATGTGACAGCACTTTACGAAAACTGGTAGAAGCTGTTGCCCATGATAACATTTCAGCTTTTGAATAAACACGTTTTGGAAAACTAATTTCTACCACTTTGAGCTTGACAGCTTCCTGATACTTAGAAACTTTCCTGATGCAATTGGTGGTGATATTAGCAACTGCTGCTTTTGACATTGAAAGAAAACAGAGAAGATGATGTGTAAGAGCATTTTTAGTTTATTAGTTTGTTTTTATAATTCAAAGAAAGGAAAAGAGGGTATCAAATACTGGAGAGAGAGCAATTTTTTACAAATTAAAATAATTTTTTTAGTTGAAGAGTTCCATAAGTGAAAATGGAATTTCTAGTGGGAGATTTTTTTAAATTATTGATTACCTCCTGGAAAATTAAGGTAAGATAAAAAGTAATGAGAGCTTTTCTTGAAGGAAAAGTAGCCTTTGTTTTTTAATTGGGAAGTAAAAAAAATATATTAAGGAACAAGAAAAATATTTTTAAAACATGTCAAAATTAACATTATTTGGATGACTCAGAATGTCAGGCTGCCTGGATTTTATTAATGTACTTAATAAATTTTTATTGAGTACTTTATGTGCCGGGAATTATTCTGGACCATGGGATACAGCAGTGAATGGAACTGACAAAGTTACCATAGGGGTACCAGCTGACATTCTGATTCTAGTAGGGGAATGAAAATGGAAATGCGTTAGTAGAATATATACCACTTCCTGGAAGCTTTATTACTTTATTTTATAAAAGCCCCATGGGATGGAATTTACCTCCTGACTTCCTACCACCACATTTGAAACATGAGATGTAATATAAATGGATTATATTGATAGAGTGTATTAAACATGCGATATTGACAAGATATGTTAAAAGTACTAAGAGTTCAAATTTAAAATAAGTTGGTATCCTTTTTCTATTCTTTTCATTTTTTGCTCCCTGGTCTTATTCTTGTCCCTCAGAAGAGGAGGCATTTCTTCTGTCTACATTGGGTGATTTCTGATAAGAATAAGAACTCTTGACTTGGGGGTTAGCAAGAAAGATGGTGGACCCACTGGGCAAGCAGATCTTCTCTGTCTAAACTGCATCTGTTCATCTTAAGTCCAGGGGCTGGGGCCAGTTAGCATTTACTTAGTCATAGTGCCTGGAAGAGTTTTATCTTACAAGCTGTATTCAGTCATCATGTGTATAGTTTACACACCATTAATAAGAAGACTTGTTTCACCACTGAAATAATATTATCTGCTGGTCTGAGAGAACACAGGTCACTTTGATGAGCATCTTTAAGCAGTGAAGTATAACCACAGGTGTCTTCTATTTCCTGTTTTCATGGTCTAAAATCCCAGCCTCACTGTGTAGTCAGCCTGGGGGTGATGGAACAGGAACAATGAAAAGGAAGCCTCTGTGATGTCCCCTCCTTGTTTTTTGTTTGTTTGTTGATTTTTGCTGTAGTTCTAGGGACACCATTGAAAATACTTTTTGGTAATTTTTATCCAGAAAGATGATGCCACTTTCTATGCCTTTCAGCAGCATATATATTCTGGAAAGACTGTGACAATAGGTTGATGGCTTTATGATTTATTGTCCAAACTGGGATACTTTTGAGAGTGTAAGGGGGAGCTATTAATTAAGCCAGGACAATCAACATGCCACATCATGGCAAGTTGTGGTCATCTTGGCATAGAGAATGTAGGTGGCAACAGGGCATTTTAGCATCACTGTGTTCCAAAACACTCTCAGAGCATGGGGTGCTCGGATGAGGAAATCGTTTCTAGTATTTTTTTAAGGGTGGGCTCTGCTGGATACTGTCCTGTGTAATGGCACTTAGTTGTTAACAATAACCATTTGAGGTAGAAAGTTTCCTCTCCTGCTTTTTAATATAAAATACAATAAAACTCCAGTTAACCATGGTGAGACGACATTTTAAACATGTTTAAACTGACAGAGGCCATTGTTTAACCTTTGCCAATAGCTTCTTTAGTGGTAGAGATCTCCATGTCTCCTGAGTAGAGGAGATCTGTGCTCCAGCAAGAACCGTTTGATCATTTGGTTTACATGCAGCAAGGTAAGGTGATTGGGTCCCCTTTATTCTGGAGGAAGGAACGAAATTGTGTGCTTGGAAAAGGTAGCAACTTCAAATACCTTAGTTATGGAAAAATAAAAAAACACTTCTAGGAAGAAGTGGAAATTTGAATAGAATAGGCACTGTGGACTCTCAAAAATCACTGAGACTTGGAGACTCTCATCTTATAGAACTTGTTTTCCCATACATCTTATTTTGACAAAGTTTTAGAACTGTAGAAGAGTGGTAAGAATAATATAATTAATATTTGACATTTCTTCAGTTAGATTCACCAGCTCATATATTTTGCCACATTTGCTTTACCTCTTTTTCTTTTAATTTTTTGCCTTTTGAAAGTACTTTGTGAACTAAAAGTCGTCCAAACTGGTAAGGAAGAAGTAAAACATTCACTATCTGCACATGACATGAAAACACTAAAGGCTCTTCCAAAATAACTACCTGAATTGATAAATGAATTCGATAGTCACAGGATACAAAGCCAATGTCCAGAAATCTGTTGAATTTGTATACACTAATGAAGCAATAGAAAGAATATAATCTTAAGTAGAAAGTAGAACGAATGGGAAACAATCCCATTTACAATTTCACTAAAAATAATAAGATACCTAGCAATGCAGCTTGTCATCCAAAGAGGTGAAAGACCTCTACTCTGCAAATTATACAACATTGATGAAAGAAATTGAGGATGACACAAAGCAATGGAAGAAAATTCCATGCTCATGGATTGGAAGAACAAATATTATTAAAATATCTATACTACCTAAAGCAATCTACAGATTTAATGCAATCCCTATCAAAATACCAACAGCATTTTTCACAGAACTAGAATTAAAAATCCTAAAATTTATATGGAATTCAAAAGACTCTGAGTTGCCAAAGCAATTTTGAAGAAGAATAGCAAAACTGGAGGTATCACAATTCCAGACTTCGAGTCATATTACAGAACTATAGTAATCAAAACAGTATGGTCCTGGCACAAAAATAGACACATAGATCAATGGAAAAGAGAAGAAACCCAGAAATAAACTCACAAATATATGACCCGTTAGTCTTCAACAAAGTAGGAAATATAACTACCTCATGATCCAGTGATTGAGTTACAGGGTAATTACCCCCAAAATACAAAAACACTAATTCAAAGGGTTATATGCACCTCAATGTTCATAGCAGCATTATTTACAACAGCCAAACTATGGAGGTAGCCCAAGTGTATATCGATGAATGGACAGATACAGAAGATGCAATATATATATATATACACACACACACACACACACAATGGAATATTATTCAGCCATAAAAATGAAATCTTGCCATTTGCAATGACATGGATGGAGTGAGAGAGTATAATTCTAAGTGAAATAATTCAGTCAAAAAAAGACAAATACCATATGATTTCACTCATTTAGATTTTAGAATCAAAACAAATGAGTAAGGAGGGGGAATAGAGAGAGAGAGAGAGAGAGAGAGAGAGACAACCCAAGTACCAAATTACTGAGAACAAACTGATAGCAGACGGGAGGTGGATAAGGAGACAGTAAAATAGGTGGTGGGGATTAAGGAGTGCACTTTTTTTAAAAAAAGATTTTATTTATTCATGAGAGACACAGAGAGAGAAAGGCAGAGACACAGGCAGTGGGAAAAGCAAGCTCCCTGTGGAGAGCCCGATGCAGAACTTGATCCTGAGACTGGGATCACGTCCTGAGCCAAAGGCAGATGCTCAACTGCTGAGCCACCCAGGTGTCCCAAGGAGTGCAGTTGTGATGAACACCAGCATAGAATTCTTGAATCACTATATTGCACACCTGAAACTAGTTTTATACTGTATGTTAACTGCACCAGAATTACATTTTTTTTTTTAAAAAAGAAAATAAATTGCAAACATAACCCCCTACTTTCAATGAAGGACATTCTTCTAAACAACCACAGTCCCATGATCAAATCCAGGAAATCAAACACTGATACAATAATATTATTTAATACACAGTTCACATTCCCAGTTTCCCAGCTGCACAAATGATGAGTTATTACAGCTGTTTCTTTTTGCTATTCAATCCAAGATCCAATTGAGAATCATATATGGTCTTTCTTATATATCTTTAATCTCTTTTAACCAAGAAGAGTTGTCTTGTTTGACCTTGTTTTGTTTTGCTTTGCTTTTGGTCATTTGTGACATTGACATTTTTGAAGGGTCAGGATCATTTGTCTTATAGAATCTTCTGCAATCTGGATCTATCTGATTGCTTTCTCATGATTAGATTTATGGACTCCTTCTCTTTTGAAGTTTGACATCATTAGAACATCTCTGATGCACTGAAGAGACCCTAACTAAGGCCCCCTATCAGAGAAGACACCAATACCTCCCTCCCCACGTAGAGATTCCCTATTTGAGAAAAGGGGACCTGGGGCAGTGACTCAAGCTTGACACCCAGGTCTAGAGGATGGTTAGTGTTTTGTAGCGAGGGGTGTGTGTGTGCATGAGCGTGCGTGCATGTTCACACACACACACGTGCAGGCCCATGTGTATGATGAATATCTGAGGTTCAGAGAATGAAGAAATAGAGGAGGGAGAAGATAAGAAAACTAACAAGATATTTACTTATTTTTAGTTATTTTTAAGTTTTTATTTAAAGAGAGGGAGTGAGCAAGAGAGAGAAGGAATAGGGGTAGAGGCAGAGGGAGAAAGAAAAGCAGAGTCCTTGCTAAGCAAGGAGCCTGACATAGGGCTCGGTCCCAGGACTCTGGGATCATGAGCTGAACTGAGGGCAGATGCTTAAGTGACTGAGCCACTGAGGCGCCCCAACTAATAAGGTATTTAAAGAGAAAAATATATATGGTAACAAGAGCAATCATGGTGGAAGAGAATGGAGCCTTATAGTGTACAAATTAATTTTTCCAGTTTTTTCTCTTTAAGACCATTATAAATAAGAACAACTCCTTGGGATAATAGCCCCTTAAAATTCCAAGATTTATTAAATTAATTAGAAAAGGAGATAAGGGCAGCCCCGGTGGCCCGGCGGTTTAGCGCCGCCTGCAGCCCGGGGTGTGATCCTGGAGACCTAGGATCGAGTCCCATATCGGGCTTCCTGCGGGGAGCATGCTTCTCCCTCTGCCTGTGTCTCTGCCTCTCTCTTTGCTCTCTCTGAATGAATAAATAAATAAATCTTTAAAAAAAAAAAAAAGAAAGAAAAGGAGATAAAATTCTTCCTGAGATAGAAAGATGAAACTCGCATTTAAAAGATACATGATTTTATTTTATTACCTAAGATAGTGAAGCAGGAGATATCATACTATACATAGCTTATCCAATGCCATATAAATAATAAATGACAGAACTAAATTTCAAACCCAAAATTATTTTGTTTGCTCATGTTCTCTCTATCATACTCCATTTCCCCAGTGGGATGGATAGGTTGTTGTGATTCTTTGCAGTACCCTGGAAAAAAAATAAATGTCTTTCCTGCTGGTATGGAAAAAATCCAGTTGTACCTTGATAGACTTTAAAATAAATATGAAATTCTTTATTAGTGAAAAGGAGCCTGTGTCCACACTTACAGGTCAATTTGTTTCTTTTTTTTTAAGATTATTTTTTAGAGAGAGAGCACACTCGTGCATGTGCAGGGTGGGAGAGGCAGAGAGAGAGGGAAAGAGACTCTCAAGCAGACCCCCTGCTGAGCCCAGAGCTTGATGCCACAACCTTGAGATCAGGACCTGAGCCAAAATCAAGAGACTGTCACTTAACAAACTGAGCCACCCAGGCACCCTGCAAGCCCATCTATCTCTTCTTCAAAAACTTTCATGTGGGATCCCTGGGTGGCGCAGCGCTTTGGCGCCTGCCTTTGGCCCAGGGCGCGATCCTGGAGACCTGGGATCGAATCCCACATCGGGCTCCCAGGGCATGGAGCCTGCTTCTCCCTCTGCCTGTGTCTCTGCCTCTCTCTCTCTCTCTCTCTGTGACTATCATAAATAAATAAAAATTAAAAAAAAAAACTTTCATGTGACTTTGGAATTATAGTTTGTTTTGAAGGTAATAAACACTTGGGAAAGTCCATGGCAGCTGTGTTCACCCTGAAAGACACTCCCATCTTTGGGAAGGCCTAGATTTGGTGGCATGTCACCCATCTTGTTTACAGGGTGCTCTGTACTTGTGTATATGCACATCTGTCCACTTCCCTATTGTGAGCACTGGCAGACTGAAGCTTACAGAGGACCATGAAGTAATGATGACATATTTGTGCAAACAATGGAAACTCAGAAACAATGATGTTGGCGGTTTTGGAAGTGATACTGTAGTAAAGCATGATTACAGTTATGGAAAACCAGCTTTAACATTCAAAGTACACAGCATAAAATGTCATTTTCTGTGTCCTACTATTATGCCACAACCCCCCTACAAGGCCCAGATCTAAGACATGAAGATACTACTCACTGATCAAGTCTGGGATTCTTTCTGATTTGATACTTTTCCAAAGTTTCCTCCAGTTTTTTGCAGCTATAGAGGATAATGTAGCTCTCCAAAAGTCATATACTGCCCTCTCTTTTGAAGATGCAACACCTCCAGATAAACTTTATAATAAGAGGCTCTTACATTTTCAAAATGTTAGAGACAGTGGCAATGACAAGGGGCAGAGGTATGGGCAATGAAGGGACAAATACACTTTGCGAGGAGATGGAAAACAGTGTTAGGTTGGTGAGGCCAGGTTATACGAGGAGGCTGATGTGCACGGCCATAGTTCCAGAAAAAAGACTCACTGTGGGTTTTCTTACAGAGGCCAATATCTCAGTTTCAGTTTCAGGAAATCCCAAAACAGGAAATAAGATGTTGCAAGCGTTGGGCTTTGGGGACAGACTCATGAGACAGAGAACTTTCAACAACCTTAAAATTGCTCAGTGACTTCTTGGCTTGAGAGGACATGTAGCCGAGCCAAGGTGAAGCCACCCTTCCTCCCTCCATCTGCAGCTGGCTCAAGTGCCCATGGTCTTCATCAACACAATCACATTCCTCAGCTGTGGGCGGGAACTCCCCTCAAGTCACACAATCCCTTAGCAATCTAAGGGTCATTCGTAAAGGGCATGGAAAACAAGGAGAAAACACCCCCAATCTGTGTGGAATAGAAAGAATCTGTTTTGGTAGGAATGGGAAAGGGACTGGGGTCAAGCTCAAGGTTTAAACAGTCTGATCTCAGCATTGGCAGCCTCTACAATGACCTTGGGAAAGACCTTGCGTCAACGGAGTCAGAACCTCCAGACAAAATATGTTGAGTTCAGCCAATTCAGTTTGAATGTTTGTGTTTATTTATGTATTTATTTATTTATGAGAGACACCCAGAGAGAGGCAGAGACATAGGCAGAGGGAGAAGCAGGGTTCCTGCAGGGAGCTGGATGCAGGACTTGCTCCCAGGACCTGGGGATAACGACCTGAGCCAAAGGCAGATGCTCAACCACTGAGCAACCCAGGTGCCCAACATGTTTCTGAGAGTTGCCTGTTTGCCATCCTATAGGGACAGTCTTCACTGCACTGGGCTTAAATGGGACTCGGAAAGGAGAGCCCTCCCCATCCCCAATCCCACCTTTCCCAGCACCCCACAGATTATGGGGGAACATTGGATAGTGCAGATATACTGAACTATTGTATGACTCACATATCACCTAGAATACGGTGGAGTTGGATCTAGATGAATTTGGGGTGACTAGAGGGTGACACTAGAGACTGGGAACCTGATTTACAAATCTTTTAAAATGTTCTTCTCCTCATGTGTGCTTGATGCTTCCCAATTAGGCAGAGAACTTGGTGTCAGGCTGTGCACAGCGTCTCCCATGTTTACACATGTCACGCATTTCTTCAGGGCAGTGCCCAGTGGGATTATTGATTAATCTGAGGTAGTCATTAATTGTTTGATGTCTGCTATATAGAAAGACTGGATGGTCTCAGGGCAAATATAATTTGAGAATAGGCAGGGGTAAGTGATGGCTTAGCTCTCCTCTCATCTCCCACTGACTCCAGACATTCAAAGTGAGCTTGGCAATTATCTAAGAAAGAAAGGAGTGACATGTGGTTTTTCCCAACGGGAGATTTCATTGTCCACTTGGGTCCCTTTGTTTACTGCATCTTAAAGAAACCATGACAACCATATTTGTCTCTATTTCCTTTCCCCACGATGCTTCTGTTTCCATCTGTTCGATATTCACCAATGAAGTCAACTTTCCATCGCTTATTTTTTTTCATTATAAGTGGAAGCATGCTTATGTGAGTTCTTTTTTTTTTTTTAAGGAAAAGAAAATAAAAATTGAAAGGTGGTGCTGGACTTGATAAATTGTTAAGTACCTTCTCTACGCTTCCTCTTTCCTAATTTTCACTAGCATGTGACACGTTCATTTATTTGACTTGCCAGAAAGCACTGGCGCAATGTACAGAGATGTGCCATGCCAGGAAAACAAAGTAAAATAACCTCCCAGCCCCCCGCTTTGTAGGTGTATGGTTGTGGGATGAAAAATACCTCCTCTATTTTAGTCATAGTGGTGTACATCTACATCTAAACTTGTCCCTTTCTACTAACAAAATCCCAGGCAATGGCAGCCAGGAACACCTCTCTCCTTCCTCAGAAATTGGTTTTGTCTTCTTTTTAAGGCTTTTACAGCTTATAGGGTCATATGTGGCTCTTTGATGGGTGGGGAACACAGAAAGTAATAACTGAGAGAAAGAAATACAGGGGCCGACTTATTGGAACACCAAAGGGACTTCTTTTGTGCCACAGGGTGAACTTTAACAATTGTAAAAGTCCCCCTTTTACAATTGCATAGTCCAAGACAGAACCATCCCAGGCTCGAGACTCCTGGCTGTGTCTAGCTTTGCCTTTGCTATTAACAACCTTTGTGACCTTGAGCAAAGCATTTTATCTCATTATGAACTCCAATTCCTTCATATGTAAAGTGAAGTAGTATTAGATGACATATAAGCCTCCAAAGAGCCTTCAGTGATACTGTTCTGTTTCATGGCTAAACCGTAACACTGACTAATCTTGCTAGTTTTCCCCTCATACCCCTTATATACAATTCTAAATTTAGCCCTCTTCAAATCTCACTCTATAGCTTCTCTCATCTATCCTGTCCACTTCACATTCACAACTATCATTAATATACTGACTTAAAACTTTAAAAAATTTTCTGCATAACTGTGTAAAATATAGTGCACCCATTTCAAGGTCAATGAGTTATTTTCAATATATAGATAGCTGTGTATCCACCACCACAATCAAGATACAGAACATTTATATCGCCATAGTAAATCCCCTAGTTCTCCTTTGCATTTGGTCCTCCCCCCATTCCTGGCCCTACAACATCACTAATCTGCTTTCTGACACCCAACTTTTTTTCTTCCTTAAAGCCGTGCTTCTAATCATGATCAAATATGCATGTTCAGCTTCCGCTGGGAAATGTGACTTAGATGCATCACAGGGCCCTTGACCTTTCCAAAATGGAAATCAAGATCTTTCCCCATAAATCTGTCTAATCACCAAAATTATACATCTGAGAATCAGCTATATTCCTCCCTTGGCTTCTCTTTCTGATTTAGTCCATCCCATTTGTAAACTACTCCCTTAATGTATTCACATCTATGCCTTCCTTCTGTCACATTTCCGGTTAAGACCTCACCACCCACAGTCTAGTCCCACCAAGTTCAGAAGCTTCATGGTTCTCTTCCAAGGTCATACCCTGCATCCTTCTAACACCTGGCTCAGATGACCTTTGTACAACCTTTCCCCAACATATTTATATGGTGTGAACTTTATATTCCACTCACTTTAGGGCCTGTCTCTCAAGAAAACTTTTCTCTTGCAAATCAGATATTCCCTAACTTAATATCCTTTAATAGCCACTCATCCCTTTTGGGATGAAGACTCTGGTATAACCATTACCTGACTTTCCAGGCTCACCTTTTACTCCCCACTGTCATTACCATGCCCTGTGCTCTGCTAAAGCAAACTAATTATATGTTGCCTGAACATTCCACGTTTTCTTCATACTTATGCATTTTTGTATACACTGTTTTATTTCCTTTGCCTGGAATATCAGCTTGATGAATTCCCATTTATCCTTCAAGACTCAGTCCAAATTATTTCCTTGGTGAAGCCTTCTTTAATACTCTCAAAGGCTATTAGTTACACTCTCCTCTTTCATTACACATTGCATATTTCTCCTTTATAAGCACCAAGATTATTCTTTAATGTGCAGAAGAAGGGGGTAGTACAACCCATTCCCTGGAGTCATCTTACCAGGCTGATGGGTTGAGCTCATGTGAACATACTCACATGTGTGCATCTACACACACCGATAGGGAATGAGGAAGATTTTTTTTTTAAGATTGAATTATTTATTTCAGAGAGAGAGAGAGAGAGAACATGAGTAGGGGGAGAGAAAAAGGGGAAACAGATTCCCTGCTGAGCACAGAGCCCAACATAGGGCTCTACTTCCCCACTGGGAGATCACAACCTGAGCTGAATCCAAGAGTCAGATGCTTAACCTCCTGAGCCAACTAGATGCCTCAAGGAAGAACACTTGATAGTCTTTGACTTTTGGTTCAAGTTCTACGTTCTAGCTCAGGAAGAGTTTTTTTTTTTTTTTTGTTTGTTTTTTTATGATAGTCACAGAGAGAGAGAGAGAGAGAGAGGCAGAGACATAGGCAGAGGGAGAAGCAGGCTCCATGCACCGGGAGCCTGATGTGGGATTCGATCCCGGGTCTCCAGGATCGCGCCCTGGGCCAAAGGCAGGCGCCAAACCGCTGCGCCACCCAGGGATCCCCTCAGGAAGAGTTTTAATGAGGAGTTGTAGCTTTGTGAGTGACTTTTCTCCACATTCATTAGGTTTTTCTCCAGTTTCTTTGACTGGTCTGGGACTTGGTATGTGCATTGTCTTCTACCCCCCCGCTCAGGGTCCTCCTGCTTCCTCTCTGCAGGTATATGTCCAGAGCACTGTGTCAAGTCCTCTGCTGGATGCCACCCAAGGTGGAGAGAAAGAGGCATCACCAATGTTCTGGGTTATGTATATGTAGCATCTGCAATCCCATAGGCATGGTCTGCCAATTGTCTTGCTAAAATATCATCTGTCTCCTGTTACCCTCTCTTACCCTAATCTGTGGGCTCCTGACATCATGAGGAGAAAATCGAGATGAGAAAAATCTCTCCTGCAATGTCTGTAACAGGACTTCTTATATTGTAATTTTTATGATCTATTCACATGTTTGCCTCTTACAGGCTGAGTTTCCTGGAGACCAGATACTGTTTTTTTTCTCTAGTGTCCAGCAAAATCAAGGACTAAATGAATCTTATGATGAACTTGAATCCTGCTTATATTTCTGTTAATGAATTTACGTTAAATAGAATGTTCTACATTAACAAATATCTGCATGTGAGTAAATGAAAATGTTTGAATATCTCTAACTATGTTTGAATTTGAAATCTTTCTATTTAAAGTTAGCAACAAGCATAGGAAATATTTTCATGGGCTGATACCTCTAATTCAATGCATTCTATTTTAAAAATAGAAATTAAAGCCAAGCATGGATAATTAAATTGCCAAGTCTTATGGCTGATGGTAGACATCTCTCTTTCTCTCTCTCTCTCTCTCTCTCTGACCATATATATATATATGGTCAAGCAGTATTTGAAGAACTTAGGGTACATTGAAAGAAAAGAAAATAAACAATCAGAGAAAATGCAACCAAGCAATATACACTTTTTTCTTTAGCCTGTTCAAAAGAGGAAGCTAAGTGTCAGATCAGAGTGCTGATTGCAGAGATCAAGGTAGGACTGCTTGTTTTCCTCAGAAAACAAGTGTAAGAGCCGGGATGGGTTCTTTTGTTTTTTCTGTGCAGGTGACAGGCCTAGGAGAAGGAACACCTGGAAATCAGCTGGCTTTTGATAAATGTTTGTTGAAAAATAGATTGTGTTGTTAAGTGTCAGAAAGTCCACTGGAGATAACTATGCCTTCAAAATGCCTATAAGTGTACTGTAATTTCAGATCTTTATGGAGAGATCATACTCCCTTGTTGGGCTAAAATATCTTGGAAATTTTCTCTGACTAACCTACCTCATGATGGCTCTTTGCTTGCTTTGAGTAACTGTAACCCTTACATGGGCTGTCTAATATTCTCTCGGTTTGTAGGATGTATGACTACATGATACCTTAAGGTAATTCCCAAATTGCATTTAACCTACTAGATTATCTCGTCTTAGGGCTTCATGTCCTTTCTTTGCATTCTCTATAACTCAATATATATCTACTATGTTCTAAACATTTTTACATATGGCTATGATGTGATTTGAGTGTCAAAACAACTTTGTAAAGTGAAAATATTGTTTTGATTTTTGCAGGTGGGAAAACAGATGTAGAGTGTCAAGGAATTTATACAAATTTGCATAGCAAGTAAGTGGAAAAGTCCAGATTTAGATCAAAGTTCATGATCATTCCTCAGTATACTCTTTTAAAGAACAGAATTATTCCCCAAAACATACTGAGCAGTCCTTTAGCTGACAAAATAAAATAAACAGGCAGTGTTTTTTTTTTGGTCATGGAATTGGTATCTTTCATGTTATCTGAATATTATGTCTATTCCATGTTGGTCATTCATGGAGTGTGTAATCCAAAGTACTGCTTTGAACTAGTGCTTAATAGATAGAGATGGGTTTGTTGGCTGACATGAACCAAATCCTCAGATGTTAGACCATGATGGTCATCTGTTGATCTAGTTTAGTCAAAACAATAAGGTAAATATACCAAAAAGGAAATGTAACTCACAAGTAAGGATGTGAGTGCCTCTCACAGAGTTTTCTCTTTTCCTTTCCCTTGCACTGAGGGGTGGGCTATCATTTTTTAAAAATATAATAAATACCAAGTTCTATGACTGCTAATTATTATCATCTTTCCTCTTTTCGTTCTGCACTGCTCCCCCCTGCCATCTTGATGACATCTCCTTCAGGCACTCACAAATTTCATCCTTTGAAAATGGAATATAAAAACCTATTAAAATACATTACATATGGCAATTAATTGCCAGAAGAAAACCTCCCAGAACCTTGATCTCAGACCTATCTTTTAAATGATGTAAATCTAATTTATCTTACTCTTAAGCTTCTTTGAATTTTAGTGTCTCAATCACCCTATGGGAGCATTGGTCCCTTCTTCGGGGTAATTTAATAAAAAGATGGAATTTTCCCGTATACATTTTTAATTGCATCTCTTTAGAGAAAATAGGTTGATATCAGAAGAGTCTTCTTTCCTGAACCAATTGCAAATGTGTTTTTAATACAAACTTTATCAGTCCATAAGAAATCTACTGAAGCAACAAAATGCTCAGGAAAAATAGTCCCTGTTGGCTAAGTCATAAGTCCCAATTGCATTAGGCAATTTCACATTAAATCGTTATTTTGATGCTTTTTAGTATTCAGTCCTTTTTATTCCTGGGACCCATAAGGGGGTGTCACAGTTATCAAAATATCATAAAACAAGGCCATAAATGGAATTATCTTTGGTTACAAAGTGACTTATCCATGTATGAAGGTAAGCTGTAAGGTAAATTGCTAACTTTTACTGAGCAAGGGATTTGCAGATTGTCTCTGGGGTAATTTAGAAACTGCTATCTTGGGTTGTTTTCTGTCCTTTTGACTTGTGTCTATACTCTCTAAAGCTCCTTAGATTTTAGTTGGAACATCCACTCCCGTGGCTCTGAAGCAGAGCTAATCTGCTTTTCTGCATCACAACCTTCCTCTGTGTTTTTGTTTTGCCTCAGCAAGTGAAGGGAAAGGATCAGGGCATTAATCTCTCACTCCATTAGAAGGATGCATTTCCACTTTCATCCAATTAGCTGCTGTAATTTGAAGCTTTGGGGGCCTGCTGATAAGGTGGGCGGCTGGCAACAGCAAGGCCCACAGAAAGCTTTCAGAGGCACACAGTGAGCTGTTATCATGAGTTTCACTGAAAAGATCAAGTATCAGGCCTGCTCACCCCAGCCTGATCCTCAAATCCTTATATATTCATTAACCGTCGATATGTGGTTACTTGGGGAGGTTACACGAGGCTTCACACAGAGGTTCTGTAAGGTCTGAAGGCACATGGAATCAAAGCAGCCAGTAATGAGTCCAAATTTCTAGCATCGCTTGTTCTCAGGGGTCAAAGGTTTAAGCAGCTGTCTTCTTTCCCTCTTTTAAAATATGACAGTATCCTGGAGCTTTTAATCTGACTCCTTTCATTCATTTTTACTGATCTCTTTGATATTAACAGGGCAAAGGAACTAATAGGGACAATGGAACGTGTTATTTCTGGAAGTCTGAAGAGACTCCTGTAAATTCCCAGCACAGTGAGATGGTGATTTGTATAGGCAAAAGGACCTGGAGGTCCTAACACCCCATTTTTATGGCTCTCAACCACTTCTTGCAATAGGAGTGTTCTTCACTCTAGAAATGATGTACTTAAATGATGCCAGATAGTTTCTGAAAACTTTAGCCTGATCATGAAGATGATGCACATGAAAGGGATCCTGCTCTAAATTTTGGGGTTGGACATTTTCTCTTCTAGAATGATCTCCCATTTTTCTTGGGACAATTCCAGCATCAAACTGTGAGCAAATAACTGCACAAGAAAAATTCTTTCCACAAAGAGAAAACTCATGCACTTGGAATATCTAATTAATTATTTCTGAGAGCAAGGATGGACTTGGCAAAATGGAGAGGTATATTAATAGATTTGGGGTCTGGATCTCTCTTATTTTACTTCTGTAGATTCCTCATCAGTAAAATAGAAGGGTTGTATACTTGAAAATTGCTAATACCTCTTCTGGTTTTTGTATTCTATGGCTGGTGAGGCAGCATATTTCAATTTAGGATTGACAAATATTAAGCTTGTATATTGCCATTCTTGGTGGTTATATTGATTGCACATACCTCTAATTAATTGTGAAAACTATTCCTGCTGACCTTGGAATTCCAAGACCTTAAGATTCTTCTCAACACAGAGCTTCAAGCAGCCATTGTCCATCAGATGTATACAAAACTTAAATGCCATTCCAGATATAATGAACAGAGATATGTGACAAGACAAAGGAATGGACAGAGATCTGGCCTTGTGTCTGGTTTTACACTTCTGTGTAACCCTTGAGAAGTCAATTAAATATTTTAAAATTAAATTTGATATAGCTTTTGCATGAAAATAAGTTTTCATTTCTGTGGAATAAGTACCCAGAAGTGCAATTACTGGGTCATATGGTAGTTGCATGTTTCATTTTCCAAGAATTTTTCAGAGTGGGTGCAACATTACCACCAAATACATATGAGCCATCCATTTTTTTTTTCCTGCATCTTCACCAGCATTTAGTGTTCTATTTTAAATTTTAACTATCCTGATAGGTGTGTAGTCACATCTCATGGTGGCTTTATTTTTATTTATTTATTTGTTTGTTTATTTGTTTATTATTTATTTATTTATAAAGGTTTTGTTTATTTATTCATGAAAGACACAGAGAGAGAGGCAGAGACATAGGCAGAGGGAGAACCAGGCTTCTTGCGGAGAGCTCTATGTGGGACTCAATCCTGGGACCCGGGAACCATGCCCTGAGCCAAAGGCAGAAGCTCAACCACTGAGCCACCCAGGTGTCCTTCATGAAGGTTATAATTTGCATTTCCCTAATGGCTAATAAAGGTGAAGATCTTGTCATAGTCTTTTTTGCCTTCTGTATATTTTCTATGAAATGTCTCTTCATGTCTTTAGCCCATATTCTATTTGGAGTCCCCCTCCCTTTTTTTAAAGATTGTACTTATTTGAGAGGGTATGCACACACACAAGCAGGGGGAGGGGTAGAAGGAGAGGAAGAAGCAGATTCCATGCTGAGCAAGGAGCCCTGGGATCATGACCTGAGCCTAGGCAGATGCTTAACCAACGGAGTCACCCAGGTGCCCCAGTTTTGTTTTGTTTTTTTCCTTTTTTACTATTGAATTTTGATAGTTGTTTACATATTCTAGATACTTGTCCTTCGTTGGATAAGTAGTTTGCCAAAATTTTCTCCTACTCTGTAGCATGTCTTTTCATCCTTTTAACAGGGGCTTTTGCAAAGCAAAAGTTTTTTATTTTGAATTTATCATTTTATGACTTTATTTTTATTTATTTGAAAAACACATTTTTAAAAGTGAAGCATAGCTGACATACAATATTATATGAATTTTAGGTGTATAATATAGTGATTTGATATTTATGTACATTTCTAAATAATCATAAGTAGTTACCATCTGTCACAATGCAAAGTTATTACAACATTATTGATTCTATTACTTATGCTATAGTTCATATCCTTGCGACTTATTTCTTTTATAACTGGAAGTTTGTACCTCTTAATTCCTTCACCTATTTCAACATCTCCCTCCCTGTCCCCTCTGGCAACCACCAATTTGTTCTTTGTATTTGGGAATCCGTTTCTGTTTTATTTTGTTGGTTCATTTGGTTTTTGTTTGTTTTTTGTTTTTTTTAAAGATCTTTTATTATTTTTAAGAAATTTCAACACCCAACATGGGATTCAAACTTGCAACCTGGAGATCAAGAGTCATATGTTCTACTGACTGAGCCAACCAGGAGCCCCTGTGTTGTCTCCTTAGATTCTCTGTATAAGTGAAATCATACGGTATTTGCCCTACTGACATTTCACTTAGCATCATGCCCTCTCGGTCCATCCATGTTGTCACAAATGGCAAGATTTCATTTCTTATGGCTGATATATATATATATATATATATATATATATATATATATATATATCACTCACATCTTCTTTATCCATTCATCATCAATGGAAACTTAGGTTGCTTCCATATCTTGTCTATTGTACAAGCAAACCTCAGAAATACCGTGGATTTGGTTCCAGACTATTGCAATAAAGTGAATATCACAATAAAGTGAGTCAAATGAATTTTTTTGTTTCCCAGTGCATATCAAAGTTATGTTTACACTATACTCCGGTCTATTAAATGTGCAAGAGAATTATGTCTAAAAAACAATGTAATATATCTTAATTAAAAAATATTTTATTGCTAAAAAGTGCTAACCATCATCTGAGCTTTTGGTGAGTTAAAATCTTTTTGTTGGTGGAGTCTTGCCTTTATGCTAATGGCTGCTGACTGATTAGGGTGGTGGTGGCTGAAGGTTGGAGTGGCCGTGGTAATGTCTTAAAATAAGACAACAATGAAGGGTGCCACATCAATTGGCTTTTATGAACAATTTCTCTGTAGCATGTGATGTTGTCTGATGGCATGTTACCCAAAGTAGAACTTTCAAAATTAGAGGCATTCCTCTATAACCCTTCCACTGCTTTCTCAACTAAGTTTATGTGATATCCTAAATTCTTTGTTGTCATTTCAATAATCTTCACAGCATCTTCACCAGGAATGCATTCCAACCTCAAGAAACCATTTCTTTGCTCATCTATAAGATGCAACTCCTCGGGGCATCTGGGTGGCTCAGTTAAGGGTCTGACTTCAGCTCAGGTCATGATCTCAGGGTCCTGAGATCGAGCTCACATCAGGCTTCCTGCTCAGTAGGGAGTCTTCTTGTCCATCCGGCTGCCCCTCCCCCTGCTTGTGCTTGCTCTCTCTCTCTTACATAAATAATTAAGATCTTAAAAAAAAAAAGATGCAATTCCTCATTCATGAAAATTTTTTCATGAGATTCCAAGAATTCAGTCTCATCTTTAGCCTCCACTTCTAATTCTAGTTCCCTTGCAGGTACTTCCTTCATGGAAGTCTTCAATTCCTCCAAGTCATCCACAAGGGTTGGAATCAACTTCTTTCTAACTCCTGTTATTGTTAATATTTTGACCTCTTCCCATGAATCACAAATGTTCTTAATTGACATCTAGAATGATGAACCCATTCCAGAACATATTCACTTTATGTTGCTCAGATTCATCACAGGAATCACTATGTGTGGCAGCTATAGTCTTACAAAAAGTATTTCTTAAATAATGAGACTTGAAAGTTGAAATTACTACTTGATCTATGGGCTACAGAATGGGTGTTAGATATATACCCAGAAGTGAAATTTCTGGATCATATGGTAATTTTATGTTTAATTTTTTGAGGAACCATAATACCATCTTCCATAATGGCTATAACCATTTTACATTCCTATCAGCAGTTCTCAAAGACCCCAATTTCTCCACTCCCTTAACTGATAGTTGTTTGTTTTTGAGAATAGTCATCCTAATGATGTGGAGTTATACTCATTGTGGTTTTGATTTGCATTTCCCTAATGATTGGTGATTTAACATCATTTCATGTGCTTCTGTGTCATCTATATATCTTCTTTGAAGAAATATCTAAGTCCTTTATCAATTTTAAGGTTGAGTTGCTTGTTTTTTATTGTTAAGTTGTTGGACTTTTAAAAATAAATTCTGGATATTAATTCCTTATCACATATATGATTTGCATCTATGATTTTCTCTCATTCTGTGAGTTGCCCTTTCATTCTGTCAATAGTGTTTTTCAATGATGTCCACCTTATCTATTTATTGTTGTTGCTTGTGCTTGGTGTCATAATGAAGAAGTTATTGCCAAATCCAATGTCATGAAGCTTTTTCCGTGTTTTATTCCAGGAGTTTTATAGTTTTGGGTCTTATATTTTAGTTGTTAATCCATTTGGAGTTAATTTTTAAATATAATGTAAGTATACAATTTCATCCTTTTGCTTGTGGATATCCAGTTTTCCCAGCACCATTTGTTGACAAGACTGTTCTTTCTCTATGGCATCCTTGTTGAAAATTATTTGACCATATATGAATGAGTTGAATGACTTTATTTTGGGGCTCTCACTTCTGTTCCATGGGTCTGTGTGTCTGTTTTCATACTAGTGCGACACTCTTGATTGGTGTAGCTTTGTAGTACGTTTTGAAGTCAGGTGGTATGAGAACTCCAACTTTGTTCTTTTTTCAAGATTGTTTTGGGTCCTTTGAGATTCCATATGAATTTTAGGATGGATTTTTCTATTTCTGTAAAAAGTATCACTTGAATTTCTATAGGTACTTTTTCTATAGGGATTCTATAAAACCTGTAGCTAGATTTGGGTAGTACTGATATCTTAATATTATTAAGTCTTCCAATCTGTGAACAGAGGATATATTTCTACTTATTTGTGTTTTCACTTTCTTTCAGTAGCGTTTTGTGGCTTTCAGTGCATAAGTCTTTCATCTCCTTTGTTAAATTTTTACTAAGTACTTTATTATTTTTGATATTTTAAATGGAGTTGTTTTCTTAGTTGCCTTCTTAAATTGTCCATTGTTAGTGTTTACAAGTAGAACTGATTTTTGCATGTTGATTTTGTATCTTGTGCCCTTACTAGATTTATTACTGAATTCTTTTTTTTTAAGATTTTATTTATTTATTCATGAGAGACACAGAGAGAGAGAGGCAGAGACACAGGCAGAGGGAGAAGCAGGCTCCATGCAGGGAGCTCAACGTGGGACTCGATCCCGGGTCTCCAGGATCACACCCTGGGCAGAAGGCAGGTGCCAAACCGCTGAGCCACCCAGGGATCCCCTATTACTGAATTCTAACAATTTTTCTATTTGTGAAATATTTAGGGTTCTCTACAATAAGGTCATGTTATCTTTGAACAGAGATAATTTTACTTCTTCCTTTCCAGTTTGGATGCCTTTGTTTCTTTTTCTTGTCTAACTGCTCTAAAAAAACAACAACTAGAATTTCCAATGTTATGTTGAATAGAAGTGGCAAATGTGGGCACCCTTGTCTTGTTTCTTTTTTTTTTTAATTTTATTTATTTATTTATGATAGTCACACAGAGAGAGAGAGAGAGAAAGAGAGAGAGAGAGGCAGAGGGAGAAGCAGGCTCCATGTAGGGAGCCCGACGTGGGATTCGATCCCGTGTCTCCAGGATCGCGCCCTGAGCCAAAGGCAGGCACCAAACCGCTGCGCCACCCAGGGATCCCCCTTGTCTTGTTTCTGATCTTACAGAAATAGTTTTCAGTCCCTTGCCATTGAGTTTGATGTTAGCTGTGGATTTTTCATATGTGTTTTTTATTATGTTGAGGTGATTCCCTTCTATTTCTAACCTGCTGAGTGTGTTGTTTTTAATAATGAAAGGATGTTGAATTTTTTGCCTCAATTGAGATTTTTTTATCTTCATAATTCTGGTAAAGATATTATTTTGTTTGATGTTTATATATTGAGTCATCTTTGTATTCCAGGAAAAAAATCACTTTTGGTCACAGTATATAATCCTTTCAATGTGGTGTTGCATTCTGTTTTCTAGTATTTTGTTGGGGATTTTTACATCAATATTCATCAGAGATACTGGCCTTTAGTTTTCTTTAAAAAAATTTTTTTTAAAGATTTTATTTATTTATTCATGAGAGAGAGACAGAGAGAGAGAGAGAGGCAGAGACACAGGCAGAGGGAGAAGCAGGCTCCATGCAGGGAGCCCGATGCGGGACTTGATCCCGGGACTCCAGAATCACGCCCTGGGCTGAAGGCAGGCTCTAAACCGCTGAGCCACCCAGGGATCCCTAGTTTTCTTTTTTAAAAGATTATATTTATTTATTTGAGAGAGAGAGCACAAGCAGGAGGGAGGGGCAGCAGGAGAGGTAGAAACAGACTCCCCGACTGAGCAGAAAGCCTGATGCAGGGCTCAATCCCAGGACCCTGGGACCATGACCTGGGCCGAAGGCAGACGCTGAAATAACTGAGCTACCCAGGCACCCCTAGTTTTCTTTTCTTGTTGTATCTTTGTCTGGCTTGGTATCTGGGTAAGGCTCGCCTTATAGAATCAGTCTGGAAGTGTTCCCTCCTCTTCAATTTTCAGAAGAGTTTAAAAAATGCTAGTCTTAATTAAAAAAAAAAATATTTGGTAGAATTTACCAAAGAAGCCCTCTGGTCTAGGGCCTTTCTTTTCTTCTTCTTTTTTTTTTTTTTTTCTTTCTTTTCTTCTTGAGAGAAGAAAGAAATCCTCTTCTTAGTCATAAACTACTATGGGCTGAATTGTGTCCCTGTGAAAGTCATATGTTGAAGCCCTAACACCCAATACCTGGGAATATGACTGTATTTGAGAGATGGGCCTTTTGTGTAGTAATTAAGTTAAAATAGGGTTATCAGTGAGTAATATGACTGTTGTCTTTATAATAAGAGATTAGGGCACCCACAAATACACCACATGCATGTGTACACAAAGGAAAGAGCACATGTGAGACCCACACTGTGAGAAAATACCTGGTCTATGATATTTTGTTACGGCAGCCCTAGCAAAGTAAGCCTTGGATCTGTTCAGATTTTCTATTTCTTCATGATTCAATGTTAGTAGGTTGTATTTCTGGGAATTCATCCATTTTATCTAGGATACCCAGTTTGTTGGTATATAATTGTTCATAGTACTCTCTTTTACTCCTTTTATTTCTGTAAAATTGATAATAATATCCTCTTTCATTTCTGATTTTAGTCTCTCTGGTTTTTGACTAGAGAGAAGTATTATTGTCTAACAGTATTATGTCTTGCTAGGCTATCCCTTTTCTGGTCCTTTGATATTTTCTAGTTGTCTGTTTCTTCAGCTCCAAGTCTGGTGTACATTAGGAAAAAAAGGTAGCCCATGGAACTCACCGTAGTGTCATTTCTTGGGTACCAAGTTCCCTAGTAGATCCACCTTCTCTCCATTTTTCAGTCTTTTTTCGTTTTTTAAGAGCTCCACACTTTGACTTCTTCAAAGTCTTTTAATGTCTTTTGTTTTAATAATGAGAAGGGTTTTTAGGTGTACTTTTCAGGAGTATGGGAAAGTACTTCAACTCCATCTTCCTGGATACAAAAGTCTCTGTTTTTATAGCCACTTGTGAAATATGAAGATTGGACTAGGTTATGTCTAAAATCCCTCCCCAGCCTTTTAATTTTCAGACAGATTTTCCGATTTTAAAATGACTAAGTCTTAAGTAAGCAAACATAGTCATTCTTTCTTTTACGTGAAGAGAATATAGATTAGGACTCATTGCTCACATCAAAACACAGGCAGAGCCTTCATCATTCCACTCTGCCTTTGGAGAAACTTTAGATTGCCCTAAAGCTTTCCATAGGAAAAGCTTTTTTGTTTTTTGTTTTTTGCTTTTGTTTTTGTTAAGACTGGAGTTTAAGGGTTAACTTTTTCCTGTTCTCTCTCACTGTTGGCAAACATGCTTTGGGAGCTGAGTATTTTTGCTAGCCTTCTAACATTCTAGCTACCCTATTGCCAAACAGGGGCCTAACCACTGGCATCAAGGGTTCTGGAGAGAGCAGCCCTCTCCTGCCCCCCAGGAGTTTGTCTTCTCCACCTTCCTTTCCCCCTTGGCAACCCTGTCACTGCCTCAGCCCCTGCCTTTGTTTCTTCCATGTCCCGGCTAAGGTCCACTGTTGAGGAGGACAACTTGTTTAACTCTTGTCTCATATCAGTTGTTCAGCTATATTACATTGTGATTGCATGAATTCACCTACCAGTATTTGTTGACATGGTCAAGAGTTGGCATAGACCTTCTTTAGTTCTAATCTCTAGAGTATCCTCTCAGAGTTCTTTCTATGTTATCCTCAAACCTCCCCATCCCATAGTCCCAGTGGTGTGTTAGAGCTGGTGCTCACTGGCACATAGGAGCAAACTGTTACATTTTTAGGCATGTTGTGAGCTGGCTGTTAAAAACAGTCACTATTAAAAATTATGTTAACTCATAATAATTTCTTTGTTTTTGCTTTGGTTTTTATTTTGATCAGTGAAACAATGCTTCCTTATGCGTAATAAATGCATTTTAAAGCAAATTTCAAAAACATACTTTGTCGCTTTTTAATTCTCTTACTACAGTTTTTTATTACCTCTACTCATGCATTTATTTACATCTATTTTGCCTTTATGGCAGAAATACTACAGAATGGCATCCTACTGCGTGTGTTCCCAACTTCATAGGCAGTGATATCACACTGGTAGTTTGAAACAGGTCGTTGTAGGAGTATTATAACATGGAATTTGGAAAATGCCACAAATCAGGGCTGGATGTGGGTTTTTTTTTTTAAGATTTTATTTATTTATTCATAAGAGACAGAGAGAGAGAGAGAGAGAGAGAGGCAGAGACACAGTCAAAGGGAGAAGCAGGCTCCATGCAGGAAGCCCGATGTGGGACTCGATCCCAGGACTCCAGGATCACGCCCTAGGCCGAAGGCCGGCGCCAAACTGGATCACCCAGGGATCCCCAAGGATTTATTGTTTTGTTTACTGTGTAGACTTAAGAAAACAATGGAGAAATGTTCCTAATGCAGATTAAACTCATGTCTGTAGTTGTTACATTATAAATAGTCCAAAAATTGAAAATGTCTTATCTTCAAAACTGTCATCCACCAAGAAGGGATCTTCATGTCATTGACAAGTGAGTGGAGTGCTAACATATGTTTATGTTGTCTCACTATTTTATTCATTAATGTAAACAAAAATATCAACCAGTGTTCACGCCAGAGCTACATTCATACCATCAATGATATGAATGGCTTTTTGCTAAATTGCATACTCAACAAGCATTTCTTCATAGGCTGTTTCTGTCAAAACATGGTTGGACTGCAATTATAGGTTAGCAACTGATACAGGCATGTGGTAAAAACAAGCAAAAAGATTCTGTGAGAATCAAATTATATATAGAATTCACAATAAAATCCATTGTAAATTTTATTATTTATAAATCACGTGCTGCACATCTTATATTTATATTTACATATATGCATTATATATGTGTGTGTGTATATATCTATATCTATATATACATTTTTTAACCTAGAGAGCCAGCTGTTAAACATTTATACTCATACCACTGTACAAATTCTATATTTTTTCAAAGGACTTCGGACATCTTATTTTAAAGTTCCTTTCACAGCCAGAAGCACATTAGGCCAAGTTATAAGTGAAAATTTTCTTCACTGGACTCAATTGTTCTCAAAGCCTCCATTGTAATCCATCAATTTTCCAGCAGGTGCCACTGTGGTGTAGGGTCACAATCTGAAGGGCTCCAGGTCTGAGCTTCCTTAGAGGGGTGTTGTTGGAGTTGGATTGCTTGTAGTTAAGTTACACAGGGAGTTATCTCCTAAAGTCTCTTTATGGAAATGTAAGTCACATCCAAGGTCTGTGAAAACAGGCATCACAGTAATGGAGGCATAATCTGCTAGTTCTGTTTGTTGGCTTGTTGTGTATTTTTAACTCAGCTGCTCTGTATATGTTCTGAAGACCTAATACTTCTGTTTATCTCTAGAACTACATGCAACCTCACTATTCAAAGTGTGGTTAGTGAACCAGCATCACAGGCATTCCCTGGGAGCACATTAGAAATGCAGATGCTCAGGCCTTCCCCAGACCTACTGAATAAGAATCTGCATTTTACTAAGGTCTCCAAGGGATCTCTGTGCACATTCAGGGGAGTCTGGAAGCACCAGTGTTAAGTGGCCCATATATTGACAGTTCCCACCAGGCTGAGAACAAGATAGAAAAATACCTTCCAGCCTCATTGGTCAAGACAATGAAGTCAGTGGGATAGAGAGGGACACTTCTCCAGGGAGATGTCTGATACTCGCCTTCGTGCATGTGTGGCTGCCTCACCTTTTTCCTTTTTTATTCTGGAAAGAACTTTCCTGGGTCTTTTCCCACATAACCTGACCCAGCTAACTTCTCCCATGTTATTTCTTGCCATATCCCTTTCATACTCTCTATTGCAGTCACACTAACTTACCTCCCAATGTGACCTTCTTAAAGCTCCAATCTGATAGTGTCACTCCACTGCCTACAGTGGCTTCTCCAGCTCTTGGAACACAGACCAGGGTCTCTGCCATGTTTTACAAGGGCTTCTAGGACTCAGTCCTGACTCGCTTGCCATCTTCCTCTCCAGACCCTCTCCAACGCTTAGCTCCAACGCTTGGCTCCACTGGGCGTTTTGCCCCAGATACACTCCACTCCCACACAATTTCGGCCCTTGGCCCACTCTGTTTCCTCTCCTTTGAACGTTCTACTCCAACTCATCTATTGCCAGACTGATACTTTCTTTAAAGAATTGGGGAAGTCTATTCTACCCACACTCCCCCAGATGCCTTCAAGTCCTGTATTATATGATCCTCTCCTACTTGCATTGTCATTTCATATGCTACTCATGTTTGCTATGACTCCTTTTCAGATGTCTCTTTTCTCTGGCAGACCCTTCTCTATGAAGGAGGGGAGTATGTCTACCCTGTGTATCCAAACAGCTTGCCAGGGCCTCCAACACCCTGCAAGATCTGGTCACCATCTTCCCCCACTTGTCCTTGATCTTTCTTTCTTCTTTCTTTCTTTCTTTCTTTCTTTCTTCTTTCTTTCTTTCTTTCTTTCTTTCTTTCTTTCTTTCTTTCTTTCTTCCTCTTTCTTTTTTAAGATTTTATTTATTTATTCATGAGAGACACAGACAGAGAGGCAGAGACACAGGCAGAGGGGGAAGCAGGCTCCCTGTAAGGACCTCCACATGGGGCTGGATCCCAGGACCCCAAGATCATGTCCTGAGCCAAAGGCAGAGGCTCAACTGTTAAGCCACTCAGGCATTCCAATGTCTCTGCTTTTACCACCTCCTGGCACTCTTGCCGCCTCCCCTTCCCTTGTTCTCCAGTTCCTCAATATACCAAGCACTTCCTGCATGGGTCTTTGTACTGGCTGACCTTTTGGTTCCAGCCCTTTCTCACTGTTTTCAGGTCTTGGAGTCTTGTGGCTATACCCTAGCTATCCTTCTAGAGGCTGACTGAATGGGAGGCGTGGTCACTTGCTTTGGTTTCAGCCTTGTACCACATCTACCTTTTGGTAGATGATTTTGTGGTCTGCCGACACACACAAAATAGCTGACCCATCTTGTGTATATTTGACAAAGGTGTAACTCTGGGCCAAATTCCTTCCTTCTGGAACACCAGGTCACTAAGGTTCACTTCTACACAAGCTCAGACCTGAAGATGTAGAAGAGAATAGAGAAAAGGTCACCCTTACCTTTGGAAAATAAAGAACAAAGAAGACTTGGAAAGTGGGGGCAGTTAATGGTAGGGAGCATTGTTATTTTTTGGCCTCTCTGTCTAGGAGAAGTGGCTAAGGGCCCTTCCTTCTTCATTACTCACGAGTTTACAAAAATCATATTAGGGGAGAAGCTAAAATGAAGCCAAACAATCCAAGCTGTGCTTTCCCTTAGCGTGACAACAGAATCGTTGCTTAGAGAATAAATGTGTGTCTCCGTTCTTTCCTTCATTCAGCTCCCTGCTTACAGAACACTCACTCTACACAATGTCTTGCTTTTGGGCTCATAATCTTCTTTTTCTTAAGCCAACTACAACACTTAACCACTCCAAATCTTGATCCCCTGATGAATTCATCCTTCAAAGCTTTCAAGTCAAACTGTCTGCTCCTCCGGGAAACCTTCCATGATTCATTCCCTACGAAGAATTCCTCACTCTCCCTATGTTGATGTGTACAGTTTTATTCACACTATTTAGTTTAATATGTAGTTAATTCAATTGAACAAATATTTGCGAAGTGTCTAAAGTGTTCCGGGAAGTATGTGAGCTGTTGGAATTATAAATGTGAAAAAAACCACAGCACCTCCTCCCAAAGGGTTTGAAACTGGTCTGGGAAGTCCACTTTAGATGGACAAGAGAGAATGAAAGTCACAGACGGAGAGATGTGCAATGTCACAATGTGTCCGGGAAAGCAGTCCCTGGTTTGGAATGAACGGAGAACAGATTTGAGGAAGGGTTGGAAGAGGGAGCATGGTGGGAGATGGAGGGAGAATAGGCGACAACAATAATGTTAACGTTAATATTAATATTAACTACAGGGGCATCCAGGTGGCTCAGTCAGGCTAAGCGTCTGCCTTCAGCTCAGGTCATGATCTCAGGGTCGTGGGATTGAGCCTTGTGTCAACTCCCTGATCAGCGGACAGTTTACTCTCCCCCTCCCTCCCTAAGCACCCTAGCCCCCAGCTTGTGCTCTCTCTTTCACTCTCTTTCTCTCAAATGAATAAATTAGACCTTTAAAAAATATTAACTACAACTGCGTTTGTCAGGCACCAAGCCAAGTAGTTCACAGTAGCACAGAGATGTTAAGTAATCTGCACAACACCACACAGTTTGTTAGTAGTAAAGCCAGAATATGATGTGCAGTGTGAGAATGTGAATCTTTTTGTAGGTAAATTATCAGGCCCACAAGCATTTATTAGACACCTTTAATATATGAGATACCCTTCTAAGTTAACATGTTTGTCTGTCTTCCCTATTGGTTTGTGATTCCTCTGTGGGATGGAAATTATTATATTTATCCTTGTCAATCCCCTATACCGGAGAGATCTTGGAATGAGGCAGCCATAATGAAATTGTGGTTCCTTGTCCCTTTGCATCCTCACCTTACAGAAAGCAGTGCCTTTCTCTCTAGGCTCAGAGCCCTCTGTCATCATCACTAAACCCCAGGGTCTTCCCTTCAGTGCTAAGTCTTTACTACTGAGGCAATTTATAAGGTAGAAATGATTGTTTTTCTTTTTTTACTTCCTTAGGTCATGCTTTTGCATAAGTGAATCTTTGGACAGAAAGCAACTCAAATGTTCTTTGAAGAGTAAAGACCCATTTATAAGAAATACCAAAGGCTTAGTGTTATATCGATGGCAGACTAGAAATGTTAAATCTTGCAAGAACACCTCATTATGAACACTCATAATTCTTGGCTGCCTACATTTACTTAAGAGTAAAATGGAAATGAGGGGGGTTGTAGCACTGGGGACTCCAAGTCACATCATGTGATGAACAGGACAATCAGCCTCAGGTTCCCTTTGCAGTGTCAAGCAGTTGTGTTATAGATATAATGGTTGTGGGTCCAGTAGCAGAATAAGAACAAGAAGTATTAAGGAAAGAAAGTTCCCAACTTTCCTGATTCTACATAAAGATAAGTGCCTTTTAATAGACTTTCTGGGAATTAGATGTTGTCTAAGAAAGTTCTACTGTTGTTTTGCTTTCTGAAAACCTGCTTCTAAAAATTACTTGTAGGCCTTCTAAGTGTCCTGTGTTTCGAATTTTCCTATGGATAAGTATGACTGATCGATAGCAATACATCTTCCCCACCATTTTCATTCTGAGATACTTACTTATTTCCAAATTTTTTCTCCACATGATTCCTAGAGATGAAAAAGGAAAGGAATTGACTGGCAAAAATAAGATAATTGACACAGAAATTTGAGATGTGGTACACTGCTGGAAAAGCACAGACAGATGTCAGCGTGTGCAATTGCTGGAGATTGTGTGCACAGCCTTATGGTCTTTGGAAAAGTCTAATATATTTTAATTTTCTGTCCAGTAGGCATTACACAAAATACCTAAATGTTAGGCAAAATATCAAAATTCTTAGTAAAATGTCAATGAGCAAGTTTAACAAAATAAATTTAAAAATTTAAAAGGGTTTTTACTGATGTATAGGTGCCTGCACAGCATCCCTTCCTCAGGGGAGTACCCCTCTCTTACTCCCCAAGTCTCTGTGGGTGCTCCTCTGCCATTTATCAGGTGACATTTTCTTTCTCTTGACAGATTTGGGTGTGGGTACACAATACAGAATAGCCAATCAGTGGTCTAGTCTCCCTGGCAATGGTAATTGGTTCATGTTTGGGCAAAGCACTCACCAGAGACAAAAGGTTGTGGCTTCTATTTCTTTGCCAAAAAGGCTGGGGAGGCAGATTTTTAGATCAGGCCTTAGCCAGTGCCTGAAGGTGAGCAAAACAGATAGGTAGCTCTGATGAGGGCTGCTTGCTCATGGATTGCCCCCTCCAAAGGATCTGTGCCCAGAGACCACTCTTATGGCCAACTCAACGTTCCCCTAAAGAACCACCTACGTGTGGAAGATTATGGCCGCAGCAGCAGGCTTCTTCTTCCCACCTCTCTCCCTTTGCACCCTATTCAGAGATTTCTGAATAAGTCAGTGGCTTTGTTGTGCTTACAGACAAAGGAGAAGAAAGCCCTCCCTGGATAACTTCTCAGGTTCCAACCACTTCATGCTTTCATAGTTGGGGTTAAGTGTGGGCACAACTAGGGGCCCAGAGGAAATCTTGTATCAGCTCTGAATCACTCTGAGTCTATGAGATGCCACTGGAGGGGCTGGCCCTTCTCAGGCAGGCTGCCCTGGAAATTCTGATTCACCAGGACACATTCAAGCTGTCTTGAATGAGTTTATCAGCTTCGGATCCACTTGAGAGATAGGAAAACAAAACTGCTACTCTTCCCAGAAAAGAGTTAAATGGGTAAATGAGAAGAGTGATTTATACTTTGGGCTGGCACCTTCAGCGTGCAGTTCAGACCGCCCTATTGAATGGTCTCTGCTTATTAACAGAAGGAGCAAAGAAAGAAAAATGGAGTTAATGTTACAATAGATACATGACAGAGCCTCTGGCTTCCAGGACCGGCTTGAAATGAATTAAAGCCAAATTATACCAACAAATCTGTCACACTGCCCTGAAAACAGGAAGTCTAGGTTGGGCCAACAGGAATTAGTCACGGCACACACTGGCAAACCTACTAGACCAGGAATGAAAAATGTGCTTCGTCTGCAAAAATTAACTTTTGGAATTTGTACAGGGTTTTCCATTACCCACTTTCTTTTCTCCAAAGGCTAGTCATCAAATAATGCTTGGCTTACTCAGGCTTCTGCTGCACCATGAAGTGTGTGTATCTGTAGGTGAAGTGGGATCCCAACTAGATGTGTACCTTGAGATAAGTGATCTCATCTCTCTGGACCTGCGTTTTATCTTCTGAGAAACAAAATGAGGTTGGCATCTCACGGTTCTGGGACTTTAATTTTTGGAGGGATTAGGAAATAATGTATTGGACATTTGTTGTACACCCAAAAGTGTTCAGTGCTATGCTGACAAATGGTGAAACAAAATGAAGATTCGGTCTTTTAAAGAATTTCCCATGCCTACAGGGAGATGTATGTTTAGGAAAATGTATTATAAAAACAGTGATAAGGCCAACAGAAGTGTATATATATATATATATATATATATATTTATAGCACTTAAGAGTGTGTCAAAACTTTTTTTTCCCAGCCCCAGAATTGTAGCCAAGGCCTAAATCTGGACAAAGGCCCTACAAGCATCACATTCCAAAGAAACTCTTGAGTTAGAGAGGCCAGCACTGCTTCCCTGGGGTTTTTTGGAGGGGCCAGAGTAATGCCGGCCCTACCTCTACCTACCCTTGTGGGGGAGAGGGGAACAGGGATGTAGACGTCTTGTCTGAGTGAACAGTGCAGTGTTCCAGGTGAAAGACTATTGTCTTCCAGCCCTAAAGCCAATAGAGTGGGGTTCTAACAGAATTTCTTGTAAAGATTGGAAGTAACTTCAAGAGATGGAAGTTGCCATCTCATTCCTTGGCTGAGTGTGTGCTGAACTGTCAGCCTTCTGGAAGCACCCTGATGCTCCTGTATACAGTGAATGTCTTAAGGGTTATTGGAGGAGTGTGCTGAAGTTCTAGGGCACAGACATACATTGTCTTTTTCAGTCCCAGAATCTCACATGTACACTGAGGTTTGCAGACATACTTAAACCAAGAGGCTTTAGATATAGAGATTTCTGAGGATGAAAGGCCTTTTGAAATGGGCTGTCCTAAAAGGCTTAAACAGATCATAGTATCAGGTGGTTGGGAAAAAGATGGGGCCAGCTGTGTCTCATCCTGGTTTTTCATAGGCTGTAAAGGGTATAGGAGGGGATTCCAACAACCAGAGGACTTCAGAGTCCTGGTGGCTCTACGTGAAGAGTACCAGGTTTAATTGAGAAGCAGCACTGTAGGCTGGCCTAGTAAGCCTCTGTACCAAACAATACATTGTTGTACCTGGAGATGCAGCTGGGGTGTGTGGAGATGGTGGCACTCTTCTGGGAGAAGTCCTCAGTGATGGAGGGTGCTGGCGTAAAGCTAATCTTTTTCTAAGAATACCACCATGCCCGTGACTTAGAAGCCACCAGCACTGGGTGGAACTAGATTGAACCAGAGTGAGTCTGAGGAGAGTCCCTTACCATGCAAGGGGATTCTGCCTCCACTAACCCTTCTTCCTTCTCTCAACACCAGAGGAACATTAGGCTAGAAAAAGTGGAACAGGAATCTCTTGAATCAAATCAAGAGATTTTTTGGTATCTAACTGGTAATAAAAATTCACCGAATCTGCTTCATGTTGTTAAAGGAGCTACTGCCCAGTGGGGAAGAAGGAATCAAGGTAGCCTTGTTGAAGGTTTTTTACTGGTGTAAAACTATTATTTTTTTAATTTACTGGAGTAAAAACAAAACAGCTCCATATTTATACCCCAGTAAGCTGAGAAACTTTAAAAATTAAGTTAAAACATCATGATGGTGCGACTAAGTATGCTTGGGAACATTCAAGGACTCATCATCAACTGGAGGAGATGGGTTCCATTAACTTTAGGACAAATCATAACTGGTAGGTGAGAGAGGTACAGATAAGATGTGGGAGGGAAATGGAAGTGGACCAGATGAATTCTGGTTGGATGTGGACTGCTACTCCGATAAGGTGATATTTGAGTTGGAGGTGAGAAACTTGAGAGAAGGACAAAAAGGTGGGCTTTTTAGATCCAAGGACCAGAACAAAGAGACACAAATTGAAGCATGTGAGTAGTAGGTGATGGCTGAATGAGGAAGGGAGAGGAGGAGTGTGAGAACTGGAATAGAACTCAAGGCCTTCCCAATATGGCTCAGTCCTCCTTTTCAGCTTTTTTTTTTAAGATTTATTTTATTATTAATTTTTAAAGATTTTATATATTTACTCAAGTGAAAGAGAGAGAATGAGGAGGGGGAGAAGATAGGCATACTCTATGCTAAGCATGGAGCCCGAAGTGGAGCTTGATCTCATGACCCTGAGATCACCACCTGAACTGAAACCAAGAATCAGATGCTTAACCGACTCCTTTGCAGGTGCCCCCCTCCTTTTCAGCTTTAAGGATTATAGACTTCATACTTGCAGACAAATAAAAGCCATTGAATATGTTTGATAACATATTTTGGAATACTTTAATGATATGACTCTGGCAATATTACAGAGTCAGAGTCAGAGGACAAATTGATCAGAGAAAGCATGGGCATTCGCCATACTTCTCTACAGAAGCAACACGTGTCTGAGAGAGTGTGACAATGAGGAGGAAGACCAGACAGCAGCCTGGAATTATCTGAATGTGACTGGAAGGTGGTAAGAGCCTTGTGAGAAAGAGCAGTGCCGTGTGACTTCCACCTTGGCCTATTAACATAGGTGACCCTGCTGTGAATCATGGAATGGGAAAGAGATTTGTTGATGAGGAAAAATAATGATAATCGACTCTTAATAAGTATCCAGTATGTACTGGCACTTTTCTGAGTGGTTTATGCACACTGGGTCATTTAATCCTAACCACAACCTTAGGAATAGATACTATTTTACAGAAGAGATAAATTTGGTTTCATGCATGTCACATTGGAGGTGCTTATTTGACAATCAGATAGATGTACAGTACGGGTTTGGGAATCTCTTTCTTGAATTTAGGAGGTGCATTGTGACACTTGAGAGAATCCCATAGATAGTAATCCTTGCATCCTGAAAGCATATCCTTTTATAGCAGTGCGACAGACCCTGTGAAACTGGGAAATCCACCTCTAAAAGAACAGGGAGGAAAGGAATATGGCAGAGACAGCTAGCTGCTCACATAATCCATGTCTTCTTCGGGAGCACCCAGCTAGGTGACATTTCCCAGCCTCCCTTGCAGCTAGGTGTGGGTGACTTCTAGCCAGAGGAATGCAGGAGCAGAATCACTGTGGCAACCCTTCATATGGGTTTTCCCCTGCTCCTTTCCCCTTCCAGTTGATTGGGAATGGAGACATCCAGAGAGACTGTGGACATCATATGTATTTGACAAAGCCTCCATCAGCCTAGTTTTCTGAGTGACCATGTAGTGTCACTCAGAGACACTCACTGTCATCACCAGCCCTGATCACTTGAAATTGCCTGGGCTGCTAGGTGAGAAAGAAATATGTGTCTATTTGTACTTGAGTCATTACATATTCCAGAGTCTCCTTGTTACAGTGGTTACTACCCTAACCAAAGCAGAGGTGTGCAAAAGTGACTACGAAACACTAAAGAGGGACGAGCACTTTACTATGCTGTAGCATCTTAAGTAAAATTCATGCTTCTTTCCCAAGGGAGCATATGCTTAGATTAGATTTGTAGAATAAGCCAATAAAGTGACTTCATTTTTAATAACATTCTCACAAAACTTAGTGAAGACCTAAGTTCCAGGGTGACTTTTTATAAAAAAAAAACTGTTTTCCCCAAATCCATCCCCAGACTTCTGATTTGGTCTGCTTTGAAGTAGGTGCAAGCCTGCAATGAAACCTTACATCACATGCTGCAGGAACCAGCTCTTTGCTTACTTCAAGGCATCTGACTTGCACATGCTCTGCTCTGTACAATATATGAGGTTTCCCTTTCTTTGCAGGCACAGCACAAAGGGAAGGTCAATCAGCACATAATTGTAGGAACATTGCTGTGTTGAAAGCAGACTTCATTACCCTTTGTGAATGCTACCTGATATTGACTGAGGAATCATAAGGAGGAAAAAATTTAATGCGTCCTGCATATTTTGTAAAGCAATGTGCTGTGATTACCGTGAAGGATGTATTAGAACTCTGGTTGACAATGAAGCACTTTTCCAACAGCATTTTACACAGGAATATTGTAATAAGAATTACAGACACAAAGTACACTGTCCAAATCATCAGGACACACATTTTAGGCATATTCTAGGACCAGCTACTAAGACACGATTCAGACGCATGACTTACTGCAAATTACATCTCAATCTACTGCAACTTTTAACTCTCTGAGTTTGTGTGTGCATGTGCGCATGCACTACCTTGTGAGCAGAAGGCCCGCAGAGACTGGACAGGGAAATGAAATGCCTAAAGGGGCCACTAAATAGGCCTCACCCACTTGTAAAATCGGCATCCTCTGCATTAAGATAAGATTGGGTGGCAAAATGCTTAATTGTCATTTAAACAAAACAGAGCCTCACATATCAGGAAAATGCACCTTGGAAATAAAGACTTAAGTCACAGTGAGCTCCAAAGGAGAAAAGGAGGAACTTAATGCACCCCCATCATCAAGCATATCTGAGAGACAGCCAGTCTCGTAAATTTCACATCAACTTAGTTTGGCCTCTAAACCAAATCTGACTTAATGCTATTTGTAGATATAGATTGCTGTCTTTTTCATTACCGTTATCAAATGATGCATTTGCGGCTCAGCTCCGAGCTCCTTGACCCATTAAGTGGATTAGATTGCCTGTTGCCTTTGTCTTTTTGGCTTTTGCTTTATCCTCAAATATTCTACTCTCCTATACTACGTGTATAACATACACACATTATTATGTATGACATGCACAGACACATGCCTGCAATCCCAATTAGCCCGGCGACCCCAGCGCTTCTGTTTTTTAAGAGGGCTGTGTTCAAATCTCTTATCAGAGTCATCAATCCTTTCCCGTAGCAGCAGCAGCAGCAGCCACAGCAGCTGAAATCCTCTGAGAAATGGAATGTCACAAGCCCAGCTCAGGGCTCCTTGTAGAGCTACACTCAGCAAATTGCAGATTATGCTCCCTATTAAGCTCCTGGCTGGGGCATCATGGTAGATTCCTTTTCAGGAGGAGCTTATGCCTGCCCCCACCCTGTCTCTGTCTCATGCATGATAATCACAAACCCATAAGGACTGCAGCAGTAAAAAAAGAAATGGCTCTGGAGAAGTCCTGATGGGGTTTTTACCATGAAAATAGATGCTCTTGTACATATGGGGAAAAGTCAAAGGCGGAAAAAATAAAAGAGGGAGACAAAGACCAAGGATTTGTTCCTGACTCTTGGAGCCAAAGTATACTTCTAGCAAAGTTTGCTGTAGACACAGTCAACTTCCATGATTGGCTGAACACTGAGGTTCTGCCACGTGTGATATATACTGCTGGGTACTGCAGATGCAGCTCTGAGCAAGACAGGTGCTCTCAGCAGCAGCTGGTTCAAGGGGACACATAGTTAAACAAGTAATCTTAGTAAAATATGGCAGCAATTTCTGTGATACATGTTCTTAAATGAGCATTCAGAAGGGGTTCCTACTGTGTTCTAAGGAAATGGGGGTTCTGAGCCCAGTTCCAATGTAGTGGTGGCACTGGGGGAGTTTCCCACACACTACCAAGCAATTATTGGACACCAGGTGAGTGCCCTACAATTCAACTCAATTCCCACACTATTTTTACCTAGAGAGAGAGCATCAAGAACCCACAGCATCAGTCCTATGAGACTACTCCCCCTTTTATCAGATGCCAATCACAAGTCCAGGTTGTCATCTGTGCTTCTGACTGATCGGGTCTAGATTGGGAGTTCCAAACCTCCTCCTTGGGTTTGATATATTTGCTAGAGGATTTCAAGGAGCACAGAGAAACATTTTACTTACTAGGTTACTGGTTTATTATTAACAGATATAACTCAGAACAGCCAGATGGAAGAGATGCATAGGGCAAGGTATGGGGAAGGGGCATGGGGTTCCATGCCATCCCTGGGCCCTGCCACTCCCCCAACAGCTCTACACATTAACCAACCTGGGAACTTTCTGAAACTGTTTTTTGTTTGTTTGTTTATTTTTTATGGAGGCTTTGTTACATTGGCATGATTGATTAAATCACTGGACATTGGTGTTTTATTCAACCTCTAATTACTCTCCTTTCCCCAGAGGTCAGGGGGTAGGAATGAATGTTCTACCTTCTAACTGCATGGTTGACTATGGTGGCAACCAACCCCATCTTTAGGTATGGTCCCAAAGTCACGACATTAGTGTAACAAAAGCAACTCTATCCCTCTCATCAGGAAATTCCAAGGATTTCTGTGTCAGAAACAGGTCAAAGACCAAACATATACTTCTTTTTTTCTCCAGTTTTATTGAGAAATACGGATATACATCACTGTATATATTGTGAAATCATCACCACGTAGGTTCAGCTAACATCTATCTTCTCATACAGATACAATTAAAAAGAAAAGGAAGAAGAAAAGGATCAAGGAAAAAAGATTTTACTCCTTGTGATAAAAACTGTTAGGATTTATTCTCTTAACAATTTCCCTATATATCTTACAGCAGTGTTAGCTGTAGTCACCATGTTGTGCATTATATCTTTAGTACTTATTTATCTTATAACTGGAGGTCAAACCTTTTGACCACCTTTCTCCAATTTCTCATCCCCAACCTCCTTCTTCTGGTAACCACAAGTCTGATTTTTTTTTTTTCCTCTGAGTTTATTTTTTTGTTTGTTTGTTTTGCCTTATTTTTTTAGATTCCACATATGAGTGAGATCATACAGTATTTGTCTTTCTTTATCTGATTATTTCACTCAGCATAATGCCTTCAAGATCCACCATGTTGTCACAAATGGTAAGATTTCCTTGTTCTTTTTTTAATGGCCAAATAAAATTCCATTGTATACATGTATATCACAACTTCTTTTTTTTTTTTTTTTTTATTTATTTATGATAGCCACAGAGAGAGAGAGAGAGAGAGGCAGAGACATAGGCAGAGGGAGAAGCAGGCTCCATGCACCGGGAGCCTGACGTGGGATTCGATCCCGGGTCTCCAGGATCGCGCCCTGGGCCAAAGGCAGGCGCCAAACCGCTGCGCCACCCAGGGATCCCTATCACAACTTCTTTATTCATTCACGCATTGATAGACACTTAGGTTGTTTTCATACCTTGGCTGCCATAAATAATGCCTTCTGTCACAATCAGAGTCTCAATGGTCAAACCCCACAGATTCCCCTGCAATCCGTTTGGTAAGAGATTTGTAGGGGCTTCCACAAAGTGGCCCATATTACTGGAGGTGGTGCTTGCTGTTCCTTCTGGGTTCCCTTTTCCCACTAGAGGAATCAGAGGCTTAGGAGAGACCTCTCATGGTACTACACTGGCCTGGGGAAAGGTAATGTGATCAACATGTAGTGGCTTTTCTTACCCTTCTAATGCATGTGTCTTGGTCTCTGAGGTGCAGGAGGGGTGCTTCACCCTCATCTCTGTCTTAGAATTCTCCCAGTGCTGTCTTGTTCTTGAGTACCTGTCAGTTGTTCTTTGTGACAGTGAGTAAAGTCAGGAATGACCTATGCTGCCATCTTGATGATGTCACTCCTATATTGTGAATCATAATATTACATAGGGGAATCAAGGAAAGCTGCTTGAGAAACTGACATTTGGGCTGAGGCATGCAGAACAGAAAATCTATTTCCCGAGGAGACTTCCCTGTCTTTGGGTAAATAATAAGGGATACTTGTAGCTTGTCTCCAAAGTGGCCACTGTCAATTCCTTTCCTCCCTCACAGACTTGCATTTCTTCATTGAGAAGTGGAATCTGTTTCTTAAGAAATAATTAAAAAAAAAAATCTGGGCTAGTCTTAGTGACTTGGACAGATACTGTAATATTGCAAAAGAGATGTTATAGAAGTTTCAATAACATCTTTGGAGAAATCCAGTGACCAAGTAAGAAGTCCAGCTATCCTGAGGCCACCATGCAGTGAGATGCTATAGTGGTATGCAGATGTCTTAGAGGTGAGGTTGATATGTCATTGAGATGGAGATGAGAGAGAGAGAAGAGACCAGGTAGCATCATGGCTCTAGATATGTGTGTGAAGAAGCCATTTTGGAGGTGATTCACCATTCCCAGTTGCTCTAGCTTATGCCTAACATATGAGCTTATTGTTTCTATAGCTTCCTATCCTTGAGTCTAGGCTGATCCTGTCACTCATTTTTGGCCAATAATATGTGGTAGAACTGAACTGAGAAGCCTTGAATCTTTTGCCTGGGCCTCTTGTAATGCTTACTTGTCTTACTCTCCCTCTTGAAATCCAGGTGCCATGATATAGGAAGCCCAAACCCTAGGGAAGCCATGTGCAGGCACTCTGGCCACTCTGGCTTAAAGGCCCAGGTGAGCTTCTAGCTGAAAGCCAGCACCAACTGCCAGCCACATGAATGAGCCATGTTGGTCTTTAGCCTAGTCAAATCTCAGATGGCTACATAACCCATCTGATATGATAGATGCCAAGTGACAATTGTCTAATTCTAATTATCATTGACCATGATCTTATTTTGCTCTACGTCAACTTTGAGTGATATCTTCCTCTTAAATCATTTTGAGAAGTGAAGATATTGAAGTTGCAGTGTAAGGAGGGGTATAATTCTAACACTAGACCAAAAAAATGTACATCAAGCGCCTCTTCTATATGTGTTAGTAATCAAAGCATCAGTCAATCCACCAACAAATAAGTTAAATGACACTTTATATATGACATATATATGGCATAATCCCTATTCTTAGGTTCCCCAAGCATTTCCTAATAAAGTCTTTCTAGGCAATGGGTGGGAAAACACAAAGTCCTGAGCAGGAGGAAACTGTATAGTCTATCACAGTGTCTGGCACATGGTAGTTCTTTACTAATTCTGTGAATGAATCATGTGGGAACTCAGTGCCAAACACTGGTCACCAATTCAAGTCCAGGTGTGGCCTTACCTTCTGCAGCTCTTAAAGATGATACATGCCTCAAGGGCCTGCCTATAAGTCAGAAAGTTCTTCAAACAGTGTCAGGATCAGGGAGGTCAGGATTGAGAATATTTTATATATGTGTGTGTGGACACACATATATAATATAATTTATATAATTTATATAATTTATATAATTTATATAATTATATAATAATTTATATAATTATACATTTATACACAAATATAAACATGTATGTGTATATATAAATATAAATATAAAAAATATATATGTATAAAACCTTGTCTGCTTCTTGCTCTTCTTTCTTTTTGTGCAAGGTAATGTGTTAGACATTATAGGATTTATATAAATGTCTGTTTCTAGTCTCCTAGCCTGAAGTCTTGAGAGTACCCAAGATTCCGATTTACTCAATCCTCCCTTTTTTAAAAGGTTGAGAGAAATAGTATACTATGGAGTAGTTTAAACTTTAGAAGGAAAGATCTTCAATAAATACAAAACAGCACGAAGTAAAATAAGCCTAAGTACTTTACTGCACTATGGAATTCTTACATGGAAACTAAGACATAGAGAAATAGGGACTGTCCCCGAAAATAGGTAAAGGGGTGATTTATGCCCAGATCATCAAAAGATCCAGCTCCCCAACTCTTCTGATACTTTGCCTGGAATTTCACCATTAGAGGCATTTTGTTGGAATTAGCATTTAATTCATCAGATGTTCACAAATACATTATACAAAAGTAGTAATGTAACCATTGGGAAATCAGCAGAGTAATGTCATGAATACAAGGGAGGTGACTGAAGTGAGGATCAAGAATGGAGAGGTGAGGGGAGCCTGGGTGGCTCAGATGGTTAAGTGTCCACCTCTTGATTTTGACTTAAGTCATGATCTCAGGGTTGTGAGATTGAGCCGAGTTGGACTCCAACTAAGTGTGGAGCCTGCTTGGGATTCTTTCTCTCCCTCTTGCTCTGCCCCTTCCCCCTGCCTTCCATCTCTCTCTCTCTCTCTCAAAAAAGAAAAAAGAAAAAAGGAGCAGTGAGGCTGCAAGCATTGGGGTCTGTTGGGGAAAATGAAGATTCTACCTAGGAACTCCAGTCTGGGACGGTGGGTACTAGGGCAGCATGATGGGAAGAGGGAGAAGATATTGAGCATTTGCTACATATATTTGCTCCAAAGTTGCCTTCAAATGGAGAATCAGCCAGAATAATTACAGTGAATCCCTCAAGATAGGAATATAGGACAGGGGAATGGAATGGTGCAAGATACAGGGATAGAAAAGACTCACTGATCTACTTTAATCTGTATCACCATTTCTCACATTCACCAATGTGCCTAAGTTTTTATTTAATAAGATGTTTTTTAAAATTTGCTCGACTGTTTTATATTATTTTCATTTGCTGACCACAGCTGTAACCTCAGAGAGGAGATGCTTCCCCTTCATAGCCAGTTTTTTTGTGCTTTCCAATGTAGAAAAGACAGAAACTTGTCTTGCAAAGAGAATCTTAGAAAGCTCTCCTGACCCCACCCATCATTGCCACCAGCTTCATAGGAGTAGCAAAGCAGCTTCTCAAGACCCTCTCTAATCTCCGTAGTGACCCATTTCCCCCAATAAATAGTAGATTGGTGACAGGAGATTTAGGATGAACAGCCTGCCCTCCAAGCATCACTGCCACATTAGCACTGGCTTCTGCCTCCAGGTAGATCTGCGTGTTCTTGACATTTGGCAGACAGGAAAATAATCCACCTCCGTCTACATAATTAGACAGTATCAGGAAAACCCAAAGTTGCATGAAAACTAAGAACCTTGGGCGGCCCGGGTGGCTCAGCACCGCCTTCAGCCCATGGTGTGATCCTGGTGACCTGGGATCGAGTCCCACGTCAGGCTCCCTGCATGGAGCCTGCTTCTGGCTCTGCCTGTGTCTCTGCCTCTCTCTCTCTCTCTCTCTTTCTCTCATGAATAAATAAATAAAATCTTAAAAAAAAAAGAAAACTAGGAACCTCATCTCTATCTAACTATAGCACATATGTTACTTTAAAGAAAAAATAGGAGATGTCCCTGGACTTAAATGATTCACCATAAAAGCAGTGTTAAAGGAAAGAATTAAATATATTTCTTAGGATTTTGGCAGGTGGGGAGGGTTGCAGGGACAGGTTCTTAATTAGCTCAATGTAAAAAGGGAACTTATTCTTCAAATGCCAGAGATCTCATGGAATCCAAGATCAGGATTGGAGATGGGTCCCAGCAACAAATGGAACGAACAGCAAAACTCATCACAACCATCTCTATCTTTTCATTTATTCCTCTCAGTTTCTTGTTTTTCTTTCTTCAAATTGGCTGCCTCTATCTCTCCTGAATACAAGGTGGAAACGTAGTCATGGAGTACACAACTTTAAAGCATATGCTACAGGTAATGGAAGTCTACCAGCTTTAAGCTCCAGCCTTAAGTCCAAAAATGGTGGAAGAGCCTTTGATTGGCTTGCCTCAGGTCAGGGGTCATGGCCACAATCACCCTGGAGCTAGAGTCACACAGGATAGATGGGGTGTCCCTGAGGTAACTGTATGCATGATGACCATGAGGGTGGGAGTGAGGGAACAGGAGTTAAGCCACTAGAAAAACTAAAGAGCCAGGCAGGCAAACAATGTAGCCAATACAGAAACCTAAAGGCAGCACAGCAGACCATGACCATTATGAGACTACTTCTCTAAGAAATGCGTGCTCCCCAGTTCTGTTTAAGGATCCTTCCATTTAAAGGAACAGAGATACTTGTTTAATCATGACCGAGACTTCTCCTAACTCCTTACTGATGATACTGAAGTAGCAGATTTTTCTCTCTTACATCCCATACTTCATAGCCTCTCCTGCTCTCAGAATGACTCTTAGGGGGGGAATGACAACACTGTCCCCTTACCTTCAGATTTCCCCTTTCAACCATCATGGCTCTCTTGGCTTCTCATCTGTCATTCCCGTGATTGAGGGGAGACATGTGGGAGTAGGTGGCATAGAGAACCACCTTTGGTATCACCAAGTGTTGTAGATTTGCCGGGATGTTTCATTACCCATGGAGCCCACTCATTTAAGCAATTAGGGATTTGGGTCTTGGGCATTTCTAGGGATTAATGGCCAGTAGCAAAAACTCACTGCTTACAGTCTTGTCAAGGGCTGTTTATCAACTGGAAATGACCTGCTTTAAGGTGACTGATTATGTTTAGTTGGCAAATTAGATGAACAAGAGCATATATTCATTTTGAGTGAGTCAAGGAAGACAGTAGAGTGAAAAGTTTACTTGGGCAAGACTAGCTTCTCGGTTGGCCATTTGAAGCATTTGCCCTTGGTTTTAGACACAGAGGTCCTCTCTGTAAATGTTCTTTTCTTTTAGAGGACCATAAAATACTGAAATAAGAAAATGAGAAAAATATCTGCATCACTGTTGTGTAGGTATTTAATCCTAAAGCTCAGCAGAGATAAGAAGTTGTGTGATGCAGTGGAAAGAATAATAGTTCAAAAGCTGGGACCAGAATTCTAGACCTGACTGCCATTCCTTACCCTTGTGACCATGATAAAGTCATCTCACTTCTAAGTTTATTCATGTCCCAAATAAGGCATGTGGAAGCAGTGCTGTAGAAGGGACTCTAGCTCTGCCATTTTGTAAGTATAGCTATAGACTATCATCATCAAGTTACCTAGAGAAGATCTGATACAGTCAGCAATACGATGTTATTTAATGCCTTTTTTTTTCCTAAGGCAGTGAAGGAATTCCTTACGCACTGGTCATGTGGGCTATTCAGCGACTTTATTTTGGAGACTGAGTCAGTCGCCTGTGAAATGCCACACTTCCTGTTCTTGCCATTCCTGTTTCAGCACCTGATGTGCCCACCCTCTTAATGCTCTTCAACTGGTCTTGTTCATAGAAAGCCCTTACCACTAAGCCCATAAGCCCACCACACTGGGAAAGTTTTATTTCATGGCTGCCAGATTTGGAAGAGGGTTCTGAAAATGGGGTGGGCTGTTGACAAAAGGAATTGACCTTGGTTAAGGTATCAGAGTATGGAGCCTCAGCAAGCTCACAGAGCTGGAAGGGAAAGATGTGTCACTGGGACCTTCATGCTTAGGTCACAATGAAAACTGGATAGCCAGGACAAGGGAAAAATAGTTCCTTGTTGGAAAGGCAAGTCAGGACCTATGGTGTCATTGTGGCATTCAGATGATGAAATTCTCTTCTTCAGAGAACAATCTTTTCCCAACCAAAAATGCACAATGCATTTTGTGCATCCAAAGCCATAATTCTAATAGGCATTTTATGGAACAGCTATGAACACTTAACTCACCTGGATCCCACAGTAGCTCTGTGAAGCAATGAGAAAGTTGAGGCTTATCTAGGATAAATAATGTTCCCAAAGTCATGCAGCTGAACTCAGATACTCTTTCTTGACTGTCTGATTCCAGAAACTGTTATACCACACTGTTTATCTAGGGGGAAGCAGAGCAGGTAATTTGCCTCCAGACAATTGGGATTAAATGATGAATTTATGTATTTAATGGAAGCTAACACTTAAGTGGTGTTCACTGTGTGCCAGCGACTTTTTCTATGCTTTCCACATATGAACTGATTTAATGCTTACTATGTGCCTTGGACATAGTTACTATCACTAATTTCATTTTATGGAGTGAAAGGGAGCCACAGAGCAATTGAGTAACTAATCCAAGATTCCACAGCCAGCAATTGGTGGATTTTATATTTGTGCCTCTTTTGATGATTTGTCCCTGTTGATTTTGGAAGGCAAGAAATTAAAAAGAACATCTTGGAATTGGATGTAAGACAGTTTAACCTCCATACCACACAGTTTAATTTTCATAAGACAGGGCAGGCCAGTGAAAAGAGAATATGAGTTTTCTCTGTGATCCCACCTTCAGCTGAAGAGGCTGCAGGACAGGCACACAGCCTGCTCTCACTCTGAAACAGTGGGATTCACCTCTGGCAAGGGAAGCAAAGGACAGAAACATAAGCTGCCATCAATTGATTTCTTTTTAAACATTAGAGGGGAAAAAAATAGGCAGATGATAACTCAGCACTTTAAAGCTTTGCAGATTGGGATGGTGTTAATGAAATCTCTAGGAAAAAGTAGGCAGAGTTAGATGGAGCAGAAGAGGATATCTAGAGGTCATTACATGCTGTGAGTCCTGACTGTCACAGCTACTGCCCTAACTCGTTAAATTTTCCCCAAAGGTAATTAAATCAAGAGGAAGGAGACTCCACAGAGTTGAAAAAGCCTGGGGCTGAAGACATAACAATTTCTTAGCAATCTTACTGACTTTAGGTTCTATATGAATCAATAGGGCAATACGAGAAGAGTGGGCACAATTGTGTTTTCCTCATCAGATATAAAGTACACAGAATAGGGAATATCAGAGGTGATGGTCCCATTTTATTCTGTGTTGGTTAGAGCCCACCTGAAATAGAGTGTAGTAGGTTTGGGCATCATATTTAGAGACAGTGTAGCTGGGGCAGAGCCACCAGAATGCCTATAACCATTAGCCCCCCAAAGAAGGGAGGATTATGACTGGGGAAGGGCTAAGGTTGGAAAAGAAGCTGTCCCAGAGAGATGACAGAAAAGATGTGCATCTTGGGCACTGGGGGATGACACTTCCTAGAAAATCAAAAGGAAAAACCTACCACGATTCAGAAAAACAAACAGTTGTGCAACCAAGTACTCCTGTTTGTTGCATTTTGCTATAATAACCAGAAGTTGATTTTCCCCGACTACCCTTTTCCTTTGTTTCTTTTTTTCTTTTAAAGATTTTATTTGTTTATTTGACAGAGAGAGAGCATAAGCAGGGGGAGCAGCAAACTGCCAGAGAGGGAGAAGTGAGCTCTGCTCTGCAGGGAGCCTGATACAGGGCTAGGTCCCAGGACCCTGAGATCATGAGCTGAGCTGAAGGCAGACGCTTAACCAACTGAGCCACCCAAGTGCCCCCAACTACCCTTTTATTTATTTATTTATTTTTTTTTTGTTTTGTTTTGTTTTTTCCCCATGCCTGGATTTTATTTTATTTTTTTTTTTAATTTATTTTTTTATTGGTGTTCAATTTACTAACATACAGAATAACACCCAGTGCCCGTCACCCATTCACTCCCACCCCCCGCCCTCCTCCCCTTCTACCACCCCTAGTTCGTTTCCCAGAGTTAGCAGTCTTTATGTTCTGTCTCCCTTTCTGATATTTCCCACACATTTCTTCTCCCTTCCCTTATTTTCCCTTTCACTATTATTTATATTCCCCAAATGAATGAGAACATATAATGTTTGTCCTTCTCTGACTGACTTACTTCACTCAGCATAATACCCTCCAGTCCCATCCACGTTGAAGCAAATGGTGGGTATTTGTCATTTCTAATAGCTGAGTAATATTCCATTGTATACATAAACCACATCTTCTTTATCCATTCATCTTTCGTTGGACACCGAGGCTCCTTCCACAGTTTGGCTATCGTGGCCATTGCTGCTAGAAACATCGGGGTGCAGGTGTCCCGGCGTTTCATTGCATTTGTATCTTTGGGGTAAATCCCCAACAGTGCAATTGCTGGGTCGTAGGGCAGGTATATTTTTAACTGTTTGAGGAACCTCCACACAGTTTTCCAGAGTGGCTGCACCAGTTCACATTCCCACCAACAGTGTAAGAGGGTTCTCTTTTCTCCGCATCCTCTCCAACATTTGTTGTTTCCTGCCTTGTTAATTTTCCCCATTCTCACTGGTGTGAGGTGGTATCTCATTGTAGTTTTCATTTGTATTTCCCTGATGGCAAGTGATGCAGAGCATTTTCTCATATGCATGTTGGCCATGTCTATGTCTTCCTCTGTGAGATTTCTGTTCATGTCTTTTGCCCATTTCATGATTGGATTGTTTGTTTCTTTGGTGTTGAGTTTAATAAGTTCTTTATAGATCTTGGAAACTAGCCCTTTATCCGATATGTCATTTGCAAATATCTTCTCCCATTCTGTAGGTTGTCTTTGAGTTTTGTTGACTGTATCCTTTGCTGTGCAAAAGCTTCTTATCTTGATGAAGTCCCAATAGTTCATTTTTGCTTTTGTTTCTTTTGCCTTCGTGGATGTATCTTGCAAGAAGTTACTATGGCCGAGTTCAAAAAGGGTGTTGCCTGTGTTCTTCTCTAGGATTTTGATGGAATCTTGTCTCACATTTAGATCTTTCATCCATTTTGAGTTTATCTTTGTGTATGGTGAAAGAGAGTGGTCTAGTTTCATTCTTCTGCATGTGGATGTCCAATTTTCCCAGCACCATTTATTGAAGAGACTGTCTTTCTTCCAATGGATAGTCTTTCCTCCTTTATCGAATATTAGTTGCCCATAAAGTTCAGGGTCCACTTCTGGATTCTCTATTCTGTTCCACTGATCTATGTGTCTGTTTTTGTGCCAGTACCACACTGTCTTGATGACCACAGCTTTGTAGTACAACCTGAAATCTGGCATTGTGATGCCCCCAGATATGGTTTTCTTTTTTAAAATTCCCCTGGCTATTCGGGGTCTTTTCTGATTCCACACAAATCTTAAAATAATTTGTTCTAACTCTCTGAAGAAAGTCCATGGTATTTTGATAGGGATTGCATTAAACGTGTATATTGCCCTGGGTAACATTGACATTTTCACAATATTAATTCTGCCAATCCATGAGCATGGAATATTTTTCCATCTCTTTGTGTCTTCCTCAATTTCTTTCAGAAGTGTTCTATAGTTTTGAGGGTATAGATCCTTTACCTCTTTGGTGAGGTTTATTCCTAGGTATCTTATGCTTTTGGGTGCAATTGTAAATGGGATTGACTCCTTAATTTCTCTTTCTTCAGTCTCATTGTTAGTGTATAGAAATGCCACTGACTTCTGGGCATTGATTTTGTATCCTGCCACGCTACCGAATTGCTGTATGAGTTCTAGCAATCTTGGGGTGGAGACTTTTGGGTTTTCTATGTACAGTATCATGTCATCGGCGAAGAGGGAGAGTTTGACTTCTTCTTTGCCAATTTGAATGCCTTTAATGTCTTTTTGTTGTCTGATTGCTGAGGCTAGGACTTCCAGTACTATGTTGAATAGCAGTGGTGAGAGTGGACATCCCTGTCTTGTTCCTGATCTTAGGGGAAAGGCTCCCAGTGCTTCCCCATTGAGAATGATATTTGCTGTGGGCTTTTCGTAGATGGCTTTTAAGATGTCGAGGAATGTTCCCTCTATCCCTACACTCTGAAGAGTTTTGATCAGGAATGGATGCTGTATTTTGTCAAATGCTTTCTCTGCATCCAATGAGAGGATCATATGGTTCTTGGTTTTTCTCTTGCTGATATGATGAATCACATTGATTGTTTTACGGGTGTTGAACCAGCCTTGTGTCCCAGGGATAAATCCTACTTGGTCATGGTGAATAATTTTCTTAATGTACTGTTGGATCCTATTGGCCAGTATCTTGTTGAGAATTTTTGCATCCATGTTCATCAGGGATATTGGTCTGTAATTCTCCTTTTTGGCGGGGTCTTTGTCTGGCTTTGGAATTAAGGTGATGCTGGCTTCATAGAACGAATTTGGAAGTACTCTATCTCTTTCTATCTTTCCAAACAGCTTTAGGAGAATAGGTATGATTTCTTCTTTAAACGTTTGATAAAATTCTCCTGGGAAGCCATCTGGCCCTGGACTCTTGTGTCTTGGGAGGTTTTTGATGACTGCTTCAATTTCCTCCCTGGTTATTGGCCTGTTCAGGTTTTCTATTTCTTCTTGTTCCAGTTTTGGTAGTTTGTGGCTTTCCAGGAATGCGTCCATTTCTTCTAGATTGCTTAATTTATTGGCGTATAGCTGTTCATAATATGTTTTTAAAATCGTTTGTATTTCCTTGGTGTTGGTAGTGATCTCTCCTTTCTCATTCATGATTTTATTAATTTGAGTCTTCTCTCTCTTCTTTTTAATAAGGCTGGCTAATGGTTTATCTATCTTATTAATTCTTTCAAAGAACCAACTCCTGGTTCTGTTGATCTGTTCCACAGTTCTTCTGGTCTCGATTTCGTTGAGTTCTGCTCGAATCTTTATTAACTCCCTTCTTCTCTTGGGTGTAGGATCTATTTGCTGTTTTTTCTCTAGCTCCTTTATGTGTAAGGTTAGCTTTTGTATTTGAGTTCTTTCCAGTTTTTGAATGGATGCTTGTATTGCGATGTATTTCCCCCTTAGGACTGCTTTTGCTGCATCCCAAAGATTTTGAACGGTTGTATCTTCATTCTCATTAGTTTCCATGAATCTTTTTAATTCTTCCTTAATTTCCTGGTTGACCCTTTTATCTTTTAGCAGGATGGTCCTTAACCTCCATGTGTTTGAGGTCCTTCCAAACTTCTTGTTGTGATTTAGTTCTAATTTCAAGGCATTATGGTCCGAGAATATGCAGGGGACAATCCCAATCTTTTGGTATCGGTTCAGACCCGATTTGTGACCCAATATGTGGTCTATTCTGGAGAAAGTTCCATGTGCGCTTGAGAAGAATGTGTATTCGGTTGAGTTTGGATGTAAAGTTCTGTAGATATCTGTGAAATCCATCTGGTCCAGTGTATCATTTAAAGCTCTCGTTTCTTTGGAGATGTTTTGCTTAGAAGACCTATCGAGTATAGAAAGAGCTAGATTGAAGTCACCAAGTATAAGTGTATTATTATCTAAGTATTTCTTCACTTTGGTTAATAATTGATTTATATATTTGGCAGCTCCCACATTCGGAGCATATATATTGAGGATTGTTAAGTCCTCTTGTTGAATAGATCCTTTAAGTATGATATAGTGTCCCTCTTCATCTCTCACTACAGTCTTTGGGGTAAATTTTAGTTTATCTGATATAAGGATGGCTACCCCTGCTTTCTTTTGAGGACCATTCGAATGGTAAATGGTTCTCCAACCTTTTATTTTCAGGCTGTAGGTGTCCTTCTGTCTAAAATGAGTCTCTTGTAGACAGCAAATAGATGGGTCCTGCTTTTTTATCCAGTCTGAAACCCTGCGCCTTTTGATGGGGTCATTAAGCCCGTTCACATTCAGAGTTACTATTGAGAGATATGAGTTTAGTGTCATCATGATATCTATTCAGTCTTTGTTTTTGTGGACTGTTCCACTGAACTTCTTCTTAAAGGGGAATTTTAAGAGTCCCCCTTAAAATTTCTTGCAGAGCTGGTTTGGAGGTCACATATTCTTTTAGTTGCTGCCTGTCTTGGAAGCTCTTTATCTCTCCTTCCATTTTGAATGAGAGCCTTGCTGGATAAAGTATTCTTGGTTGCATGTTCTTCTCCTTTAGGACCCTGAATATATCCTGCCAGCCCTTTCTGGCCTGCCAGGTCTCTGTGGAGAGGTCTGCTGTTACCCTAATACTCCTCCCCATAAAAGTCAGGGATTTCTTGTCTCTTGCTGCTTTAAGGATCTTCTCCTTATCTTTGGAATTTGCAAGCTTCACAATTAAATGTCGAGGTGTTGAACGGTTTTTATTGATTTTAGGGGGGGATCTCTCTATTTCCTGGATCTGAATGCCTGTTTCCCTTCCCAGATTAGGAAAGTTTTCAGCTAGAATTTGTTCAAATACATATTCTGGCCCTCTGTCCCTTTCGGCGCCCTCGGGAACCCCAATTAAACGTAGGTTTTTCTTCCTCAGGCTGTCGTTTATTTCCCTTAATCTATCTTCATGGTCTTTTAATTGTTTGTCTCTTTTTTCCTCAGTTTCCCTCTTTGCTATCAACTTGTCTTCTATGTCACTCACTCGTTCTTCCACCTCGTTAACCCTCGTCGTTAGGACTTCTAGTTTGGATTGCATCTCATTCAATTGATTTTTAATTTCTGCCTGATTAGCTCTAAATTCTGCAGTCATGAAGTCTCTTGAGTCCTTTATACTTTTTTCTAGAGCCACCAGTAGCTGTATAATAGTGCTTCTGAATTGGCTTTCTGACATTGAATTGTAATCCAGATTTTGTAACTCTGTGGGAGAGAGGACTGTTTCTGATTCTTTCTTTTGAGGTGAGGTTTTCCTTCTAGTCATTTTGCTCAGTGCAGAGTGGCCAAAAGCAAATTGTATTGGGAAAAAGAGAAAAAGAGAGGAGAGAAAGAAGGAAAGAAAAGAGAAAGAGAAAAAAAAAGGGAAGAAAAGAAAAAAAAACGAGAAAAAAAAGAAGAAAAAGAGAAAGAAAAAGAAAGGAGAAAAAAAGGGGGTGGGGGAAGGAAACAAATCAAAAAGCAAAACAAAACAAAAACAAAAACAAAAACAAAACAAAACAGAAAAAAAAAGAACCACCGGGGAGTATCTTCTGATTCTGTGTACTTTAAGTCCCTTGGCTTCTCCTGGAAGTTGTCCGTCTAGCTGGTCTTCTGGGGGAGGGGCCTGTTGTGCTGATTTTCAGGTGTTAGCAGTTGGGGGAGCTGCTGTGCCCCTGCCTGGTGCAGGGCTCGGTGGGGGTTGTTTACCCCGTGAGGCCGCAGGAGGAACAGCCCCAGTGGCGGGGCAGCTCTGGAAACCTGGATTCGGCTCCGGCAGGAACTCCGTCTGCAGGGCCTGGAGGCTCCGGGGCGGGGCCGCTGATCTGCTCAGCTGGGGCAGGAGCGTCCTTGCTGTCCTGGGCCCTCCCGGCCTCTGCCTGTCCCGGGGGAGGCGGGATCCTGGGCTGTGTCCCGGCGCCCTGTGCTCCGGAGCCTGCGCTGGTGGATTCGCGCTCCCGGGCCGCGCAGCCCCCTCCGCGGAGCCGCCCCCGAGCCCCTCCGAGCTGCTCCTGGAACCGCGCAGCCCCCTCCGCACGGAGCCTCTTCCTCTGCCCGAGCCCCTCCGAGCTGCTCCCGGGGCCCCGCAGCCCCCTCCGCGGAGCCGCCGCCCGAGCCCCCCGAGCTGCTCCTGGTCCCGCCGGGTCCCGCCGTGCGCGCTGCAGCCCTTAGGGAGCTCGGCGCACTCTCCTGGGCGCGCAGTTGCTCTGTTAGTGTCCCCGGGAGCCCGAGGGCATCCTCGCCCTCCTGGGTCCTGCTCCAACTCCCTGCGAGCCCCTTTCCCCCGGGAAGGTCGGTGCAGCTCCTGCGTCTCCGGGACGGGGCTCTCCTGTCCTGGGGACACTCGCCCCGGCCTCAGCCCGGCTCCTCGCGGGGCCCCTCCCCCTTGGAGGCCTTTGTTCCTTTATTTCTTTTTCCCCGTCTTCCTACCTTGATAGATGCGCGAACTCTTCTCACTGTTGCATTCCAGCTGGTCTCTCTTTAAATCTCAGGCCGAATTCATAGATTTTCAGGATAATTTGAAGGATTTCTAGGTAGTTTGGTGGAGACTGGTGATTTGGAGACCCTACTCCTCCGCCATCTTGCTCCTCTCCCCCCAACTACCCTTTTAAATTGGATTTCTGCCGCCCCTTTTTCTATCCATGTTCCTACTTGATTTTTCTCTGTAGTCTTTATCAACACGTGACATGCTTTATTCATTTACTTATCTATGATCTCCCTCTATTAGCAGTTACATTCACAAGGACATTCATTGTCCATTTTCCCCTGCTGTATTTCCAGTGCCTACAATTGTGCCTGAGAGAATAGGTGCTCAGCAGATAGGAATTGAATGGATGAATAAACAAATGAATGAATGAATAAGGTAGCAGCAGCAGAAAAGTGAGATACTGAAGATACAGGATAGTACATATGTCTCACTACCCACCTGCTGGAAGCACAGATGACTCTGACCATGGGAGATTGTGATGCCTTGTCAGGTGGAGGCTGAATTTAGATGATCATTTCTAGACTGACAGTTTTATGAAATTTCAGGAATATGAAGGGTAAAGGTGAAAATAGCTTTCTGCGAATTTGATATACAGCATGGCTTCAGCTAATACCACAAACTGGACAAAACAAACTCTAAAATGATACCGAAAGTTTTCAACAGTGGAATAGCAAACAATCTGGGTGGAAAATGAGTTCTCCAGACTATTATAAATTTTTTTAGTTTTGGTGTCTTTCGTGCCAGGAGAGATTTTGAGAAACTTTATTTGGAACATGAAAACCCATGTAGCTGTTAGTAGAACTAACCCATCACAGCTGAAGGCTAAAGATAGAGAAAAGCAGGTGGTAGAGAAGATAAAGCTCATGTTCTCTGAAGGCTGTAGGGGAGAATCCTTCTTTTCTTCTCAGAGAGGTTGCCAGCAATCCTTGACCTTCTTGGGCCTCAAGATGCCTCAGTCCATCTCTGCCTCTGTCGTCACAGGGCTTTCTCCTGTGTGTCTTCTGCTTCTCTGTCCAAATTTCCCACTTCTTATAAGGATACCTGTCATTGGATCAGGGCCCACCTTAATCCAGTATGAGTTCTTAACCAGAGTATACCTACAAAGATCCTGCTTCCAGATAAGTTCACAGGTTCACAGGTTCTGGGCATTTTGGGGAAGGTGGGGGTAGAGAGCACAATTCTGCTCACAAGAGTATGGTGAAAACACGAAGTTGGGCATCTGAGGCCTGAATGAACCAATTTTACCTGGATGGTCAAACCTTGCCTCCCACCCTGCCTTTTAGGGATTGTGTGTGTGACACAAACAGGGATCCTCCTCCAACTCCTTTCTGTGTTCAGAAGTTGCAGGAGAGTACTCTATTCCACACTCTGACCTTGAAAGGAAAGTAAACATAAATGAAAATAAAAACAATTTAATTTCAAAGTTTTTGCTTGGGTCTTTGAGTAGCTAAAGTAAGGCTCCCCAAGGGCAGGTTTCTCTAATAATGAGATTGTAGCTAATATTATTGTTGCTTCCCTTTGGATGAGAAACTAATGATGGCATTCCCTTTTCTTTACCAGTGATTAGTTCAGATTTTAAGACAATTTGGGCCAATATGATTTATTTATTCTTCATTCATTCAACAGATATCTATCGTGTTTCTTTTTTTTCTTTTTAAGATTTTATTTATTTATTCATGAGAGACCCACAGAGAGAGGCAGAGATATAGGCAGAGGGAGAAGCAGGATCCCTGCAGGGACCCCCTGTGGGACCCAATCCCAGGACCCTGGGATTATAACCTGAGATGAAGGCAGATGCTCAACCACTGAGCCACCCAGGTGCCCCTACTGAGTTTCTGTTACTCACCCGATACCTCTGAAATATGGCTAAAAATGCTCTATGCATAAGATGTGACCTTTGTTAGTGACTTCTGAAGTTTATCAATGTTAACAATGGTGTCTAAAAGAACATAAAGAAAAATAATCGTTTGTCTGGAAAATAGTAATATGCAAATAACTTTCAACTGGCATGCAGAAGGTCTTCACGGCTACTCTGAAAATGCTGAGGATGGGCAGCCCCGGTGGCTCAGCAGTTTAGCGCCACCTTCGGTCCAGGTCGGGATCCTGGAGACCCGGATCAAGTCCTATGGTGGGCTCCCTGCGTGGAGCCTCCTTCTGCATCTGCCTGTGTCTCTGCCTCTCTCTCTATGTCTCTCATGAATAAATAAGATCTTTAAAAAACAACAACCAAAAAGAAAATGCTGAGGATATAGTAGCAGATAAGGCAAGATAGAGAATAGGCTTGTTTGAAGTTTCCTCAAAGAAAAGCCAGGGTCACTCTCCCATTGGGAATGAACAAGAACATATTGCTGTCATATATAAGCTTGAGGGTATAAGCCCCAAGATAAACTAATGCTTTGTTCAACGGAACAGAAAGAGGGAAAGAGCTCAAATCTATTTGATTGTTGAGTAACTGAACTAACCAAATCTTATATTAGGGTATTCTGTATTAGAAAATAAATTATGAAAATAAACACTGGATTGGGTTTGGACTGAGTTCTGATTTCTTGCATGCTAAAGGTATCACTGCATAGGCATTATTTCATTTGTCTTAATTTCTGCACAGTCTGAGAGTCATAGGAGAACAAAGGGGAGTATTCCCCTTTGCTTAACAATATTGTTTTTCACTATGGTTGTTTTAGGATATTTTAACCATTGTGTTTTGAAAAAGGAGACAGTTGGTGAGAAGGGCGTACATTTATGGACTGGGAAGCAAGGCTAGGAATTGAGTTCTGTGTTCAAGGAGACTGCATGTCAAATGCTTATCTTTTTTTTTTTTTTTTAAAGCTCTTTCTCTAAAGCACACAGCTTGAAAACGTCTTCCTTTTTTGTATAGTATGGTAGTTCCCACCTTATCTATGGGAAATATATTTCAAGATCCTCACTGGATGCCTGACACCTTGGATAGTACTATGGATAGTTTCAAATACACTGTTTTCCCCTGTATATACAGAGGACCAAAATATAATTTATAAATTAGGCACAATAAGAGATTAACAATAATAGAACAATTACAACAATATACTATTAATAAGGGGCACCTGGGTGGCTCAGTGGTTGAGTGTCCGTCTTCGGCTCAGGTCGTAATCCCAGGGTCCTGGGATTGGGTTCCACATGGGGCTCCCCGCGGGAAGCCTGCTTCTCCCTCTGCCTCTCTCTGTGTATCTCTTATGAATAAATAGATAAAATCTTTTAAAAATACTGTAATAAAAGTTATGTAAATGTACTCTCTCTTAGAATATCTTACTGTCCTGCATTCATCCTTCTCCTTGTGATATGAGCTGACAAAAATGCCTATGCAATGAGACCAAGCGAGGTGAATGACAGGCTTGAGGTTACTGTTGACCATCTGACCATCTGTCAGGAGAGTCATCTGCTTGGACATTGGTTGACCGAGGATGACTGAAACCATGGAGAGAGAAATCAATAAGGAAAAGGTGGGGTGGGGGCCTGCTGCTGTAATCCTTTTCAGTTACCTTTAATTTAGTAAAATCTCAAGAGCCTTGAGCCATGTGGTGGAATCCTGGCGAGTGGGAAGAGGAGGCTGTAAGAAGTATAGCTTGCTCCCATACATCACTGGCAAGTGCTCACGAGGAGATGGCACCCCAGGAGTTCCCGTTGGTGAGCAGAGGCTCATGATGAGTGGAGGTAACACAGCTGTTCATTCTTGGAGACCCATGAAGAGCAGAGTACTGTGGAAAAGCAACTGCAAGATGGAACTAGCTTAGAGAAGAAATGAAACAAGTGCACCTTCCCTAAGATATATTAGAGAGTATTCACCTTTGAGGGTGAGAGAAATGCTGACATTTGCATTATATTTACCAAGAATTTAAATAACAAAATTAATTATAGCTCACACATCTTACATTACGAAAATAAGAATGTCCCTGTTAATTGGCACCGATCATTTTTTTGTTCTCTGTGCACTTTTCAGGACCTCCTGTTTGAGCAATTAACTAGATTGCATGCAAATATGTATTGCTTTGCAACGTGTGTAAGAGGCAGCTCTGCATTTATATGAGTGTGAGTATTGAGCGCTATAAGCAAATGTTCAAAGCCTTTAAGAATTTATATTTTGAGAAGTTGACTCCTGCCTCCTATCCCACCCTCCATCTGCCCCTTTTAAAACTGTCTCAGATCCCTTCCCCCAGTTATCACCAGCATGTGCTTCCAGATCTGGGATGTGCTGTCTCTTGTCTTTTTTATTTTGTTAAGTTTTAATTTAAATGTTTTCACTTTTCTGCCATCTGCTTTTTTACTCCCTTTCTTTTTCATTCCCATCTCTTCATTCCACACTTTTCTATTTATCCCTAATAAGAACAATATACACTTTAAGTAATAGACTTAGACTGTCATTGCCATTTTTTTGTTGCCAAAAGATACACAGAAGCAAATACCCACACACTAGAATTTTCATCAGGAGAATCTGTTGTTGGACAGGGATTATCGTAAGGAAGAAAGAAATATGGGGCCTTGCTTGGATTTATTTAGTTGTTTATTCTTTTTCACACCTTTATTCTTTTTCTTTTCCCTCTGCTTTCTTGCTTCTTGTTTCTTGATTCAGATATTGTTGCTCTTCCAGATTTTGTTCTATGTCTCTTAGTACCACTTTCTCAAAATATTTGGGTATTGCATCGGTTTGCTGGGACTGCTGTAACAAAGTACCAGACACTGAGTGGTTTAAACACAGAAATGTATTTTATTTTTTTAAAGATTTTATTTATTTATTCATGAGAGACCCAGAGAGAGGCAGAGACACAGGTAGAGGGAGAAGCAGATCCTTGCAGAGAGCCTGATGTGGGACTCGATCCCAGAACCCCGGGATCATGACCTGAGCCAAAAGCAGACGCTCAGCCACGGAGCCACCCAGATGCCCCAGAACAGAAATGTATTGTTTCACAGCTCTAGAAGCTAGAAGTCCAAGATCAAGGGGTTGATGTTGTTGGTTCTGTCATGGAACAGGGAGAAATCTGTTCCATGCTTTTCTCCTAGTTTTTACCAGCTTTTCTGGCAATCGTTGTTGTTCTTTGGCTAGTAGACCCATGGCCCCCATGTCTACTGTTATTTTCACATGGTGTTCTCCCTGTGTGCATATCTGTGTCTACATTTCCCCTATTTTTTTCTAAAAAAATAAGGATATCGGGGTGCCTGGGTGACTCAGTCAGTTAAGTGTCTGACTCTTGGTTTGGGCTCAGGTCATGATCTCAGTAAGGGTTGTGAAATGGAGCCCACATCGGGCTCTGTACTCACTGCATAGTCTGCTTGTCTCTCTCCTTCTCTTCCTCCTTCTCTCTGTCTCTCACTCTCTCTTGCTTACTTGCTCTCTCAAATAAATAAATAAATAAATAAAACTTCTTTAAAAAAATAAAATAAGGACATCAATTATATTGGATTAGGGCCCACTCTAATGATTTCATCTTAACTTGATCATATGCAAACATCCTATGCCCAAATAAGGTCACACTCTCAGGTACTACGGGTTAGGATATTGACATCTTTTGGAGGGGACACAATTCAACCCCTAACAAGTATCTTCTGATTGGTCATATAACCAGTCTTCCATGAGTACCCAAATACTGCTGAATATTGTGATTTCTTCTTTACATGTCAGCAATACATGGAAAGGATACATGTCAGGGATCTTTTAGGAACCACTGAACTCACAAATTCTATGTTTCTATTTGTCAGATATAGGACTCAGATCAAGTCTTGAATCTGATGGACAGACCCACATTAAAGTAATGTTTCTCAAGTGGTTACAGAATTTTGGTTTTGGGATAAAACTTCCCTCATTCCTTCCTATTTTTAATCCACTCAGGTATAGAGAAGGCATTAATCATATGCATATATCATGCAGAGTATTTAGAAGGAGAGTTGGGTCTTGAACACTTCCCTTAATACTCAGCATTGTTTGTGAGTAGTCCTGATGTAAAGAAGGAAGCATTGCCTTAGGTAATCTCAATTTTCTCCTACTAAGTAGCTAATTGGCTCCATTTACAAGTAGAACTTGGCTAAAATATTTTTATCCACAATCACCTAAAGGATAATATAATTTCAAAACTGTGATCAGAGTTCATGTGACAGATTTTAATTTACTTCCACTAGCTACTGACTAAGGGCCTGGGAAAAACTGAGGATGATACTTAAAATCTGATATGGAAATGTTGGAAGGGACAAGGACCCAAGGATGCATCAGTCACCTGACTTCACAAATTAGAGTCCTGAAATCTAGAGGCTGTAGTCATTAGAGTGCTCAGTGAAAGAGAAGACCTGGGTCCAGGTCTCTTGGCTCCCAGTCCAATCATCCTTTCAGAGGGAAATTCCAAAGGGATTTCTCTCAGCCTCTCTCATGCCTCCAACAAGCACTCATCTCAAAGATCTCAGGTGTTGTTCTTCTGGCAGAGAGATCAGAGGCTCTAAAAGGTTAGTGCTTAGCGGAGCCTCGTAGACCATCTAGTGTCTAGAATAGACTCTAGGCCAAACCCCTCATTTTATAGAGCCAGAAACTGGGATCCAGAGAGAGAAGCTGATTGGGTTCCTGCCATTAGCCATAGACAGAGCTGTGACTAAAACAGACGTCTCCTGGTGAAGCGCAGGAGAAATTCTTATAATCCCATTTATCTCCTTTGTTGGTTTACTAGCTATAACCCTTTGTTTTGCCTTAATATTTAGTCATTTATTTAAGGTTTATAGTATCTATATCTTATCACAGTCTGTGTTCGAGTCATATTATACCACCACTTCACACATAAGAATTTTCTTTCCAATGTGACAATCCCTATGCTATTATCACATTTTACTTACGTAAATGCTATAAACCCCCAAATACATTGCTATTATTCTGTTTGAATTGACAACTGTATTTTAAAGAGATTAATTAATAAGAAAAAGCACATATATTTATTCGTGGTCTTTCTGTTTCCTGTGATCTCATGTTTAGTGTGGATCCATATGCCCAGTTGGTATCATTTTCCTTCAGTGATACATTTTTTTCAGCTTTTATTTTTTAAAATATTTTATTTATTTATTCATGAGAGAGAGAGAGAGAGGCAGAGACATAGGCAGATGGAGAAGCAGGCTCCCTGTGGGGTACTCGATGCAGGACTCAATCCCAGGACCCCAGGATCACAACCTGAGTGAAAGGCAGATATGCTAAACCACTGAACCACCCAGGTGCTCCCATTTTTTTCAGCTTTTATAGGTCTGACGAAGTCTTTATTTCACCTTCATTTTTGAAATATAGTTATTGCTATGTTGACAAACTCTGGCTGTCTTGTTCTCTTCAATTAAAGGAGTCTGTTTAGCTCTTCCTGGGTCTCCCTCCTGGAGCTGCAGCTGGAAACTTTCTCAAGGCAGCAAGCTGGAATAACCAGAGGGCTCATCTCTTCTGTTTTTCACTTCTTAGAGATCACTGTCCTTTATTACCTGATACTCAGTGTCTTAAAAACCATTGTTTCATATAATTTGTCTGTTTTTTGGAGGGGGAGGGAGTGGTTTCAGATAGAAGAGTAAATTTGGGCCCTGCTAATCCATCTTAGCTCAGTGCAGAAGGCCAGAATGATAAATTTAATCTTAGAGAATTTGGAGGATTTCCCACTCCTTCAGGGTTTTCTCAAGGGTTGGGGCACTTCCTGTAGTACCCAGACATGGAGTATTGGCAGGAGCCCATCTGGTCCTTGACTACTGATTTCTGTAAGTGGCTGCTGCAACATCTTTTGTCTCCATGATCCTTCAGTTCTGATAGCTCTGCTGCTTCTGGGCTGTGCTGGATATTCAGGAGTCTTTGTGAATCTGTGCGGCCCTGCTATCCCTAGACCCAGCACCAAGTAGCCATCTTCTCTCTTCCTGCGTTCACCTTCCCAGGCCTTTGCTGGGGATGATGTGCACCTTCTTCTCCAAAGAATACATTGATTTCTTGGCTCTTACCACCTCTCTTTCTTCACCTCTTTCTCTTCCTGCCCTTGTCTCTCCTTAGCTTTGGGGAAATCTATTTCTTATCTGGAATGGCAGTAGACACTGGGGTCTTCTCTATAAGCAAATCCAAATTCCCCAAGAACCTGGGGCTTTGGGAACACAGAACACAGTGTCTCAGGCCATTTGTGCTTTGTGCCTCTCACATCCTTCTCTGTAGACAATGCAGAGAATTGATCATTTGCCTGAAGAGAGGAGCTAGGAAAAGGGGAAATGCCATGATAAAAAAGAACTTTTCCAAAGTAATTATATCAAAGTAATAAGAAGTATCTTCATTTTGCTGGGAAATTTACTTTTTGAACATATTCCATTTGTAGTGATTTAAAAGTAACAAAGTATTTTTTTTTAAGGAAGGGTGTGCTAAACAGAGGCTTAACTTCTTTAATCTTTTTTAGTATTACTATATTGGTATGGTAAATGTAAGCTAGATTTGGGATATATAATTACTTGGCTGTATTCAACCGTAATGTTCAGCATGGCACACAAAGCTGTTATTTTTAGCATCTTAAATAAAGATGCTTTCTCTTCTTAGCTCTTGCCTTCCTTGCCACATCCATTCAAATTAACCTTGATACATTATTGATGTATCCTCAATACTCAGTTTCTATACAGAATTTTTAACCAATAAATATTTTTTAAAAATCTAAGATGCTTTGGGACACCTAGGTGGCTCAGTGGTTTGGCATCTGCCTTCGGCTCAGGGCATGATCCTGGAGTGCCAGAATTGAGTCTCACATCGGGCTCCCAGCATGGAGCCTGCTTCTCTCTTTGCCTATGTCTCTGCCTCTCTCTTTCTTTGTCTCTCATAAATAAATAAATAAATAAATAAATAAATAAATAAATATCTTTAATAAAAAAACTAAGATGCTAATTTCATAACCAGTGAACTTTGAGGTATTTAGCGTGGCCTGGCTTCCACATAGCTATGGGCACAGGATCTCAAAACAGCCCCATGCCTGTCTCTAGGACTAATTCTGACCTCAAAATAGGTTAAACTTATGGTCCTTGTGCACACACTGGGAGGTGAATTTCCAAGTGGCTTTTGGGTTGCCCTGACCTTGTGCTTCAAGCTCACAAACTAGGCTTTTGATGTGCTTTTGAGCCACAGACCCACTGAGTCCCAAACCTGGTGCTCAAACCCCTCTCCACAGCAGATCCTGTATTGGTCTTCTTCCAGGACTGGGTCATTGAATTCTGGCAGAAAGAATGGGCCTTTCTATCTTCAGATAGTCTTCTCCAGGGTTGATTGAGCACCCACACATCTAGATTTCTCTGTCTCCTATTCTCAGATCCCCTAGGTTGGAGCTCTATTTACTGAACACTATGGTAGTCAGAGGCCTTTTCTAGCATGCTTTCCCCTATGACACACACTGTTTAAAGCAATGTTGTTTCTTAAGGACTCCTATTGTAGCTTATATAGCAAATCCTTTGCCTTAATAAGCAGACCTATATAATCAGTGCCCAGTACCAAATATTTCAGCTGTGTGAGATATGTGTCCTCCCTGAATCTATTAGAAGGCAGTTGGAGAGACTCCTAACTCTGGGAAATGAACAAGGAGTGGTAGAAAGGGAGGTGGGCAGGGGGTGGGGGTGACTGGGTGATGGGCACTGAGGGGGACACTTGATGGGATGAGCACTGGGTGTTATTCTATATGTTGGCAAATTGAACACCAATAAAATAAATAAATAAATAAATAAATAAATAAATAAATAAATAAATAAATAAATAAATGAAGGTAGTTTGGCCTTATGTCTCCACATTATAGCCTAGCCCAGAGTTAGATGTTATATGTGTATGTGTATTGCACACACCGGCATAGCTAGTTAGGGTAGCCCTGGAATTAGATGTGGAGTCTTTTATAGTCTCTCAGCTATACTGAGACCCCTTTTGGAAAATTGGGAGTCTTTTATAGTCTCTCAGCTATACTGAGACCCCTTTTGGAAAATTGGGTTTCTTCCAAAGGACTCTATTCCTTCACTTGAAAAAAAGAGAATTATAGCTGTCCTTTCAAGGGTGTTATGGACAGAAAAGACGGCTGTAAAAAGATATTCCTCAAACTGTTAAAATGGTTGCTTCTGAAGTGTGGAACTGTGTGTATATTGAGGGGAGATCATTTTCAATTTTATTATTCTATTTGGTTAAATTATACACAATAACAATTATTACTTTCATTATCATCATTGACATCATCATGGTAAGAAAGCAGAGAAAAATGAAATTGAAAGAATAAATCAGGCCAAAAGCTAGAGTCTCTTGCTTCCAAATGCTTGGGCAATTTTAAGGGCTCTCTGATATTTATTGTAGTAGAGCTGATTTCTGATCTTCTTTGGCAATATTTCAACTATGCAGTAGGTCCTCTATAGGAGTATCACTATACTGGGAAAAACAGACAGCTTAACAGAAAGAGGGCATTCTGTAAAGGACTGTAGAGTCTGAGTAGGAGAACATGGTCAGAATTGCTAGGCTGAGATCTGCCAGAAACAACAGCTTAGACCTTTTGATCAGAGGTCCTCCCATGAGCTGTTTAACTTCTCTATCCTCTTATGCTTCTGCTACTCCAAATCCTGTACCTTTCTGGTGGAATATCTGTCCATTCTAGGGAAGGACAACCACATGCTCTCAACATCCATTATGTATCATCCAAGTAGTTATATTACTACTCTCAAGATCAGCATGGGTCCTATGGTTGAAGGGGGCTTTCTCACCATCTGTAAGAATACTAGCTGCCATCTTCCATCTGTCATTACAGATTTCAGGGTGCTTGACTATAGGCACAGAGCCATCAACACTGGAATCATTAGACTTGTATTCAAATATTAGCTTTGCAACTTACAGGCTGAATATTCATGGGCAAGATATCAAATCAATCTATGCATCATTTTTCTTTACCTATAAAGTAGATATAATCATAGTCCCAACTCTATGTGATTTTTATGATCACTAAATGAGATTATGCATGTAAAGGATTTAGCAGAGTGACTGTCATATTGTAAATCCTCATGAAAAGTGAGTTTTTGCTGTTGTTGTCATTGTTGTTGTGTTCCTAAGGGACAAATATTTAGTGGCTGAATAAAAGGGTAGTAATATCCCTTATCTTCATTACTTCCTTATTAGAATACCCATATGGCCTATGGCTATACCCCCCTGAACATACCCTGTCTCTTCAGAATACCCATGTGTGGTGCTTTTTTCTCAGATTTGATGGTTTCTTGTTTAAGAAGATTTCTTGTTGTCTTTAAAGATAGGATTCTTTCAGAACTATGTCTCTTTAGTCTTCAAGGTGCTCTGTTTGGGGTATGAATTATGCCACTGGATATTTTCTCCACAGCTAGTGACCATCACACCAGAGTCAACTATGCCTTGCTGAACCATCACTCTTGCTGGCAGTTTTCCAACAATGGTGTTCTTCCCAGGCAAATAGAGCTTCCAGGTGCCACCTCTTTAGCAAACATTTCCCATTTTCATAATGGTTCAGGTTGAAAATTAAAGGAAATGATGAAATAACTTAGTCCAGAGAAATAATTTGTATGTCAAGGAACTATGTCATATATTTAGGATTTGTGAGTTGAGAATTTAATATGTACTGGGCACTGTACTGGAGGTTGGGTGTAGAGAGGTGAATGAAATAGTCATGATGTCTGCCCTTCATGGAGCTCACTGTTTGGGTGGATACGGGAATGAGGCCTGTAGGCCAATAAGTAGGTAAGCAAATGCATAAATATGTAATTATAAAATGAAGACATCTAACACAAGGAACAATGGAATAGGTCTCAAAGAAAGCCTATTTTAATCAGTAATATTTAACATGCAGGTATGAGGACAAGGAGATGCCACTAAAGAGCATTCCAGACAAAGAAAATGGCAAAACAATGGCTCCAAGCAGTGATCATCTCAGCTTGTCCTAAGAATTAAAAAGAGATAGTTTGTTAGAATGTAGTGAGGGGGAAAGCGTGAGTCAAGAAGGTAGACAGTATAAACAGTGGGCAACATCACACATGGTCTTGTGGGCTGCAGTATTGTGTGTGAGCATTTCCAAAAAAGAAATGATGAATAAATTAAAGGAAAGCCAAGGAGGAAGGAGGAAACATTCCTCTTCTTTTCCTTTTCCCTTTCTCTTTCTTCTTTCTTTCTCTTTTTCTCTTTCTCTTTCTCTTTCTCTTTCCTTCCTTCCTCCCTTCCTTCCTTTTCTAAATATTTGGCAAGTGTTTACTATCTGTTGGTATAATTCTAGTTACTGGAGGTACCGAGTTAAATGAAGAGATACAAACTTAGCTCTGGCATTTCAAAAATTGTTTTCAGGAAGCTCTTGCTGTAGTCCAGCAGAGAGGGGCGGGGGCCAGATGAAGGAGTGGCAGTGAAGATGGACAGAAGTAGAAGAGTTTTAATCCCTCCTTTCATCAGTGCCAGTGTCTCACCTAGCTCCTGACTCGGGTATCATAGAAAACCATTCCTTTATCTCTCTTGCCTGACCTCTCCCCCACCTCACTGTCATCTGACTCCATGTCTCATTTCCAGAAAATGATGATGATGAGAAAAGCAAAAGAAAGAGCCTGAAAGTACAAATCAATATATGAATTAGAACATGAATCAAATGAACAGAAGGAAATGTTTGGGGAGAATGAATGATGGCAAAATGCCAGCATAAATGTGCCCACTGCAAGAAGAATGGATCATGTCTTGGGGAAAGGATGGGTTAACCTGGTCCATTTGGAGAAATTGGTATAGAATTTTATAAACTCAAGTTCTCAATCAATTTTCTGGTCCTGATACTGAGTGAGAGCTGAATCTTGGGGCCTTTACCCTAGTCTTTTTTTTTTTTTTTTTTTGAGGGAGAGAGAGCACTAGGGGAGGAGCAGAGGGAGAGACACAAGCAGACTCCACACTCAGTGCCAAACCCAAAGTGGGGTTCCGCCTCACGACCCTGAGATCACGACCTGAGCCTAAGTCAAGAGTCGGTCCCTAACCAACTGAACCACCCAGGTGCTGTTACCTTAGTTAGCTTTTTCTTTTTTAAAGATTTTATTTATTTATTTGAGAGACAAAGAGAGAGCACAAGCAAGGGGAGGGGCAGAGAGAGAGGGAGAAGCAGACGGCCTGATGAGCAGGGAGCCAGAAGTAGGGCTGGATCCTAGGACCCTGGGATCATGGCTTAACTGACTGGGCCACTCAGGCACCCCTCCTCTACCTTAGTTTTAAAGAAAATAGTATGCATTTTAATAAGCCATTGTAACCTAAAATCTAGGTTTTAGAAAGACAGAAAAGGGGCATTTCCCCATAGATTTCTCTGTTACAGCTACTAGTGGCTCTTGAGCATTTAATATTATGTCTAATTTGGTTTGACATGTTCTATATGTGTAAAATACTCATTGGATTTTGATGACTTAGTACAAAAACAAGACTATAAAATCTCTTGTTTAAAAATCTTTATATTAAAAAAATCTTTATATTGATTATATGTTGAAATATTTTAGAAATTGGGGTAAGTAAAATATGAAAATTATCTGTTCCCATTTGCCATTTTAAAATATGAATACTAAATTTTTAAATTGTATACGCAGCTCCCATTATGTTTCTCTTGGATAGTATTGTTTTAGATAATAATAGTAACTAACACATTGGCATCCAGTGTGTTCCAGATAATGTTCTTTTTTTGGAAAAATTTTAAAAATTTAGTAGCCAAACTTTATTTTTATTTATTTTTATTTTATTTATTTATTTATTAAAGATTATTTATTTATTTATTCAGAGAGAGAGAGAGAGAGAGGCAGAGAGACACAGGCAGAGGGAGAAGCAGGCTCCATGCAGGGAGCCCAACGCGGGACTCGATCCTGGGTCTCCAGGATCACACTCTGGGCTGCAGGAGGTGCCAAACCGCTGTGCCATCGGGGCTGCCCCAAACTTTTATTTTTAAATCAGTTTAAGGTTACAGAAAAATTGAGCAGAAAGTACAGATAGTTCTCATATACCACCACCTCCATTCTCTTATTATTAATATCACACATTGGTGTGGTACATTTGTTACAATTGATGAACCAATATTGATACATAATTACTCACTAAAGTCCATAGTTTACATTAGGGCTACTTTTCATGTTATTCAATACTACAGGTCTTAATAAAAGCATAATGTCATGCAACATCTATGAGAGTATCTTATAGAACACTTTCACTACCCTGAAAATTCCCTGCTCTCCACTCATTCATTCTCATACTATACCCCAAATCCTGACAGTGACTGATCATTTTATTGTCTCTATCATTTTGGCTTACTGTTGTTGTTCCTCCTGGGACCTCACAGGATAAACAACCCCCACTGAGCCTCACAGTGGCCTCATAGGATAAACGGGTTAAGCAACCTTCACCAAACCCTGCACCAGGCTGGGAGCTGAGCAGCTCCCCCAAGTGCTAACACCTGAAAATCAGCACAGCAGGCCCCTCCCCCAGAAGATCAGCTAGACGGACAGGGGAAAAACAAATTATTGACCAAGCAGCACTGGAAAGTTCCAGGGGAAGTCGAGGGATTTACAGTATACAGAATCACAGGATACTCCCCCTTGTTTTTTGTTTTTTGATTTGTTTGCTTCCCCCCGCCTTTTTTTTCCTCCTTTTTTGTTTTTTTTTTTTTCCTTCTTTCTCTTCTTTCTTTTTCTCCTTTTCCCAATGCAACCTGTTTTTGGCCACTCTGCACTGAGCAAAATGACTAGAAGAAAAACTCCCCTCAAAAGAAAGAATCAGAAACAGTCCTCTCTCCCACAGAGTTACAAAATTTGGATGACAATTCAATGTCAGAAAGCCAATTCAGAAGCACAATTATAAAGCTACTGGTGGCTCTAGAAAAAAGCATAAAGGACTATCATTTTGGCTTTTCCAGAATATCATATAGTTGCTATCAAATAGTATGGTGTTTTTTTAGATTGACCTCTCTCATTTAACAATATGCATTTAAGACTTTGCCATGTTTTTTCATTGTTTGATAGTTCATTTTCTTTTTTTAAAATTATATTCAATTAATTAACTTATAATGTGTTAGTTTCAGAGGTAGAGTTCAGTGATTTATCAGTCTTATATAACACCAGTGCTCATTACATCCCATGCCCTCTTTAATGTCCATCATCCAGCTACCCCAACCCCCCCACCTAGCAACACTCAATTTGTTTCCCATGACTAAGAGTCTTCTATGGTTGTTTGTTCTAAGCATATTACATGTGATTTATAATTTTAATCCTCACAACAAATTTAAAGGTACATACTAAATAAAGATAGTCCCTCTTTTACAAATAAAGAAAATGAGGAATAGACAGATTAAGTAAGTACTCTATGCTCCTACAAGGGGATAGTGGCAGAACTGGGACTCAGACCCAGCCAGGCTGGCTCCTGAGCTCACATTCATTCACCCCATTACCCTACATCTTGGTGTTGAGTTGAGAGTCATTTCAGAATCTTACACAGAACAAAGAGGTTATAAGGAGGCCAACAAGGACTTCATGTTTTTGTGTACTAACTAGTAGTTCTAGGCTGTAATAAACAAAGATCCACTCAAGTTGCTTGAGTTGACAGGGACTTATTATAAGGATGGAGAAGTAAGCAAAGAGTCCTACCAATGTCAACATTAGGTTTCATGGGGAACTGGAAAGTTATTCAGGATATCACAGTGATTCCAGTGTAAGACACAACTCCCAGATTATCATTCTTGGGCTGTGGCTTCTCTCTGCCTCTGTCAGAATCTATTACTGACTCACTGTCTCATAACTTCTATTTACTTAAGACTACTACCTGCCTTTTCTTAACATACTTTTAATTTGCTTCTACACATCTTTGTTGTCTCTAAGATTTGCATTCTGAATTGCAGTCTGTAGGAAACCAGACTGGCTGGATTGGACATTTCCTAATGCAGACTGGTTCTAGCAAGCAGAATTTTCTGCCAGGCTCCCTCAGGTCACTGGCTTTCATTATGTTTAGCTATATTTGGGACAGCAGCCATCATCAATTGGCTACAGACAGCATTACAAGATCATACGACCCATGTAATGATGTAATAACAGAGTTTATTGGTTATGTCACTAAGTTCACTTACCTCCATTCATTCATTCACTAAATATTCACTGAGCGTCTGCTATGTGCAAGTACCATTCACGAATTTTGGGATTCATCAGTGGAAAAATGGGCAAAGATCCCTGCTCTCATGGAGCTTATATTCTAGCTGAAGGAGACCAACAGTACCTAAGAAGCATAATAAGTAAAGTACAATGTTTGTTAGAATGTGATAAGGACTATGGAGAAGAAAGTAGCATAGGATAAAGACTGTTGCCAAAGGGGAAACAGCTTGCATTGTGTGATTAGGGAAGTCCTCAATGAGAAGGTGAGCTATGCACAAAGCCATGAAGGAGAGGAAATTAGCTAAGAAGGAACTGGAGGAAGAGTATTCAGGCAGGTGGAACAGTTAAAACAAAAGCCCAAAGCCTGGCATGTTTGAGGAAGAAGGAGGTTAGACTGGCTGGAGCAGAATGAGGAGGAGGAAGGAAGTAGGGGATGCAGTCAGAGAGGTCAGATCAGATTGCAGTTTGTATGCCTTTGCAAGGATTATGGCTTTTACTCCAGAGAAACAGGAACCATCATCATAGATTTTGGCAGAGGAGTGCCATGATCTGACCTACCTTCTAAGAATACTCTGGATGCTGGATTGCCAGTAGAATATCAGGAAGAAAGCATGAAAGTGGGGCTTCTGTTAGTAGATTATTGCAATATTCTAAACAAGAAATCGTGGCTATTTGTGCCTTGGTGATAGGAATAGAGGCAGTAAAAAGTGGCTAATTCTGGATATATTTTAAGCTAGAACCAAAGGATTTGCTCACAGATTGGATGTATGGCATGAAAGAAAGTTTCAAGTCAAAGATATAAGGTTTTGGATCCAAGCAATTGGTACAATGGAGTTACCATTGACAAAGATGAGGAAGGCTAGAGGTACAACAGATATTGGGACGTAGGAAAGATCACGTTCAGTTTGGCCACACTGAGTTTGGTATAAGTATAAGCAAGCATTCAAGTGTACATTCTGAGAAGCAGTCGGATAAGTGAGTTTGGCATTTGCAAGGGACTTCTGGGTTTATGATATATATTTGAGAGATTTTGGAATGTAAATAATCTTTAAGGCCATGAGACTCGATTAGCTCATCAAATGAGTAAAGGTACATAGAACACAGAAAAGGGCCATGGACTGAAACCTGGGGTATTTCAACATTAAGAGCTTGTTTAGAACAAAATCCCACAAAGGACGCAGAAGTCACTGGTGACTTAGAAGAAAAATGGAGAGTGTGGAATTCCTGGGAGCCAACTGAAGAGAATGGGTTAAGAAGGAAACAATGCGAAACTGTTAACAGCTGAAATGAAAAGACAGAGAACTGACCATTGGATTACCAATGTAGAGGTCATTTTTGCCTTGGAAAGGAGCAGTTTTTGTGGAGTGGGGTGGTGGTGGATGCTGACCAGGGTGGGTTTAAGAGATAAAGAGAAGAGAGGAATGAGAGATGGAAATATAGATAACTTTCAAGGGTATCTTCTACAAAAAGGGAGCAAAAGAATCTGGTGTAAGTTGGTGGGGGAGGTAGAGTCACGAGGTTTTACTTTGTCTTCTCTTTTCTAAAGTGAGAGAAGGGCTTATGTGTTAGTATACTAATGGGAGTAATTCAGTGGAGAGTGAAAAATGATGATATAGAAGAGAAAGAAGAATTTAAGACAAGACCCAGAGCAGATGGCAGCAATGGGATCTGGGACCCAGGTGGAGGGTGTGATTTTAGATAGCAATTTAAGAAGTTGATCCATAATAGGTGAGATGGTGGGAGATAAGCCAGGAGTCTTTGAAAGGTTGCTTCTGAGTGGACTAGAGGAAGTAGGAGGTAATGTTGTGAGCTGACATTGAGGATAGTGGAGTTGTGGATTTTAGGAGATAAGAAAGGTTTGGGATAATCTAGGAAAATGGGAAAGTGAATGGATTCTAGACAGCAGTGGGATTCTGTAGGCAGCAAAGCCAGACCTTTATGGACAATACATGACTGTTTCCTGTTTTTGTTTTTTGTTTTTGTTTTTGTTTTTTGGGGAATGAAATTTGCCATTTACATGGTTAAAATGAGTCAAGGATGGGGGCTGGGTGGTTCAGTCAGTTAAATGTCCAACTCTTGATTTCAGCCCAGGTTATGATCTCAGGGTTGTGAGATGGAGCCCCATGTCGGGCTCCGTGCTGAATATGGAGAACCTGCTTGAGATTATCTCTATCCTACAGCCCCTCCCTATTTGCACTTCTCTCTCTCTCTCTTAAAAAAAATAAGTCAAATGCTGGCCAGGTGGGGCTGTTGGCAAAGGAGAAGAAAAAAGATAGTTTTTCAAAAGCTGAGCCAGAGCTGGGCATCAGTGATTAAAATGAGCAGGTAATTCATCTCCTTTATTACATGTCTGGTAAACGCTTAACTAGCTCTGAAAGACAGAATGACATACAGCCATATCAAAATTTGGAGACCAGGAAAGATGTCATTCTGCAGGACTGAGCATCCTGGCTGTGGCTCGGTGGATTATAGAAATAGATGAACAGCTCCCTAACTTATTACAGTGTGAAATGAAAAAGCTCTCCAAGTGTTCCGCCTGCAGGTCTGTCACATTAAACTTTATTTCCAAGCTTGGAATCTCCATAGCCTCTAAATAAGAGAGGAAAAAAATTAAAAAGAAAACAGAGCCAGGGTGAAAAGTGATGAGGAGAGCATCGTGAGGATAGGATGTTTGCTGTCTGCCTTTCTTGGCAGTAAACCTGATAAACCAGAACCTCTCCACTACGATTTCCAGAGGGCTTGACTATGAATATAAGACTATCAGAGGACTGGATGTTATCAGAAAAACCCACTCTAATTCTCTCTAGAGAAAATAGATGTGATTATCAAATTCTGTTTACTTTTGGGACTTAGTGAAATCATACAGCAGGCTCCTGTAATGTAGTCTTTGGCATAATTCTGAAGCTGAATGCATCATTACATATCTCACACCTTAGTCTTTTAGATTTTTTTTAAAAAACCCATTTGTTAAAAGGAATGAAAATGGATGACTCAGGGAATAAGTTCTTTAGTCTCCTTACTCCTGCTCCTATAATCTGGTGTTTAGACCCAAAAATGAGAAACCAAGAACCCCTTCTGGGCTGTAAGGCTCTTCACCTAGGCCTGGCTCTTACCTGCTGAACACCCTGCTCTGTAGGGCTTAGAAGAGCATCTGATTTTCCTTCTTTCAGAGCAAAGTTACAGGCCAACCTACGTGGATTGGAGATTGCATCTGTGTTATCTGCTCTAAATCAAAAGCAAGGAAACTGTCAGCTAATTAACAGAATAGAGTATTTACCAGTCAGGAACTTGTTAGTGACCTCAGATTTGATCTGCCCATCATACTGAGCCGATCAAAGGCCCAGTGAAACAAAGGGTAAAGTAGAAGGACATTCCATTCTTTAAACATTCTTATACTGCTGAGATTTATCAAAAACTCAAATTAGAAAGAAGGAGACACAAGGAAGATATATAGTTTCCTATTTTTAACCCCAAGTATCCACCTTTCACTTTAGCTGTTATTTATTGAGCACCCACTATGCACCAAGTACTGTTTCTTTAGTTCGATCTGGCTTTTAGGCAAGGGCTAATGAAAGGACCATCTATTTCATGTTGGTAGGTTTAACATGGTTTAGAGGATTGCCTTCCAGGACTGGAAAGAAATTGACAATTGACATTTAAACATTGATTAACATTCTCTACCCATAAATTGAACAGGTGGTGACAGAAAAAGCCACAAATCTTCCAGAATTACTTACCCAGGAACTAAAATTTCCACTATTAAGAAAAGAAAACGTCCACATACTTGAGCTAACTGTCCATGAATCCTTCTAAAGTCTAAATGTCTTTAGGAGAATAGATAACTCTGTTTTCACCATTTAGAGTTTGGTGATAGATGAGTTTCTCAGATAATTTGTTATTGTTCTGGAAAGTGAAGAGGGATCATGAAGGAGTGGAACCCTACACTGCTAGGACACCATGGGTTGACTAAGGGGTGGCTTCACAGCAGAAGGGTTGGGGAAGTCACCTGGCTGCACTGAGGTTGCTTAGGTCAGAGAAAGAGCAAGTGAAAGCAATGAGGAAGTGTGTGAGTGGACAGATTTTATATGCCCTAATGATCGATTTTTGATTACTCAACAATTTTACCTAGGGCTATTCCTGGCCTCAAATCTGTTTAGTTCCTTCCAACAGACTTTAGGATTGTCAGAGCAACATTTAACACTTAGCTTAATGTTGTGTAAAGATTAGTGACTTGGGACCTTAGAAATCAGTGTCAAGTTCAAGCTTTATCTTTACTATTTAATCCCTACCTTTAGGTAAATCATTAACTTCATGAAGCCTCAGGTCCCGGCCTATCAAAAGAGACAGTACAACAAATCCTTGACATTGAAGCAGAATGCCTCATGAGCTTTCATAAATTATCACATTTGGAAATAATGTTCTATCATATCTTTACTTCTTAAATTTCAGCAAATTGGAATAAATACGTTTAATGGACAGATTTTCAATATTTAACTAATATATAATATAATTTGGTAAGTTTTGTTATACATATACACCTGTGAAGTCATCACTAGCATCACAACCAAGATAATAAACATATCCATTACCCTCCAAAGTTTTCTTTCTAATTTTGCCTCCCATCCTCAACCCCACCCACGTATCATTAAAATTTAAGTTACCCTTCAGATCAAAAGAGCCCATTTTGGCATCAAGTAGACAAGGTGCATCAGGATATGGATCGTGAGCAATTGGGCAAATTCACTGAGTTTTAAAGAACTTTGCCACATTACATTGTCATAGCACAAACAATGAAAATATATAACTGCAAAATTCAAAACTAACCTATGTGATATATTTTCAGTGCTGCTTGTGATTGACTAAATCCAGACATGCTGAAGGCCTATCTATTATTCACTTCATGGGCTATTTTCAGGACAAATGGAATAATATATGTGAAAGTTCCTCATAAACTATGTGCTATACTTACAAAAGGTATAATTTTTATTGTGAAGGTCACTGTTATTCGCCTATGGCCCCAGAACTGCCATGCATATGAATCTTTTGATAGCACGCAGGGCTTATCTGGGTCCAGTATTAATTATTAATTAGACATCCTTGTAAGGGCTCTACAATATTTATTGATATGATGGGACCAGTTTGCAATGGCTTTGCAAAAACAAAACCAAAATGACCATGGATGAATCTTTTAAAGATTTTGGGACAGAGTATAGTGTGCAAAATCCATAATTTCTGCACTTATAATACCAGATGAGAATACATGGTAAACAAAATCAACCATGAACATTTCCCTAGTCTATTCTGTCTCTGTTAATCCTTAGGTAATACATGCTGACTTAAAAAGCCTTCTGTCTCTATGATACCTGTGTGGAGAGATGGTGGGCTAAGGGCAATAGCATGAACTGAGTACAGTGAAGACATCGTGAGTTTTATCAGCCTCAGTTAAATATCATCTAGGTATCTGTCAGTGTCTGTACTTTCATAGAGTAAAGTATTCTACATCTTGGGAGTAAGACAAAGTCCGTCTACAACATTAATTGTATTTCAAGGCTTTCTCCCCGATATAAGGAAGTAATACCTATGAAGTACAGAAATCCCTCCCTAACCCAGAGAGTTTGTATACTGAAACCTCTTGTAGTAGGATAAATCATGGTTGAAGAACCAAGGGGAAAAAAGATTGGGAGCCTGAAAATTTACCTGAGGGCAGATAGGAGAATGCCAAAGAACTTAAAACAGTAGTAAGATAGCTTAGCTTTAAAAATAGTAATAAGAGGGCAGCCCCGGTGGCCCAGAGGTTTAGTGCCACCTTCAGCCCGGGGTGTGATCCTGGAGACCCAGGATCGAGTCCCACATCGGGCTCCCTGCACGGAGCCTGTTTCTCCCTCTGCTTGTGTCTCTGCCTCTCTCTCTGTGTCTCTCATGAATAAATAAAGTCTTAAAAAATAGTAATAACAAATACTGTACATTTCAATGAAGCTTTCACGTAGAGATGACTTTCCAAGAAGATGCAGGGGTGAGATAAGGGATGGTAGGTAAACTATAAAGGAATGAGGAGTCATGGGCACCTTCCTCCTCCATGTGCTGGATGTTCATACTCCAAAGTCTGTTCTGGAAGGTGAATTCCATACTTGTCGCTTTAGCAGGAGCCCTGTGGCTCTCCACAAGTGGGAATGGTGCTGTATGAAGGGCTTTAGGCTCCTTGAGTGAACTTTCCCCTGCTTTGTGAAGCAAATGTATTGGGGCATGCTGAGTAGTCTTTCTTTTTTTAAAGGAGCTCTTTGCTCCTTGTTATCAGTTGAGGTCAATTCCTTAAACTCATTCCTTTTGGGTTTTGCTTTTACATGTGTTCAAAGAGGAGTCTTTAAGTGCTGGGTTTTAATCAATTGATTTCTTTGAAAGGTGTTTTTTCTTCAGAAGGTTTTTCTAGTATTCTCTGAGAAATACTGCCAGACTGCTTTGCTAGTCACTGGGAAGGGCTGAGTGATGGGCAGACATCTCTCTAATATGAGGGCTTCCTCCTCACTGTCTCTATATTGTTACTCAAAGTTAACAGGTTGAGGTGACAAAGGAGGGAATTTAAAGTCCCTTTGTCAGAAAGAGTCACTTCCAGTACTTATAATAATGGAGCTTTTTCCCAGCATTTCCTATGTACCAAGCCCTCTTCTAAATGTTTTCATGCATTATCTCTCTCTCTCTTTTTAAAATATATATTTTTTTTATTTTAGAGACAGAGAGAGAGCACAGGGAGGAGCAGAGAGAGACACGGACAAGCAGACTCTGCACTGAGCACAGAGCCCGACATGGAGCTTGATCTCACCATCCTGAGATCATGACCTGCCAAAATCAAGAGTCAGATGCTTAACCGTCTGAGCCACCAGGGTGCCCCTTGCATTATCTTTTTTAATACTTATATCTTCTGAATGAGACTGTTATGATTTTCAATTTTACATATGAAGAAGGGAAATGGCAGAGGAGAAAAGTAACTTGCCCAGGATTATATGCTAAGTGGCAAGGCAGGAGTATGTAACCAGCATTGTGATTCCAGATACTTCATTCCTAACCCCTTTATCAGGCTTCCTTCTCAGGTATCATTTATTCAACACCTCTCCTTACCATCACACACCCAATCCTTTTTTTTTTTTTTAATATTTTAGTCTCTATTATATATTTTTTTAATTTTTATTTATTTATGATAGTCACAGAGAGAGAGAGAGAGAGAGAGAGAGAGAGGCAGAGACATAGGCAGAAGGAGAAGCAGGCTCCATGCACCGGGAGCCCGACGTGGGATTCGATCCCGCGTCTCTAGGATCGCGCCCTGGGCCAAAGGCAGGCTCTAAACCGCTGCCCCACCCAGGGATCCCCACACACCCAATCCTGATCTTACTCCCCAACCTTGCCTGGTAGCAACATCTCACAAAACTACCAAGGCACCATGAAGTATTACACAACGTTCCCTGTATTCATGAGAGAGCGCAAGAATAATCTATGGTCATGGAAGAGCAAGAGTAGAGGTGACAGCCCTATAGACCTATCTGGTTTCATAATATTCTTTCATAAAACAACTTTACATTGACTTAGAGTGACTTTTGTGAGATATTCCACAATTCAAGTGGTTGTAGAAAAAGCATACAGAAGTAAGTCAGCAAAAAAATCCTAAATTCCTTTAAATGAACTGCAGACTATTTTCTTCATCTGTTACTTTTAGGGACTGCCCCCATTTGTAACTGCTGATTATTTTAAGAGAAGGAGCACCAGTCAAATAATCTAATGTAGGATCTGCCACTTTTTGCAGTTGACCTTGGGCCCACTTAGCCCTGTCCAAGGTCACAGAGCAATAAGAATAATAGCTTTATTCTTGGCTTCACATCCCATCTGTCCTTGTTTTATTTCTTTTGTCTTACTTTTTTTTCTTACTAACCTTGTCGTACTTTACATTCCATACTAAGCCTCTGGAACCTATTCCTTAACAAGGTGAGTGAATAAATAAGCTTTCTGTTTCATAGCTCTCCTGGAGAGTAAATGAGATAATAAGAAAATGGTTTTGAAACAGTAAAATGCTATATAAGTGCAGTTTACTGTCATACTTCCCTTTCTGAATGTCCCTTCAACTTATGCTTAACACATTTTCTTTCTGTGATAGTTGTTCGGGTTCTGGTAACCACCAATTTTCTGAGCATACATATTGTCTGCTGTATGATACAAATTATTTGGTTTTGTTTGTGTGTGTCCATGTGCATGTTTCCTTGACCTCCTCCATTATTATAGTGATTTTTTTCTAGGTGTTCTTCATTTCTTAGCCCCTAATCTTCTCCTTATTCTCTGGCTACAGAATCTGTAGGCCTATCATTTTGCTTTCATAAAAGGAGAAAGATAAGCACAGGTTGATGATACTTTAACCATTTTATCTCCTTTCATTTATAGGAAAGGAACCATTACTTATTTTCTATGATCAGAATATAATCAGATTTTCACCCTTTGGCAATTCAATATTGGGCATCATTCTGTCGATGGGTCCTTCACAGGGGAATGCACCTCCCTCAGTGCAATATTTTGAGAAAAGAAACTCACAGCACAACATAGGTTGAGAAAGTACACTCACTGGCACACTTTGCTCTTTATCATTCATGAATTTCCAGGGTGAAGTAGCATATTGTACCGTTTAAGTCTCAAAGGATATGAACAAAAGGGTAATTCCTTACACAGGCTAGGAAATTGAGATTATTCTATTATATCCTTTGTAGTAAAATGATGAAGAATGATGAAAATTTTTATAATTTTATTTTGCATTTTCTTAATAAACTTGAGCATTCTTCTTATACAGTATCCTAAGAACTTGAATGTGGGGAGAGATAGATACAAGTAAACAGTAATAAAACACAGTGTTAATGAAACAATGTACTTAAATTTAGTAAGAAAACCCAACTGAGGAGTTTCTAAATGAAATTGTAAACTATCTATGAATTTATCCCCTTGCAATGATTCAAACCTAATAAGAAAATATGCAAACGGGAAAGAACAATGCTGGGAAAATATTCAAGGTTGTGATCATGGATGTCCCCCCCAAATTACCTGAACTGCCCTACTAGTTGACAATTTCAAGACAGGGTCTGTGCCTTTTTGTCAAGACTGCAGTCAATATGTTGGCATAAATCTCTTTTTAATGGGATGATAGAAATCTGGTTCTTAAGGGTTTAAGAGGATTCACTTCTATCACGTGTTCATATTCACCTAGGTTAATTAATGTTTAGACAAAGCAAATCTCATTAATAGGATTGTTCCAGTCTGTGTAACAAGAGGACACTGAAGACGTGTAATGTAGAACACTGTGAAGTTTGAACAGCCTCACCAGAATGCATTGGTTTTGGGGGGTGTTCATTACAGAGAGGTATACTTGCTCCACCTTGCCCCCTCCCCCCTTTATATTCTCTTTCTTCTTAGATGGTCCTGTGAATGGCAAGGCTCACAGGCAGGAACTGAGGACACATCCACCACCAGTAGATGACATGCCAGAGGCACAATGGGAGCCTGCCCCTTCTGGTCTGTCCACCCTTTCAGGATGTCGGAGGATGACACCCGCAAAGGAGGCACGGACATAGGGTTTGGTTCATGTTGCCGCCAATTTGGTGGATCAAACTTGGTATAAACTGAGGAGGAAGAGAGGCACCCTTACAGAGGGCACAGAGTGGAACTGGAGGCCCTCCCTCCTACTGGCTCTGCGACCCTGCAGGAACTTGATCTTTGAATTCTCATTTCCTCCTCTATACAGTGCAGATACAAACGAAACTAACTCCTAGGGTTGCAGTGAGGAGTAATCGAAAGAATTAACTAAGACCCTTAGCGCCGTGGTAGGGAGCCTGGTATTCAGAAAAAAATCACAAATAGACGTTGTTGTTGTTACTATTATTATTATTATTATTATTATTATTATTATTATATACTTTGACCATTCTGTCTTTTTTGCCTCTCTCGGTGTGAGGCCCTGCCCAGTGATGAACACTATCCCAGGGGTCTGACCTTTCTTGTTGGAGAGTGTGAGTCCAAGAGGGAGAAAAGGCTGGCTGGAGAGTCAAAACTTGGAAATGAATGAAGTCGGCTCCCTGCTTCCAGGGCCTCCCAGGGCTGGGGGCATCAGTCAGGCAAAGGGCTCTGTGCCTTTGGTGGGGCCTGGGGAAGAGCTCAAGGGGATGGGTCTCTTTCTGTTCAGTGATGTGATCCCAAATCTCTTGGGTGTTTCTCGGCAAGGACACAATTACCACCACCCCCCTTATCCAAAGTTCTTTGCTGAATTATATGCTATAACCATTATAATCATATTAAGTATTTTACTTGTGAGACTATGCTATTGTACATATTATAATAATAATAAATCTGGCTTAACGTTTATTATGCCCACAGGGTACCTAATGCCTTAGTAAACCTCTCCTTTTCTGTTGTACTTTCTGTTTTGTCCTTTTCTAATTTTTGAAGCATGGTGGCTATATCAAGGACTCCGGTATTTGTTAGAAATTTAATTTTTTTTAACGCATTCAGAAGATTACAACTGATGACACTTAGTGAATAATTTTTTTTCCCTGAAAATTCAATACTAGCCATGGAATTGAGTAATTGATAAAGATTGAGATATTCATAATAAATGCAGTAGAAACCTCTGGGCAGGGCGGGGGGGGGTGGGGTAGGGTCTAAGTGAATTAATGATCGCTTCTTTTTTGCTCACTGCCTTCCCAAATGAAGAACTCCATTTCCCGTTTTGTAAAACATGAAACTGACCCCTAAGCCATTGGGCTGTTCCAGGTTGGAACAGGAGTGAGCCCCTGAGCTGGGATGCAAGGGAGATTTAGTCTCTCCTGGGGCTGACTCACAGAAGAGCATTGGTATGCTAGAAAGGTGAACGATGCTGGTAAGAAGAGAATGACACAGGCATAAAAATGAGACCAAGGATGGGGGTGAGGAAGGGGGCGGGAAGCATCAAGACATCTTCCTAGTTCCTGGTTCTCATTTCTTTCTAAATCTGGCAGCATTCAAATCTGCTCTGAGGTTTTGTGATATACTGCTTAGTTCCTTTCTTTCTTCTTCTTCTTTTTTTTTTTTTTTTGCTTAAGCTACCTTGAATTATTAATTTTATTTCTGTTATTTGCTTATTTGCTGGCAGAGCTGCCTTGATGACTTGAGTAAATATTCCAGGTAAACTTCCATGACCACTGGTGGGAGTGAGGGTAGGCTGTGTGGTGAACAGATCTCTGCTGCCCCCTTTCAGGCTTGTCCCACATGCCTTACACTCTGTGCTTCAAAACTGTGTTTCCCTTGAAGGGGCTCTGGAGAAGAAAATACTTTGACCTTGAGTTCCCCTAAGGAATCAGCCCTGAGCTATGTGAAACCTAAGAAAAACAACAGCTTTCTTTTCAAAATGTCAACATATCCTTGTGTTGTGAGAGCTGGAGGCTTGATTGTGCCTCTGGGGCTGACAGTTCTTTTGTTTTGGAAAAACATCCTACAGGTTTTGCAAAATTAAAGCCCAGATCCTCTGCTGGAAAGGGGAACAATGAGAAGCTGAATTGCTCTGCATTGTTATGTCAAAGGTTGTCTTCCTCAAGGGTACAATAGCATCTCTGAGATTATGTGTGAGAACAGGCTGGCTTGTGAGACAGGGGAAGGAAAAACTTGCTCTACTTTTTGTGCTTTTCCCTACTGCGGGTGGTGGCTGAGGCCAGAGCCTCTGACGCCAGCCTGCCTGGGCTGAAGCTCAGCTCTGCTTCTGAATCAGTCAGAACCCAGTCAGGAGGCAGAACCACAACAGTTCCTTGAATAAGAGAATTTAATAGAAAGAATTATTAATGAGGCAATGAGGTGTTAACTAGGTGACTAAAAAGTATCACAGAGGTAGCAACTAAAAGCAGCAGCTATCACACCTAGGGCTGAAGGAACAAACAGGAGACACTGGAATAGTTAAAATTTAAGTTATTGAAGAAGGAGCCCCATGGAGATGAAGCACAGACTTCTGAGGAGTGGCCGCTGATTGGCTGGTGCTGGGGTGTCTGAGTTGGAAGGAGGGGCCCGTGGGACCCACGTCTCCCAAGAGGATGGTGATGGTTGCCTAGTTCTGGTATCTTGGGAGGTGGGCAGAAGAAGGAGGTGTTTCTGTAAGATGCATGAGAGGGTGCATGGGCATGTTGTAGGTCCCCATGTCTTCACCCAGCTTTCAGCCAAAGCTTATTGTGTGGTGACAACCTGGTCTCACCTTTATTTTGTGAATTGATGGCTGAACCCATGTCCTGAGCTTAGGGCAACACATGATGGAGATCCAAAGTCATCTGAGAAGGCTGGTTTTGAGATGGCTAGAAGTAAACCGTAGAGGTGAGCTACTGAGAGCCACATGCAGACCACGCAGATAAGGGACAGATGGGATCCATTTGTGGAAAACAAAAGCATACCACAGGGACTCCCAGAAATATGGTGGGGAGAATTCGGTCAAATGGAAATGGGTGGAAGTGTGGTGTTTTTCTCCATTGGATGGGAACCCCCAAATGTAGGACGACAATCCCATTGAAGCCAGTGGTGTGGGTGGTAAAAAGATTTATCCAAGAGAGAACAAGAGATATAAGTTCATTGAAAATACTACAAGGAAGGGCACCTGGGTGGCTCAGTGGTTGAGTGTCTGCCTTTGGCTCAGGGCATGATCCCGGGGTCCTGGGATCGAGTCCGCATCGGTGTCACCACCGCATCTGTGACACCACCACCGCATTGGTGTCACAGAGGGAGAAGCACCACCTGCTTCTCCCTCTGCCTGTGTCTCTACCTCTCTCTGTGTCTCTTGTGAATAAATAAATAAATAAAACCGTAAGGAAAAAAAAAGAAAAGAAAATACTGCTAAGAAGGGTGGGCAGGACAGCAGAGTAGAGACTGTCTGCATTGAGGCAGTGGATGGAGGCTGTTTTTAAAGGAGGAAGGTGAGGCAGTAGGTAGGACTATGTATGGGATTTACCCTTTTCTGGTAGCTGTGCCTAATTGATCAGTTAGGGCTTATGGATATTTTGAGATGGGTCTTCCTTGATGGGACTGTGTGTATTCATCCAGCTGGTCCCTTCCAGCCCTTTTGCCTTGCTCAAGATTCCATTGCTCAAGCCTGTTGTCTAAAAGCGGTCTCTACAGGGAGGACTTAGGCTTTTGTCATTATGAAGTAACTCATTAGCTAATGATAGAGTCTGTGAGATATTATGATTACTTTGAAGAACACTTAGGAAACTTGGGTGTTTATGCACAATTTAATGAAAAAATACTAGAGTGAGATTGCAGAGTTAAAATGAATCTGTTTGATTTTCAATGAGCAATAAATCTTTGGGATTATCTTTTCCACTAGACAGAAATTATTTGCATTTCTAACCATCAAAAATAAAAAAAATTAATAATCTGGAAATTTTAATCTATAGTGAAAAATGAGATGAGCTAAATATATTCTCCTAGACAATCCTTGGGTGTCCTTTGCCTCCACATGATATTGAAAGGATATGTCACCCATGATTTTGCCTTAATCTAAAGCCTTGGATAAATTTCCTGACATTATTTAGGCATAAAATAATGGTATGATTTTGAAAGCTTCTCTAGAAGATTCACATAATTCTGCATGGAAGCTATATTAGAGTCCATCTAAGGCTTTGTTCTGTCTTGGGTTCTAGGGCACCTTTTTTGTATTGGCTACTCTCTTAGTCTTGAGCATTTCCAGTTGCTTGGATTCTATGTGGTGTACCAATACTTGGTTCCTGCTGTATGCCTAGATTATTTGACTATCTTGACAAGGACTGGTTATCCTGGCTTTGAACTTAAATAAACTGATCGGTAATGTTTTAAAATCATTGCCTTTGAGCACAATGTAGTTTCCAAACCACTTCTCCATTTATTATTTATAAATATAATATGTATGACATATGTGGTAACATGTTATACGGTGTGTGTGTGTGTGTGTGTGTGTGTGTGTGTGTAGTTGTGCGTCCAGATAAAAAGTTAATAGGGCAGCCCCAGTGGCCCAGCCCTGGAGACCCAGGATCGAGTTCCATGTCAGGCTCCCTGCATGGAACCTGCTTCTCCCTCTGCCTGTGTCTCTGCTTCTCTCTCAGTGTGTGTTTCTTATGGATAAATAAATAAAATCTTACAAAAAAAAGTTAATAAGAGCAAAAGCCTGGATATATAAACCAGTTTTTTGTCACTGAAATAAGACCTACAATGGTACAGAAAATGCCATTAGACAACCTAATGGCCGTCTCAGCACCATTTCCCTTGCTGCTCCCAACTATTTGCATATTGTTGTTACCTGCTTAGTTTCCACACACATTTCTTTAACCCTTATAAAAAGTCTAAAAGTCCTTTTTAATAAATTCGATTAGTACATACTCTTTCATAAATTTTCTGCCAAATGAGCTAGAATGGATTTTGGTTTTTTAATCAAGAATGCTGATTGGGGAGGGGGGGCTTGGGTGGCTCAGTCAGTCAATCATATCTGCTCAGATCATGATTTCAGGGTCATGATTTAAGGGTTGTGAGACTGAGCTCCAATGTTGGCTCCTAGCTAATTGTGGTGCCTGTTTAAGATTCTCTCTCTTCCTCTGCCCCTCCCCTACCACTCATGCATGACCTCTCTCTCCAACTCTCTAAAATAAATTAATTAAATATTAAAAAAGAATGCTGATTGCTCTAAAAGATAATGAAAGGATTATATAACTACTCTTACTAATCTTAGAGAAAAATTAGAAAGCAGGAGATGTGCCAGAAAAATAAACAAAAGGAAGAAAAAGAAAGATTTCAGAAGACATGAACAAGGGAAAAAATTTATCCAACAGGATATTAAATAAATGGTGTATAACACTTGGAAAAGAAAATAGTCCTCTTGAGGAGTCCCTATGGATTCATTCAAGTGTCATGTTAAATGAATCTTCTTGCTTTTATTTATGTACCTCTAACTGTTATTCTTAACTCTTCAGGTTTATTTTTGGCTTCAATAACAAAACTAGGTATGAGGACTTAAAAGTGGTTAACAAGTTGATCATAATGAAAATAAAACACTTTTTTATAAATTTCTATCAGGACACCTTTGTGCGCATGGTAGAAAAAATTAAAATAGGGTAACTGTTGCAATTAGGGAATTTCAAAGCCTGCTTTAATGAAGAATTTGAAGTCACAACAAAAGATATCTACAGTAGCAATAGGACTGGAGAAAGGGTTAAAAGAGCCTAATACTCACCATGGAGGCTGTTTTTGTCTTGACTATATGTTAGTTTGGGTTCCCTTTAATAATGACAAATTTGAAGCAATTTTGCTAATGACATGGGAAAATGCTAAAATAACGTTATACCAAAAACGGGTATACAAAATTGCATGTATAGTTTGATCTCACTTGGGTAAAAATTATCTAGAAGAAAACTTGAGAGGTATATATTAAAATCTTAAAATGAACTTTGGATCACAGAATTATATATATATATATATATATATACATATATATACATATATACATATATATACACACACATATATATGCCTATATTATTTGTATAATTAGAGTCAAAAAGGAAAGAGAAGAGAGGCTTTGGGCATTCTGGAAGCAGAGAAAATATGAAATGTAATAACATACACCGTTTTGATAAGATTGTGAAAGAGAAGGCATTTTTCCTGCAATCAAATTCTTTGGGAATTTTTTCATATGGAGTTTCATAAGAGGGAAATAAATATCTTTTCTGATGCCTCCTCATGTACAAAATTTATACTTATATTAGAAGTAAAATAATTAACAGCATTAGAAGAATTAGAATAAGAACAATTTATGTTATTGTTTCTTGAAATGGCCTTTCATAAAAACCAAGGGCATAACATTAAAAGCAAAGTCAGTGAAGGTTAACTCTGGAAGGAACCACATTGTAATAAATAGATAGATTGTGAGGGGCTAACCTAGTCCAAGAATAGATCCTAGGAAATAATTGACTTAACCAAGGTCACAGAATATGTTAATGATAGAGCCAGAATTAGACCTTATGACTTAATTTTTCAGTCTGACAATGCTACCTTCCCTCTGCCTGGCCCCAAAGAAGAAATGTGGAGACTGGTTCCTATGACCGCCATCTATCATTGACTTGAATCCTTTACCCCAAAGTGTATACATACCCACCTTCCCCTCCGCTTACATTAAACTACTTTTAATTTCAAATCCTATCTTAGATGACTGTGTTTGTGTGTATGTGTGCATGTGTACTCATCTGCGTGTTTGTATATGTGAATGTCCTAGATTGACAAAGGCCTGAGGAGACTAGGACATATCCTACATCCAGATTTTAGCCACAACAGATTAAATGCTTGCCCTTCAATGATTAATGGAGAGAAATTAAGGTATAACTGATGGGAAATTTACAAGATGCTTTTAATATAATTAAAAATAATGTCTCTGTTGGCTCTTAACTCTTCTCCAAGCCTAGTATTGGCTTCTTTCCAGAACTAATACATTTCATCCAGCAATTGGAGAGCACATTTTAGGAAAAAAAGTATTTCCATATTTGAATTCATACTTTACTGACTGAGGTGTAGTTTGTGAAATGTAATATTATGTTACTATATTATGAAAGAGTTACCAGGTTGCTGCTAATAACATTTTCAGGAAATCATGGAATGTTTTTAAGAGCAGGAAGAAATATACAGGTTTATCTAAACTTGTTTCACTTTACAATTGAGGAAATTGAATAGTAACCATGAATCTGTGATTTTCCTCTCTTCATTCTTTCATTTGAAAAATAATTTTTGAGCATCCTTTATGTGTCAGATCATGCAGTAGCTCTTAGAGAATTAAAAATCAAAGGCCTTGATTCATAGCCTTAAGAAATAACATACTAGGAGAGGTGCAGCATGCATTAATAAACATTAATCTATCAGAGCATATGTTACATTGCATTATAGTTATATTCCTACAGTTACAAGGATAAGGGAATAGTGCAGTTTGCCTGGGTGGCCAGGAAGGCTTCTCCAGAGTGCATAATGTTTTATTTGGGCCTTGAAAAATGAGCAGAAATACACCAGCTTCAGAAACAAGGGAAGAGTATTCAAGAAAAAGGGAAATGAGTGGCATAGGATAGAAGCATACAGGTACTATGCTTCTAAGAATTGGCCTAATGCTTAGGGAGTGATTGAAGTTAAGATTGCCCAAGTAGGCTCTGATCCTAACTTTGATAAACCTTATTCTACAGGTAATGGGAAGCTATTGCATAATGTTAAGCAGGGAAATGACATTTTATACTTTCACTTGGGTCTCTATTTGAGAGAAATAACTGGTTGCATCGTGGAGGATGGGCTGGAAGGAGACAAGTTCAGATGAAAATGATGAGATAATGGACAAGACCAATGAGAATGCACCTAACAAAGAAGGAAAGGTTATTTATGAGGTTAGAATTGGCAAGACCTTATGGCCGTGAGGGATAAGAGATAGGGAGGAGCCATGGGGAAAAGTGAAGTTTCTGGTTTTGAAGAAAAGTCCTGGTGATGCCATACAAATAGGCTGTGAAATACATGAAGTATGGTAGGAACAAAGTTTTCAGGTGGTGTTAGAAATATTCAGCTTACCCATGATGGAACATTTAAAGGGAAGATAGATACATGGGGAATAATTGAAAATTGTGTCTTACACTCAGAAGAAAAGTCTGGACTGGTGTTACTGATTTTGGAGTTGTTAAAGTAGGTAAAAATTGTAGCAAGGAAGAGGAATAGAGATGGTAGAGAGGTCTAAGAGCAGAATGCTGGGGCATACTATATTAAAGGGATGGTTGGGAGAGAGGAACTAGTATAAGACATGGTTAGAAAGAATTATTTATGTGATAAGAAGAGAATGTACAGAACAGTGTTGTGAGAATTGTGTTAGTAATAATGCTTTCAGCTACAATTAACAGTCAAACTCAAAATGACTATGACTATGATGTTAGAGTGATTTATCTGCTCATGTAACAACAACAATAATGATAACAATAAAACCTCCAGAGGTAACTAGAACAGACAGAGAACAGGTGTCTTAATCACAAATCCAGCTTCATTTCTTTCTGATTTTCTCAGAAATACCCGTCTCTGGGTGTTCGGTTCATCCCTAAATGCTAGGAAGATGGCTAGAGTAGTTTTGGACTTCTCATCCACACGCAAAAAAGGACTTTCTTCCAGTGGTTTTTATCTCAATCTTGCTCTTTCATTTTATTTGTTTGACAAACCTACTCTTGAACCAATCCCTCAGACCAGTAGAATTCCATATGCTGGTTGCATTAGGCTTGGGTTTCTGAAATTATCACTAGCATAGAAAGTAGAGATTGGAGACTCATTGATCCCTCTGTTGTCTCACAAAGTGCAAGACTACTAATCAAAGAAGGTGAGGCAGGATGGGTGTTATGTAGGGGGGATATCTGTTACGAAAGCCTAGAGAGGATAGAGTTTCAGAATGAAGGGGTAAAGCCTTCATATAAATAGTTGCAGATCAACTAGGATAGGTATTATAGGGAGATCATTAAATCTGTCAATTCATGGTCATTGGTGTCCTCTTGTGAGACCTTTTTGAGAAGTGCTGGGGCTGCTCTTGCAGAATACTCTGAAGGAGTGTGACAGCAAAGAGGAGAGAGATGGGGAATGCTAATGTTAAATCAATTGCAATTCAATGAAGCATATAAATTCCTTTGGAAATATTATTCTATTTCATTGATAAATTTACATCAGCTCACTCCTTTCCATGTCGAAAGGAGGAAATCAATCCTGTCATTTGGAAAGACTGCAGCAAGTCTGTGAACAAAAGGAAGAAGATACACAAAGAGAGTGATAAATATATATGGGCCGATGAAAGGTGGCCACTTAAAATTTGAGAGATGAGCTTTACATAAACATTTCATTGGAATCAGAATCATGACATATCATCAGATTGTTTTTAGTTGGTTTCTTTGCTGCAAATAAAAAAAAATGCTTACGTTTCATTTACAAAGTCAGCCTTAGCAATATTATATGCACTTTGTAATTGCACTGTAATTACATTAAGAGGGGGAGGCAATTTTCTTCCAGTGTGGCCAACCACTCTGAAGATTGGTATAGAAAACCAATATGGCATGGTTAGTCAATGTCAAGGCATAGAGTTTCTAGATTTCTAAAGCTCGAGGTATACAATAAGTTTTCAAACTCTAAGGTCACCAAGAATTTAATATTAATTCTGTGAATATAATAATAATAATATTGAAGTTATCCTCATGTGGCTGAGAGGTGTGTTATTTCTTAGAGAAAATAATTCTAGTAATAATATCAGTTTCATTTTCATAGCATTTTTCACAATTTATACCGTTTTCTTCCCAAGTCATAGTCAGCTTGGGAATTAAGAATAGATCATGATATCCTCATTTTCAAATATGAAAACAGAGTCCTAAAGAGTTGCTTAATGATTAGCTGAAAATGACCAGTTATCTTGAATGGTGACTTAGCTTCTGGGTTGCAGCTATTCCACAGTGAATGGAGACATATCAAGACATGAAGAAAGGGATTCCAGGGAATATGTGAAGACCGTGATGAAATGGGGAGAGGTGCCTTTCTCTCTGATTGGACCAAGTGAGGGTGAAGGTGAGACTTCCAAGATAAATAGCTGGACTTGATACAGTCTCAGGCCAAAGGATGAAGACGGACAGGAAGTTCACTTAATAGAGAATTAAATTTGGAAATGACTTTAAAGAGCATTCTAATATGCCCTGTCCTTTTAGCACAAGGATGTCAAGGCTCAGACAATTCTGAGCTGGGTAACAGGTGAATTCTTCCCCACTAGCCCTGTGACTCCTAGCCTACTGCTCCCTCCACTTCCCTAAGTCACAAGTTGGAGACCTCAAGAGAAGGAGCATAAGCCTGATGGAGAAGCAAATATAGAGACAGGTGGTGTGGTTCAGAGGTTCATCACTAGCAAAATTCAGAGAATAGGGGAAGTGTCATTTCCTTAGTGCCAAGGGAACAATTGGTCTAGTCAAGTAACTGTGTGAAGGTTTCTAAAGGGGAGTGTAAGAGATTCAAAGTCAGAAGGAGGAGCTCTCCAAGTGTTACCTGCGATGAACATGTCCTGATAAATTATGAAGCTGGCATTGGGACATATCCCACATTCTCTGCAAAGATACTGAAATATTTAGAAACTTTCTATAGTGTTGTAATTTGTCTTGATTTGGGGAGAGGAAGTTGAATTTTTAAAACTGCAGATACTTTCCAGTAATAGATAACTCTCTTTTGGGGGATAAAGGTAGAGCGGGGAATGCAATTTCTGTCTGATTTATTTCCCTTAGAGCAAGAAACAAATAGCCTTGTTTATTATTAGTCATAGTTATTACACTATTCATAATCTGTTTTCCCATAAGTATAGTGCTGCAATGATGAATGACAACATATGTATAGAACAAAATAAATTTATTGCAGGATGTATTTCCAGTGACATGAACCAGAAATTATGTCTGCAATATGTTTAAGCTGTGCTGGGTAACTCTAATTTTGCCCAAGAACTCACCTTGGATAAGGATGAAGAAGAAAGGGTAAGATGAGCAGACACATTCCTAACTGGTATTTGATTGCAAGATCCCCTCTCTGAACACAGGGTCATGTCTTGGTCATTTTTTTTTTTTATTATGCAGAGTCTTATTCATAGTACACAAGGAAATAAATGTAGAGTAGGATATATTGAAACAAAGTGACTTTTTTATTATGATTTTCCCTCCATCACAATGATTAACATATATTGAGTGCTTACTCTATGTTAGAAACTGTTTTAAGTGCTTTATATGTTTTAATTTACTCAGTCCTCATAACAACCCTGTAAGGTAAATATAATTATCACTTCCTCTGAATAAAATAAGGAAAACTAGGCACAAAGAGATTGTGCAATTTTCAAGATTAAATAACACAGCTAAATCAATTAGATCTGGGATTTAATCTCGGACTTGCTGACTATAGATGCTCCTTTCTTAATCACTACACTCTCCTGCTTTGTCTGTGGTGTGTGTGTGTATGTGCGTGTGTGTGTGGTGTGAGAATATATTTGCCTCCAAATTGCTATTGATTTATACCGCTATAATTTATTTTATGATCTTCCCTTTCCTCACTGAATTATGTTGCAAATATTAAAGCCTTACTTTTATGTTTTATTCAATTGATGTTTATCTATTCTTGTGTCAGTACCATGCTGTAATTCCATAACATCCTTTAATATCTGTTTGGCCTACCTCTTATTTTTCAAAATTGTTGCTGTTTCTCCACATTACTCTATCTTACCTTTCTTGTGTTCAACGTGTTTTCCTGACTTAGGAAAAACTCTTCCTCCAGAGTGAGGAGATGTTAGGCCAGGAGCATTTCTTTCTAATGAAGGAGAAAACAGAGCTTAAAATGGACTCTGAGACAAATAAAAAAAAATAACCTTAGGATGGGGGTAGAGGCAGGGGGTTGGGCACTCTGGCCTTGCCCTTTTTTAGAGGAAGGTATGTGTGCGTGCATATGTCCATTTATAAACATATATGTTTTCATTTTTTTCTGGGCTTCAGTTGACATCTTTTTTGGATCCAGGAACGGTGAAGGATTTGGGAAAGCAATTGTTTTAGTTCGCAAAATAGCAACTCTGGGTGGAGGGGACCTGAATTTTTTCTAGGCCAATGTATCTTTGAAAAGATGGTTGCAAATAAGAAGAAGCCAGTGGAATGGTAGAAAAATGATTCAGAATGCTTCAATTATCTTTCTTTTGGGATAAGTCTTGGTGATATTCAGCAAAGAATCATCAGCAGTTATGCGCTAGGTGATATTTATCTCTTATTTGATCTCTTTGTGTCCACTCAATTCTATAAAGTAGGTGGCATGATGAAGAAGCAGAGGATCAGATCAGTGGGGTGACATAACTCATCAGGATAACACAGACCTGAGTTAAAATCTTTGGCATGGTTTACAGGCCCTTCACTATCTGGCCTCTGCCTATTAGACCCCTCTCATAACATCTAAATTCAATCACACAGGAGTTTTCTCCCAGTTCCTTAAATCTGTCTTGTTTGCTGTGGCAGAGGCATTGCCCTGTATTCCCTAGAACATCTTCTTTACTTCCCAAGCATGCAGAAAACTTGCTTTATCAGCCTTCTCTGGATTTTGGTGGGACCATATGACTAATAGGCATGAGAGTGATATATAATATTCTTAGACCTGGCCCCTAAAGCACTTCACATCCTTGAATATGTTTTCTGTTCCCCATCTACATAGCTGAATGTGCAAGACCCTTGGAGAGCAGATGGCAGGGGCTCAAGATAGTGCCCCTGTTTCACTACTCAGACAAGAGCTACCCAGTTCAGCTGCTCACAGAGCTGTGATCTGAGGAAAAACTTTTATCACGTAAGTATCTAAGATTTTGGAGTGGTTTGTTACAGCATCTAGTATTACCAACCATGACTAAAATCACTTACTCTAGACTAAAGGTTGACAATTTTTTTTTGAAGGCTCTGTCAAAAATATCTTAGGTTTTGCAGGCCATGCAGTCTCTTCTGCAACTCCTCAACTCTAGTACTATAGTATGAAAATGGCCTTAGGTCATATATGTGCGTGAACAGGAGGCATGGCTGGGTTCCAATAAAACTTTACTTAAAAAAACAGAGGCAGGATTGATTTGGCCTATAGGCCTATATGCTGACCACTGTACTAACCTAAAGGACTAGAAGAACATACTGTCTAGTCTTTCTCCATCTTTGGAGACTTTTCTGTCTTTCTCCATCACTCCTAGACTCAATCTACCTTTTGCCTGGCTGAACTGTGACTTACTCTTCATACCTCAACTACAACTTGAGTTCTATCCAAAGATGTTTCCTATCTCCCCCTGACCCTTTCTCTGCCTTCCCCTTTCAACTAGGTCACGACCTATGTCATATATTCCTTTAGTAGCCACCTACACTTCCTTTTTCATAATTAGCCTCCAATTTATAATTTGTTCTATGTTTTTCTTTCTCACTATTCTGGTCCCTTCATAAGAAAAAGACATTATGTCTACTTCATTCACTGTTTTATCTCTAGAACCTAATATAGGACCTGGCACAGAGTAGATGTTATAAATACATGTTGATTCAATGGGTAACTATAAGGCATATATTATTAACCACTGCTTCAATATATAGAATCTGTGGAAACTCATCTTCCTTCCCCTTCCCTCTCCTCTTCCTCCTTGTCCTTTGGTTCTTGAGCTCAATATAGCCAAAAAGGAAGCCAAACCCACAATTATGGTATCATTGTCACACTCTTGAATGGAGAAAATACCACAGAGATATATATATTCAGGCACATTTCTTTGGTGTAAATACTGACCTTGTCTTCACCTCAGTCAATATTTTTTCTTTAAGACTATAAATCATGGGATGTCTTCTCATAAAAGCCAATCCGTGTCCCAGCTCTGAAAACTAATTCCATCTTGAGCCCCATAAATGAGAAGAAGCTATTTCTGAAGTTCTGTCATCATACTGCTCTAACACCTATAAATCTGAAAAGCTTTCCAATTTTCTTCAATATTGTACATATTAAGTTAGTGGACCATTCCAAACGGTCGAAGATAGTTCTGCCATATACAAATAGAGAAGGTAGAAGAAAATGAATTCTATTTTCAGGATAAAGAACAAATACAAGAAATAATGGCGGTTTAGAATAGGAACAGAAAGATCCATAAAGACTCTAACAGGGCAACCAACATAGACAGTCCATGGAGGGGATCCCTGGGTGGCGCAGTGGTTTGGCGCCTGCCTTTGGCCCAGGGCGTGATCCTGGAGACCCGGGATCGAATCCCACGTCAGGCTCCCGGTGCATGGAGCCTGCTTCTCCCTCTGCCTGAGTCTCTGCCTCTCTCTCTCTGTCTCTGTGTGTGCGTGACTATCATAAATAAATAAATAATTAATTAATTAAAAAAAAAAAAAGACAGTCCATGGAGATGAACCTGTAGTTCTGTTAAGTGTTGGGTTTGATCTGATAAAATGTGGGGGTGGAGAACTCAAATGCTTCCTATGCAAATTCACAGTGCAGCTAAAATTACTGGGGCTACTAGCTGAGGGGTGAGAGGTGTTTTTGAGTTCCTCATGCGTTTCCCAGTGACATCTGAACCTAAGGCAGGAGTGGCAAACTCCATCTGGGAAGGGCCCAAAGGCATTTTCCTCAGAGGCAGCAGCAGCTTGCCTCTTCCCTTGTTGTGCAGTCATGAAGAGTCAGTAGGAGTTTGTGCAGGTCTGTTAAAGAAGGGGCCAGGGTGTTGATTCCTAAGTAACTGCCATGTCAGTCACGGTGCCATTTACATCCTTCAGTCTAAGACATAGCCTAAGAAGTACCTTAAATATGATATACTTTGGGGAATAAAAGTAAATTACTAATTTTTTGTCATATAAGAAAGCCTCACAGATCCCAGATTGGGAGTTCATAAAATAATAACTGGCCCCAGGATACCTGGGTGGCTCAATGGTTGAGCATTTGCTTTCAGCTCAGGGCATGATCCCGGGGTCCCAGTATCAAGTCCTCATCAAGTTCCCACAGGATGCCTGCTTCTGCCTCTTTGTATCTGTATCTTTCTTTAATAAATAAATAAAATCTTAAAAAAAAAGAATAGCCGGCCCTGATTCATTTACAGAAATGAATCAGCACCCCAAATCTGGTTTCTTGATAATAGCTGGAATCTTCATCTCTGACAAGGCAGAGAAAAGCCTAACTGGACTGTCATCCTTCTGTCCCTAGAACCCCACTCATTGGATTATGTCATAAATATTTGCTGAATTTATAAATGAATGATGCAATTGACTGGATGGATGGATGGATGCATGAGACAAAAAGAAGAAAGAAGAGAAAGAAAGAAAGAAAGAAAGAAAGAAAGAAAGAAAGAAAGAAAGAAGAAAGAAAAAGAAAGAAAGAAAGAAAAAGAAGAAAGAAAGAAAGAAAGAAAGAAAGAAAGAAAGAAAGAAAGAAAGAAAGAAAGAAAGAAAGAGACAGCAGTTCAAAGAGAGTCTAGTTAACATTTGGTCCGAAGTCCATCCATTTCCTCATTTTCTGATACTCTTTCTCACTTCCATAATGATCATTGGTCAAGGGGCTTTATCATAACAACACAACAACTAATCTGTATGTGGTACTTTTACGTACCTTTTTATACCTAATATAAAGCATTCAGCCTCCCTTTTCTGTGTGCATTTCATTTGCTCACGTCAGATGTCAATGAATAAGCAATCACCACTTTCAGCTTCATGTGAGCAGGGCACCTGTGTGACAGGTGTTCTGCTCAGCACTCAACAGACAGGACATGTTGTCATTCTCAACATAGATTACTGGGTTAAGAGACCTCGGTCAGTTACATTTAAAATGCAAGGCTTCAAATTATGCCTTCTGAGGGAATTCAGTGTGATCATTAGGATAAGTAAACACATCAGGCATTCAATATATATGCTGAGCCAAATGTAATAAAGGAAGAAAGAAACTTTTTTTCTTCACTGTGTCATTTTGTTTTGCAACTCTAAGCGTTACTGCATGCTATAATTCTCCAGAATGATGCTTAATTCTTCAGCTAAAATGCTGTATCAGAGATATTTCAAGCTAATTATTTGGCATTATAAGATTGTATTCTGTTCTCTAATAGCTTTGCAACATACTTTTTCATGAGAGCATTAGTGACTTTCAAAGATTAAAAAAAATGATTAAAGACAAATAACGATTATCTGGCTGGGTTGCCCGGGCTCATTGTTGTGTGGGGCTGAACCTCCGCTTTGGGAAAGTCATTTTATGCCCTGCTGCCTGGATGCTGGATTCTCCTGCTAATTAAACAGCCATATTATTTTCTTTCTCGCTTGCTTTTTTAAAACAAAGTCTATTATTTTTCTATTAGGGTAAATTTAGAGAACATAAAACAGCAAATATAAGAAGCAAAGTCACTCTTCTCTCTCCTTTTCTCTACATCCCCCCCCATTTATCCATCTGTAAATATTGAGCCCCGATTATGTGTCAGGCACTGTTCTAGGTACTGATATTGTCGTGACTTGCTAAATACCCATTTCAATGGAGATTAAGGTCTGTGAGTAAAATGTCCTGCAATGTAAGTGCAGCTAGTGAGATTTGTCTTTATTTCTTTGTCCCTTTATCTTTCAATCCTTCCATAACTCCCTTCACTGCCTTTTAGAAATTCCCTTCCCAGCATGTTAGGACTCAGGGGGTCCTTTGGTCTTCTTTATGCTGACATAAAACTTGCCTTCAAGAATGGTGCTGATAAGAGTTCATGACTAAAAAGCTAAAAAAGAATTCATGACTCCTGGTACCTTATAGCAGTCTGGGGTTTCTGGATTTCTTGGGCTCGATAAAGACAGTTTTTAAAACCAAAAGATAAAAGAGAGTCTATGTTTACCTGTGATAATGCTACATGAGCTAGACAAAACAGAAGACTTGCTTGGAATTTCTATCAATCTTTGATGTATAGAAGGAGAAAAAATATTACTAAAGTATAGCTTGACAAACAAAATCTTTGACAACAATATAACCAAGGGTAAAAATAAAAGCTCATCCTCTTTACTGGTGACATTTACAGAACTGAAGGCAGGTGTGGGCAAAGCCTGGTAGGCAGGTTCCTACTGCTGTTTAGGGGAAATACTGGCCTTGCCTAAATATTTCATATTTTCCTGCAGTAGGAAGAGAGAGGAGCAAGTGGAGTGCGGCAAGGGGAACTGCTAGTAGTCTGCTTTCCTGGAAACTGCCTGGTCCTCTGAGAACATGGAAGCCTCTTTAATGGATGCCATCTCATCTTGCTAAAGATGACCTGAAAGGGTGCCTGTTATATAGCTCAAGAGCCTCTTTGGGTACTGGAGTCCTGCATTACTCAGAGATCAAAGAGAAGAGCCCTTCCTCCAGATTTTGAATATCAAGATTTTTCTCTAAAGAGATTTTTCTTCTATGCTTCTCTGGGCTGCTATGAATTTGCAGCCCAACTGAGTGGGCTAACAATGTCTTTTGAAAACATACCAACTTGTGGTCATCAGAACACTGGTGACATTCAGTCACAAAAGAAAACCAGGGAGAGAGGGATCTCAAAGTGGCCTTGGTGACAAAAGGGACTTCCGCATTGAAACATGTATCTCAGGCAAGGGTGTCACACAATGAGCAGACTGTGACCAGCTGACATTTCATCAGTGAGTCGCTGCTCAAGTATTTGGAAGGGATGCATTGATCCCACTCTCCTGGAAAACCCCAAAAGCTCTCATAAAATGCCTGCTTTCATTTAGCTGTTGTTAAAACAACTAAAATTCCCTTCTCATAATTGTTGGGACATCTCAACAATATAGTCCTTTCTCTCCCAGCTTGCAACTCAAACAAATATTGTTTCATTTATTTCTTGCGGGTTCCCCAGTCTCATACCCATGTAAACAACTTTTCATGTTGAAAGGCATTTTCCAGGACTCCCTGAGGGTGGCAGTATTGTTCACACGTGAGTGACTAATACAAGAAATTAGGCACCTGTTAGGGAAATGATTTAAGGAGCATGGATTTACACTATCAAAATGAGCAAAGAATATAGTGAGGAGTGAGAATTCCTTTGGGCCTAGAGTATAACTAATGCCCCCAAAGCCATTTGTTCCAACGTGCATACGAAGTGCAAAAATAAAAGATGAAACCTAAAATGCTCATGTCAACAGAAATAGATGAATAAAAGTGGCAATGCAAACACTATTTCAAATAGGCTCAATTCCAGATAATTACTTAATACAAGCTTACTACCCACAATGCCGTAGGGTCTATGAGTTAGCCACAGACAGCTGGCTGGGCAGATTTAGATGATGTCAATTCACCAGGAATTTTCCAGGAGGAGACAGGCTGCTATTGCTCTCATCCAACTTAACTCTCCAAGAATTTGCAATTCTTATTAGTAAACACCCTATTGTCCTTTGAGTTAAGTCATTTGGAGGTCATGTAGTAAGACTGGTCTAACAAGATATTTCACACTTATGCTTACATGAAAACAGCTTCTCAGAATACTCCACAGTGGAATTGAGCAGCTAAAATTGAGTGAAATTCATTGGTAATTTTAAATGGGAAAAAGAAATCATTATCCATAGTATTGATTGGTAAAGGGATGTCTATTTCTAGGCACAGTCAAATCAATCACTTCCTGTAATCACTGTGTCATTGGGCATACCTGATGATGATGTCATAGTGTCACCTAGGAACTTGGTAAATAATTGATGTTAGACTCTGAGTGGAAATTTTTTTTTAAGATTTATTCATGTACTTTTCAGAGAGAGAGAGAGAGAGAGCACAAGAGAGAACATGTGTGCAAGCATGTGTGAGTGGGGACAGGGGCAGAGGGAAAGGAAGAGAGACAGTTCTCAAGCAGACACCTTGTTGAATGCAGAGCCCTACATGGGGCTCAATCCTTAGACCCTGAGATCCTTACCTGAGCAGAAATCAAGAGTCGAGTCGGACACTCAACCAACTGAGTCACCCAGGCGCCACCCCCCCACCCCAGTAGAAATTTCAAAAGGATACATCAAGCAGATGAAAAGGCAAAGCTGCCATTTAGTTTCTACAAACAAGTCAGGGATGTAAGGAAAGCCCCTGAATATGGAAAGCTGGGAATATCCAGGTCTTCCCAGAAGACTTCAGATTGAGACTTCCTCAATTTCTAGTTGAATCACTTCTACCTTTTATCGTTTGTGGTTAGTGGGGTTTTCCAGTTTCTAGGATTCTTAGAGAGAAGGCACAGATATCTGTATCCATATTAAAGGGACAAAAATAAGGCAGTGTAATTTTCCACTCTGCATTGCTTGATGTGGCAGTGAGCTGCCTGATATTGTATCCCACATCAGTGTAAAGGGAAAAAGAATAATATCTTTTTTACTTAGAAGACAACGTTGGAAGTCCTACATCTCGCAATGACCAGCTGATTTAATGGCAGTCACCCCAGTGGCTCAACTCCAACAATGAACCCAAAGCTTTGCCTGCCAAGTAGCCACAGCTGCTGCTTCTGCCATTATTGGAGCCTCTACACTCCCAACAGAGTTTCCCCTACCAGATTTCTGCTTTCTTCCCACAAATGAGACCTGGAAGATATACATGTGCCCAACTGTAGACCAAATAGTTGGATGGGTTATTCTTTAAAGGAGAGGAATAAGGAAATATGTGCCAGCCAACTGACATGTAAACTACAAAAGAGATGCCTTCTGTCTCTGTTGAAGAGAGATCCCAGCACAGCTCAGTAGTGAACTCCCTGAGTGCTGTCATCTCTGTGGTGTCCCGTGATTACTAGTCTGCCATTTACCCTTCAAGGGCCAATCCTTTTTTTTTTTTTTTTCAAGGGCCAATCCTGAAGTCAATGTTGGTGCTATGCCAACAGAGATTCCAACTCGTTTTTTTTTTAGTTAAATTAGTTATTTTGCAGTAACTGTGGAATTAGGGGACTCTCACTTAAAATCATTCCAGTTTCCCAGTCTAGACATGGAATATGCAATTTTAAGAAAGTAGAGACAAGGAGCAGGGAAGAAATCAGATTTTAGTAGGGCTTCAGACAGTAGGTATAATCTGCAACAGGGTTCTGCTACTACAACTATTTTTGGTATCACAAGTATGCAGAGGCTGTACCAGGGAGTTAATTTTATAAATTAATAATAAAAAAAAACCCCACAAAGGACCTACATTGGCATTTCTCATACTAGCACTTGCATAGGAAACACCTGGGAAATTTACTACAAATTCAAATCTCTGAGTGCCACCTGTTGAATCAGAGCCCTGGTCCCTTAGCATACAGGCAAAAATTAGGAGAGCTGATTTACAATTTAAATGGAGCTATGGTTCTCAAAATGTATGTAGTTCTCAGACTAATAGTATGAGTACCACCAGGGAACTTGTTAGAAATATACATTCTTGAGTCTTACCTTAGACCTACAGATCAGAAATGGAGTGGGCCCAACAAGCTGCGTTTAATAAGCCCTCTTGGTGATTTTGATACATGTAAAGTTTGGGAACCACTGGAAAAGAGAGTTCTCTATAGGCCTATAATGACATGAATTAGCTGTTGAATCAGAAATATGTGGGGGTGGGGCTCTGAGATCTGTATTTTTATTGTGCTTCCCTGGTGATTCTGCTGTACACTTGTTTGAGAGCAATCGATCTAGAAGAACAAAAGTTTTCTTTTCTTTTACCGAGGTATTGCCTGTTACCTCCAAGGCTAAGAACCAGATCATTCCTCTAGTTACTAAAAGCTCACCTACTTGGGCGAAGGGCAGGATAGAAACATAGATGTGTATATCCTTTACCAGCTTAGTGTAGATTCGTGTAAGTGAGCATGTGTATGTAAATATTCAAAATAATGATCAACTCTGCCCAAAAGACTGTTACTGTACTATGTCTAAAAATTAACCAGTTCTTCCTTCACTTTACTACATTGCTTGAAACTTTACCAATTAGAGATATATTTAGGTTAACAAACATTTAAAAAATTCAAATATAAGAGTAAGAGATTTCACAAAAATAGAATGAACATTCCTAAAATTTGAATAGAATACAAAGGACCCTGGGACAGCTGAATGGCTCAGCAGTTAAGCTCTGCTTTCGGCTCTGGTTGTGATCCTGGAGTTCAGGGATCAACGTCCCACATCAGACTCCTTGAGGGGAGCCTGCTTCTCCCTTGCCTTTGTTTCTGCCTCTCTCTCTTTTCTGTGTCTCTCATGAATTAAAAAAAAAAAAAAAAAAGAATACAAAAGACCCTGAATAGACAAAATATTCTTGGGAAAGAAAAATGAAACTGGAGGCCTCCTGATTTTGAATTACATTACAAAACTCTAGCAGTTAAAACAGTAAGGTATTGGCATACCTTATAGACACATAGATAAGTGGAACAGAATAGGAAGCCCAGAAATAAATTCATGTGGATGTGGCCAATTAACTTACAACAAGGGAGCCAAGAATATACAATTGGGAAAAGATGGTCTCTTCAATAAATGATGTTGGAAAAACTGGACAGCCACATGCAAAAGAATGAAACTGGATCCCTGTCTTCCACTGTACACAAAAATTTACCCTGAGTGGATTAAATACTTGACTGTAAGACTTGAAGCCATAAATCTCCTAGAAGAAAACATAGGTACTAAGCTCCTTGACAGAGGTTTCAGCAATTACATCAAAAGCAAAAGCTACAAAAAAAAAAAAAAAAAAAAGCAAAAATAAGCAAGTGGGACTATATTAAATGAAAAACCTTTGCACAGCTAAGGAAACCAACAAAATGAAAAGGCAACCTACTGAATGGGAGAAATCATATATCCGACGAGGGGCTAATACCCAAAATATATAAAGAATTCATAAAAAATCCCAAACAATTTAATTAAAAATTGGGCAGAAGAACTGAATAGACATTTTCCAAAGAATATGGCCAACAGGCACATGAAAAGATACTCAACATCAATCATCATCAGGGGAAGGCAAATAAAAACCACAATCAGATATCACCTCACACCTGTTGGAATGGCTGGCATCAAAAACACAAGAAACAACAAGGGTTGGCAAGGGTGTGGAGAAAAGGAACCCTTGTACATTGTTGGTGGGAATGTAAATTAGTGTAGCCTCTGTGGAAAACAGTGTGGAGGTCCTCAAAAAATTAAAAATAGAATACCCTATGATCTAGAGTTTCGACTTCTGGATTTTAATCCAAAGAAAATGAAAGCACTAAGTTGAAAAGATATATGCTGTATGATATATGAAAAGATATATCATGTTCATCACATGATATTATCCATATTCTAAGATAGGGAAACAATCTAAGTGTATATTGATGGATGAATGGATCAAGAAATTGTGACGTATACATATAGAGTAGTAGTATTCAGCCATAAAAAAGTATGAAATCTTGCCATTTGTGACAACATGGATGAACCCTGAGAGCATTATGCTAAGTGAAATAGGTCAGATAGAAAAAGACAAATACCATATGATCTCTCTTATATGTGGAATAAGCTAATAGACACATAGAACAGATTAGTAGTTCCCAGAGGCAGGGTAGGGGCGTGGGGGTAGGAGAAATGGGTGAACTTTTTTTTTTTAATTTTGAAAAATTTTTTAAATTTAAATTCATTTCCCAGAGTTAGGAGTCTCTCATGTTCTGTCTCCCTTTCTGATATTTCCCACTCATTTTTTCTCCTTTCCCTTTTATTCCCTTTCACTATTTTATATTCCCCAAATGAATGAATGACATAACATGAAAGACTCCTAACTCTGGGAAACGAACAAGGGGTGGTGGAAAGGGAGGTGGGCAGGGGGTGGGGGTGATTGAGTGACGGGCAATGAGGGGGGGCACTTGATGGGATGAGTACTGGGTGTTATGCTATATGTTGGCAAATTGAACTCCAATAAAAAAAAATAGTAACAAAAAAATAAAATAACAAATAAAATTTAAATTAATTAGGCAATATATAGTACATCATTAGTTTTAGATGTAGTGTTCAATAATTCGAGTTGCATATAACACCCAGTGCTCATCACATCATATGCCCTCCTGTTTTTTAGTTTAAATAAACTGAAGTTTTTTAAAAAAGAAAGCAAATGCATAAATAAGTGTTAATATTAGAAGAACATTTAGAGATCACTAATGTTATATATTTCTTGTATATAATAATACCTGTTCAGTACCTTTTCTCCAAGTGACATTTGTATCTGCAAATAAATTTCTCCCAGATGATAAGGTAGGCACTGCCCACTACCCCTTGCAATTCTATGCAGGAAGGTAGGGAAATAGACTACCACGACCAGCTCCAGCAAGATACTGTTGGAAGCCAACAGCCCTTCGTTATAGCTCTTTAGGTTGAATAAACAGGTCTATCTCATGGGGCCGGTTTTTAAAGAACATACAAACTGCCCAGAAGACCCACAGATCTAATCTCTCTGAATGAAGGGTTAGTGTGTCTCTCAGACATCACTTGGTATATTTTGACAGAGCCAGCCATTTTCCTCATAATCACCTGAGATACTAGGTATGTTCATCATGGCTGGACACCACCCAGACTGCCGGCAAGGTGCAGTTAATCTCCCAATGCAGTCTGTCCATTGCCAGGAAGAGGAGGAGAGTGTTCTGCATCCCTACAGAAAAAACACTGATATTCCAGTCAAGCACAAAAATTATGGAGTTTCTGGCAAGTTCTGAGGATCATATTTGGTTTGGTAGGTCCAGATGCTTACACAAACCAAGGTCATATCTATGTATGAGCCCTGCTGATAGAGCAGCCTCTGTCGGGTGAGGAACAGACTACTTCTGCTGAATTGTGCATGGAGAACATGAAAAAGTCTACTGCTGTTTTTTACTATCCATATTTTTCCTAGTCTTTGTTCTTTTCTGTCTGGAACGAAGACCTCTTTCTAAGCAAGACCCCGGCTACCCACCAAACCTCAGAATCCTACCACTGTCTCTGTCTCTGTCAACCTGCTTCAGGAGACCTCTCTTCTGCTTTGATCCATCACCTCTTTCTCAGGCAATCCAGATTGGCCATCTAGGGGCAGATGTTTTCTTGCTAGGAAGAGGTAGAGGTACAGCTGTGTGAGAGTTTAGTAACTGACATTTGCATTCCCGAAAAGCATATGTACTCCTTTTCTGTACTCTAAACAAAGCCCTCTATAAATAATACATCTTAAACATGTGGCACTGCTACCTTCTCTTGCTGCTTCCCATTAGTTTAGTACCTCTTGATGATGAACGGCTCTTAATGAAGTTGTTGCTTTTAGATATCCTAAAAGCAACAGGCTCATAAAGATCAATCGGAATGTTGAGTAGAAAGCAACCTTCCAGAAGTAGAAACAAAGAGTAATGCTCTTCAATTTGTGCTGTACTCTTATATCTTCCTGTGAAACTGGTGAATCTGATCCTACATGACCTCTTGGATAGAGAGATCCTTCATCTGCTTGGACATCATATTAAATCATTCCTTGAACAAACACTGAAGCTTGCATAGATAGCATTCTCCCTGGGAAAATCCCAAGGAATGTGAGTTTGGAAGCCCATAGATATGACACTGTGTATAATAGGAAATGTAACTTCCTGAAATTAGGTAAGATGTTAGTGATTTTGCTATAAGACTCACCCTCTAGAATAATCAAAGATGGCCAGAAGCTATTGGTGATTGACTGATTGGTTGATTTAAAGATTTTGTTTATTTATTCATAAAAGATACAGAGAGAATCAGAGACACAGGCAGAGGAAGAAGCAGGCTTCTTGCGGGGAGCCTGATGAGGGATCAATCTCCAGACCCCAGGATCCGGAGATTGGACCCCAGGATCCGGAGCCAGAGGCAGACACTCAACCACAGAGCCACCCAGTGCCCTGCTATTGGTGATTTATGCCCCAAGTTTTGGAGTTTATGTTATACTTTCAATAGACTTGATAACTAATTTAAAGAAAAACACAAGAAATATATTTGTTCTACACAGCTATGATCTTTCTGAAGCTAAAGGTGTTGTTCACTTCTGACTCTGGCCTGCATTACCCAGACCTAGACAATACTCACACCAGTTACACTGAAAGGGATCATAGTCTACTGGGCAGAGCTTTTTGCAGCAATCTTAGGATCTGAGCCTACCATTCTTGGCCCCTCTCAATCAAATTAATTGTAGTCTGCGGTGTAGGAATGGGAGTTAATAGTCAATAAATTGTTCTCTGGTAAATTGTGGGGACATTACATTGAGATCTTCATACCTTGAAGAAGTCCTGAGACTATGACAGCTTAAAGCCATTGGAATATGATCAGATTAATCTATTCCAGACCAGCCTGGCCTCCTTCTTCATATAATTAGACCTCATCAAACATGTGCCAAGCAGCTACAGTTGGAGGACCGATGTTCTCTCCTGGAAATGCATAGGTCCAAAGGTGGTTTTCCTCAGGAAAATCTCCCTACTGAGAACTTTGTCCCTTTTAAAGACACATGACCATTTCCATTTGAGTGACAGGGACACTACATAAAAATCTACTATGGATATTAGTACAGTGATTCCTCATTCTTTCACACTTGTCTCCCTTCACCCTATGTGTTCACTGTCATCCTCTTTGTTCATTGCTTGTCTGGCTTCTCTCATTTTCAAACTCATTCTTGGTTTCTACTTTCCTTTTGGCTACTTGAATTTGGCTACTTCTCTGCTTATTGTTTTTGTTGTTCTTTTGCCAAAATATTCTGGATTGGAAATTGATTCTCTCTTGGGACAAGACTTCAAAAATTTTCTCATCTGTTCCATATGCTGAAACTATGGATAACAAGCTCCCTGCTCTCCTCTCACTTGAGGGTCTGGAGGTTGGGTTGATTAATATTTTTATTTTTAGTCCCTTAAAATGCACAGGGCATATCCAGGAGTATGGCCAGAGGCATTGTGTCATCTGGTGGTACTAAAATCTCTCTGATTTGCCTCATCTTCCCTATCACTCCTATTTTCTGACTGTTTTGCCATCCCTTGCTCATTGGCTTTCATGTTCTCTCTGATTACTTTGGCTTTGTGCCTTGGTTCTACCATCTTACTTTAAAAAAAAAATTGCAACCTAGGACTTTGCAAACTTAAAAAAAAAATATCTGTGCCGGCTCTAATAGTGATCATTTTTGAGATTATTCCATTTTGGCTCTGGGTCTCACTCAGCACTAGCTTTTCCTAGCCCCACTGGTTACATGCATGTTAGGCCATGTTGAGGGAACAATAGTGTTGATCCTTTTTCTGTAAGTTCAGCTTTCAGGGGTTTGAAGGCAATGGTGTCCCTGCAATTCTAGTTCCTTTATCTACGCATGTGACCTAATTGTTATGTCTCTTTACTGCCCTGAACCTTCTCTACCAGATACATCCGAGTTTGTTCATACCCTTCCTGGTGTGTGGTTCTCAGAACAAGACAAATCAGCATCACACTTAAGGTACCATCATGCCATCTGTTCCATGCACTAAGGTATTCCTTTAACAGAGCCTAAGTTCATATTTGAAACTTTGGCATCTCTTTTACAACACTAACGTTCATGTTTAACATTTGGTTAGTGAAAATCCGGACACTTTTCTATACTGTTTGGATATACCTTGTCCTTTCTATAACTGTACACTTCTCATCCTTCGAAATTCTTCCAAAGCCTTCATTCTAAAAAAAAAGAAATAAATAAACAACTTGACACTAAGTACACTACAATGCTTTTCAGACTACACTTCAGTTTAACCTGGAATTCTTCAGACTACACTTCTAAAATTAATCCATGTGCTTGCTTATCAATTCCCAGAATAAATTAAATTTAAAGAATTTTTTCAAGATTTAGCATATTTTTTCAACACATTTACATCTTATGCCACCTGTCTAGTAGTGCTCAACTGTGCAAGTAAAATAGTTATATTAGTTTTTTTTATAAAAAGCAGTATTACTTCCAGTACTTCTGCCTTAAAACAATTTTTTGCTTCTGCCATTTGATGTATTACAATGTATCCCTCCTCTTTTATGTAATTCACTATCTGATCAGAATGGTACCATTTGTTATTAATTAAACTGCTGACAAGGCCTCCCCAATGCAAATAAAATGCACTAATTTGAACTCATAGGGTAAGGTAGGTCAGTGAGTCTGAAATGTCTCTCTCTAGACATTTCGATTTCTTCTATAAGGACATCATAAGACCTTGCCAAAGTCTTTCCTACAATTCAGATTCAGCCAAAGCATTCATTTCATCAACTAATTGTGTGTGTGTATGTGTGTGTGTGTGTGTGTGTGTGTGTGTAATCGGTTGAGCACAATTTGTTCTTGATGGATCTTATAGTATCTTTTGGTATTCTCCACATCTCATTTATGTGCTCACAATTCAACTTATACCAGAATTTTTATTAATATTCTATCCCAGAAATTTGCCTGGATTTCATGTCAGGCTTACAAGTCCATAAATGACAAGCTCCATCTGCATCATTTTTTTTTTTTTTTTAGATAAGAGGGAACACCTTTACCCAATTGCCATAATTCCACAAAGTACTACAAATTCTTGAGGAACACTACACCACAATATGTGTTTTTTACAGTTACAGAACCAAACCACTTCAGAGATGCCAGGTGCTCTTTTATCCTACCTTCTCCATCTATCAATATTTCTCCTATCTCTTCCAGAATAAAAGTCAAGCTTGCTGACAAAAAGGTCTAATGCAAAGTTCAAACTGAGTTCCTTTCTATCTCATTGTCATCTATTAACACTACATCAGTAACCCAGGCAGCTGATAAATACATTTCTTTTTACACTATTTACTTTTAATATGACAAAAAATGTTTGTTCGCCTTCTTAGCAATTTCTTAGCTATCTGAAAGTTTTCAGTATTTTAATAGCATTTTTAGAGATTCAAACCAATTCCTTTTCTTTTTTTTCCTTTGTACAGTATCTCCCTCAATCCCTCTCTTTTGCATATGCCTACAGAAATGTGTTTCTAGAGACTTCACTATAAAAGGGAATTGGTCTCTTTAGCTATGCCCTCTCTTTGTTTCTTATTGGGATCATTTATAATTTTATTGTCAGGATACAATTAAAAAAAATCTGCCCACTCTCATGAATCGTCTTCAGGTTTATCATGTCAGATATGAATTAAGGTGGAGGGAAGAGCTTAGAGGTTTCTTCTTCATTCAGCTTGTTTTCTCAGATGCATGGGAACGAGGTTGGTTAGGAAGTGTATATCCTTCCACGCAAAAAATAAGAAAAATAAATAGTAGAAATGAGGCTTTAAAGTCCTCCCACAAATTGTTTGGTTGACAAAAAATAACCAATGGCATTTAAATTCAGTTGTAAGGAAAATCTTCTGAAAATATCAGATTTCAGAAACCACCTGGTTCCATGGTATTAGTCCCCAATCCTACTTTGCTGCCACAGTAATAACCTGACTCCTGATTCTCTTGTCTCCAGGACATTTTGTTTCTTCTCATTCCAGCTCCAGTTCCTTATTGGGACTGTAGCCAATTCCTGATGTACCTGCACATAATTCCTGAAACTTCCTTTCTGCACTGGATCTGTCTCCCAACCTCTCTTACATTGACCCAAAGGATTTGCTTTGTTTACAGTCTTGCTCCCTGCCCCATGACAGTCTTTAGATAATCTTGATGTCTTTAGACATCAATCTAGATTTATCTGTAGTTCACTATGATCAAAGATGGTGGATATTCCAATGTTAGCCTGTGTCAGGCTCATTACTGAGTTCTCAGAATGCATGGAGTTTCAGAAAGAGGGAACATTTACTCTTCTCTGGAATCAATATAAAACCAATTTTCTAAAGAAGTTTAAATGAAATCCATGACTATATTCAGATTCTAGACATTTGACAGAAGTTATAGTTTGGAATTGAAAAACATTTTGAAATGTGAAGTGTATACTTGGCTACATGAAAAAATATAGTAAAATAACACAAAAATTCCTTATTTGGTTGATAAAAGATCAAATATACAGTTTGGGGGAAATTTTAGTCTTGCTGAACATGTTAAATTCAGTGCCAAATGTCATTTGAATGTCTCAGGAACTATACCTATATTTAAAATTTTCAAGACAATCCATTATTTCCATTTTAGAGGGGAGGAATCAGAAGTTCGGGGAAGTAATCTGAATGATGTTTTTCAGCTCGTAACTTCTAGAACTAGCTAGATGACCAACCATCCCAGTTTGCTGAGATTGCCCTGGATTTAGCACTCAAAATCCTTGATCCTGAGAAAGCCCTCAATTCCATGCAAACCAGGACACCTGGTCACCCTACTAGTGAGCCCAAATTTGGAAAATTCTGAAGCCCATGGTTTTGCCCTTTAATTGCCCAGCTTTTATCTGCTCTTATGAGTTCTGGAATATTCCTATAAAACACTTCTGTTGAATATTAAAATACTGATAATCATCTGCTGGAAAGAGAAACAGCCTTTTAGCCCCTTCAAGATCTACCAGTGATTTTTTAAGACCTCTTACTTTTGACATACCAGAACTTTTTCATAACTCACTGATTTCTTCTTTGTCCAACTTCCAGTTGAGTCGAAACAATCTCCCTAAAATACCCCTTTGATATTAGTGACCTTATACTGACAGGACTTGCTTTCTTGTTAGAGCTTGTTTGAATTTGACTTACAAATATAGCAAAAGTATTGACATCCTGAAAAGAGGGAAAAAATCATGGTAGTAAGTCTCATGACTACATTTCTAACTGTCTTAGCATTTCTTTGGTGAAATCAGTTTGATTAAAGGAATTTGCCTTTTAAAATTTTTAGTTATAAAAGAAATAAGTCATGAAGATGTAATGTACAGCATTGACTATAGTCAATAATACTGTATTATATGCTTGAAAATTTCTAAGAGATACATCTTTAAAGTTCTCATCACAAGAAAAAAAATTTTTGTAACTATATGGTAGTAAAAGTTAACTAGAGGGCTTTAAAAATTCTTCAGTGTGGATTTTGATATTTCACATTTCATTAACTCAACATGAAAGACGGGAAGAAACATTTCCTAATTAGATTCATAAATCATAAACTGGAATTAGCATCACTACAAAATTTTAATGAATTCAGAAGAAAATGCTGCATTTCCAAGTACAAGATAAAACTTTTCCATTTCAAAGAGGGGGGAAAAAAGTAGGATGGTCCTGTGAAGAATGCAGCTTAATGCTCATGTTAAATCTTCCCAACTTCTTCTAGCTAGTAGCAAACGTCTCCATCTTTGCTCAGCATAGAGATGTTCAAATTTCATAACACCAGCTATTATTTGATTCAGTGTCAGGCTCTACGTTACAATGTGGAGACTCCTAGCTGGGTTTATCCCTCCAACATGCTAAGTGTCCTGTTTTTGCTGCTCAGCAACTTCCCCTCATCACTAGGACATTTTATCATCTCATGTCATCACAACAACAAGAAGGGTGAGTGCAGCTCAGTAAGATAATTTGAGAGAGAGATCCCATTCCTATAACTTTTATTATACAGTATTATAGTAATTGTTCCATTTTATAATAATTGTTAATATCATACTGTGCCTACTTTATAGTTAAACTTTATCATAGGTATGTATGTGTGGGGGAAAATTCGTATTATCCAAGGTTTCAGCCATCCACTTGGGGTCTTGGAATGTGTTCTCCATGGATGATGGAGGTGCTCTTCAGCCCTTCTCTCCTCTCAGGGGTCTTCTCAACTAGAGAAGTGTTTCTATGCTAGGAAGTCATACTAATTACCAAGACGGATTATTAAACACCTACGAGGTGTCAGGCACCTTACTAGGCATTGTGGATACAGAGGTACATATGAAACGGTCATTGTGCTCAGGGACTACTCAAAGCATAATGGTGAGAATCAGCATAATACATAGATAATTACTGGAGAGGGTGGGAAGTGTTAATATGGGGAAAGAAGAGAGTGCTGCAGAAGACAAGGGAGTAGTGTGATTTGGGCAATTATATGTGATATGGACAAGATCAGAAAAGAGAGCTGGCAGTTGGAAGAGAGATTGAGAAAGTGGTTAAGTGGTTTTCCAGTGTCCAAACCAGCTCTGGCCAGATCCTGGGGAAGACTGCTGCCCTGGGCAGCCTTCCCTCTTGTGGGCACTACCTCATAGCAAGTTCCATACATCTGTCTGCCTGTGATTGGTTCCTGCCCCCACTGAACTATGAGTTTTAGGGTCAAATTCCTCACTCAAAAATTCATTAATCTCATCCAGTGGCTGCTTATATTTTTTTCAGTCCTCAGCCCCCTGAGCAAGAATACCTAAAGTTTGTTCAGTTGTCACTCGCTATTCTTTTGCCTAACATGTACCCAATGTGGGTTTCCCTTCTTTGTCTTAGGGGCCTTGTCTGAAGTTACATTAACTCTATGGGCATACTGCAAAGCCTGGAACCAGGAGTTCATATCCCAAGAAGGCTCCCCTCACAGACTTCACATTAGGGAAGCCAAGATAAGAGCTTGGTGCATGAATGACAGCTATATGACAGCCTTTTTCCTTTCCCTATGAGGACAGGGCTGCTGGGATGGAGATGGGAAGGGTGCTGATCAACTATTAAGCTTTTTGAGTTATGAGACATTGTGAAGCAAGAAATATGTGCAATGTGCATTAATTTGCATCCTACTGGTACTGAATGCTTTCCATATAGGCATTCCCAGGTACATTTCAAGAAGATGACAAAAACAGCGAAAAGTTGACCCCATTACCAATACCTTCTTGAACAGTGAAAGGCATGCAAATCCCACATTCCCAAGTTTTTTCAACAGGGTTATGTTCACCTGTTCAGATGATCAAAGGACATCGATTTGTCCATTACTCCTCTAAAATAGTGTCATGTTAACTGGGATCATCAGAAAGGAGGGAGCCTGAGAGTATTTCTATTTGGGTGTCTGAGTTACTAAGGGAGACAACACTACCAGCAGAATGCAAAATACTTAGAATCTTAAAAATGTTAAAAATAAAGCAAGGGCATATGGAAGCAACAGCAGGACTTGTGCTCAGACTCTGAATCTGTGCAGAGCATGGGGTGTCTGGACTTAGAAGTCTCTTGCAGCTCCGCTAGTCTACCCTCTGCTCTCCACGGCAGTGAGAGGGGTGGGAGGCCCCCATAGTGTCATTGAGACAAAGGCAGCAGAGAATAGCTTTAATTAAACAATTAAAAATTTTTGTTGAATCCCACTATTCTAACCCAACAATTGCTTTTTGTTTTTCCAGTTTAATTCATAGCTTTATTCCCATAGGGAAATTTTTTTTTTTAATGTTGCTGCCATATTGCATATGTAACTGTATGACTTGTCTTTAGGAAAGGAAACCTCAGGAACATTGATTTCAGGGACATTTTCCATGTTGTTTCAAAGGCTTTATGTTTATCATGTTTAATGACTGAATAATACTCCACTGACTGGACGCTTCATAATTTATATACCAATTCCCTCGTTGTTGGACATTTAGGAAGGCTATTGTTTTTGGCAGACTTCCGCTGCTGCAGAATTCCCAGCTGTGTGGGCTGAGATGGAAAAAGGAAAGATCATTCCAGGGCAAGCCAAGATTAGATGCTGGGGAGCATGTGGACAAGATGCCAAAATTTAATCCATGGAGCAGAAGTGGAGTGGGAGTGGATTAGGGTTAGAATCCAGGCTAATACAGAAGAGCTTATCCCCCACCCTTTCTTGTTTTAGTTATTTTTTTATTTACCTTTTATCTCCATTCCCCAATCCTATTCCTCTAATTCTTCCATAAATAACCATTCCAAAGTGTTTTCCAGAAGTGGCTATCCAGAGGTTATTTGTAATTCCAGTGAGGGTCATGTGGGCAGGCTTTCTGCTGGGCTCCTGCCAGCATGAGGGTGAGGGGTGGGAAGGGCAGGTCGGGTGGAGGGAACCCTAGTCAGAAATGCTGGGTGGATAGGGCTGCTTGATGCTGGAATTTACCTGTGCATAGATAAAAGACAGTCTTTAAAATCAGCTTCTCATTAGTTAAGGTAGGCTCAGGTATATTTATAGGAGCCATCAAACATTTAGGGACCAAAGGACAAGTGGTATTTTTGTCTCCTAACTGCACAAGATTGAGGTTCAGGTCAGTGGGATGGAAGTTCTCCATGCAGTCATTCTATCCCGCTTTCTTCAACATGTGCCTTTGAGGATCTCCCTGAGTATCTCCATTCCTGCCCACAAGAAAGGCCAAGAGAATGAAGGAGCATGAGTGGGAAGTCATATGGAGCTGGGATTCAAGTAGAGATACCACATCTGTTCACATGCCATTGTAGAGAACAGAGCCATGGGGGGGATGTGATCTAACAACATGAGAGCCTGGGAAAGGTGGTCCCAAAGAGAAAGAAGAAACTTGGGGGTATGGTGGGGGAGGGCAACTAGTGGTATCTGCACAACCAGTGACAGTACATGTGACATTTTGGCCTCCCATCTGCCTTTCTCCTTTGCCTTTTTTCTCAGTTGGTTCAGAATTTTTGCAAACAAGGGCACTATTTGAGAACTCCTTAAAAGACTCCAACAAAAAATATTTTGGCAACACATTGATATTACCGATATGAGTATACTCTCTCAGTGACACCTGAGGGAGTGGAGGAGGGAGGTTGGGGAATGTTTGAGAAAAAGAGAGGTAGAAAATACTTCTGTGCAATGGGGTCTGTATAAAAATCCTAAGTTCACACCCACTGTGGGGCCATATTCACTGTTTTTAAGGTTACAACTTTATCGTTATTGACAACTCATAGGCAGACATTTCAATTGCACGGGCCAGCATCTATTCTTTAGCTAGTAATTTTAAACTCAGACTTCCCTACACCTTTATATGCCTCATCTTTGTTCACTGAATCAACAGTTACTAGGTTCATGAAACAGCTCCTATTCTAGTGCTACTAGTACATATAAAACATCAAAGGCTATCAAAGTTTCAAAACAAACTGAATTTGAAATTGTTTGAATCAAAGATAAACTATGAGTTATACAATGCTTTTAGGATAGGAGAAGTGATATAAAAAATGACAAGGTAAAATTTGATTTATAAAAAAGCTGAAACAGCATTTGATATCTAAAAATAGGTTAGACAACTGAATGGAAAAAAAATAAGCCTTTTCTTCTTAAAAAGCATTTCACTAATCGTGAGCCAGAGAGAAACCATCAGGTGGAGCATCCTCTATGAATTCAAGAAGGTGTTTGCCAATAGCAGTTTTTACAAGGGCAAGGAGAGAAGAAACTCTTTTCTGTATTTCTCTAATCTGTGCTAAGCTGCTTCCTTACCATAGCCCCGTTCTAAGCCCCTCATGCCTAGTAAGCAGCAATAAGTAGACCCCCTGGGCTCAAACTTGGCAGCTCCATTTGGACTGTGTGACCCCACATTCCACTGGCTTTTAGGAGTTCTGGGGTATGAACAGGAATCCCCACAAGGGCCCCCTCTCATTGTGTGCTTACTGTGTGCCCACTACTGGGTGAGCCACTCTATGTGCTGTGTTACATTCAGTTCTCATAGCCTTCCTGAGAGGGAGGCACTATCATTTTTTGCACATTGCATATCAATAAAACTCGGGCTTCGGATATCAAGCTTCCCTGAGGTTACATGGTGAATTAGGGGCAGGAATCTGGGATAAAAAGCCAGGGCCATTAATACCTGAACTTGAGTATAAACCATTATACTATGCCACTTGTCCTTGGAACCACAGAGCATGTGCAGGCACCACATTCTCAAGTTACAATATGCACACCCTTATTATTGTTTTTTTTTTTTTATATATATAAAAATACTGTCTTTGTTTACAATATCCTCTTCTCCATGACCCTAAAACTGAAACAAAATCGTTTGTAAGTATCTCAGAAGATACTTATTGGCTAAAGTGTTTAAGAGGAAGAGGTGTGTGATTTGAATAAGGCACCTAATTTTTTCACACTAGAAAATGAGGGTACCTACCTCATAGAGGTCTTTTCCATTTTAAAAGAAATGAGGTGTAAGGAAATCTCTGTAAACTAAACAATTAAATACAGATGATTATTGTAATTGCTATGTGGACAAATCTAGAAACATACGAACGTGTTATGGAATATCTTATGATAAAAAAAAACAACAACAACTAGTACTTTGGTGAGGAAATGCTTCCAAAAACCTTATAGGTCCTCCCCAGTTTTTTCCCAATCAATCTATGCATTTTTGTTTTGGTACTTTTTCTGAGACTTCCTTGTCCACCGTCTCTCATCTGAGCCTCTGGGATTGTGTACAATCCAACAGAGAGTGAATTGCAGTAGACGACCAGCGATAAGATTTTGTGGTTTGGGTTCAGAGACTCTTCAAGAGAGATGGAATATTAACGCTCTGCAAATGAAAGGCTGTTAATTGGCTGGCAGGGAATTAGACTGGTCTTATTTTTCATTGAGACTTAACTCCTCTAACGGCCCTATTGTACTCTTAGACTGAAACAGATCACTGTGTTAAAATAAACACCCTCCTCCTATTATCTGAAGTGTTTTAGCTCAGTAATTTTTAAACAGGATGCTTGTCATTTTAAAAGTTCAAGGACTCTTTTGGTCTCAGGAAGGATTTGTGGATCCTCTTCTGAAAAGGTGAAACGGAAGCCATTCATTACGTGTCATTATTAACCAAACAATCTTGATGAGTATTTAGATCTACTGAGTGAAATATATGCAGATATTCCTCAGAAAGAAAATAACCAAACGTTGTTAGAAACAACTGAGAGCCTGAGAAATCACAGTTCCGTCTACCTCCAAATCCTTCCAGGCTCCTGTGCCTCGACACAAATGAGGAGTGGCAGTTTCTTCTTAAATCGAACAAACTGTATTCTTGAGTCTGGCCCTGAAGTGATACTTAATGGTGAAAGAATAGCCAACTCTCTAACTAGCTATCCCTTTCCAGGGCTCTCCATTTCCTTGTCTTCCCATGCAAATCGGTTGCCAAACGAGGCGTCTGCTTTGCTTCCCACTTACTTTTGCTGGATATTTGTGTGTGAGATGTTGTTGGGGTGTCAGGCGTACCTCCGTCTCCTGCCAATTCAGCAGTGTTCCCATGGAGATTGTTGACTGAGCAGCAGAGAGTGCGAATCAAATCACCCAGTCATCCCCAGAGCTTGCTGTGCTCCTGCTGCTGTGGGCTTGGTGGTCTGTACCCAGCCCATCACTAGTTCACTAAGCCCCTTGACCGACAAGGCGTTAATAACCAACGTTTTCCTGACTGCCTGGAATACTGTAAGAGCCCCTAACCCGGTTGGGGCTCCTGATTCCATGTCCCTCTACCATCTATTTTCTGCTCAGCAGCTCGAATGATCCTTCAAAAATGCAAAATCCAGTAGTGTAATATGGTGCAGTTACTGGGGAAATGCTATGGTGGCTCCTCAAAAAATTTAAAAATAGAATCACCGTATGAAAATAACATAAGGTCGTATTACCCCTTATGAGACTTTTCTGAGCCACTCTGTCTAAATTGGCACCCTTGTCCCTCTGTTGTCTCATTCTAGGTTTGTTTTCCTTCACAGTACTTACTCCCTGATAATGTCTTGTATGTATATTTGTTTGCCTATAATTTGTCTATCTGTCCAACTAGAGCATTAGCTCAATGAGATGGAGGATGCTATCTGTCCTGTTTATCGCTGTACTTCCAGGGCTTGGTCCCAGTAACTATTGTTGAATGAATGAATGAATGAGTGAATGAATGAATCAGTGAATCAGTGCTCCAAGGAGGGTGCAGTGAAGGGGTTGGAGAGTCTAAAGCAGAGGTGACTGTGTCTGGGCTAGGTGGGTAAGGCTCCTTATACAACGAGGTCCGACTTCCCCCTCCTCTCATATAATAGAGCTTACGGCCACCCTGGGTGCTGGGGAGACTGAGGGAGGAGGACTATTATCACCTTCTCCTGTTGCCTGTAATGCCTGACATTCTTCAGTTAACACTTTCCTGTTTCCATGTCTTGTCTGGATCTCTGCCTCTCAACTTGGGTTTCAGGGAATTAAAATCTGTGAGTCTGCCCTCTGCATTATAACAAAGGCAGGCCAGAGTTGCTTATGGGTGATGCGGTTACCACCACCTCCAGCAGAGGTGCCAGCCACTTTAATGAATTTTGTTCAGACAGTGGAGGAAAATGCATTTCTATTCCTTCCGTTTGGGGCTCCAGTGTTCGATAAAATGTTTGCCTCTTCTCCTGTCTTGAACTTTGGAGAACCAAACATGTTCTTAATTCAAACCTTAACCTAAGCTTTGACCCTTCACCTCTCCCTCCCAGGCCCAAGTGACTCTTTATGTGCAGCAGGATTATTTTCTAATACCTATTTAATACTCCAGAGCTATTCCTATAGTAATAGTCCCTATCACCTAGGGTAATCTGCCCGCATCCACACCAGAACAGCTGTGATGACCTGTCAGCTCTCCTGGGGGTCACTTTAACTTTGTTTTGGTTGTGACATGGGATCAGGGCCTGGGAGTCCTCACTGGGGTCCAGGCTGATATCCAGCCCAGATACATTTGCACTTGGAAAGCCGATCATACACATATGGCTGAGTGGTTTTTTTTTTTTCCCCCTCAGATGTTTTCATTTTATTCATTAAAGCTGAAATCAAGCCTGGGATGCATATTTTGGGCTCTTACTAACATGTTAGGCAAGTTATCAGATGTATAGATTAGAAACCCATAAAATTCTGTTTCTAAACTTGAAGGTTGTCAGGCCTCATTTTTGTCCAAACTAGTATGGCTTCCTCAAGGAAAAAAGGTCTAAGGTGAGAGCAGAGGAGGAGGAGGTCTCCTCTGAGCAGAAGATGGGGGAGGAGGGGATGCAGCGGAGAAGAGAGAAAACAAGGTGTGTTAGGGAAGCTGCAGGTAGCTCAGCAGTCCTTCGGTGGGGTAGGTTCTGTGGGCAAGAGCTGAGAGGGGAGAGCAGAGACCAGGCCATGGATGGCTTGATAACTCAGAATGCTAAGGATTCAGAATTCTACTCTGAAGGCAGTGGGGAAGAATGGAAGTACTTAAAGCTAAAGAGAGGACATTTTTTTTTTTTTAACTGAAAAAAAAAAAATCTTCCTTGGTGTGTCTGGCTGGCTCAGTGGGAAAAGTGTATGATTTTGATCTCGAGATTATAAATTCGAGCCCCACATTGGGTGTAGAGATCTCTTAAAAATAAAAATCTTAAAAAAAAACCACTTCCTTTTGCTACTGAATGAACTATGAATCATAGGGGAGATTTGAAGGTTGGGTGGAGGTTATAATAGTACAGAGGCAAAAGTTGGAGGTAGCTTGAACAAAAGTATGGAAATTGCAGTGGAGAAAAGTGGAGAGATTTTTAAGATAGGCTTTATCTTATCTATTAATCATTATTTTTTTAAATAGACTTTATTTTTGAGAGTGGTTTTAGATCTCCAAAAAAATTGTACAGAGTCCCAAACACCAGCCTCTTCTAGGCCCCCCTCTTATTATTTACATCTTACCAGTAGAGTGGCACATTTGTTACAATGGATAAGCTTATTGTTAAAAGATTATTACCTAAAGTCCATTGTTTGCATTAGGTTTTATTCTTTGTGTCATACAGTTCTATAAGTTTTAACAAATGCATAATATCATGCATTTACTGCTAAGACATTGTACAGAATAGTTTCGCTGCCCTAAATATCCCTTATGCTCCATCTATACATCTCTTCCTTCTCCTCCTAAAACTACAGAAACCAATGATCTGTATACTGTCTTACAGTTTTCCTGAATGTAATATGTTGGAATCATACAGTACATACAATTTTTTCAGCTGGCTTCTTTCACTTAAGGTTTTCCTGTGTCTTTTTCTGGCTTGTATTTTTTTTTTTTTTTTTTCAATCACTGAATAACATTGCATTGTATGGATGTACCACATTTTATCTATTCACATACTGAAGAACATCTTAGTGACTTCTAATTTTTTGCAATTATGAATAGATCTGATATAAATATACATGTGTGGGTATTTGTGTGACATAAGTTCTCAGTTCTTTTGAGTAAATACAAGTAGTGTGAGTGCTGGATTATATAGTAAGAGTATGTTTAATTTTGTGAGAAACTAGCAAACTGTTATCCAAAGTGGCTGTACCATTTTGTGTTCCCACCAGCAATAAATGAGAGTTCTCATTGCTCCAAGCCTTGTCAACATTTGGTGTTATTGGTGTTTTGGGTTTCAGCCATTCTAATAGGTGTGCAGTAGTATTTTGTTGTATCAGTTTATAATTCCCTTTACAATTAACATCTTTTCATATGCTTTTTTGCCATCTATATCTTCTTTGGTGAGGTATCTGTTGAGATATTTTGCCCATTTTAAAGTTAGATAGTTTATTACTATTGTTTCAAAAATTCTTTTTATTGTAGATTGTAATACTTCACCAGATGTGTGTTTTCAAAGATTTTCTCCCAGGCTGTGGATTGTGTTTTCATTCTCCTGATACTGCCTTTGCAGAGTAGTATTTATTTTAATGAAGTCTAGCTTGCCATTTTTTTTTTTTTCTTTAATGGATTATGCTTTTAGTGCTCTATCTAAAAGGTCATCACCATACCCAAGGTTACCTAGATTTTCTGCTGCATTATCTTTGAGGAGCTTTACAATTTTGTGTTTTACATTTAGGTCATTTATCAACTTCAAGTTAATTTGTTATGAAAGATATGAGGTCTTGTTTAAATTCATTTTCTTGCATGTAGATGTCCAGTTGTTTCAGCACTGTTTGTTAAAAAGACAATTCTTTCTCTATTGAATTGCATTTGCTCCTTTGTCAACAATCCGTTGAGTATATTTGTGCAGGCATATTTCTGGGCTCTCTCTTCTGTTTCGTTGATCTTTTTTCTCTTCTTTCACCAAAATTATAAGGTCTTGATTACTATAGTTTTACAATATTTTGGGTAATATCAGGCCTCTGACTGTTCTCCTTCAGTATTATGTTGGCTACTCTGGGTCTTTTGCCTTTCTACGAAAACCTTAGTCAGTTTGTCAATATCCACAAAATAACTTGCTGGGATTTTGATTGATATTGCATTGAATCTACAGACCACATTGGGAAGAGCTGATATCTTAAAAATATTTAGTTTTGGGATGCCTGGGTGGCTCAGAGATCGAGCATCTGCCTTTGGCTCAGGGCGTGATCCTGGAGTCCTGGGATCGAGTCCCAGGTCAGGCTCCCTGCGAGCCTGCTTCTCCCTCTGCCTGTGTCTCTGCCTCTCTATCTCTCAGTGTCTCTCATGAATAAATAAATAAAATCTTAAAAAAAAAAGAATATTTAGTTTTCCTATCCACAAACATGGAATATCTCTTCATTTCTTTAGATTTTCTTTGTATCCTTCCACAGAATTTTATAGTTTTTCTTATCTTATATATATTTTGTTAGACTTATGCCTAAATATTTTATTTTGTGGAGTGCTAATGTGAATCGTGTTACATTTTAAATTTCACATTCTAATTATTCGTTACTGGCATTTAGAGAAGCAATTAACTTCTGTATGTGAAACATTAGGTTTATATGTTAGCTGTAGGGTTTTTGTATGTTTTTTTTTTTTTAAATCAAATTGAGGAAACTACTGTATTCAAAATTTGCTGAAAGTTTTGTCAGAAATGTGGTTGGATTTTGCCAAATATTTTTTCAGTATCTATTGATAACATCATGTGACATGATTTTTCTTCTTTAGCCTGTCAGTGTGATGATGGATTACATTTACTGTTTTTCAAATGCTATACCAGTCTTCACATCTGGGATAAATTTTATTTGGTCATGGTATATACTCTTTTTATGCAATGTTGTATTTGATTTGCTAATATTTTCTTGAGGATTTTTGCATCTATGTTTATGAGGGAGATTGGTCTGTAATTTTCCTTGTTTGCAATGTCTTTGTCTGGTTTTGGTATCAGAGTAATTTTGGCCTCATAACTTGAATTAAAACGTGTTCCCTCTGCTTCTATTTTCTGGAACAGATTGCAGACAACCATTAATTTCTTCTTTAAATATTTGGTAGAATTTAACAGTGAAACCATCTGAGTCTGGGGCTTTCTATTTTGAAATTTATTATTGATTCAATTTCTCCAATAGATAGAGGCCTATTGAATTTATCTATTTCTCCTTATATGAATTTTGGTAGACTGTACCTTTCAGGAAATTGGTCGATTTCATCTAGATTATCAAATTTATGGGAATATAGTTGTACATAATATCTTTTATTTCTTTCCTTTTTTTTTTTTTTTGGTAAGCTCTATGCCCAATGTGGGGTTTGAACTCGACCTGGAGATCAAGAGTCACATACTCCACTGACTGAGCCACCCAGCACTTCTCTTTTATTACCTTTTTAAAAAAAACTTTAGGTGTACCATGGTGGCTCAGTGGGTTCAGCATCTGCCTTTGGCTTGGGTCATGATCCCGGGGTCCTGGGATCAAGCCTCGTGTAGGGCTCCCTGCTCAGTGGGGAGTCTGCTTCTCCCTCTCCCTCTGCCCCTCCCCTGCTTGTGTGCTCTCTTTCTTACTCTCTATCTCAAATAAATAAAATCTTAAAAAAAATTTTTTAATTAAAAAGTATTTATTTATTTATTTGAGAGAGAAAGAAAGAGAGAGAACACACATAAGTGCATGAGCAGGAAAAGGGGCAGAGTGGGAGGGAGAGGGAAAGAATCTCAAGCAGACTCACTCTGAGCTAGGAGCCCAGTGTAGGGTTCCATCTCAGGACTCTGAGATCATGATCTGAGCTGAAACCGAGAATGGGAAGCTTAACTGACTGAGCCACCGAGATGTCCCATTATCTTTTCAAAAGCCTGTGGGATCAATAATGATGGCTCCCTTTCCATTTTTGATAATAGTAATTTGTGTCATCTATCTTTATTTTTAGTTAGATTAAATAGAGATTTATCCATTTTATTGGTCTTTCCAAAGACCTACCTTTAGGTTTCATTGGATTTCCCTGTTAATTTCTTGCTTTTAACTTCATTGGGTTTTTTTTTTTTTTCTGTTTTTTTTTTTTTATTATTTTATTCTGTTTAATTTGGATTTAATTTGCTTTTTCTTTCTTTTTTTAATGTATTTCATTCATTTTTTAAAAGATTTTATTTATTCATTCATGATAGACATAGAGAGAGAGAGGCAGAGACACAGGCAGAAGAAGAAGCAGGCTCCATGCCATTACTCCAGGATTGCACCCTGGGCCAAAGGCAGGCGCCAAACTGCTGAGCCACCCAGGGATCCCCTTTGCTTTTTTTTCTAGTCTCCCACAGTAGAGTTTAGATTTGTCTTCTTTTCTACTACATGCATTCAATACCATACATTTTCCTCTAAGCACTGCTTTTGCTGCATTCCACAAATTTTAGCATTTTATTTTCATTTTCAATCAACTCAAAGTATTTTTAGATTTCTCTTGAAGATTTTTCTTTGACCTATGTGTTATTTAAATGTATATTATTTAATTTCCAAATATTTTGGGATTTTCCAGATGTCTTCTTGTCATTGATTTCCAGTTAATTCTAATGTGGTCTGAGAGCATAATTTGTACGATTTATATTCTTTTAAAATTGTTGAGATGTATTTTATTGCCTGAATATGGTCTACTTTGGTAAATATTCCCTGTAAGCTTGGCAGGAATGTGTATTCTAATGTTGTTGGATGAAGTATTTTAAAATATATCAATTAGATTTAGTTAATCAATGTTGCTATTCTGTTCAACTGTAACCTTATTGATTTTCTGTCTGTCAGATCTGTTAATTACTGACCATAAAAGGATAGATTTTTTAAAATGTATGACCTTTTGGGTTTTAGCCATTCCAACAGGTGTGTAGTATCATCTCGTTGTTGTTGTTGTTTTAAAGATTTTATTTATTTATTCATGAGAGACAGAGAGAGAGGCAGAGACACAGGCAGAGGGAGAAGCAGGCTCCATGCAGGGACCCCAATGTGGGACTCGATTCCAGGTCTCCAGGATCACACCCTGGTCTAAAGGCGGCACTAAACTGCTGGGCCACGTGGGCTGCCCTTATTGTTGTTTTAATTTGTTTTACTTTCATCTTGAAATTAGCTTACAGAAAAGTTCCAAATATAGTACAAATAATTTTTTCTGTTTTTAACTACTTGAAAGTAAGTTGCACCATCCTTGAACACTTTAGGGTGTATTTCCTATAACAAGAACAATTTTCTATATGAACACAATATAATCATTAAATCATGCTCCCAGATCCTCTTAGTCAACAGTACTGAGGAATAGACATATATACATACGTATATATGTGTGTATGTGTGTGTGTGTATATATATATTGCATTTACTTTTTTTACATATCTCTCTCTCTAAAAAAAAATCCTAAATTCACACCTTTTTCTCCTAATCCAACATGTTAGGAGTTCAATCTAGTTTTCTCCCTCTCCATGCTGGTAACTCCCTGTTGTTCTCATCCCACTCCTGCTCTGGCACCATGGGCCACTGCAGCTTTCTGCCACCCTCACATAGTGATGTCGAGGCATACCTTTCCTGTCCCTACCAGGCTTTTGTACTGAACATTCAGGAAAGGAAGGGAAGAGAAGAGCAGGGTGAGAAGTAGAGGAGCAAATGAATAAATCTGAGAGAGGTTAGGAAGTAGAATATATAGAATTTGATGATTCACCATATGTGGAGGTGAAGGAGGAATAGGAGTGAAAGATGATACCCAGGCATGATTCAGGTAGAGAACAGAACAGGAACAGGTTTGGTGAATGTGTGGGAATGAGATAGAAATGGTGGAAATGCAGCCCAAGAGACAACTATGACTTAGAAACAAGTCTTTGTATTCATTAGATTATATGTAACATTTAAAGACATAGAAATGGTGGAAATGCAGCCCAAGAGACAACTATGACTTAGAAACAAGTCTTTGTATTCATTAGATTATATGTAACATTTAAAGACATAGAAATGGTGGAAATGCAGCCCAAGAGACAACTATGACTTAGAAACAAGTCTTTGTATTCATTAGATTATATGTAACATTTAAAGACATAGACATTTCCCCCAATAATTTCTAAAATAAAAGAGAAGAAATTTTAGAGAAGAAATCTGTAGAGTACTCTAATTGAACAGATGAGCTGAGAATAGGAATTGGCTATCCTGTCAGAGAGGTCCAGGGAAGGCAGTCAACTGAATCAAATGCTACTAATGCCTCAAGTAATGTAAGGACAGGAACATGCCTCCTGGATTCAGCAATAAGGTGATTAGTGACCTTCAAAATGGTTGAAGTAGGTAGTGATGTTGGTAGTGGGGACAGTGATTGAAAAGGGATGTTAGTTTAGAAAGTGTAGAAAGTAAGAAAATGTTTCAAGAAACATTTCTGTGAAACAGAAGAGAAAAATGAGTCTAAGTGGGTAGGGGGGTAGACAACCAAAACTGATGAGAGAACTATGCCAGTTTAAATGTTGATGGGAGCTGTTGAAGACCTAGGGATGAGGAGAAATAAATATTGTAGGCCTCTGATGAGGGGAGAGGTCAGTCATTCTCATACTTAAGAGAAATTTCACCTAAAAATTTAAAAAATGCCTAATTCTTTGATGCCAAATCTAGAGATGCTAATTCTAAGGTCTGGACTGATGCTCGTCAAGCCCCCAAGATGATAATGAAGTTGGTGGTACAGATGATACTTTGCAAAATAATAGAAGTTCCAGGTATATAGACCACAACGACAAGATTCTCTGGGGACAGAAAAAGGGATATTTAATCCTTTTATGACAGCACCAGATGTAGGCATATGTGTTGGTTGGGAATAGAAAGTTTAGTGGTTCTTGTCTGGTGTGTTCTGTTTTCTCTATGAAATAGGAGGTGAATATTCTCCCTGAGAGTGAGAGGTCAAGATGTTTGAAGAGAGCAGCAAAGATCAGAAATAGCTATGAGGGAGAATGGGAGAGAGTGTGTGCTAATAAAATAAAAAAGGCTTTCAGAGAAGTCTGGGAACCTAGCTGAAATATATAAATCATGAACTTACAGGAGCCACTGTCTGCATTGTTTTTTCAAGGGTCTCTCACTGAGCCTGACCATCCCAATGTTGGCACCGAGAAAATGGTCAGTTGGGTTGGTCTAGGCTTTGTGTTTTTGAGGTATGAAAGATAGAAAGATAATAGAAGAAAAGAGTTGCATTTGGTGGCAAAAAATTTTTGAGATGATCAAATCCAAAAGGAAAAAGAAGTAAAGGCAGGAGGGATCTAATTAGATGAAGAAAAATGAGTCATGGAGCAGAGGTCCCAGGGAAACCCAGAGTGGAAGGACAGAGCTTTGTGGTCATTGGAGGAATATTTAATCGGAAGATTTCAGAGTTCCAGTGGTCCTGGGTGAAGCTCTACTGTGTAAGATGTGGTCATGGGAGGGGAATAATAAAGTGGAGTTGAGATGAAGATCACTAGAGATGAAACGGGTAGAGAAAGGTAGATGTCAGGGCCTTTGGAGGGTTGTGTTCAATAGCTTTCCATCTCTAACATACAGGAAATAGGAAGTGCCAAACTATGCATGTGATGATACTTTTACTCTGAATATGAATGTAAATAAATGTATTACGTCTTTAGAGAAAGAGACTCTTCAGTGTAACCTCCAATAACAGAATGACTATGTCACCTCAAGGAACCCAGAGGCCCAGAAATCAGATCACTTAGATCAGCTTTCTTTGCTTAAGGTAAGAAGAGCTTAGATAAAAGTACTCACACAATATCATTATTTTCCTCATTGTGAGTAACTTAAAAATTGCTCTATAACAGTATTTTATAGGTATGTTCTTCAGACTACCTGCATAAAAATCACTTGGGGATGACAGCTAAAAATGTATATTCCTGGAATCAACCCTAGACCCATTAATAAAGTTAAACAGAGTGGGAGACAGAGATGGGTGCAGGTAGAATTTGTATTTTAACTAGATCTTGAAAACATTTTCATTCACATACTACACACAGACTATATATACACACCTGTGTGTGAGTGCTTTCTATGTGTGAGGAGCACGTAAGTCCATGTTGCTTATGCATGGGATTCATGCACAGACCCACATTCTCTGAAATGTGCCCTCTGTGTGCTTCAATGATGCACATTGCCATTCTAGAAACTCTAGCTCCCTTTCTTAAATAAATGCTAAAATAGCTGAATACAGAGAGCAATAAACTGACTTCCTGCTTATTACTCTGAGGGATACAGAATAATCTCCAAGGGATTTTAGGCAAATATTTTTACATATATTACCTTTGGTTGAATTACTGAGCTTGATTCCATGATATCTACCCCCAGAGAGGGCATAATCTTTAAACCCTAAAAAATAAATATTATCTTCACTGGTTTTGCTCTTTAAACAGAGGAGTATATTAGTCAAGGGTGAACTGGTAGAGAAGAATTTCAGGTTTCCAAATGTCAAGAAAGAGACAACACTGGAGCCTACTTTAAGAAGAAACTACCTGTTCTAATTAACATTTTTATCTTTGACATTTCCTGACTGCCTTTATGTGTCCTTGGGGCTATTATTGTAATTTAAATTTAAAAATACAAATCCAATATTCATTCTTACCCCCATTTTTGTAGTTCAGTTAATCCCACCTAAACTCATCTGCTTTGTGGATTTACATTGCTAATGCCAGTTATGGAAGGCAATCAAGGATGCTTACAACATTTTACTGGTTTAGTTTAATGCTACAGTCATCCGAAATAAAAGTATCAGTTATTCTGTTCCAATAGTGAACTCAACAAATTTTTTTTCTATGGGGTTAATGTGTTCTCTTGTTTCCATTTTTCTTCCTCCCTTTCCCTTTATTTCCAAAAACCATTGCATTTATTCCCATGCTTCATTTCCTATTCAGCATTTGGATGTGGCCATTGACACTTATCAGGTTCTCAATAACTTACTTGAAAGTTCTCCAGCTCTCCCAGCCCCTGCTATTTTTCAAAGGATTCATAGAAAAACCTGAAAAGGCAAGGTTGTAGCCAGTTTATATTTAGCAGCTTCTTTGGACTTCGTAAAACAAGTAGTGGTGTGATATTAAAAGTAAAGGAAGGTGGAATAAATAAAATGGTCATTTATTGAACAATACCTGATGCTAGAATATGTGCTAAATATACTATATTGTATTGCATTTAATATTTACCAAAATTTTTGCAGTTGGGATTATGATTACAATTTCTGCAGATTAAGAAACAGATGTGGAGCCAAGAGGTAAAGCAATGTATTTAAGCTCTCCTTTTTCATCAAAGATCTCCAAAACCACATATTTTCAATATCCGTATCTTTTCAGCTTCCTTCTTTTATTATATAAACATGTTAAAAAAAAATCTCAGAACCTAAAAAAACAAATCTTCCTTTGACTGGAATTCTCTACCACTTGATTTCGTCACAACCAGCATCTTGTAGGAGCGGTCTCCAGTCTGCTACAAGGTCTTCTTTGTTTTTGCTTCTTTACTACCCGGAGTTCACTCTAAATGGACAGCAATCTGGCTTCAACTGTACCCTTCCAACGGCTAAGACTACATTAGCACAAAACCATAGGCCACTCTGGTCCTCATCTTGCTGACCATACCCTCATTAAAGAGCTTGACTCACTACCAGGGTTGTTATCAAGATTAAAACACTTAATTAAAGAAGTTCAGAAGTGTTCATGGTATGTTGGAATATATATATATATATATATATATATATATATATATATATATATATATTATTTCTGCATGTTATCCTGTTTTGACATCTTAATAAAGAAACCTTTCTAGCTGGGGAGAGACTGCCCCTCCCTAGACTAACCAATTCTTGGAGGTAACTGAAGGCTCAGTTAACAGGGTAGCCTTGATGTATAAACCAATCCAGAAAAATAAAAAAAATAAAAAAAATAAAAAAAATAAAAAAATAAACCAATCCAGAGCCATGCCTCCTCTATCTGGTCCCTGCACTCAGGAGGCAATATTCCTCTACCTTAATTATTCCAAAGCCAGGTACCAGGTAACTAGACACCACCCCTATTGCCTCAAGCCCTTTAAAATGATTCAAATCGGCCAGTTCTGAACTATTTACCATTCTTTGCCTTTCCTGCAGAAACCCCAATAGGGCCATGGCCCACGTGCTCCCCACTTCCTGTCTTCTGCCTCTTGATGACTATGGTGTTTTTTCTATGTGGTACTGGTGGTGTGCTGTGTCTCCTGTCTGTAGGACCTGTGAATATAGTAAACTCTGTCTTCCTGAGCCTCTCTTCTGTCTCTTCTTGTGGCTGTGTTTGACTGACCATCTCAAAAACAAATATAAAACAGAAACCCTCATTAAATGTTGTTGATGTGTCATGGTGGTTGCCATTCTTAGGCTTCTATGAACATGGTGATCAGAGTCTCTAGTCACTCTACAAATTATACATTTTTAGTGTTTTTTTTTTTTTTTTTTTTTTTACCAGTTTTTGTTTTCATTACTGCCCTCAGACTTGGGAAGAGGGATCTTTGCTTGGCTTCACTTGCACATTTTAAAATATCAGTTATATTGGGATATAATACATGTACAAAAAATTCATTACTGATCAGAGTACAATTTGATAACTTTTGACAGATATATAGAGCCATGTAACCACCATGATCATGACATAGAACATTTCCATCAAAAAAAAAAAAAAAAAAAAGAAAGAAAAAAAAAAACATTTCCATCATGCCCAAAATGTCCTGTACCTCTTTGGAATCAATCTTCTCCCCCTTCTCTTGGTCCTTGGCAACCATTAAACTTTCTATCATTACAGTTCTGTCTTTTTAAGTTGTGTGTAAATGGAAACTACACATTATTGAGGCAAAAGATTGTGTCTGGCTTCTTTCACTCAGCACAGTGGTTTTGAGATTCATCTATCTTGTTTCCCATCAGTTTGTTATATTTTACAGCTGAGTAGGATAAGGTTATTTTTATTCAAATACCAGGCAATGGACATTTATGCTATTTCCAGTTTTGAGCTGTTATGAACAAATGCTGTAAACATTTGAGCACAAGTCCTTGTGTGGACATATTTTTTTTGTTTCTCTGGAGTAAATATTTGAAAGTAGGATATTTAAATCTAATGGTGAGTGGATGTTTATAAGAAAATGATAAACTGTTTTCCAAAGTGGTTGATACTGTCTTGCATTCGCAAGCAATCTCTGAGAGCTTCCATAGCCCCATATTTCTTGTGAGCACTTAGTACTCAGTCTTTTTGATTTTAGCCATTCTAGTGAAAGTGTCATAGTAACTCTGTGGTTTTACTTAGCATTTCCTTGATGACTAATGAAGTTGAGTACCCTCTTACGTGCATGCTCATCATTCTTCTTTGCTGATGTACCTGTTCAAATCTTTTGCCCATTTAAAAAAGTGGGTTGTTGTCTTGGTTTTATTAGTTTACAAGAGCTCTTAAACATTCTAGATATAAGATTTCTCCTACATTTTTTTCTAGAAGTTTTGTAGTTTTTGGTCTAACATTTAAATCTATGGTTTATTTCAATGAGAGTTGAAGATCACAGAAAAATATATAATGGATATATGGATATCCAATTGTTCTACCTCTATCTGGTAAAAAGTCCATCCTTTCTAAGTTGAACTACCTTGGCCCCTTTGTCAAAAATCAATTAACCAAAAATAATGTGGGTTTATTTCTGGCATCTTTTCTGTTTCATCAAACTACTTTTTTCTAGTTTTTTTTTTATTTTTTATTTTTTATTTTTTTATTTTTTATTTTTTTAGTTTTTTTTTTAAATGGAATCTTATATTATTGTTTTGACACATATTCTTTTCTAATATAAACATTTAATGCTAAAATTCTTTCTAAATGCTATTTTAGCTGTATTTCATAAATTTTTTATATTTTCATTTTTATTCAGTTTAAAATATTTCCTAATTTCTCTTGTTTTTTTTTTTTCTTGGTCCATGTGTTATTTAGATATATATTACTCAATTTCCATGTTATTTGAATTTTTCCAGATATATTTTTGTTAGTCATCTTTAGTTTAATTCTGTTATAGTCAGAGGACATACTTTGTGTGGTTTTAATCCCTTTAAATGTTTCATCTATTTGTTTATCAGTTTCTAATGGAGGGGTGTTGCAATTGACTACTGCGATACTGATTTTGTTCATTTCCCTTTGAGTTTTATAATTGTGGATTTGTTTTTCTTTTTAGTTCTGCCAATTTTGTCTTTTATATTTTGAAGCTCTATTAGTAGATGCATTAAGTTTAGGATCATGATGTCCTCTGGGCAAATTAGTGTCTTTATTTTTATGAAATATTTCTCATTATTCCTGACAACATTCTTTTGGGTTTGAAATCTTTTTCTGATATTAACATAACTGCTCTACCTTTTTGTAGATTAGTGTTTTGGTGGTATATCTTTAATGTAGATTTGTGTTTTCATGGTATATTTTTTAAATAGTCACATTTCAGAGAGAGCTAAAAATGAGAAAAATATATTTTATATTTTCCCCATATTTATTATTTCTGACATTCTCCATTCTTTTGTGTACTTCTAAATTGTCACCTGGTGTCTTCCTATGCCTGAAGAACCTCCTTTAACATTATTTGTAATTCAAGCCTCTTGCCAGAAGCAGGAGAATAAATCCAATCCCTATTACTCTTTTGTGGTTAGAGGGAAAATCAGGGATTTCAGTTCTACTCTTCAGAGTCTTACTCTGGCACTTCTATGACTGTACCCTTCCCCACAGTGTGAAGATTCATTGGGTCCAAGAGAACGTACTCAGAACTATGCTCCTCCTCTACCTAGACCATATTCTGGATACTCAGGACCCAGGAATTTTCTATTTAAAGCTGATTTTCAGCCTAAACCTCTACTTCTGGATCATCCTTTTGATGGACACAGGGGTGGGTATTTGCTGTGGTAGTATGGACAAAACTAAAAAATGTGCATGCTAGGGTATGCAACTGTGTGCTCAAGTGGCTCCTTGTAGTATAGGATGGATTCAGGGGTGAGATAAGAAAGTAGGGCACTGGTGCTCTCCAAGGCATAATATTCTGGCATGGAATTCTAAATCCAAAAATTCTAAATTCAATCTGGCATTCTAGGATGCTATGATAATATATTTTTCAAGGTTGGAGGATGAAATATATTTTATTTAACATTGTGTCGGCTTAATTTATAACTTTTAAGTTTTAGACATGTAATGTGGGCCTTTGTTTGTACTCTTGCCCATAGGCCAGACAAATGTTAGGCGTGGGCTGCTTTTTTCTCCTTATTACCCTTTAAATGAATGTGTTTTTTGTATTTGCCCTTTATCCCCTTCTTTTGTCACTCTATAGACTTGATGATAATCTCTGTTCTTGAAATGTCCACTAACACAGGTGTATGACAGTATAGAATTGCATTAAGACTAGATTCTAAAGAATCAGTGGAAACAAATGGACAAACAAGACTGAAAATGGCTCTCTGGGTCAGGGAGGGGAAGAGAGACTATGCGATTAGGCAATAGTGTATTAAACTAATTACGTGAGAAGTTTAAGAATAAATCTGTAAGGGCTGAATAGTATAATGGATGAGTCTATGTGCTAGAACCAGGCTGCTTGAATCAAATTCTGTTCCTGCTGCTTACTAGCTATGAGGTCTTGGATAAGTTTCCTAATCCATTTGTGCCTCAGTTTTTTCATCTATACAATGGGTATAATAATATTACCATCTCACAGGATTATTTTAAGAACTAATGATTTAATAACTATAAAACAGTTGGAAGAATGTAGATTCTCAATGCATTTTAGCTAATATGTTAAGGAGTATATTTTCAGGGTTTGAGTTGTGCTTTTTTTTTTTTAAAGATTTTATTTATTTATTCATGAGAGACACAGAGAGGGAGAGAGAGAAAGAGAGGCAGAGACACAGGCAGAGGGAGAAGCAGCTCCATGCAGGGAGCCTTATGTGGGACTCGATCCCGGGACTCCAGGATTACGCCCTGGACTGAAGGTAGGTGCTAAACCGCTGAGCCACCCAGGGATCTCCAATGAGTTGTGTTTTCTATATGCCTCTGTTGCATATTTTAGGGTTGGATAATATTCACTTGCCAATATTAGGATAATATGTGGCTTTAGGTGCACATATTTCAAAACTGGCTACTGCTCACCAATCCTGTTATTTCTTCCTGGGCACGTGGTAAGTTGATGTTATTTCTCAGCTTTCTTTGATGTTATGTTGGGGCTATGTGACAGAGTTCTGGAAAAAGAAATGTGTACAGAATTTATGTATATTTATTGTTAGGCATGGTCATAAATCCTCTGGTTACACTCCTCTCTCTTCTTCCATTTACTGACTAGATTATTCAAGGATTACCTTGAACCTGTAAAATGGCAAAGCCATAAGATAGAAGCACTTGGATTACTAAATCATAGCTTGCAGGGGAATCACACAAAAGAACCACCCAACCAAGAATATTCACAGTGGACTTAAAAAATATTTTTATTACATTAAGCCAATAAGATTTTGAGTCATTTGCTACAGCAGTTAGCCTATTCAAATATAAATGTTTATATGTTAAAGTGGGGTTCTTTTATAACAAAAATTTGAAATATATGTTATTGGCTTAGCATTTGGCTATGGTCAGTAAGAAAACTGAAATTGGCAGCTGGAAAAATGGTAATCTTATTATGCAGTGGCAAGACATTTTGTAAAATTTTTCCCTGTGAATACTTGGAAGGTAGAACACGTGCCTATTGAAATCGAACTCTAGGAGAAGAAATGAGAAACATAACTCTAGTGTGTGTGGTTTTTATTGGCTGTGTTTGGCCAAGAAAAAACTTGAGAAAGAAATGTCTAGTTTGTAAGCATAAATGAAAGGGAATAGAGTGAGTCTGGGAAATTCAGTTCTGCAAAGTTGAGAAGTCAGCTGTTTGTAGAATCTGAACTCTGGGAAATGGAATTTAAAAGAAAAAAAAAAAACGCTAAGCACTCACAATGAAGTATATCTTTCCAGGTGAATCAAATGGTTCATGAAAAAGATCAATTTAAGGATAGGATATTCTCTATTCAAAAGTTATAGCCTTGGGACTTCTAGGTGACTCAGTGGTTGAGTGTCTGTTTCCAGCTCAGGGCATGATCCTGGAGTCCTGGGATCGAGTCCCATATCAGGGTCCTTGAATGGAGCCTGTTTCTCCCTCTGCCTGTGTCTCTGCTTTTCTCTTTCTGTGTCTCTCATGAGTGAATAAATGAAATCTTAAAAAAAAAAGTTATAGCCTCAAGGTAGTCTATTATTAAATTGAGAGAGATTAGTATGGTGGCAAGAAGCAGAGAGATAAAACATATTTGAGAATTATGTCTAGGAGAAATCTTTGAAGGTGGTTCCTGGCACATAAAACTGCTGGGAAGCAAATTGATCAGAAGCCTATTAAGCTTTTAAGGAATTTTTAATTTCCAAATAAACCACAAACTAAACAAACAAAAACACCAGTTTTGAACATTTCAGACTTCAAACAACCATTGGAACTCTATATTTCCATAAATTTTAGGTTAACTTCCAAGGCTTCCAAATTGCATGCTCCCTCTTTCCCACTTCATATGTGGCCAAAGAGAATAATGGACAAGGAAGAGCTCACAAAGGATGAGAACAGAGCCACAGAGAAAGATGGACAGGGACATTTTTTCCCTTATCTGCTGACTGAAGATGTCAGGGGTACCTTGAAGCTACAAGATGGAAGCAGCCTGGGTTTCTGAAATGCTGCCTGCAGAAGAGCTGCCAGGAGAACCACCTGATCAGGGATGTCCACTTTGGAATTTATTTAAGCAATACTTGGTAACAGAGTTTTGAGGTGTGTTTGTTCTAGTGGTTAGCATATCCTGAGTAATACACCACATCATATATTGTGGAAAGTAATAATGGAAAGTATGACAGAGAGTAATCACTTAACATAGAAATCACTTAACATAGTATCTTTGTTAGAAATGGAATGAAAGCAGTTTCTTATTCTGATCTCCAGAATAACCTTGAACCTTGCATAGGTTCAAAATATTGAGTCAGATGTTTAGAAGGATAAATGTTTACAGGATAAATACTGGTGGTGTTCTGGGAGCTTATGTTAGCGGTGGATAGCTGAAGGGTGTACGTGAAAATAATCAATGAATTTACCACCTCTAATTTCTGTGTTTTAGAAAATAAATATTGTTTAGAAGAAGAAGGGAGTAGTTTGACACATCTGTCAGAATTGCTAGGTTCAAGGATATTCTATTTTTTCTCAAAGTTTAAAAGAGTTATTCTTGTGTGGTCCTGAAATCTGATTTGTTTAGGGTGAATATTGTTTAGGGTAGAGCGTGTATGTTTCCTCAGGCTGTGCTATGCTCATGGCAGAGATATCTTTGAATATGGGCTGGGATGGTCCATAGAAATGTTGTAAGACTAAAATTGAGAAAGCAGAAGCAACTGTTGAAGAGCTTGGACAAGTATTTGTTGTAGCACATGTTCTGTAAGTTACTTTCTTTTCATCACTGTACAGCATTCCCTAAGGGCCCAGATAATAGCTTGAGGAGTTTGGAAACCATAGAAAATCTTTACATCAGACATAAGATTATTAACTATTTTAGGGCAAAAAAGATCTTCAGCCACGAACAGATACTGAAGATAACATTGAGAGACGTATGTTTAGGTATGCTTAAAGAATCAGTGCTTTGAGAATACCTGAAGCATATCAATCTGTTCCAAGAAATCAGGTGAATTTTATTTTACTTTTAAAAATTTTAATTAATTTATTTGAGGGAGAGAGAGTGAGCCAGTGAAAGAGAAAGAGAGAGAGAGAGAAAGAGAGTGGGAGAGAGTGGGAGAGAGAGAATGAGCTGGGGGAGGAGCAGAGGAGAGGGAGAAGCAGACTCCTCACTGAGCAGGGAGCCTGATGTGGGGCTCCATCCCAGGACTCCAGGATCATGACCTGAGCCCAAGGCAGGCTCTAACTGACTGAGTCACCCAGGCATCTCAAGAAATCAGGTGAATTTTAGAAGAGACTATTTTGGAAAGTCCAACCAAATAGCACGAATTAATTCCCTGCTGTCACTGATTTTGGTCTTGAACCCATTGCAATTAGACTTTTACTCCTGTCTTCCCACCGAAATAACTTTTCATAATAACACCAATGACCTCATGTTGCCAATCCAAAGGTTACTTTTCAGTCATTTTATTTGGTTTTTCAGTTGTATTTGACAGACTATTTATTATCTTTTCTTTGGAATAGCTTCTCCATTTGGATTCCAGGACATCTCATTCACCTGGGTTTTCTTTAATCTCTCTTGTTTTAAGTTCTTATTTTCCTTTGCTGGCTCCTGCTCATCTCTCTGACACCTACATAAATGTTAGCATTCCCCAGACTTACTCTTTAGATCTTTTTTCTTTTCTATCAACACTCATACATTTGGTGACCTCACCTACTTTCTTGGTTTTAAATGCCATCCATATGCTCATGATTTCCAAATCGTTATCTCCTGACTGTACCTCCTCTCTGAACTCCAGAATCATATACCAAAATGCCTCTTGGATATCCACTCTTATTCTTTTAGCAGCCACTATAAAATTTACTCCTAATAATCTCCTGCCAACCCTTCTTCTCAAGTGCTCTTTCCATAACCATAACCTACAATTAAGTTCTGCTTGTAGTTCAGTATAACACTTAATTCACCTCTCATGCCTTATCTAATATGAAAGAGCAAGTCTTTTGTTTTTGCCTTTAGTATATATCCAGAATACAACTACTTTTCATTATCTTGGACTTCTGCTTATGATGAATGAGCTTATAGCCAACAATCTTCTTCAGAGAACAACTAGAAAACCTGGATAGAACACAGAAGAAAATCAATTTGAAGGCATCAAACAGCTATTAATGTACCTAGGACTTGAGCGGCTGAAATCTCAGAGAGAAGAGAGTATACTGAGGCAAGACCAAAATTTTGTAACATTATTCCTACATTATTTGTTGATTCATAAACTGAATAGTAATAAAAGCAATGAAGCTTAGGAAGGTGTAGCTAAAGGTAAGGAAGATGAGTAGAACTTTCTCAGTTTCATGAGACAGAGAGACATATATTGGAGTTTTGATATTACAAGGGTTTGATGACCCAAGACTCCAGAGTGAAGAGAAACACAGGAGAGTGAACTTCATATTCTGCATTTCTCATTGCTTTTTCACACCAAAGCATTTGTCTTTCCATAAGAGGTAAAGGGCTAAGGGACCATGAAACCAAGCAGTTATTTTTTACAGTCTCATAGTGCTAGGGAGATAATATTTAGAATTCAGAGCCCTTGTAAACATATCAAGCTTTTAGCTAAAACTCTTGCATGTCTACATCTTAGGAGTAATGGTAAAGCAAAATTAGATAAGACTTTTCAAGGACTGAAATCCAACTTAAGTATGTTCAATTCCTGATCAGATCAAGATGAACTGCTCCTACTCTAACTTTTTGCCCAAAGTTAACATAAATTCTCTCTGGAAGAAGATAATACCCTCAATAGTCTTTGCAGTTTTTCATGATACAAGGCCATTTACTAAAATGTGACCAATAATGTACATTCAATAAAAAAGTACTTAGCAAACCAAGAGACAACTAAAATCAAAGCACATAATATAAACAGACTTAAAATTATTACAGTTATCAGATATGGATTTTAAGAATATAGATGGCAAATTGAAGACTTTAGCAGAGGGGCACCTGGGTGGCTCAGTGGTTGAGCCTGCCTTTGGCTTGGGTCATAATCCCAGGATCCTGGGATCAAGTCTTACATCAGGCTCTCCATAGAGAGGCTTCTCCCTCTGCCTATGTTGCTGCCTCTCTCTATGTCTCTCATGCATAAATAAATAAAATCTTAAAAAAAAAAAGAATTTTAGCAGAGAACAGGAATCAATAAAGAATCTTCAATTGAGGGCAGACCGGGTGACTCAGCAGTTTAGTGCCACCTTCAGCCTAGGGTGTGATCCTGGAGACCTGGGATCAAGTCCCACATCAGGCTTCCTGTGTGAAGCCTGCTTCTCCCTCTGCCCGTGTCTGTCTGTCTCTCTCTCTCTCTCTCTGTGTCTCTCATGAATAAATAAATAAAATCTTAAAAAAAAAGAATATTCAATTGACATAAAATTGAAAAACACAATAACAGAAGTTAAAGACTTAATGGGTTTAATATCAGATTAGGTAGGGTCATAGAGTGAGTTAATAAACTGGAGGAAAGATCAGAAGGAAAATATCCAGGCTAAAACATACAGAAAAAACATTGAAAATTACAAAAAGTGCTTAAGTAAAATGTGGGCAGTAAAACAATCTGACACAAGTATAATTGGAGTCACATGTGGGGAGGAGAAAAAAAATGGGACAGAAGCAATATTTGAAAAGATAATGGCTGAGAATTTTCCAAAACCACCAGAAGAAGTTAAGCCATAGATTCAAGAAGTACTTTGAATTACCACAGGATAAATACTAAGAAAACCACACAGAGGTACATCGTAGTAAGGCTGTTGAAATAATCACAAAGAGAAATCCTTAAAAGTAGCTACAGAAAGAAATAGCACTTTAAAAGAATCAATAGTTGCCTGTCAGCTGATATCTTAGAAGAAATGATACACAAGAGATTAAAAAAAAAAAAAAAAAAGGAATTCCATCTCTAAAACACTGCAAGAAAAGTATAGTCTATCACACAACAAGCACCCAAGCAAAGATAATCTCTCCTAAAGACAGTGTGGAGATAGTGTGATAAGAGATTTTGGTAAACATCAGACTTAGTCTATATCATCAGATAATATCAGAGAGTTGCAGTCTCCTTATAAAGCATGAAGTAATTAGAAGCAGAGCCAGTTATTGAATTCTTGCCTCATCCCAATCTACTCCCCTCCACCTTCAGGAAGTGATTACAAAGGCTTCTTTACCAAAGGGCTTTGTAGGAGGGAAAGGAATGGTGTGGAACTCTCTCAGCAAGATAATGATGGAAAAGTGAGAGGAACCTAGGAGTTATAAGCCTAGCCAGTAGCTAATCATCAGAATCTAACAATCCTGAACTTGAGGCCTCAATCAGTGGCTCTAGAATGGCCACTTAAGCTAATTCCTCTGAGGAAAATTGGAGGTAACATAGAGTTAGAGAGAAGCCAGATCTGACTGAATTATGATACATCTGGACAATGAGTAATGATTTTACCCAGCTACTTAAGAGTGCCAGCTGGCACTGAGCAGAGTGTGGCAACCTAGGGAGGATTGTGAAGAACAGATGGGATGTTTGGGAAGAAATCACTTTATTTGAATGTACTGAGCTGGGCTTCTTATTGTCTTGTGTTTATGGATAGGATGGATTTTTTTTTTTTTTTAAATTAGAGAAAGGACTCGTTAGGGAGAGTGGCCCAAAGAATATTGTAAATGCATTTCTGGGGGGCAAAAGGGACTATGCAATAGTGTTCTGGAATCAATTTCTATTGACTGATGAGAACCAATTGTGCACATCACTTTTCAATCTTATGTTCAGTGATGTGTTTGCTAGCTTGAAATCTTCCATGGTGGGGGATTTACAACACAAAAATTTGACAAGTGCTACAAATTAGGGCTTCCCCACCCCCACCCCTGAGATCCAATTGATACATTTGCTAGTACACATTGGAGCTATGTCATATGGCAATATTTCATAGCATGAATATATTGGGACAATCTGAACAGATGATGACATTACATATTTTAAATACTGATCTCTCCCATTGTATAACTCAAGCTCAGACATTTCTCTTAAGATCCAATTCCATTTTTTCTCATACCTTCTGGACCTTACCCCCAGTTTTACAGTAAATACTTCAAATTTAACTTGTCGAAAATTATCTTCTCTTCCAAACTAGTTTTTCTTCTGGCATTCTTTACTGTATTTCTTGACAAGAACTTAATCCAGGGACCCAAATCAGAAACTTAGATGCCTCTCTCATCATTATTTTCCAATGATCACTGGGTTTTGACAAGTCAACCTAATTAGCATGTGATATATTTATCACCTCATTTCCTCTATCAATCCTGTAGTCTCACATCAGACCCTCATACTCTTTTGCCTTACTCAGTGCCCTCAAACACATAATCACTAGAATCACATGAATACTAACTAAAATACAGATTTCCTGACCTCTTTTCTAGAGATTTGGGTTTGGTTATGAGAAGAAAACTAGAATCTATATTTTTACCAGGTGATCCAGAATTCAGATGATTCTAATTCTTAACTAAGTTTGGGAAATACTCAGGTATAGGATAAAAATTAATATGTTTAATCTTGGAATACAAGCCCAAACATAATCAGCCCTGTGCCTGTTTCTCTACCTTTATTACCCACCACTTTTCAACATATCTTTTACTACCTATATTTTTTCACCACAGTTAGTCCTGTAACTGTATCAGGCTCTGTCTTGTCAAACAAGTTGTTTGTTCTCACAAAGGTTATGTATAAATAAGCCAGATTTGACTGTTTTGGGGTCACTGAGTATACATTATTCCTAGGTGTGTGTTTAAACTTTTGTTTTTTATGTTGCTTTGGTCTGGGTGCTTTTTCTTTCAGCTTCCTTCTCTGATTACCTTTTTGTTTGTGCCACGGTTGTTACTAGTTCATTCCTCAATCATATAAGGTTGATTTCCTTGTCTATCTCTCTTACCAAACTGCTGGCTCCTTACAGGCAGAGCCTTTCAAACTCTGGAGTCTAGACCAATAATCAATATAAAATAGTCCCCAAACATTTACTGAATGAATATTACTCAACTAGTAAGTAGCAGAATAGAGATTTGAGTTTAGGAATATCTGATTCCAAAGTCATACCTTTTTAACTATACTATACTCTGTCAACAAAGTATGGCTCACTTCATCAGAAGAGTCATTCTTTAATCATGTAAAGAGAATCAAATGATGCTTGAAGACAGAACTACCACCTGTCCAAAGGGAGATGTGCCAGATAACCACTTTAGTTGATCAATATCCAGTTCAGATTGGAAAATTCATGCCAAAGAGTGTTCTTTGAGATTTATTAAACTAACAAAAGAAGAAGACAAAAATCTCCTCTTGTCTTGGCTTAATATAGATAACTTAAACCTGCATACACCTTTACCCTTGCTAGGGAAGGTGACAGGCTAAGACCAGGTGATGGTATTTTCTAATACCAATCTAACCAATTAGTCTTGAACTCATTTCTAAACATAGGTCAAGCATAGTACTTGGCACACAAAATTCCTCAGAAACATTTTCAGAAATATTGGGTTAGGTGAGGACACTCATATGATTTGGCGGAAAATGAACATAACTCTCGATCAATTTAAGCATCCACTTTATTGAGGAAATTAATGCAACTCATATGATTATTATTCTTTAGCATAAAGAATTGGGGCAGCAAAAGATAATGGATAAAATTTAGAGTGTCTGTTCTGTCATCTGATTTGGGAAATGTGTGCTGACTCTGCTAGTTCTATTAAAGATGCTGTCCATAAAATACACTTGCACTAGCTTGGTACAAGTTATTTTAGAGCTGTGAGAAGGACTATTATTAATAAAAACTCTCCTTATAATTAATTCATGGATTGCCACCAGAGTGTTCTTCCTATATCATAAATTTGATTATGTCACCCCCCCTGCTGAAAAGCTTTTGATGACTCCACACTTCCTGTAAGAAAATGTGAAATTCCTTAGTTCAACGTGTAAGATTTCTACACCTGATCACCATCTATCTTCCTATTCATCATTCATTTTTCTCTTCTCTCAATTCCAAATACATATTACATTCTTCAATTATCCCAGATTGCTCACCCATAAATGTCTCTTGATTTCCGTTCTTTATGTTCTTGATCAAGCTATTTTATCTGTCTTCATGCCTTTCCTCCGTGTTTTATGGCAAACTCCTGCTATCACACTCCTATTCCTCACAGTCCCTTGAGAATTATCCATTGTTTTCTCTCCTATATTCACACATAATTTATACACGCATGTATGGGTCAAACCGCACATGTTCTGAGAAGCACAAGTATAATTAAGGGGACAGATTAATCAAAATGGTTCAGGAAATTTTAGGTGTATGGTTGCCATACTTAAGATAGTTATCACTAGTATCTTGAGCCAAGCATTATATTGTATGAATTTATCAATAATTCCTTTCCTATCATTCATTTATTTTTCCAACAAATATTGTCAAGGGCCTATCCCTGTCATAGGCAATGAGAATACAGAAGAGAAAAGGAGAAATTTTCTCTTTTCCTGGAAATTATGTTGAAAGAGACAGACAAGAAACAAATAAAATAAATTGAAACAGTGGTAATGACTATGGAGGAAAAAAATCAGTATGACAGAGTGACTTGCAAGGTAGGAGTGAGCAACATTAGATACAGGACAATTCTATAATATGGAGCTTTTTAAAAGAGTGTCAAAAAACAAACAAACAATGTAATAGAAAAAAGCAGAGAGGATTAGAAAGAAAAAAAATGACAGGAAAACAAACATAATGGCCAACAAAGATAATGAAAAGATGCTCAAATCTATGTTTTGTAAAAGAAATTCAAATGAAAATAAAGATGAAATATCGCTTTATGTCCATTAAATTGGCAAAATCAAAAAGAGCTATAAGATCCATGCTGTGTAGGGTTATATGGACAAGGGTTCTGTTATGTGCTGTTTGTACATAGTCTTTCTAGAAGGCAGCAGAGCAACATCTATTAAAACTTAAAATGCACTTGTCCTTCAACTCAGAAATTCCACTCCTTGGTGTCCACCTCATTCATTCTAAACATGAGGACCATTGACTCTTTAAGAGCCACAGGTCAATATTCCATAAATCCATATCTACACTAAGCCTTGCAGGTAGAGTGAATAAATAGTATGCCTCATGAACATATGTGCTACCCTATTTCAAATAAATATAGATGATATTGAGATTGATAAAATGTGAATTTGTTTAAAACCTAATAAAATCCAAAATGTCTTTTGGTCATCATACATTTTCTTAATCAACAGATTAATAAAAGTATAAAATTCATCATGTAGGATGTCCAAATTTGGAAATTCCTTCCAATCATCTGGGAAGGTTGCACTTTATTCTTTTTGCTGGTCACATAATACTCCTTGATATACTGCAATTTGATCAGCCATTTCTATATTGATAAGGTTTCTCTTTGGCCATTTGACCAAATTTCCCTTGGCTACAAACAATGGTATATAAACATCCCCCAACATATAGGTACCTACAAATAGGTAGGAGCCATAGGAAGAACACGTATTATACAGAGTTGAGTGGCAGTAAATATCTTAACTCTCCACAAGTGTTTGCATTTTAAGACATGACACTTACTCATCTGATTACATCTTTGGTGTCTTTTTTGGCTGGTGCCAAAGGTGGGTGAATGGTGAAAGAAAAGAGAGAAAGAAGCTTCTCCATGGTACTGTCAATCACAATGCATGTAAAATCTGTCCCTGGTATCCAGAGTGTAAAATTATAGCAGATGATATTTACTGTTCTACTTCTCAAGCAACACATAAAAACAAATTCAGGAAAACCTTATGTGTTTTTTTTTTTTTATAATAAAATATTCAAACATAAAAGGAAAATGGAGGAAAATGTAACAAATACCTAAATGCCTGACACTGAGAACAAATAATGCTAAAGTTTCATCCTATCAGACTTTTTTTTTTTTTTTTTTGGAGTCTTAGCCATTTTTTGTATAGCAATAGGTTCACCCTTTTATATTAGTAGACAAAAGACATATTAGCTGCCTTTGAAAAGTAGTCTTATAGAAAGACATTCACTGGCAAACAAGCCTCAGATACCAGGTATGTCATAATTTTTCCAAATCCAGACCATTTTTTCAGGCCAATTTTAGTGGACAAATGAAATTGCACAAATGGCAATATATTAGTGATAGATGAATGTTTTTAAAAACACATGCTGACAAGAAGAAGATTTATTATGCCAAATATATTATAACTTCCTTCCTCTTCCTACCTCATTACAGTTTCCTCTTAGAAATGTCCCATAAGTGTCTAGGATAAAAATGCATGACCAGGTGATGGTTACACAACACTATTATCATAATGATGGCATTAAATTGTATACTTAAAGATTGTTGCACTAGTAAATGCTCTCTATACTTTAGCACAACTTTTAAAAATGGACTACTGGTTGCAGAAGTAATAGATTCCAATGTAAGAATAGATTATGTAACAATGATATACCATACACCAACCAAAAATTTCACAGTGTTTCAAAGGAGCCCCTCATCTAAAATATTACTCTTCCATAGGCATGTAGCAATTCAAGGATCCAGATTAACTGAAAACAAAACAAAACAAAGAAACAACCAACTAGATGAGTGGGAATGGGCAGACGTAGCTGATAAACGAGCTGGTTGTAGAGAAAGAAAAACATTTGATATTTTCTCTCATTTCTCTACTTCTCATGATCTATCAGACTTTTTAAAAGACACATGTTACAGAAAATGTTGAGGTCACCTTCACATCCCTTTCCAGTCTCTGCTCTATTTTAACCACTTAGATGGCATTCTAATAAATTCTAGCAATAGTTTATGTTCCCAGAATGTGGAGGATCCATCACACTTCCTCACAGGCACAGAATAGCAAGAGCAGAGCCATCATACTTCAAAGCAAGGGTGGATCGTTATGCTGCATTTTTCTTAGTCCCTCTTACAGAGAAGAAAGGGAACTTCCCTGCTCAAATCAAAGGACAATGGTATGCATTTTCTCCACTCACTTTGTAGTGTAGCAAAAAGCAAATAACTTCTGTGGTATGTAGATATTGCAGGGCTTTCATTAGCATTACACATGTGGGCCTTTTTGTTTTTATGCTCTTGGTAAATAGGGGGAAGAATAAATCAAATACTCAAACCAGGTCTACATTACATCATCACAGCCAGCTGAAATGCTGAATGTTTATTTAATCATCTGGTTAGTAAATTATTCAGCTGGCTTTCAAAATATTTTAGTATGGAAAATTTCAAATATATAAAAAAATATGGGCAGTAGTACAATAAACAGTCTTGTGCAATCATCCAACTTCAACAATTATCAAATCGTGACCATTTTCTCTCTAACCCTGCTGATGTGGGAAACAAAGGCCAAAGGAAAAAATTAAATTTCCTTACCACCTACTGCCCACTGACAAGTCCTTGAAACAAGCAGAGTGACATTCCTCTAGGGACTCAGCTACCTCCATATTAATACTTTGCTAAGGGCAAAGGCAATTCTAGCCAGACCCCCCAGGATTCTGTAAGTCTACTTTAACATATAAAAATTCCTTTGGAGACTTTTTTTATCTCTACCCCCCAAGATACATGTTGGCAATCATCTCCCAAGCATATGACTCATTGATATACATCTGAAAGGTCTCATGACTAAGGTTTTACTAGGCCATAATAAATGACCCTTTCCTAACGATAGCTAGCCCCCTCAAGGTCCTGGAAACCTTGCTTCCAAAATTCCTTAAAGATTTAAACTCTCCCTAACTTCCTCCCAACTTGAAAGTATGTTAATTGGCTGCTCCTAATGACACTAGTACAGCTCTTCCTGCCCCTAGTTGCTGCCCCTGTGCTTTAATAAAACGACCTTTTTTGCACTGAAGACATCCTAAGAATTCTTTCTTGGCCATTGGCTTCCAACCTCAAACATTTCCTACATCACTACCAATTCCAACCACCACTGTGTAATTATGAAGCAGATATCAAACACTATGTAATTCCACCCATGAATATATCAGTATGAATGTTTAAAGGATAGTATGTTTTTAAAAACATAATCACAGGGGCACTTAGGTGGTTCAATGGTTGACCGTCTGTCTGCCTTTGGCTCAGAGCATGATCTCAGGGTGCTGGGATCAAGTCCCCCATTGAGCTCCTGGCAGGGGGCCTGCTTATCCCTCTGCCTGTCTTTGCTTCTCTCTGTGTGTCTCTCATGAATGAATAAATAAATAAAATCTTTTTAAAAAAGCATAATCACAAGAAAAATTTCCACCCTCCAGATGTTAATATTTTCTTAATATTGCCAAATATCAAGCAGGGTTCGAATTTTTCTGAAGGTCTCACTTTTTTTTTTTTTTTTTACATTTTGTTTGCTTGAATCAGATTATAAATAAAATCCATATCTTGCCATTGGTTGACATATCTCTTCAAATCTCTTTCACTCACTTTTTATTCTTGTGATTTGTTGTTGTTGTTGTTGTTGTTGAATAAACCAGGTCTTTTGTCTGTGAAGTTTCCCACACTGGGATTTTGTTGATTGCATCTCAGTAGGTTTCTGTAACATGTTTTTAGTCCCCTATCTTTCTTGTAATTTAGAAGTTTTATCTAGAGACTTGATTAGATTCAGGTTAAATTCATTATTTTGTTTCTGGACCAGATTTTACTGATTTTAAAAGCAGCACTGATGAAATCAGTGTATGCATAAGTAAAGAGAGATAGGGAGAGAGGAAAAGGAGAATTTAATGAAAGAAAAGACCCATTTTCTTTAGAATTATGGTCTTGGAATTTGGTTCTATCTAATATTTTTCAAACTGATCAGATATTTTTATATTTAGGACTTGACTGTGAGACATAATCAAGGATACAGTTGCTTCTGTGATGGATGTGAGAATGTGTGATCTTCAGCTTAGTCACAATTTCTTGTCTTTAAAGTCAGGTTCACAATGACCATTCTGTAGCATTATTTGGGTGCTCATATGCAAAACAGTGATGAACATGGAACAAGAATATAAATCTAAAATGTCATAGTGCTCATGGTGTTATATCATTGCCTAATGCATAACTAAGTCTTAGATGGTCTTTTCCATCTGTAATAGGATATTGGAACAAGACGGCAATGTGATAAAGTTACATACAAAAGTGAATGGAAAACAAATACATATATGCAGTGTTTAACAAAGGAAATTTCAACTACCAGTTCTTCAACAGCTGAATCTCCTTCACTTAGTTTGGGAATACAAGATGGTGAGGGAAGATTTTTGGAGAGGATATTTATAAAGAATGATGTGCTGTACAGCATGTCTGACATCTGATGAAGGAGACTTGCAGGCAACCACCTAAGAATATTAAGTGTGACATCTCACTCTATTCCCCAGATGGCTGAGAGGCAGAGTGGAGTAGGTCAGACTTCTGATTTTGGAGACCCAGAGGTTCAAGAGACAAGTGAAGACTTCCTTGGTGGTAGAATCAGGAGAAAGGCGTTATGTTGGGAAGGAACTACCTGCTTCCCAGTACTTGTCCAGAAATCTAGAGTGACAAAAGGTCCCTGCACCCAAGAAGCTGGAGATGAATGTAGAATTATTAGGTGCAAGCAGAAAACATTTCAAGTTACAATCTAGAACTAAAGATGGATTTACACAGTTTAAGAAAGGTACTATAAAGACAGATTACCAGAAAAGAAAACTTTTGCAGAACTCAGGAAAGGATCCACAAGAGAAATAATTAGCTTTAGGCACCTGTCATGCCCAAAGGGCATACATGAAATCAGCTGGAGGGCAGGTGTGATATGGTTACCATCTCTGAAGGTAAAAATTTTAAATTAAAGGACCTAATATATTTGTTACATTAAAGGACCTATGTATGTTGGTATTCGGTGCTCTCTTCATAACATCCCTATTATTATCCTTTACATTTTTGATGCTTTGTGGTTTCTATATATTCTCTCTCTTTCTCTCTCTCTCTCTGTCTCAAACGTACACATTCATTTCTTATAATTATCCTGGCCAATAGTCTGGGAAGAGTAGACACTATTTTCTCCACTTTATAAATGAGAAAAAAATGAGACTCAGAGGATTAACTGCTACCCAACATTTTATGCCTTTAATGTGTTAGAGTTGGAACAAGAATATAGGTCTTTTCACTTCTAGTCTGATATTCCTTCTGTATTTTGCCATTTCACTAGGTTTGATTATTTAATTACAAAATCTTTACTCTATTTAGTGGTCTAATCCCTCTTCACTCCTTACTCCTTTTCTTTCTTTCTTTCTTTCTTTCTTTCTTTCTTTCTTTCTTTCTTTCTTTCTTTCTTCTTTTCTTTCTTTCTTCTTTCTTTTTCTTTTTTTTTCTTTTTTTAGCACTCCTTTCATAGAGGGTTAGACTGAAGAAATATTAGAACCTTAAAAATCTGATTCAGAACTGTGGCTCAGGGATTGCTGCCAAATTTTTGCAAAGTACTTTTCAATAATTCATAATTCCTTAAACATGGAAACCCACTGCCTAAATATAGCATGAAAAAATGTGCTCTGGTGTTTAGTTAAGCCAAAAGTTGCATATTTAAATACATTAAATCTCTCCTTCTCCTCATACAAACACATCCAACGTCACCATTTCTTTGTACAGAATGCTTTAAAATACCCCTTATTGAAATGTGTAGGTGCTTAAAATGCCATTTTTGGGCTTGTCATATTTGTGTTGCTTTAGAGTTTTGCAATTTCAGCATACAAAGCTTTCTTTTTCTTTAGTTTGACAAGACTATATCAAGTACCTTGTTGTCAGAACCTCTGCCCAAGATCCTAGAGGGTCAAAGGAGAAAGTTAATGATGGGCTCCAAGGAAAAACCAATGGGAAAACATCCATGCTACTGGGAAACCAGCTTTTCCCAGTCAACAGGGAACTTGAATTCCCCCGGTGTATTTCAGATTTGTAGAGGGGCTGTAACACTCTTGGCCAACTTGGGCTCTGAGGGCATCAGGGTGGATGAGGATGGGATTTTTGGATAGAGGCTATCAAATTGTTAATTGAATTGGTCTCTTTAATGTCAACAAGAGCCTATCCTGGGAAGGTGTCTTTAGAGGAAGACCAAAGACTTTTTATTATTTCAAGTTTCTGATCAAGCAAAAATTCAAAGAATGCATAACTGAAGTTGGCCTTCCATCCTGGCTTAGAGCTTCTGTAGCTTGATTCCTATCTGATAACCAAGTCCTGAACTCCTGATCTCTATTCCTATCCCTGTTGATGATAAATTTCAAGCGTGCTTTCTCTGCTCATCTTGCAGGTACAGTGACTGGCCGTATATATACCTGCTAGAAGTAATCATTCTCGCCATATCTAAATCTCTCTCACAGGTTCCATTTCATTCTCAGGTCTCAATTTTAGTGGTACTTCTGCAGAGCAAATTTTCTTGACCATTCAATCTAGGCTAGTTGCCCCTCTTACTGTTTTACCGGCACCTGTGTGGGTTTTTTCCCCCCTTAATTGCAGTTGTCACAGTTTGCATGTATTGATTTGTTTGTTCTTTTACTTTATTTCTGTCTCCTTTCTCCCACTTCGTCAGATACAAGCTCTATTAAAGCAAGGGTCAGGCCTATCTTATCCACTGCTGTATCTTTGTTAGTTAATACAATGTATGATCCATGGTAGGTGCTCAGTACCTCAGTACATATTTGTTGAATGAATGGTTGAATGAATTAATTCTTAAATTGTGTCCCACCTAAGTCTCGTCTGTTTGTCAAATGTCAACCTTCTATTGAATCCCACATAGTAAAACTTATGACAATGGGCAGCCAGGGTGACTCAGAGGTTTAGCGGTTTAGCGCCGCCTTCAGCCCAGGGCATGATCCTGGAGACTAGGGATCGAGTCCCAGGTCCGGCTCCCTGCATAGAGCCTGCTTCTCCCTCTGCCTGTGTCTCTGCCTCTCTCTCTCTCTCTCTCTCTCTCTCTCTCTCGTGTCTCTCATGAATAAATAAATAAAATCTTAAAAAAAAATTATGACAAGATGTAGTAACTACTCATTTGAATTTATGCATGTTGGATCTAAGAACATGGCTTATGGTGAATCCTCAACAAACTTTGAGTGAATGAATGAGTAGATTTAATTTAGCGGATTGAAATAGCAGAGTTTTATTTTACACACACAAGCTCTTTTATTAAAGCTGTTGCATTTAACAACAGTAACAAAGTAAGCAGGTCCTTCTTTTTATGAACACACATTAGTTTTATTTGACAGAAAACCAATACGACTTGAAAATGGCTGAGGCAGCCTTGGGAAGCATTTAAACCCAGAAAAATTTCTCTTTTCACTCTCATCTATACCTTGTGGCCACCTTCTCTAACAGATAATTTTTTAGAGGCATATTTAATAATGGAACTTTTCCTTATAAATTAATTATAAATTATAGATTGGAATTTAAATATCATCCTGCTTTTCTTTAACCTTTGGGTCTGCATAGCATCAAAGAATGCCTAATCTGAACAATCTGAACATGGTGTCGCAGTCCTCTGATATAGGATAGGTGTTTACCTTGCATGATCCGAGCCACTTAAAAAGAAGGATTTTAGTTGATTTTCTAGATCTCTTAATAAGAAATACTAATGTTTCCATTGTGCATCATAGAAATCTAATCTTTCTTATTTAATAGCTTAAAGTCATTTTTGTGAATAACCTCTATTTGTCACCAAGCTCCACTACTCACCTACTTCAACACTACAAACTTTGCCTATTCCCACTTATTCTGCATTAACAGCCCCAGGGAAGTCCCACACCTCCTTGTTCACAACAGCAACAGCTTCCTTTCAGCTATTTTTCCTGCTTGCATCTCTCATGCCACAAAAGTTAGCCGATACTGAGAAAGGAGTTATGATCTAAGACTCTGGGAGAAAGTCTAAAATTCCAAAGATTGCTATAGGATTATGTTATTCCTAATCTAGATCCTAGACGAGAGACATAGAAAGGACACATACCACTTAGTTCTCCTACTCAAGCATACTGCTTCTACTGAAAACTGGAAAAACATTTATTTCTAGGGGCTTTTCAAGCTCTTACTTCATGCTACTTACCATTTGCTCCCTCTGCTATTCCACCTCTTGGGCTTACTAGTTTTCTATACCACTCACCTGAGTTCTGTTTCTTGGTTTCTCCTTCCTGCCTGCTGCTCTATAATGATCACTCCATTTTCTACTTATTTCAATGTTGACCCCTGAATTTACCTGTGGGACATGACTCCTGTCCTCCATTTCACTCATGATGACAATGGTAAGAGGAAATCTGTCTCTGGGCTCCTAGCGCAGACAGTTCTGTCTCCCCTGTTAGACTCCATCTGATGCGGTAGAGAAATTGAAGAGTTGTGTAGGGTCCTAGGAAGGGTTTGCTGGAGGAAATAATGCTGAGAAAATGAAGCAGAGGAAAGGCAATCCAGAAAGACAGAACAGTAGGAACAAAGGCAAGGAAATTTATTCATGAGACACACAGAGAGAGCAGCAGAGACATTAGCAGAGGGAGAAGCAGGCTCTCTGTGGGGAGTCTGATGCGAGACTCCATTCCAGGACCCTGGGATCATGCCTTGAGCCAAAGGCAGATGCTCAACCACTGAGTTGCCCAGGCACCCCTAGAATTTTTTTTTTTTTGCAGTGATTTCCCCCAGCTTGATTAAAGAGGAATGCATACCACAGCATGATTTGAGAACATTATTATTGCCTCTAAAATTATCGTAAGACATATATTTGAGTATTTTAAAATGAATATGAAATAAACATAATCTGCTTTTAACCATTTGGAAGCACTAGGCACTACTGTTTGAGAAACTTAGAGATTTCCCTGAATGGTAAGGAGGTCCAGGGTAAGAATGAGTGTTAGCAGCGCTTGTCTAAACTGTGTAAAGCCTGTCGGGGAACACTGGATACAAGAGATTTTCTTTTAAAGTTTCTTTTTTTTTGCTGTCGAAAATTATAAACAGGCGAGCCAGGCTAGCAATTGTTCTAGCTCATTTAGGATTCCTTCCCAGTCCTTCCTTCAGCTCGAGGCTCCTTTTTCATGTCAGCCAATGCCCCACATGTTCCAATAAGCCCTGAGCGGGAAGTTGAATGTGCTTCCCTTTGCAGCACACATTTCCACTTCTGTAGGAAGACAAGTAGAGCAAATTGGGTTACAGCGGAGAATGACATTAAGGTATCAGTGGGGTAAGTTCTTATTTAGTTTTATTAGCTGCCTTAAAAAGTGCAAACTTCAAGAGCCATATACACTCTCCTGAGCAAGAGGGAGTCTCTCTTGTGTTTTATTTTTAGACTTGACAAGAGAGCTGTCTTTGCCAATTTGCCTCAGAACAGAAGATGGATGTAATATTTATCCTCCAGGAAAATAGTAGCCAGAGTAACAATACCTGTATTTATATAGTGCTTTTACATATTTTATATCATTTGATCTCTGTAGCAACTCTGCAAGACAAATTGGCATTACTTCACCTAACTGAGGAACTTGAAGCTTATAGGGGTTGATTGTCTTAAGAGTCCTGCAAGTGAGTCAGTAGAGAAGCCAGGATTTGAATTCATATCTGTTTGTCAGAGTACCCAGGATTTTCCTCTCCAACGTGTTGCTTTACGATGTTATTATTATTATTATTATTATCAATTTTTTAAAATTTTGTATCTATTTATTTGACAGAGAGAGAGACAGCATGGTCAGGAGGAGAGGGGCAGGGAGAGAAGCAGATTCCCTGATCAGCAGGGAGCCCAATGTGGGGCTTGATCCCAGGACCCTGGGATCATGATCTGAGTGGAAGGCAGACACTTAACCAACTGAACCACCCAGGTGTCCCAAGATCTGTTATTATTTACTCCAGGGGCAAGAAGGACTGCCCTGCAGAGTACACAGACTACATGACCCATAAGCATGATACCCTTGTGCATAAGCATTGAATCAAAGTGAACAAAAAGAAGTGATGCTACTTGCAAAGTGTCATTAGTTTCAGGGGAGGCTGACAAAGGGACAAATAAAACTATTAACTCAGTTTTAAAGAGGCAATGAATATTAGTGGAGGCGGAGTTGAGACAAAATCATTGAAGGGGTAGTGTTTATTTTGCAAATACAAATGACCCATATGAAAATTATTCAAGCTTAATAGCTTAGAAATGCAAATATAGAAAAATGAGAGGCAAATTAATCCCATCAAAATGGCAAAGATTCTTAAAAAGTGATAAGATGCAGTTTTGTTAAGAATGAAGGGAAATGAACCTCTCATAATTGCTTGTGGGTTTATAAATTGGTACAACTGACACAAGGGCAATTTGGCATATTTATAAAAAACCATAGCAGTATGCATTATCATATAATGTCTGGCTTCTTGTGCTAGGTATTATGCTAGGGAGTAGGAATATGATGGTAAGCAAGAAATTACCTCTGCCTTTTTGACAGAGGAGATAAGCAACCAAGCAAATATAATAATGTGATTATTTCATGAAGAGTATATAATAGATATTTTGCAATAATGGTATATGTGTAGGTATTTGTGTAGAATATTAAATACAGTAAAAAAACAAAACTTTGTGGTATTTGTCTCATCTTTGTATTGTAGAATTATGAGATATTTATTTTCTTTTTTAATATTTTTAAATATTCTTCAAATGCTCCTTTAATATGAATGACTAGAATAATAATACTAAGTCACAAATTCCTGCCTTTTTTACTAGCCATGAAAATCAATCATTTCATGAGTCAATAAGAACCAGACCTGTTGGCATATTAAAATCTAGAATTTTAAGCCTTTGTGTACCCATCTGAGATCTAAATCATCTCTTACTCAGTTCTGCATTCCTGTACAGCATTTGAGTATCTGACCTGCTGGTATTTGGATATATTTACCATTATTGGTTTCCAATATAGTTTGTCACTGGGACAGGAGTTTACCCTTGAATTTAAGCTCTGTAGGCTAATGCCCTGCCTCTCCCTGGGGAACTTGATCGCCAGGACTCCAAACTGCTGACTGAATATTTCTAGATATATCTCTATGAATATTTGAGAAATTCTTAGGGTTTACTGTCTAGAGGTTTTTTAGAGCATTCTGCTACCATGTTCTTTCACTTCCTGCATTAATCTCATTAGTTCTTGCTTCCAGGCTCGGAATTTGGATTTTAAGGACCTGCCTCACCTCCAGGGAAAGGAGCTCACTCACTGAGTTCCTTAATTCCATCACCTGACACCACGGGCCATCCCTTTGCTTCCACTCATTATTTGGGAGACCCCAGAATGCCTGCAGAGTGTGGTATACCACAGAATCCCATTCCAACTTCTTTTGTTGGCTGTCCACCTGGCCTATATTTAGCCATGAGCTTTCCTTCAGTAACACCTCAGGCTTCTCATTAAAAATCTGATTTTGTACTCAGGTTGCATAGAAACTTGATATTTATGACAATTGGCAAATGTTATTTTTTCCAAAAGTTAAATTAAATAATCACAAGGTCACAGGACTCTAAATATTCTTTTTAAGAAGTGATGAATACCCTCATTTGAACATTAAATGCAAAGTAAAGTATCTTACAAGCCCCAAAATTTATGTGTTGCCTGATAGTTCTATAATTTAAGTAATGGTTTATTTCACTTTATGATCCACTAATAATAACAGAATTTAATTTTTTAAAAAATTGAAGGAGCAAAATGCTAATGGCAGATATTCTTGAGAAATTGCAAAACGAAAGATAAAATACATCTAGATATCACTATAACATTAAATGCATTTGAAAGTTGACTTGTATGTTATTTAATTATGTTCTCAGGATGGAAACACGTTTATCTGAATGTCAGAAGTCCCCTTAGCTAGTTTCATGATGGGGTCTACCTTTGGTCTCAGAAAGAGGACAAAAGTTGTGGCACAATATTATTTGACAGTGCATGCCAGTAATAGTTTATCACCATTTCGGTGAAGTTCATTCATTTGCATGAAATAATTAAGAACAGGGGCACCTGGGTGGCTCAGTCAGATGAGTGACCGACTCTTGATTTAGGCTCAGGTCATGGTCTTAGGGTCATGGGATCAAGGCCCCAGTTGGGTTCCCCACTAGTTGGGGAATCTGCTTCTCTCCTGTTTCCTTTGCCTCTCCTCCTGCTCTCATGCTCCGTCTTTCTCTTTCCAAAATAAATAAATAAGATCTTTTAAAAAAATGTGAAAGTTCTTGACTTAAAAAAAAAAAAAGAAATAATTAAGAACAGTGGCTCTTCAAGTTATTTATTCCAGAAAGATCAATGACAATGTAGTATTAGAGGGTTTGCACTAAGCGTGGTCATATTTGTATTAGGGATCAATTGTTGACTAAAAGTGTGCAGGATTTTTATGAAACTCAGTGAGATTTAGACTCCTGTATTTGCATTTCTATGCTATTAAGCCTGAATAGTTTTTCATATGGGCCATTTGTATTTGTAAAACAAATACTATCTCTAATGATTTTGCCTCAGTTCTACTATTATGAGTATTATTTATTGACTTTTTAAGTCTTAGGCTCTTAAACTGTTTCTTTTTCCTTTTCTCTCTCACATCTTAATTTCTGACCATCTCACTTCTTATCATTTTTTGACCACATTTGTTACCAATTATGCAAGCAGCAAAAGAAAAAAATATTGACTTTCTTTGCTAGAGACCTGAAAATTCTCTTTGTATTTACTTAAGGGTGAGAAAATAAATTTCCTAGTCAGCCTATCTGACATACATTTACATATCACAAAAACCACCCATGTGTCAGCTTCTCTTCCCTTAAGAATCAATAGCCTCTGCAAGTATATTTGAGAAAGAAAAAAGATTTGTCTCACATTCAACCCTGAGCTGTTCCTGTTGAAAGAGCCTTGCCTGCTACTGTCCTATGCTTCTGGCATCATTAGTTACCCTGAACTGCAGGACCCTTCTCAGTAGGGTTAAGGATATGACTCGATTGGCCTTAGCAGGAGAACGAAGTGAAAAGGCCATGTTTCCATTTATTTATTTATTTATTTATTTATTTATTTATTTTTTATTTTTTTTTTAAAGATTTTATTTACTTATTCATGATAGTCACACAAAGAGAGAGAGAGGCAGAGACACAGGCAGAGGGAGAAGCAGGCTCCATGCAGGGAGCTTGACGTGGGATTCGATCCCATGCAGGATCACGCCCTGGGCCAAAGGCAGGCGCCAAACCGCTGCGCCACCCAGGGATCCCCTCCATTTATTTTTGTAGTTGATCTTCATCCTTTTTGATGACCCAGTCTTGAAATCTCCCTACACTCTTTGGGGAATCACCTGCTTTTTGAGGCAGAGCTTGCTTTTCACTCTGAAATCAGTCATTGCCATGACCCTTTGTAGCAAGGGTTTTATCACATGGCCTGGCTACCAGGCATCAGATACACAGACTGAGTCAAAATCTACTTCTGTGATGAAGTGGGGACCCTTGGTTTCTGGGATCTGTGGAGGCAACTGCTGGAGGCAATCATGGCAGTGGCACTTGTAACATTAGGTGTCCTGTGTCCGTGGTGCCAGTGTTAGAAGTGACTGTTTTGTGTCGGTGACAACAGCAGTGATGTCTTGGACCAGTTCTGTGGCATTATTTGGGCTTTCTTACCTGGCCCCAGAGCCTCGTTCCCTGGAGATTATGTAAGCAAACCCAACATCCTTTTTGTTAACTTGTAAATTTCCATATAACTTAAATTTGACAGAAAATTTGCAAGGATATGCAAGAAATCCCGATGTACTCCTATACACATTCCTATATACTCTTGGTTTAGGTTTATTTTTTTTTAAATCTTTCTTAAAAAATGTTTTTTTGAAGTGACTTCAGTCTCACATAGAAGTTGCAAAAATAGACTTCTCATATATCCTTCACCCAGCTTCTGTCCGTGATAATAACTTACAAAGTTACAGCATAATTATCAAACCAGAACATTGATTACAAACTATTTGCTAAACTATAGACCTTATTTGGATTTCACTAGTTCTTGCATACAATTTTTTAAATATATAGTTCTACAAAATGTTATGTATATACACAGCTGAGATACCAATCTTCCATCACTCCAAAGAAACTACTTTTTGCTTCCACATTGTAGTCACACTCTTCCCCAAGCCTAATCATTGGCAACCACTGATCCATCCTCCATCACAATTTTGTTATTTCTAGAATGTTATGTAAATGGAATCAATCATACACATCCCCTAAAGGCAAACAATAGTCCTTGAAACAATTCAGCCTGACTCCATAATAATGAAGAGACACATTTTTTAAACACAGCAAATTCCCCTACCCATTATCTCCACTTTGGAAACATTGCTTCATATTGTAATAGTCATTCTTAATGAAGATGGGTGTTTTCCTTCCCAGACAGGCATATTAGAATTACTTGGATGACTTTTTGAAAATATTCATTTATTTATAAATGTTTTTTATTTATAAATGTTTGGTGGTCCCACCCCCTGGGTTGAGAGTCATCTTTGCAATGATTCTTTCTTACCAGAAGGACATACTGTTCCCTGTTTATGTTAAGGCTGAAACAGGATTAAGAATTATTAGGTTAGAACTTTAATAACCTCAGCTGATAACATTCAGATAAAACTGGGGATGAGATCATGTACTATAGGTAGATAAATTTAAAACTAACTTGTAAGGCTTTTTTGTCAGTTGTCTGTGATATTTCAGGAAAAAATGCAGAAGCCATAAAAAATTAACCTTTTTGTGCCTATGTAGGAGTCAGAACAAAAGTTTTGCTGTAAATCAGCTTTAAGGGACCCAGGCAGATAGGACTCACTCTTCAGGGTGGGAAAGGAATTCAAGACCTGTGAAGTAGTTTTTTTTACTTAGAGTATCAGAATACTCTACTTTGAATGTGATCATTTTTAGTCCTCTGTTACTGTCTGGAATAATTTTTCACTTTCCCTTTAGTATTGAATGACATTCTCTTGACATCATTTTCTAGGCTCTGCTAAATAAAAATATTTTTGTTCGCATTAGGCACTTTGTGGACTCATGGAAGATGGTAATCCAATATGAATTCTAGAGCAGTGCTGTCCAACAGAACTTTGACAATGGACACGTTCTATATCTGGGCTGTCCAACATGGTAGCTAGTAACCACTGGCTACTGACTACTTGAAATGTGAATAGCTTGACCGAGGAACTCAATTTTAAATTTTATATTTTAATTTAAACAGCCACAAGTATCTAGTGACTACACTGTGAAATAGGACAGCTCAAGAGGAAAAATAAGCCAAGGTGAGAAACTCAGGGTTTATTTAAATTGTAATTCCTCTCACCTGGAGATCTTTCTAGAGCATTTCACTTCTATAATCTTAAACATTATATAATTTGTTTCATTGAAGGAGGCCATTAATTTATAAGGCTCTCTGTGAATTACTTTGCTCAAAGTTTTAGAATTTAAATGTACAAGATTCCTTTACAAAGTGTCCTTTCTTTTGAGCATGCCTGTGCATTTCCTTCTTGACCTGACCATATTGCATCCTTCCCCATATTCATGAGACACAAAAGGGCAAGAGGATAGGAAATATGTTAGAAAGTTTGTATATATAGACACAGAACATCACAGAACATCTTCAACTTTGGCTTTTGTTCATTTGTGAATTGTGCTTTGAAAAATTAGGATAGGTTTTTCCATCATCTCAGGGCCCAGGAACAATCTACTGAACTCATTTAATGTGGAATGTAAGTAAAATTGTATTTGTTAAACAAAAATAATTGAAAACAATAAAGTTATAATTCTAATACAAATGCAAAACCAAAAATAAAATAAATAGGACAGTTTTCTATTTAGGATGAGAGACAGACACAAAGATGTGAAGTTTCCTTGAGAATCAGGAAGAAAAAAGGATGTGGGTGAGGAAGACTTTAGGTGAGAGAGCTCAGCAAACCACCTGTGGGGTAGTATTCTCACCACTGGTCACCAGGAATATAAGCCCAGGTAGTGGGCAACTGTCCAGTGATAGGTACTGAAACTTTCTAAGTTGACTGCTTGAAACTGGTTGAGATGAAGGGGTGAGAGGTCATGTCTATACTTTCAGTAGCTTTTTATTCTTTCAAGGAAGACCAAAAAACCCCCACCAAAACCCAAAAACCAAAAACCTGAATTGCATAGGATTTAATTTCTTCTCAATAAATTCTAGGAATTATTCTTATCTGGCAGGCGTGGAAGTCCCATTCTCCCCACAGGTGTGAGAAGAAAAGAAAAATATGTGAGGAATGTCTGCATTGTAATCCTATCTCCAGCAGGTAGCACAAGCTCTGATAGAAATTGCGAATAAGGGATTGCAATAAGAATCAGGGAACAAAGGCTATGGCTCCTGTACAGAGCTCTTTCTCCTGGATGGAGATGAAGCAGTGGCTCTGGGACCTGTGAACATTTGTTTGTACTCTCCTGGGGCGTTGAAGATAACCAGTATTTTGCTTTTAGATACTAAATGTTGATAGAATTTCTTTAGGCTCTTTTGTTGAGGTGGACATAGTCTAGATTTGTGTCTCTGAAGTCGATCACAGGTAAAGTTTAGAAAAGCTTTTACTTGTATCAAATTCTATCACTTCACTGAATTTCTCTGGATTATTAGTACCCCCTCCTTTCTGTCCTGTGGTCTAATCTACACAATTTTTAAAAAAGATTTTATTTTTAGATAATCTCTACACCTAACATGGGTTTAGAGTTCATGATCCTGAGACCGAGAACTGCATGCTTCACCGAATGAGCCAGCCAGGTTCTCCATACACATTTGATAAATAGAAGATTCTAAGAGGCTTGCCATCAAACTAACACCTACAATCCATCTCTCTTGGGCCTTATCTGAGAAGGACCTGGGAAAATGCGACCTTCAATCTGCCATGGGGGTGGACAGCTATTTTTCATGATATGGCTGAAGCTCTATTTAGCCCTTCACCACTTTTTGGGATGCTACCATCACGTTCAGATAGAAAACATCTTAAATGAAAACTTTGAAACAGATTTGTTTTGCCTTGAACCAATTTGTCTAACACTAATTTTTCTAAAATTTAACCTCCTTTGAGAAGTTCAGCATCCTTTTTCTCCCTGTACTTTTGAGATTTTATATTTTCAAAACATTTTGATCAAACACACAGCGCTGACTTCTGCTTTTAGACAGCAGGGAGTAACAAGGATCACATTTAGCCTTTTGACTATCCTTTAAAAAAAATGACAAAATATGTGAAACAATGGTATTCAGACATCAGGCAGCCAGCAGCAGGAGGCAGTGGTCCTTAAGAGAAGGCAAACAAATAATCTGAGCCCTGTGATTGTCCCTGCTTACTTCTTTTTTTTTTTCCCCCAAGGTTTTGTTTATTTATTCATGAGAGACACAGAGACATGGGCAGAGGGAGAAGCAGGCTCCCTGCAGGGGAGATCGATGTGAGACTCAATCCCAGGACCCAGCAATCACATCCTGAGCCAAAGGGCCACCACTGGGCCACCAGGTATCCACCAGAATACTTCTTTTTTTTTCTTTTTCGAAGATTTTATTTATTTATTCAAGAGAGACACAGAGAGAGAGAGAGAGAAAGAGAGAGAGAGAGGCACAGGAAGAGAGAAAAGCAGGCTCCCACAAGGAGCCTGATGTGGGACTTGATACCGGACCCTGGGATCATGCCCTTAGCCAAAGGCAGATGCTCAACCACTGAGCAACCCAGGTGTCCCACCCCAGATAACTTCTTAACTAGAGTTACAGGCCACTGCCTAGGAAAGTAGAACCCAAGTGAACTGATTATATAGTCAATTTCTAGATAGTCCAATTTTCCAGTTGGACTTTTTTTTTTAAGATTTTGTTTATTTATTCATGAGAGACAGAGAGAGAGAGAGACAGAGAGAGAGAGAGAGAGAGGCATAGACACAGGCAGAGGGAGAAACAGGCTCCATACAGGGAGCCCAATGAGGAGTTCAATCCCAGTACTCCAGGATCACACCCTGGGCGGAAGGTGCCGCTAAACCACTGAGCCACCCGGGCTGCCCTGGACTTTTTAGTAAACATATTTTCATGACAGTTTATATTCTGTCCATGCACATATCCTTCTGTTGGGAAAAATAGCTTTCTGCCCTTCTTTCTGCATAAAATTGCCATTGTATAGCATGTGTGATGATTAATAAGTGACTGTATCCCTCACACTGTTTTTGACTGATTGAGCCAAGGATCAGTTTTCATACTAGGTAGAAAATAAAGGTGTTGCTTGTCAAGAACTTTGCCCCCAAATTTACTCCATATTGGATAGTAACTAATTGAGTAGTTCAGATCTTTTCTCTTGGAAAGCATAGATGCCCACAAAAGCAGGAGGGCTCCTGGAATTCAGGTTGTGTCTTAAAAGACTGAGCTATTATTTTGGTTTTGCATGAAGCCTAATATATATCCCAATCTTAAATATACTGTAGTCCAAAGTGACTACATAGGTTGCTGAGATGATCTTTGTTTTCTCTCACAATAAATCCCTATCACCAAAGATAATGCCTTTCTGTTTTTTCTTATAAACTAAAGTGGTTTCTGTTGGGGCCAGGCGGGAAGGGAAACTCCTCAAAATGGCGGATACGCCAAAATGGCTGAGGTTCCTGTCACCACCTCCACTTGGGAGGACAGCTTGAGCAGACCCTTACACCTCTCCTTTGGACTTCCCCAACCGAACCCAATGCCCTTCAAACCCCAGAGGAGGAAGTCACCTTTGACTGGTCGAATTGCAATCCTTCCTTTGCATATGAGCCAACCAATAGGAAACCGTTCTGCCTTACAACGTTATGTAAACCCCCTACCACCTTGTCTTGGCGCGACTTCCTCGACTCACTCTCTTTCCCCCGTGAGTCGTGGAACCTCTCCCGAGGGTGCCTGCAATAAAATCTGTTCTTGGACCCTCGCTTGCCTTGGCGGTCTCATTTCCATCTAGTTACTAAAAAACTTAACAGTTTCTTTATTCTTCTTACTAATAATAGCTGTTGTTGCATCTGTACCCTGAACTAAGCTCACATATAGTAGCATCAACCTGTGAATCTTGTAGGGAAATCTATTACTACTACACTACTACTACTACTACTACTACTACTACTACTACTACTACTACAGTTTTACAGATTATGGACCAAGGTCAAGTGGTTAGTATTTTTCAGAGCTGTAATTTAAATACAAGTTCAAGTTCATATGGCCATTAGTTTATGCTCCTTTTCTTCCTCTACTTATGTGCCATTGACCAATATTTCTGCCACCTAGGCTAATTAGGATATCTAAAAAAAAGATGAAGCTCTGGACATATATTGGATTCAAAACCTGTTTTTAATGTTTCTTCTTCTTGGATAATTATTATTAAAATTGGATCTGTTTTCCTTCAGTGATTTTTCAGTTAACTGCTATTAAAATTCTCATTACAATGTATGTGAATAACCATTTTTGCAAGTAATTAAATAAGAGATTATCTTCTTTTTCAGAAAATGTTAGCTGCCAGCAAACATGTTTTTAGCTAATAGATTTTAAATTAAATTCATTGTAAGTGGTATTTTACTGCTATGTTCAAGAACTGAATTCTTATCAGAAAGATTAATAGCCAAAGAAACACACAATTCTTACCTTCAGGTAGAGAAGCATTTTAGAAAAGTCTAGCAAATAAATAGATTCAGAAGATATTTAAAATAGAGCTAATCAAATAAGTATAATCGAAAGAGAGTGGAAAGTCTCAAAAGCAGGTGGTGTAACAGAGTAGAAAATGGGATGGAAGGAGACACTTGGACCAAATGGGAAAACACATTATTCTGCTACCATTTAGTATATGTCAACTAGACTTATACCTGTCCACATCCCATAAACATGTATTTGAATTTCATTATATTATGATATTTTGTTTCAAAATGATAGCATCAAAAAAGAGTGAACATGTCCTTAGTCATGAGGGAATTGTGTTATAAATTTTATAGTGTATTAAGAACTACTAAACTGAAAAGCAAATGTTAGTGTATATGCTTAGGATTAAGCCATATTGCAAAATTAAAATATTCAATAAATCAGAATCGCTTGTTGCCTGGTGATAGTATGTAAAGAAACCTTATTACAGCTTAGTGGTATATTTTTTTGGGTTGTTGAGTCCCCTCCAAAGAATAACTGGAACTGAGTAGATGACAAACTTGGAAAGATTATGAAATTAAAAAGAAGAGGAGGTAACACATATGAAATAAATCCCAAGTCCTTTGTTCAGAAAATGTTTAGTCTTATGGTGTCCAATAAATCAGGGAAGCACAATCAAAATGTCAAGATTCAATGAAAGCATCATTTTCTCTGTAGCTTACTCTTCTTGGTTTCCCCACTTCCTTTTTCAACAATAGTTATTTCTAATTTTAACCAGATCAAGTCTTTTTTGCAGCTCCATGCATTTTAAGTCACATTTACATGAAGGGATGACTGTAGGTTAACAGAGAAGAGAAGGAGTGAAGGTGAGAAGTAAGAAAGGAAGGTAAGAAACACAAAAGGAGGGAGAGAAAAAAAGGAAGAAGAGACATAAGGAAGGAGGGGCCAATGGAAAACAGTGGCAGAAAATGCTATAGCACAATGAATGGACACTACCAGTTTCTAAAGTTTGATAGGCCTTTAAAAACATTTTTTTTTTAAATCAAACAAGAACACATGTTGCTCTTTTAGAGATTCACAATGCACATCCCCACATTCAAGACTCTGAGAAGGAATCAATGTAGTTTTAACTTGACATTTTCCAAATGTATGTGCTTGCGATTCTTTGTGTAACTACTGTTAATGGCTACAGTAATTTGATTCCCATGGCACACACTTTAGGAAAAATTGGAGTTCCCAATTTTATGTGTGCATATTGTTGATTTTTTTTCTTCCCCTAAGTACAACTTCTCTTACCTTTTTTCCATCTTTGTTTGAAAGGACGAAATTGACATAAACAATGTGTAAGCTGAAGGTACATAACAGGTTGATTTGATATAGTTATATTGTGAAATGATGACCACCAATAGCATCAGCTAACACCTCCACTGTCCACTGTTTATTTTTTGTAGTGGGGACATTTAATATCTATTCTCTTAGTAACCTCCCAGTATATAATATAGTATTATTAACTATAATTACTATGCTATACAATATCCCCAGAACTTGTTTGTCTTATAACTGGAGGTTTGTGTTCTCTGACAACTTCTCTTTAACTGGATGTTGGCCTAGATTGATTGTGAATACTTGTCATTATGTGATATTCAATATCCACTCTTTCAGGAAATACTGTCCATTAGGTATGTATATCACATGCTCTCTCAGCCATTGTTCTACAGTCTCAAGACACGGCTTGAGTAACAAACTCAATCCATAGTCCAGTATAGATAACTGGAGAGAGGGTAGCATGATAAGGACTCAGCCCACTATTATTATTATTTTTAAAGATTTCATGTATTTATTCAGTAGAGGCACTGAGAGAGAGAGGCAGAGACATAGGCAGAGGGATAAGCAGGCTCCCTGTGGGGAACTTGATGTGGGACTCTATCCCAGGACCCCAGGATCATGACCTAAGCCAAAGGCAGATGTTTAACCACTGAGCTGCCCAGGTGCCCCAGCCAACTGTTATTAATAAAGAAGATGGGGGAAGGGGGCCATGAGCTAAGGAAGGTGGGCAGCCTCTAGAAGCTGGAAAAGGCCTCCAAAAAGGAACCGTCCTGTTTATTTTTTTATTTTTTAAAAAATGTTTATTTATTTGAGAGAGAAAGTACACACATGGGGATGAAGGGCAGAGGGAGAGAGTCTCAAGCATTCTCCCTGCTGAGTGGGGAGCCCTACACAGAGCTTCATCCCACTACAACCTGAGCCAAAACCAAGACTCAGAGGCTTAACCTACTGAGCCATCCAGGTGCCCCAAATATAGCCCTGTTTATATCGCAGTTTTATCCCTGTAAGAACTATGTCAGATTTTTGACCACAGAATTGTAAGATAATATATTTGTAATGTTTAAGTCAGCAGTTTGTGGGAATTTATAAAGATAATAATAATAAAAAAAACCAATACCATAAATAAGTATACAAGAAGGTAGGATAGGAAATATTTGTGTTGAATAACCTCTTCTAGAAAAATATTAAAAACATGCATTCTGGGACTCTGGTGGGCAGAATTCAATTCCTGGTGTATACACACTTTCCCAGTTATTAAAAGTGCTGAGTGCTGCTACAAAAGGATTTTGCAGATGTAATTAAGGTCCCATATCTATTGGCCTTACTAAAATAAGAGTTTATCCTCTATAGGCCTGATGTAATCAGGTGAGCTCTTAAAAGCAATGAGGCTTTTCCTGACAAAAGAGATTCAAAGAATGAGAGAAATTTGACACCAGGGAGAGTCTTCATTGCTGGTTTTGAAGAGTCCATTGGTCCTTGTAAGATTGGGGGTAGTTTCCAAGAGCTGGAAGTGGTTCCAGAGGACAGCCAGTGAGGAAATAGGGACTTTAGTCCTACAACCACAGAAACTATACTCTGCTAACAACATGAATAAGCTTGAAGAGGGTGCATAGTTCCAGATAAAAACATAGTCAGCCAACATCCTAATTTCAGCCTTGTAAAATCCTGAACAGAAAGCCCAGTCATGCTGTACCCAGATTTTGGCCTTTAGAACTGTGACTTAATAAATGGGTCTTGTTTTAAGCCACTAAATGTATGGCAGTCTGTTACATAGCAATAGAAACAAATGCAAGCATATTGTAACATAATTTTAAAAAAAATATGTAAAACTCTATTTTACTCAGTGATGGCATTTACATGGGGCCCAATGGAAACATTTTCCATAAGATCATATACCTTTGAGGATAATTGTTTATTTTTGTATGTGTCACAGAGCATAGTCTCATCTACTACAGACTCGAATGAATAGTTTTTTTTTTAAAGATTTTATTTATTTATTCATGACAGACACATACACACACACACACAGATAGAGAGAGAAAGAGAGAGAGAGGCAGAGACACAGGCAGAGGGAGATGCAGGCTCTATGCAGGGAGCCTGATGTGGGACTCGATCCTGGGTCTCCAGGATCACACCCTGGGCTGAAGGTGGTGCTAAACTGCTGGGCCACGGGGGCTGCCCACGAACGAATAGGTTTTGATTTGAATTGTCCCATTTCTGTTAGGGAACATTTTAAGGGATGTTCAGTTGTAAGCACTCTACTCTTATGATGTTCATTTTTCTATTTCCATTTGATAAAGCAAGGCTAGCTTATTTATTAAAAAGATGGAATATGTTCCCATCAAAAGGCTAGTACTGATCGCATCCCTCAGGTTTGAGAATAGACATCAGGGAATTGGGAAGAATTGCATGGGAGACATGGGTCTGTCTTTAATGCTCATTAGTGAAATGCTCCAGTGGGCTTGCTGATGTTACTAAAAAAGTGAGTGGGATCTGGTGAGGAAATCTCAGAGGACATTGTATCTGAAGTGGGTATTCACAGGTCCTAAAAGCACAAATACCATCTATTTTTGTGTCGTAATGGTTCTCTTGGCCTATATGCTCAAAGTTGAACCACACCCAGAAAAGTGACTCAGAGGAAGAGGGAGTAGGGAGATGATTCTCAGGAATAAAAGAATAATGTTAATGCTAAGGTCAGGATCCATGTCTAAGAAGACTATGCCATAGTGGCAGGAATATGGTCCTCAGCTTGCTCATTTGTGAGTTCAGAGTTGACAAGAGATCCTGGTGAGATCCCATATGACACAGACCAGCAGTCTGTGTTTCTTTTGGGTAGACCTCAACCTTCTAGGTTGCAGATAAACAGGGAGCTGCAAAGGGATGTTTAGGGTGGAAGCAGTAGTCTTTCACAACTTTCCCTATCCTAACCAGAAGTAGAACACACGTGGAATAATATATGTTGTGTGAACATTACATTTAGCCTGTGGTATTAACATAAAATATTTGTATGGATAATAAGGTATAAAATAGTTTCATTTTTATCCATTCATTTAAAATAATTCTATCTGAAAAAATGAAGAACTTAGAATTAGGAGAGCTTCGCAGGAAAGATCTCATACCCATGCAAATGTATCCACTAAGGCAATAGAAATTTTAGATCTGCGAAGAACTGAAATTAAGTGGCAGGCTATCTAGATCAACTCTCTAAATGCAGGGTATTATTTGATTTAGATAGAAGTTTTGTTTTTTTTTTTTTTTTTCTTTCTTTCTTTCTTTCTTTCTTTCTTTCTTTCTTTCTTTTTTCTTTCTTTCTTTCTTCTTTCTTTTCTTTCTTTCTTTCTTTCTTTCTTTCTTTCTTTCTTTCTTTCTTTCTTTCTTTCTTTCTTTCTTTCTTTCTTTCTTTCTTTCCTCACTTAATCGTGTAATTCAGTGAGATGTCTTTACTTTATCCTAAATTTCTTCTTAGAAAACTCAGATCAGGGCAGCCCCGATGGCCCAGCAGTTTGGCGCCGCCTTCAGCCTGGGGTATGATCCTGGAGACCTGGGATGGAGTCCCACATCGGGCTCTCTGCATGGGGCCTGCTCCTCCCCCTGCCTGTGTCTCTGCCTCTCTCTGTGTGTCTTTCATGAATAAATAAATAAAGTCTTAACAAAAAAAAAAAAAAAAAAAACTCAGATTACAAATGAGGATATTGGCAAGAGATAATGATTTGTTAAATTTACAAGACAATTGTGTTAGAGATTAACATTGTGTAGATAGTACCTATTGTTTGGAGATCTGATTATAAGGCAAGTTTATTTATTTATTTATTTTTTGTTTTTTGTTTTTTTTTTTGGTTTTTTTTTTTTGGCAAGTTTATTTTGAATCTAAAAAGATGAGGATCTTTTTCATATGCTTTCTTATACAGCACTTATTGTCTATTTTTTTTTTTCTTTTACACGTGCTATTTAAAAAGCATTACCACAACCAAAAAGTAAAAGCTACTTGTTATCCAGAATTTGTCCAGTGTAAAGTCTGGAACTATTGTAATCTGAGTAAAAACTGAATGCCTCGTTTCACCTTAATAGAGAAAAGCATCTCCCAGGTTGGATCACTTGTCACTTGGAGAATAAAATGAAATGATTCTTTTATCTGGATGCACAGCCACTTATTTAGAAAACACAAAAACGCTAAATAATATATGCCCCACATTTAGCCTCTAGAAGTCCAGTGAACTCTCCATGTGCATTGGCTCTGTGTGCATGGGGGTGCAGACATGCCCAGCAGCGGGACAGTCTCATTGCTGATATCCTCACTGGAGTTTGGGTTTAGCAGGCAGAGGAGGTATGGCAGTAATAATAAGCTGTGTTTGGAATAATCTCAAATTCTCCAATTGGACTAGTTTTTGGGCGAACAAATTGGATCTGGTTGTTATACTATTAGTTATGATGCTAATGGCATCTTTAATATGCCTCAATTTTCTCTGATGTTACTAATTGGGTTTCATTGCTGTGTGATAGTGTGATATTTGAGCAACATCAGGTGGTAGGGTTTGTGGAGTAACCAGACAGCCATACCAGAAACACTAGGTTATGCCCCTGGTTTTCCCCTTAATTTAGCCACAGTCTTTATGGGCTTGTCCTTGCCAAAGGCTCAGATCTCTAATAATCTGGCGTGGCGAATGATGCATCAGTTCTTAAAGCATACAAGAGCTTAGACAGAAGAAGAAAAGGGCTACACCCTCAGCTGCTGTATTTGTTATAAGACAAATAACTTCCTAGGAATTTACTGAATACAGTTATGTGGGCCTCACATTTGGCTATAATGAGGTGGAAAATATGAAATGGCATTTAACAGTATTGCGACGTAGAGAACCAGAGATATTTTGGAGAGGATTGCTTTCTCATCTTTGGTTCCTATTTAGACTTATGATCACTAGCTGGCATGTGAATACGATTTAAAGTGGATGCTGTTTTTACAATTTTTGTCTCGGCTGTTTCTCAATTTATTCTCAGTGGATTTAGAAGGTCAGTGAAAAGGCTGATGAGTAGCTGTGCAGGATTTTAGTTCCATGGTCAATTAAGGCTTCGCAGAAATATAAAAAGAAACTGAGTCTAAATCTAAGGAGACTGAGACCTGCCATTCTTGATAATTCCCAGTATTCAAATTTCATCTAATTTAGAATTCACAGGGATATATTTCCACAATGGACATACCCACGAGTAAACATTTTTTAAAGGGATAATCAGGACGCTCTGAGATATTTGCTTATGGTTGAGAAAACTTTAATGGCCTCTGAGATTGGCAGAAATCTCCTCTAAGGAACTCAGATTTGTTCCTGCTGGCACTTGCTAATTTGACCAGATTATGTTTTGACCAGTCATTGGCTGGGCCTACTATAGACTCTGTTTTCATAGCTAACTGTCAGCACTGGTCCCTTCCCAATTAAAATTAGACTAATTCCACTTCCAGCAGCTCAGCAACCTGCCCCTTGAGTCTACCATCTGTCATTTTTGCTGCTTTACTAGATAAATCCCCAAATCTCAGGCTTAATCCAATACGAAGAGTTTTTCTTGCCCATGTCACTCTAAAGAGGTGCTCTAATTGGCAGGTAGCATCTGAGAGGCAGTGATACCTGGATTCAGGCTTCATTGATCTGAAACATGTGGTTTCCAAGTTGGCTGTCCTTGCTGTAGAGCCGTAAGAGAATGTAAGATTCATGTATATATGTTTTTATGAGTCAGGCCTGGAAGTCCCTCCTCTTCAACTCACTACTGTTGGATTCAACTCAGTCACACAGTTATATCTAACTATATATAAGCTGGGGGATATAGTCTGGCTTTGAGTGCAAAAAGAAAATACATTGGGTTTGATGACTAACTAGGTAGTCTCTGCCACACATACAATTATCCAACTATAGTATTTTTTTTTACTGTTGCTTTTGTAGCATTACTTGTGATTGCTTACATGTGAATCTCTTAAGTTATTCCAATTTGTATCTAAAATATCTTTATTGAAATTAGGTGGTATATTTTTTCAAGATATATATATATATGTGTGTGTGTGTGTGTGTGTATGTCTTATATAGGTACACATATAGATATAGAACATACATGTATGTATATGTTTGTGTAATTCAAGGTCACATAGAGCCACATCTAGAACTTGAAATCAGGGTTTGTAACTTTGAGTTCACTAAATGATTTATGACACAGGCAATCCTCTCCTTACAATGGTTCCTTGACTTACAATTCTTTAACTTTACAAAGGTATGGAAGCAATATGCATTTAGTAGAAACCATGATTGGAATTTTGAATTTGGTTCTCTTATGGGGCTAGTGATTTGCAAGATGACTCTCTTGTGATGCTGGGTAGTGGCTGCTGTAGATCCCAGTCAGCTATGTGATCATAAGGGTAAACAGCCAATTCTTTTACAACAATTCTGCACCCATACAACCACTCTATTTTTCACTTTCAGCACAGTAGTCAGTATGTTACATGAGATATTCAGCACTTTGTTATAAAATATTCTCTGCGGTATATGATTTTGCCTCACTGTAGGCTAATGTAAATGTTCTGAGCACATTTAAGGTAGGCTAGGCTAAGTTATGGTCTCCAGTTGATTAGATGGATTAAGTACAGTTTTGACTTACAATATTTTTAACTTATAATGGATTTATCAGGATATAACTCCATCGGAAGTTGAGGAAAACCTGTACTTCAATCTGTAACTTATGAAGAAGACAAAAAGTCCATGAATCAACACTTTTGATCATTATCATCTCTACTTTAAATTCCAGCAATGGATAGTGAATATATAAAAACAAAACAAAACAAAAAACTAAATTAGAGCCATATAGGCATCAGATATCTTTATAATTTCCTCTGTCATTTCTTCCAATTTTTTCTTCTAGTATTAATTATTTCTTTATCAGATTGATTCAGAGATTTATTATAATCATTCTGGAATTTGAGGAGTTGGAGAAAGGCATAGATATATCCATAGATAGACAGATCATTTGATCAACAGATATGATGGAAGGCTGACTTTCTAAAAATAACAGAGGTACGGAGATCAAGCCCACATCAATTACCTCTTTTCCTCTATATCTAATAAAAGTTATACAATGGGAGAACAGCAGAAAAAAACCAATGGTACCTGTCACTACAAAAATTGGACTTTGGATCAGAAATCCAACTGCAAAACAACTAAAGGAGAGAGTTGATCTGGGTGGGTATGACAAGCTTTGAACCAGGATGATGACACCGGTATCTTTATGCCAATTCCCAGGATGGACAGCTGTTTCTCATTATTGCTGCCAAGTAGGAGTCCAGGAGAGAGTAGAAAATCCAAATGTGGTCTTCATAAAGAAAAAAACCAAAGTTCAATAGACTCAGAAAGGAATTAGCTATTTAGTGAAAAAATGCTAAAAAGGCAAAACCACCTGGTATAGGAAAAACTACCCTACAAGGGACTGTCAACATTACAAATAGCAAGAAGAAGATAGTCTTCCCAGGATGGAATGAGGAGAGATGTTTTACTGTTGCCTGATAAGGTGAGTAATATGGAAGGATTGCTTCCAGGCAGCTGCTGCCCATTAGGGAAGGTGGTGAGAGACTCCACGGAGAGCCCTTCAGACAAAGTTATGTGAAAGTATGTGCACACCAGAAACTCTATTGAAGATATTAGATTGATCATGCTCCAAGTTTTATTGTGGCTAGAATGTTTTCTGGGCAAAGGGAAAAAGTCCAGGCTTGGATTGTCCATATGTCTTAAACACTTAATGAAAAATTATATTATATTAATTCCTTTATATCCTCTGTTACGTGTCCAAGAGACTAAATATGATTCAGATTGTCTTTACAGGCCTCTATTGATTGAAATAGACATTTCTTGGCTTTCTTTTCTCTTTCAATTCCTTAATTTTATTTTTTGAATTTCAAAGTTAAACTTACTGAAGGTAGAACCAACACTTCTCAATTATTTACTATGTGTCAGACCTTTTGTAAATATTTTGTCTCTTGCAGTCCTCATTACAACAAGGAGATAATCATGAAAACCACATTTCACAAATGAGGAAGTTGCTTTGCTAAAGGATATACAGTCAGTAAATGGCAGAACCAGAACGTTTATTGTATTTCTCATGTCAAAGGTCATGCTGTCTTCCCTAGAAGTGATGTAAGGATCTGTAACATTGGGTTTGAGCTTGACTGATTTTCTACTCTTCCTTTGACAGTTAACATGGCAACTTTTTCAACTTTCCTCCACCTTATGCTCTTGGAGACAACATTGTAACCTGTGGGTCACTATGTTCTTTGTAATCTTGGGCATGTCACTTGACCTTAGTTTCTCCAGTGGTAAAATGATGGCATTGGACTAAATGAGTTCACAGATCTCTTCTAGCTTTGATGAATCTCTAGCCCTAGGACCAGAGGATGTACCATCCCCTCAGCCACATCCTTCATTGGGATGGCTATAAAGAATCTAAGGGAGTGTTTTCCCTTGCTAGGTAATGGCCCCCTTCATACTTCCTTCACTGTAGACAACACTTTTTTTTTTTTTTTTTTTTTTTTTTTAAGGTAAAAGTAGAGAAACTTCCCTGTTTAGCATACTCACTCAAAAAGCCAGGCATGATGGTGAACATCAACTTCCCATTCATGGAATTGAATTCAAGCCTTACCACCAGTAAGTTCACCTACTGCAATCATCAGGAAGGTACCTAAGTCACTATAGGAAGATTCATCCATTTTTCCAGAAAGAAAGAGTATTTGCCTCTTTTTTGTACTGGCCACTGACTAAAAGTACTTACCCAAAAGACCATTGCTGAAAAGAATGATATCTAACCATTCCTGAAAACCTGGCTGCATATGTAAATTTATGCCTCTATTTACCCCTACTGACTCTGTAGGTGTTTTTGTGACACCTGTCTCATTACAGATGCAATTCACAGGTGAGTATGTGGCGGTGAACACTTGGCTGATGAGGCACATCTTTCCTTCAGTATAAAATCCCTCTGAAATTCATGTGAGGTAACCTATTTGCTCAACCATTATTCAATATAGTTAAGCAGCTATTTAACTCATTTAAGGGCAAGTTACTCTCTGATGATAATTTCCTTACCTATAAAGTGGCCAAAAATAATATGAGCTTATAGAGTTATCACATGAGGTAATTAAGAAAATGCATGAAAGTGCTGCCCTTCTCTGTGTAAGGCATTTGTCATAGTGCTATATATATATATATATATATATATATATATATATATATATATATATAAAGATAACTTTATAAGGAAGTGGACCAGGTCTTCAGGAAGTTGCAGTCTGGTAAGAGATATAATGTATGTTCATAAATCACCCAAAGTTAAAGAAGAAAGAGGTATGCTTGTAAGAAATACAGATAAAATGTATTTGGAGGAGTTTGGAGGAGAGAGAATACTTTTAGTATTATAAGACACAGTGTTTTACATGAGGCATTTGAACTCACCTTTTCAGAATGAATAAGATTTGGACATATAAAAATGGGGAAAAGAAAATATCATTAATTCCTAAAGGTAAAGGAAGAGAATAGAACTAAGAAAATACATGTGGAAGGAGAATAATCAATGCTTTGATTTAACTGGAGTGCATGGTATATGAGAGGCAGAGTGGGAAATAAGGTTGGAAATGCAGGTGTGACCAGACTGGAAATGAATTTGAATGCCAGTGTAAGGATTACTTTTATTTTGGAGACTGAAGTTTGGGGTGATATTAATAAGAATAGACAGGCTAAGAGGTAGAGCAGATATATGATAGAAGAGAACAGAAAGTTTAATGAGGGACATAGTGGATTTGAAATGTATTAAGGGCCTTCTGGTTGGGTTGCTAGAGAGGACTTGAAACTGAGGATACTGGAGGAGAGGTAACTTGGCAGGTATATTTCCCTTGGTTGTACCTCATATCAAGCAACAACTTCCAATATAGTTCAGTGGAATAAAACAGCCTAATAGGATTTTTGTAAACACACAACCTTAGCAGTTCGACTACTTATCTCAATCCTTGCCCATCTAAGGGAATACAGATGACAAAGGAGCTAAGAGTAGATAGGAAATTTGAGATAAAACTTAAAATAAATTTATTGAAGTTACTAATAAAAAAGAACAGGAAGTGCTATACTACATACATTTGGGATTCAATTTACAGTGTGTTCTTGTAATATGGAGAGAAGAAAAACTCAATGAGCCTTCACACAATTAAGTGAAAAGGACAAATTATAGAGCAAGTGATACACCTTAACTACATGAAGTACAAAGAGTAATTGCAAGATAAAAAAAATTACTGATATGTGAAAGGTGTAAAATCCAAAGGAAACATCAGGTGCTAGTAAGTTGCTCCTGTTTATATTTTAATGTGATAAGTTGTCATTCACATCAAAGGATCTGACTTAAGGATCAAAAGGAAATTTCTGGCAGCAAGAGTTATTGAAATACAAAATTCAAGGGAAGCAGTGAAAAGCCTATTACCATGTCAGTGAGCCTTATCTATAGTTTATTTTCTGCAGCTTGATTTTGTTGATGGACACTGGTTACAAAGGTTAGGAGCCATAAAAATACGAGAAGTGATAGACAGAAAGGATAACCTGAAAACAGTATATGATACGGCCGACGTGGCAGACTGATATCATAACACCCTATAACATTGAAAATATCAAAAAAGACTCCCTGCAATAAAGCCTTAGGAAAATAACCGTGCAGTAATACTGGGAGAATATTATTGCAAGTATCAAATTTCTTCATAGGCTTTAGGCACACTTACTGATATAATACAAGGCAGGAGTCTCTGCCATTATTTTTCATAATTTCGCGTCTAACAATAAAAGAACTTCCTGTAGAAGACGAAGGCTTAGATATAATTCACTTGCCGTGAGTTCTCCAGAAGGCCAGAAAATGAAGTCAACCTAACTCTTTTCTCACTTGTTTGGAGTCTGAAATCAGAAGTGTCTTACACGCCTTTGTGTCCATCCTACGAGTAAATTGTAGGAGCCAAGGCTTGAAAGATCTTTAGAGGTTTTGAAATCTAGGTTTTAAGCTTTTGACCATATTCTTCGGAAATAAATGGGCAGCTATGTGATGTTTTGGTAGGGGGTATGGGGTTATGAGCAGTGATATGACCAAATCTGTATTTTATAAAGAATTATCTGGTAGGTATAAAAGAAGTTAGACTAAGGAGGGTTTTTGAGCCAGTGAGAAAAGTTCTTATAAAGCTGGATATAAACGTGGATGGAACTGGAGGGTATTATGCTGAGTGAAGTAAGCCAGTCGGAGAAGGACAAACATTATATGTTCTCATTCATTTGGGGAATATAAATAATAGTGAAAGGGAATATAAGGGAAGGGGGAAGAAATGTGTGGGAAATATCAGAAAGGGAGACAGAACGTAAAGACTGCTAACTCTGGGAAACGAACTAGGGGTGGTGGAAGGGGAGGAGGGCGGGGGGTGGGAGTGAATGGGTGACGGGCACTGGGGGTTATTCTGTATGTTAGTAAATTGAACACCAATAAAAAAAAAAAAAAAAAAAAAAAAGAAATGTTAAGTGAGACCAGTATCAAATTAATATGATTCTGAGTGCAATTTCTATGGCCCCAGAGTATTATAGGGCCATACCCCCAAACCTTCTCTCTACTGATGGGAGTTTAAATGGTCACAGAACAAAATTATTAAGAAATTTTAAAAATGTTATCAAATCATTATTCAAGAAAAAAATGTTCAGGGACACCTGGGTGGCTCAAAGTTTGAGCATCTGCCTTTGGCTCAAGGTGTGATCCTGGGGTCCTGGGATGGAGTTCTGCATCGAGCTCCCTGCATGGAGCCTGCTTCTCCCTCTGCCTGCGTCTCTGCCTCTCACTCTGTGTCTCTCATGTATAAATAAATAAAATCTTAAAAAAAAAAAAATAAACAGTGTCAGAGGACATTCTGAGAGGTATTTTTTTTTAATTTTTATTTATTTATGATAGTCACACACAGAGAGAGAGAGAGAGAGAGAGAGAGGCAGAGACACAGGCAGAGGGAGAAGCAGGCTCCATGCACCGGGAGCCCGATGTGGGATTCGATCCCAGGTCTCCAGGATCGCGCCCTGGGCCAAAGGCAGGCGCCAAACCGCTGCACCACCCAGGGATCCCCCTGAGAGGTATTTTTGAAGTAGAATGATAGGGTCAGGGGAAAAAGGAAGGAAGACTCTAGAATGGATGATGTCATTGAGAGAAATAAAACAGGATAGAAGAGGGACGCCTGGGTGGCTCAGAGGTTGAGCATTTGCCTTCGGCTCATGGAGACCTGGGATTGAGTCCCACATCAGGCTTCCTGCATGGAACCTTCTGCCTATGTTTCTGCCTCTCTCTCTCTCTCACGAATAAATACATAAAATCTTAAGAAAAAAAAAAACAGGATAGAAGAGGCATGTTTGCAAAGAAATCAATGTTTAAAGTTTTTTTTTTCCAATGGAAATTCTTTTATAGAGATTGAATTTGAAGTAGAAATTAAGGGAAAGTATCATCTGAAGAATCTTTGTGTTGGTTAACTGAAGAGTCCATGGTGGTCCATGTTGGCCCAGGGACTAGAAGGGGTATTTGAACTGGAAGTCACAGGGCAGGTGAAGTGAGGTAGCTGAGAGGGTAATATAGAAGGGTATAGAATATACGCAAAAATGGGATTTCCAAAAGAATGTAGATAGTGCCCTGCTTAGCTCCCTGACATGAGATCCTGCAACCTTTGCTCATTTGAGATGTCTTAACTCCCACATGTAGATTTATTTGTGCCCAATTCCTGAGACCAATGCAGATTTTAAGCAGGGAAGAATTTAAAAAATGATTTAGACATCAATTCAGCCTCCCGCTTTATCCTAGTCTGAGCAAGGAACTGGCTCCATTTCTCATCTTCCTTATTCAAGGTACTCACTTAGTCACTTGACTTGTGCTTAACATTACTCAGGACTCGAGTCCTTTTTATCCCTTAAGAACTGGCAGGGCTTTGAATCCTGCTTCTGAACCCCAGTAGCCAGAGGGGAAATCTTGCTAGGTATACCAGACAGTCCTGTTACCATCTTCTTAACCATTTGCTTACATACCCCACTGTCTATTGATTACCATTTGGTTAACTTTGGGCTCCCACAAAAAAGACACCCCCAAATATAGAGGCTTAAGCAAGATAGAACTTTATTTCTCTCTAAAGTAACAGTCCAGGGGGAAACGGTCCAGACATTAGTATGGTAGGGCAGCTCTTCTCTACGCACTCATTCAGGGACCTGTGCCTATTCCATTTAATATTAACCAATTATGTTAATTAATTACACCTTCTGGAGTGTTGCTCTTGACTATAGAGTTGAAGCAATATCACTATCATATTAACATTCCAGCTCAAGTGAAGGAGAAAGAGTGAAAGTAAGGGCAAGCAATTCTCTTTGAAGTAAGTGATACAGAATTTGTGCATATAATTTTAATTCACATTCCACTGGAAAGAAATGGAATTAGTCATATTACCACAACTAGTCACAAGGGAAGCTATGAAAAGTATAGTTAAGCTGGGCCATGCTGTGCTAAAGAGAACCCGGCTTTGGAGGATAATTAGCAATCACCCACACCACTTCTGACATTGTTAGTGTGGGCTCTAAACTCATTCTTAATTAATCAAGCATCAATTAAGAACAACAATATTCATTTAAAAAGACATTACAAGAATGTCACCCTACAAACACTTACCTATTAAGATGAACAGATTTCCTGCTCTTTTTTGATTGACGTATATTTATTTGGAGCTACTATACAGTTCATAGTTCTAGACCTGAAGTTTCCAGCAGAGTAAGCTTTTTTAGTGATTATTGCTAAAACTGAACCCTCAGCACACGAGTGGTAGCTTCATAACATGTTAGCCACCATTCCTCTCTCTTTGTTCATGGCAGACATTGCTTATGAGTTATCACACTGTTTTCCATGGAGCATGTGTGCAGCCTCAGGGTCATTTTTAGCACAGCACTCGAGGGAGTCACTGATAACTAATTGGGGTTGGCATGGGAGATTAAAACAATTTGCCATCTCCAAGTGACTGGAGACCACTTAGGTTTCAGAAATCATTATTGATTTGTTGTTGCTTACTTAAGGCCTTCCATTGATACAGATGTCTTTTGTTTTTTCTTCTTTTGAATTTTAGACATTCCTTTGGCAAACTGTGGGGAAAACCTTTTTCTTTAAGTAAGAGATACTCCAAATCTCCAAAACCTTCTTGGCCAACTCAATATCTAGATATGACTAACTTGGGAAGATTAGTACAGTGTTGGCAGACAAAATCCTCAGTAGGCTTGTTCTCCAGAGTTTTATCAGTAAGAATCAGCAATGTTAAGAACCTTTTATTCAGAAGGTCTATATGGACAACAATATATATTTGTTCTATGCAGACAACAGAAATGGTTGGGTTTGTGTCAAAAAGAAGGAATCTCACAGATATTCAAGTTTTCAAGGCCTTTGGGTTCCCACAAAAATTCTCCCTCAAATTAACTGGAAGTCTTCAACTAAGGTAAGCAATGTATATCACATATTAAATTGGCCCCTTGAGATTCTGGACAGGTGGGAAAAGCAGGGGGAAAGCCCTCAAAAAACAAAATGGCAAAACAAAAACCCTGAGATTCTCAACATACTAGCTTGTTATGACTACATTGCCAGCAATGAGTTTCCAGCTTCTGAGATTTTTGGAAAAAGAAATAAGCTCCATTTCTGAAGCAAAGACCTTTTCACTTCTATAGTGGAAGATAATATGATTTTCCAACTCTCATTAAAAAAATTAAAGTTCCCCAATTTTTCAGATCTTTTTTTTACAAATTCAGCCTCTGAATATTGCCAATCGCTAGAGATAATTCCATTATGCTAGCCATCATGTCAAAAAGAGATGATTTCTGCTGATTTAAAAATGACCGTATAAAATGGATAAGTTATGATGATCTATGATTATAACATTACTTAGGGACTAGCCTGATAATTGTTTTTTAACCTTTGGAGCAGTTTACTTGAACATAAGGAGCTCTATGTGGGAGATCCATTAGTTGGGAGGTGAGCAGAAGTAGAGGTTTTAAGATCATCTAGGTTAGGTACTTTCCAATTACTTAGTCTCTAGTATACGCAGGAATAGTTGAAAGAAAGATTTAGTGTAAAATATTACCTCCTATCCATGTCCAGGTCATGTATTTATGTGAAAAACAAAATGTAGAAAAGGACATATAGTGTGTTACCACCATTTGCAGAAAATCTCTCTGTCCAAATATACATACACACTCAAATCTATCCTTGAAAAGAAAAACAAGAAACTGGAAACACTGGTGTCTTGAGAAGGAACAAAATTAATGGAAGTGACAGGAAGACTACTCATGGTAAATTTTGTATACGCAAAATTTGTTACCATATCAATGCAGAATCTACTCAAAAAGCTAAATACACATTAAGCAAATATCTGTGATTATGGTTATATCTTTTCAGAAACATTCTCTAAGAGTTCTTTTAGCAAATATCAGTATATGGCTTTTTAGGTTTTGCATGGGATTTTGCTTTATATATTAAAGAACAATGTGACTGAATGTAAAATTCTAGATTGGTAGTTATTTTCATGCAGCACTTGGAAGATAACCACTCCATCATTTTCTGGCCTTTGCTGTTGATGAGAAACTTGCTGTCAATCTATCAGTGCTTTTCTATGCTAGTTTTTATATTTTCTCTCTATTCTTGATGTTATACATTTTTCACTATGTGACCACTATTTTTATAATATTTTAATTTATTTTAATGTTCTGCTTGATTATTTTCTGCTTAATTATTTTAGCAATTCTTCAAATGTAGTCTACTACCTTTCCTTCCATTCTCTGCTTTTGCAATTTCTATTAAGCATTAGATATTGGGCTTCTCAATCTATCTTTTGTGCTCATCTCAATACATTTTTCTCATTGACTTTTCATTTGTTTCAAGTTTTTATTTAAATTCTAATTAACAGATAGTATAATATTGGTTTCAGGAGTATAATTTAGTGATTTGTCACTTACATGTAACACTCAGTGCTCATCACAACATCTCTTTGACTTTCTATACTGCATTCTGGATAAGCATCTCAGAGCTATTTTCTAATCCACCAATTAGCTTCTTTACAGAATCCAACTTAGCATTTATCCCACCTTTTAAAGCCCTACAATTTCAATGATTACTATAAGTTTGATATTAAAGTTATTTAATTGATTATTGAAATTAATTGATTCACATGATTCTGTTTCATTTCTGCCTCTGTTTCCAAATTTTGTTCTTATCAAGATGGCAGTTATGTCTTTATTTCCTTAAACTTACTCCATGTACTTATTTTAAATATTTCTCTCTTTTTAAAAAAAGTTATTTATTTTTTAGAGAGGGACAGAGAGAGAGTGTGAGGGGGGTGCAGAGGGAGAGAGAGAGAGAATCCTCAAGCAAATTGAGCCTGATGTAAGGCTCGATTTCGCCACTCTGAGATTATGACCTGAGCCAAAATCAAGAGTCAGACACTAAATTGAGCTACCCAAGCACCCCTCAATGTACTTATTTTAAACTTTATACTAAATTGTTCAATAAAATGAATTTTAAATTGAGTAAATTCCTATTTTGGTTATTGGTTGCAATGGTTTTTTAGCATTAGAATTCTTCAAATGTTTTAAAATATTAATTTGCAGGCTACACACACACAGACACAGACATACAAACTCTTCAAAGTATGGTCTTTAAAAATGAATAAAAGAAAAAAAGATGCAGAAGAGTTACCAATTCAAGTTTCTCTTCTAAGGACTGGTAGCTTGGTAGCAACCTTAAAAGTCACTATTGATCATTTTGAGATGTGAAACTTATCTTTTAAACTCAGCATCTTATATAGTATTTGTCACATAGCACGCACTAAATATTTATTGAACTAAATTTTAATAACCTAGCTAAAGAAAATTGCACAACCACCCCCAATTCATACTACGAAAGGAATCTAAAGCCCAAAAGCAACTTAGAGACTTGCAGAAGCATTCAAGATTTTACCATTTCCAGAAGGAAAAAAAAGAAAGAAAGAAAGAAAGAAAGAAAGAAAGAAAGAAAGAAAGAAAGAAAGAAAGAAAGAAAGAAAGAAAGAAAGAAAGAAAGAAAGAAAGAAAGAAAGAAGAAAGAGGGAAGAAAGAAAGAAAGAGGGAAGAAAGAAGAAAGAAAGAAAGAAAGAAAGAAAGAAAGAAAGAAAGAAAGAAAGAAAAGAAAGAAAGAAAAGAAAGATCCCTGAAACTATGAGCTCAGGTCCAAAACTGCCATATACTATCTCAATAAAGTAATGGAATAGAGCAAATATGGCCAGGATGTGCTCATTATTATAAAGTCCAGGAATGCAAGCCCCATAGAGAAAAGGTTGACAGCAAGAGTGGAAATGAGCATTAAGGAAGAATTAAGAAGAAGATTCTGAAGGGTGTAACATGAAAAGGGGTTTACAAAAGACAAGCTATGTTAATTGGAGATACAGAAGCTGTAGTAAAAAATGAGGCTGACTGAATATCCACACAGAATATCTATGTGGGACGTTAACCAAATCTCTCTCAGACAGATTTAGGGAAGAAGGAAACATCATAATAAGAACTATAACACATTATATTTGTACAGCAAATTACCTTTCATGAAACACTTCTATAAACTTTATCCTATTTGAACTTTACAACCACCGTGTGAAGCAAAATTATTATTTAGATTCAGGGAGAGTAACATACACAGTGCAACTTCTTTATGCTAAGAACTTTCACTTGTTTATACAATTTAATGAGCCAGAGTGCCTGGTTCAGATCTCACCTCTGCTGCTTATAAGCTAGGAGGCCTTGGGCAAGTTTCCTCATATACAGTAGATCTAATAATAGTTCTTGTTGAAATGCTTGTTGTGAGGCTTAAATGAATTAGGACGTTTTAAGTACTTAAAAGAGAGCCTGGAACATAGCATGGGCCTTTTAATGTTATCTAGGATAATAATGATGACGATAACCATTATTTTCTTTTCTGATGAAGACACAGATTTTGAGAAGTTATGTGCTTGATCAGGGTCAAGTAATTATTCGTGTTGAAAACTCAAAGCTAGATTCTCACTCCAAGTCCCATAGTTTTTGAGAACACATTGCATATTGCTTTGTTTAGTTATTCTTTGTAGAGATATTAAGACATTAAGATAGTAAATATAAAGATTGGAAGAACATTTGATATGTGAAAACAAGCTTGAGACATCCATTGGGAGAGACTCCTCAGGTAAGGTAAATTTGTTAATGAGTATAGCTAAGGAGACTGGAAGAGCTGTTTTAGCTTTGTTCCTTAGAGCTTGGTACTGTACTCAATGCCTCCTAGCTTAAATGGAATTTTTACTTTTTGGCTATTTACTAATCATTCCCCATTTAAAAGCAGGAACTCCAAATGGTCTTTGGAAAACCACTCCTCTCCACTCTCAGCCATGTTATTTGGGTGAGAAGGATTGCCAACTACCCTCTCACTCCAGAGGTGGATGCTCACAATCTGTCTCCTCAGTATCCTATTTCACTTGTCATGGCAAAACGCCACAAATGGGATATAAGTCAATCCAAGCTAAAGAAAACTAGGGGGAAATTTGCTAGGATTTGGCAGAAGGAAATTTTATTTCCTCTTGGAATTAACGGTAGATGTGATTACACTCATCTTGGGTGGTGTAAGGAGGTGAAGGCTGGAACTGCTGTAGCCATTTTGCTATTATTAGGAGAACATGAAAATGAAGGAGAGAGGGGAACTAGTCTTTGGTGACATCAATTGCTTTTTGTGTGGCCTAAGTCCTATCTGAAATCAGTTCTACTTCTTGACTTTCCTGTTACCTTTTTAAAATCAGTATATGTGAGGAACCTGGATGGCTCAGTCAGTTGAGCATCCAACTCTTTTTTTCTTTTAAAGATTTTAATTATTTATTCATGAGAGGCAGAGACACAGGCAAAGGGAGAAGCAGGCTCCCTGTGGGGAACCTGATGGGGGACTTAATCCCAGAACCCCAGGATCATGTCCTGAGCTGAAGGCAGATGCTCAACCCCTGAGCCTGAGCCACTCAGGCAGGCCCAGCATCTAACTCTTGAATTCAGCTGGAGTCATGATCTCCAGATCATGAGATTGGGCCCTGCATTAGGTTCCGTGCTCAGTTCAGAGTCTGCCCAATATTCTCTCTCTCTCCTTCTGCTCCTCTCTTTGCTTGTGTCATGCTCTCTCTCTCTCTCTCTCTCTCCCTCTCTCGCGTAAATAAATAAATAAATAAATAAATATTTTTTAAAAAGTCTATATAGTTGCTTTTTTGCTGTTATTGTAACTTGTAACACAAAAATGTCGGGATGCAAAAGAATTTTGTAGTTTATTTTACATAAAATAGGCTAGTAATTCCAAGACATAAAAAATTACTGAAAACAAGTTTATTTATTTTTAAAGATTTCATTTATTTATTCATGAGAGACACAGAGAGAGAGAGGCAGAGACATAGGCAAAGGGAGAAGCAGGCTCCTCACAGAGAGCCCGATGCAGGACTTGATCCTGAACCCTGGGATTATGCTCTGACCCAAAGGCAGACACTCAACCACTTAGCTACCCAGGCATCCCTGAAAACAAGTTTGGAAAAGCCAACAACTTGACAGAAAAACAACCAGGAATAGGCAGTTCACTAAAAAAGAAATGCAAATGGATCTTAGCCAAATTTTTAAAAATGCTTAAACTTGCTCAGATTAAACGATACACTAATTAAAACTACATTGAAATACAATTAGATTGATTAAAATCCAAATATTTAACAGTGCATTTGATGAACTTCTGGGTAAATGGGCACTTTCATATATTTTTGCAGGGATTGCAAATTGTTACACCACCCATGGAAGGTAGTTAGTTATATCTAGCAAATTTACATGGGTTTTCCTGTGTCTGCATAAACTAGTCCAAAGCTACACTGGCAAAAAATTACAAGAAAGATTATGTTAACAAGGCTATAGATTGGTCTAGTTGAATATAAACAATAATACGTATACTCAATAGAGTACTATGCAGCTTGAAGGGGAATGAGGAATACCTCTCTATCTTAATATATCCAACATATTAAGTAAAGAGACAAGGTAGAGAAAAACGTGTATAATAGGCAAACAATTGACTAAGAAGGAGATTATATGAATATATATGAATATTTGTTTATATTTTTTTAATGGATGATAAAATATAATTTAAAAAAATTGTTACCTATAAAGAAAAGGAAGAAGTATGGTAGATGTAGATATTGAAATTAAATTTCTTTGAATACACCTTTAATAGACAATACATTAAATATTTTACATAATTAAAAGCAAAAATTAAAAAAAAAAAACAGGTCCTAAGGGCACCTGGGTGGCTCAGTTGGGTAAGCTTCTTCTTTGGGCTCAGGTCATAATCTCAGGGTCCTGGGATTGGACTGCATTGGGCACTCTGCTCAGCGGGGAGTCTGTTTCTCTCTCTTCCTCTGCCCCTCCCCCTCCTCTTGTGCTCTTGCTCTCTCTCTCTCTCTCAAATAAATAAATAAATAAATAAATAAATAAATAAATAAATAATCTAAAAAAGAAAAGAAAACACAGGCCCTAAAAAGCAAAGTGGCATTACTACATAGGGTAACTCATTTGACCTTAAAACATAGTCATTTGACTATACATCGCTAAGGACAAAAAAGTGTGTACCCTTAGGACAAAAACCACAAAAATCTGTCCCTTTACTCTCTCCCCAAAAATTTCAAACTGTTTTTAGCAATAATATTGTTAGTGGTAGTGTTGGTATTTTCTAACACTTCTATGAGTTTGATGAAGGATAGATAAATGTTTGAGTTAGTGAACCAAGAGTTTCAGCATGGGAGAAAAGAAATACAGATGTAATCTTGAACTTGACTGAAAGTATGAAATCATGATGTACTTTAAAAAAATTACTTATTTCTTGGCATTGAAAAGTCCTGAAAATAATGACAAACTAGTGTCAGTGATTCCTTGTGCCCAGATAGTGGTTTTTACATATCATTTCCCACTAAAAAAATAACCAAACTCTGGGAAAATTTGGATTTCAGGTTTGATGTTGGAAATACACAATATGAACCTGAAATATTTTCCCATAACAGAATGCACAAAAATTATCAAAGACAACAGATATCATGTCAAAGTGACACAGAAGCCACTGCCCAAAGATGTGACAGTTTGATTATCAATAAAGATAGCAATCACAATGAATAAAAACACATTAAGTTAAATAAGTTCATGATACTCAAAAAAATAAAAATAAAGCCCCATTGGCCCCATTGACCCCTTTGCTATATGGTATCCAACTCATAACTCCGAAACTAATAATAAAGAGATAGAACCAAACATTTTTGTTGCCTTACCTATTCAGGTTGTATGTCAGATATAAAGTGTGTTATAAAAATGTTGTACTTGAATCTGATCAAATCTCTAGATTTAGCTGTTTACACAAAACATAGAAGACTTTTATTTTTTAAAGATTTTATTATTTATTCATGAAAGACACACACACACACACACACAGAGGCAGAGACACAGGCAGAGGGAGAAGCAGCTTAACTGCAGGGAGCCTGATGCGGGACTCGATCCCAGGACCTCGGGATCATGACCTGAGCCAAAGGCAAATGGTCAACCACTGAGCCACCCAGGCACCCAGAAGACTGTTTTAAAGGATACTATAGATGTATAGCATAGATACAACTAGCTGATTATTTTTTTTCAACAATATTTGTGAGGAAAGAGAGAGACGGAGGGGCAATTAATAGACTAAAAGAGACTTAGATATTTCAATTACTTGAAACATGGATCTTAAATTCTGAGTCAAATACTTAAAGATATAGTGTTTAAGGCAATTATATAAATGAGAATATTAACTGGATTTTTAAGAATATTAAGGAAAGCTTAACTTTTTAATCTGTAATGATGGCTTTATGTTCATGATTTTTACAAAAAAAGACTTCCTATCTTTTAGAGATAGATACAAGAATTCTTGCAGAAGGATTAATAAGAGTTTGGGGTTTGCTTCAAAATAATGTGTTTGTGTGTGTGGAGGAGGGAACTAGATGGAGGGATAAATGAAATGAGATTGGCCTAGATATTGTAACTTGGTGATAATGACACTGAGATTCATTGCATTATTTTATCCATTTTGGTATACATTTAAAATTTTTATAACAGAATGTTAAAGAAATGCTTATTGATTTAATATAATCATATAATCATAACTCTTGTATGCAAAGTCTCTGAATGTGTGAAATGCAGTATTTCTATAAGAAATTTTTTAGTTGAAAGGCATTTAAGAAATTGAATATAGACACATCTCACTCTACAATAAACATAGATTGAAATTCTCTTTTTTTGATTCTATTGTGGACTTCTTGAAGACAAGAACATTTTTTTTTTCTTTTTTTTAAATTTTTATTTATTTATGATAGTCACACAGAGAGAGAGAGAGAGAGGCAGAGACACAGGCAGAGAGAGAAGCAGGCTCCATGCACCGGGAGCCCGACGTGGGATTCGATCCCGGGTCTCCAGGATCGCGCCCTGGGCCAAAGGCAGGCGCCAAACCACTGTGCCACCCAGGGATCCCAAGACAAGAACATTTTGTTAATTTTTGTATCCCTAGCATCTGTCATGATGGCCTTTCCTGATGCACATGACTGGCCTTTGATATTTTTATATTTTTATAGTTTAATGATTAACCTTTTTGTCTAAAGAATCAGGCTCTGAGGCAGGCTGACAGTGTTCAAGTTTTTACTCTGCTGCTAAATTAATGGCCTCATTTCCTCATAAAGAAGGGATTTTAATGATAAGTACAGAATAATGTTATATGAGGATTGATGAGATAATGGAAGTAAGACACTGGAGCTGAGTGCTTTGAAATAGTATGGCTCAATAAATAGTGTTCTTAATTATTTGTTATATCTTTATCAACTGTTTTCTCCATGATGAAATACATCAATGCAACATGTCATCTTTTCTTTGAGGCAGTGTTGACACAATTTCACTCATTGGAAAAAAAATTCCACTCATTGGATCTTCTATGATCACCTGAGTGTGCATGTTACTGTCTTAGATATTATTTTTGTTATCAAAGTATCCAAAATCTAGATGAGATTAGTACTGTTAAAATTAAAAATTCAGAATCCACTCTGGATAGATAGAATAGATGTACTTTTACCTATTTTTCCCACTAAGAACAGTTAAAATCCCTGAACATTATATATAAACAAACATAAGACTCTAAAAGATGAAGAGAAAAAAAGGCAGATTGGCTAATGATCTCAGAACCCAAGGAACAACATAGCAGTAAGTTTCCTGCGTTTTCTTTTGGGCTCATGTATCCTGGACCGGATGCTGGAGAAGCCAGAAATGCCAACAAGCACAGACAAATAAAAGCAATAGGAAAAAATTGGTCTCTAGCCAAAAGCCCAGGAAAGGCACATCTTAGCAAAACAAAAAACTTGCAGAGAACTCTACTTGAATCAAACATCATCCTACAACCATCAGCCAAAGCTGAATAAAGAACATAGACAGCTCCCCTTGCTGACTACTTGTTGCAAAGACCCCTCACTCTGCTCCTTAGCCCCATTAGGATTGTATCAGAGATAGCCAAATGGGTAGCTGGGACTTTTACTACTATCAGTAGTAACAGGGACTTTCCCTGCCTTAGTGGGGAGTAGTAACCAGGCACTCCTATCCCTCCCATAAGATGCTTGTGAAGAGCCTGAACTTTCACCCCCACACAGTGTAACAGGTTATCTCTCCCCAGCTATGATGTCAGTGGAGACAAATAGATGACCTGGACTTCAACCCCCCATTGGGCAATAATGAGGTAGCATCAACCATCTCCTGCTGTGTGGTTTCAGAGGAAGCCTGCTAAAGTATAAGATCTAAATAAGAACAACTGTATTACAACATAATTTCCCGAATGTCTAAGATTCAAACATAAAACATTCATTTTACAAAGAACCATGAAAATCTCAACTTGAATGAGAAAAGACAATTAACAGATGCTAACACCAAGATGACACAGATGCTATAATTATCTGACAAGGATTCTAAGCAGTCACGATAAAAATGCTTTAATGAGCATTTATGAACACACTTGGAAAAAAGTCTCAGCAAAGAACCAGAATATATAAAAAAAAAATTACCAAATGGAAAGTCTAAACTTACACACACACAAAAAAACTTAATTGATGAGCTCCAAAGCAAAATGGAGAGGATAGAGGAACACTTCAGCAAACTTGAGTATAGAAAAATAGAAATTACCCAGTCTGAATGACAGAGAGAAAATAGACTGGGGAAAGAATAAAACACAGCTTGAGGGGCCTGTGGGAATCTAACAAAATAGTTCATATTCATGGCCCAGAAAGAGGAGAAAGGGTACAGGCTTGAAAAAAAAAAAAAAAAAAAAAAAAAAGAATGGCTGAAAAATTTCCAAATTTGGTGAAAGATATAAACCTACAGATTCAAGGTCTGAGAAAAGTCCACACAGGCTGAACCCAAAGAAATTCATACCAAGACACATGCCATAATCAAACTTCAGAAAACTAAAGATGAAGAAAACTCTTGAAAGCAACCAGAGAAAAAAATGACACCTTAGCTATTGGGAAAAAACAAACAAACAAACAATTCAAATGACAGAAGATTTCTTATCAGAAATGTGGAGGCCAGAAGGAAGTAGCACAGTGGTTTTCAGGGATTGAAAGAGAACAACAATCAGCCCATAGTTCTGCGGCCAGTGAAAATAACCTTGAGGAATAAAGGGGAAATCAAGTCATTCTCAGAAGAAAGAAAACTAAAAGAATTTGTTGCCAGCAGATCTACTCTGAAATAATGGCTTAAGGAAGTTCTGGAAAGGAAGTGAAAAAGAAAACTTGGAAGGAAGAAAGCCCCCAGAGAGAGCAAAACTGTGGGTAAATACAGCAGGCTTCTCAGCTCTTTAGTTTTCTAGATTATATTTCACAGTTGAAGCAAAATTTATAACACTTTGTGATATGGTTCTCAATGTGCGTAAAGGAAATATCTTAGATAATTGTAACTGGGAGAGGGTAAGAAATATAAAGAGAGGTAAGATTTCTACACTTCTTTTGATGGCAAAATGTTGACAGCGGCAGATTGTGATCAATGTAAATATAATACAATACCTAGAGCAACTACAAAAAAGGCAATACAAAGGGATATACTTAAAAACATTCTAGGTAAATAAAAATGGGACTCAACAAATGTTCAAGTAACCTTTATGAATGCAGAAAAAAAATAAATGAAAATTGAAACAAAAAAAGCAAAAAACCAGATACACAGAAAATTAAAAAGCAAAATGGCAGACACAATCCTTAGTATATCAATGATATTTCACAGACATTATGCTGAGTGGGGAAAAGAAGCTTATCTCAAAAGGTCACATACTGTTTAATTTCATTTGTATAATATTTTCTTTTTTTTTTTTTTACTTTAAAATGTATAATATTGTCAAGATAAAAATTTACAGTGATAAATAAGAAAGTAGTGGTTGCCGTGGCTTTGGGATAGTGGGGGTGGGTGGGTGTGGCTACAAATGTGTAGCATGAAGGAGGTTATTGTGGTGATAGAATAGTTACATAACTTGACTTGTTGGTGGTTTCATGAGTCTACAGATGTGATAAAATAGCATAGATGTACCAATGTCAATTTCCTGTGTTGATATTATACGATGCAAACCATTGGGGGAAACTGGATGAAGGTTATAAGAGACTCTTCTGCATTAACTTTGCAAGTTCCTGTGAATGTATAATTATATCAGAATTAAAAAGTAAACAAATAAGTTATTGAAAACAACATCTTGGGATGCCTGGGTGGCTCAGCGGTAAAGCGTCTGCCTTCAGCCCAGGGCATGATCCTGGAGTCCCAGGATCGAGTCCCACATTGGCTCCCTACATGGAGCCTGCGTCTCCCTCTGCCTATGTCTCTGCCTCTTTCTCTTTCTCTCATGAATAAATAAATAAAATCTTTTAAAAAAAGAAAAAACAAAAGTAAACAACATCTTGAAAATTATAAAGTAAATTTGCATGCTGCTGTGGTAATGAGGAGACATAAGGGCCTAATTCAACATACATACATCAGGGCGACCTGACAGAGAAGGTAATATTGGCAGTGAAACTTAAAGGACAAATGTTGGAGAGGCAACAGGATATTTCAAAGCCAACCAGGATATTTCAGGACTATGGAATTGTATGTGCCCCAAAGAGGAAAATGGAAGGAAAGAACACATCTGGAGAATGGATGTGGTTCCTTGTGAACTGGATATGTGGGACCATTGGAAAGCAGCTGGTGTGATGAATGAACATGGTCATTTCTACACACAGTCAATGAAAACAAGTGTATTTGCCCATATATACACAGACTTATGTCCTTTCTTCCCAAATATAATTTGTATCACTATGACTTAATGATAAAATATTGAAAAGTGGGAAACATTTTTTTTTTTTATTCTTATGCTTTGTGCCATGGACCTTCCATTATCCTTTCTTAGCCACATACATATGCTCAAAATTATAATAGAAGAAAGACGACAGAAGAGGCCAGGTAGATACCAGGAAGAGGAAGAAGTGGATTTTAAATATTTATTAAATAATGGGTAAAATCATTAAAAAAACAGAACTACCAAAAAACATTGATTCTGTGGGCTGGAGAACATCAGTGCATGTACACAAAAGGCAAAATCATGGGCTTTGTTAGAGGCTTCCTTCAGGGAGCCAAGATGCTACGGTAATTCCCTAGGTACTGACTGAGTGTGCTACCATCAGAAAAATCAGTACAAATGCCAATTTTTTCTTCCAGTTCCAGGTTATATTCAAGTGATTGGAGGGAATAACCTGCATCTGTAGGAAAAAGAATGAGGCTATTGTTTGTCAGTATTAGTCAAATATTTCATTAACTCACTATTTCATTTATCAAATATTCACTGAGTATTCATTGTATTCTTCCAAACACAGGGCTTTTCAAAGCTTAAAAGCAATGAGAGAAATTTGTCACATAAGGGTTTAAGAACTTTTGCATGTTAAAAAAAGATAGAAAAACAATTATGATACTCAACAAATTGGAGGTAACATTTACCACAAATAGGAAGACAAATGGTTATTATCCTTAGAGTACAAAGAGCTCACATAATTCTGCAGGTGAAAAATTGGCATAAAACTAAAAAAGGTAATTCAGAAAAAATATATAAATGGTTAATAAATATGGGAAGTCAGAATACCTGGGGTGGCAGTGGTTGAGCCTCTGCAGCTTGGGTCGTGATCCCAGGGTCCTGGCATCGAGTCCTGCATCAGGCTCTCTGCAGAGAGCCTGCTTCTCTCTCTGCCTGTGTCTCTGCCTCTCTCTCTGTATCTCTCATGAACAAATACATAAAATCTTTAAAATAAACAAACAAACATGGCAAGTGATGTTCATTCTCACAGTTAATAAAAGAAATACAAATTTAATACTTTTCAGTATTAGTGGGAATAAATACTTTTCCTGATTAAAAGGAGATGAAATATACACTGCTTCCAAGGATGAACAAACATATCCACAAATAAGTTCAAATTTTTGAAAAGTCTTTTCTCATGTTCACTTCAGCAGTGCATATACTAAAATTGAAATCTTTTCTCAGTATGAGTTAAAAGTCTAAAAATGTTTATAGGGGTGTCTGGCTGGCTCAGTCAGGAGAGCACATGACTCTTGATCTCAGGATCATGAGTTTGAGCCCCATGTTGGGTGTAGAGGTTAGTGAAATAAAACTATTTTTAAGATAAAATAAAAGATAAAAATGTTTAATAACTTTGTTCTAGAAACAGTACTCTAAGGATAAATCATGAGGAAATAATAAAAAGGCAAAGAATTATATATGTGGCTGTTCATTTAAATATTAGAATTGAAAAATTTAAAACAACTTGAATCTCAATGAGGTAGTGATAAAATAAATAACAGCATATTCACAAATTGGACTGAAAATAATATTTCAAAGACTCATGGTAAAATGCTTGATCTACAAATAGGATTAAAAAGTCAGGATACATATGCATATGAATCTTTTGTAAAATATTATCATGTTTATATGTATATTTTTTAGATTATTTGAGAGAGAGAGTGCACACATGCACTTGAGGTAGGGGGAGGGGCAGAAGGAGAAGCAGACTCCCTGCTTGATCCCAGCATGACCTGAGCCTAAGGCAGATGCTTAACTGAGTCACCCAAGTACCCTATTATGTATATTTTTACTTTCCTTTTTACAATTTTTTGTTTTTTTGTAAATTTTCTACCTTAAATTTTACTTTTATAATTGACAAACTAGTTCTAATTTTAATGGAATTACATAGCAGTTCATTCAGGAATTATATATCAAAATTAATTTTTCTAATAATAAGTTTCAGTAACTGAATATAATGTGTTTCTTCATAGAAAACTATTAATTCATAACTACTATTTATTATCTATTTTCCTTAGTAGAATGTCAGCTTCTACTTGTTTCTGTAGTACAGTTCTATGTAATAGACTTTTCTGCTCTGAAAGAAATTTTCTGTATTTGTAATGTCCGATAATGTAGCCACATGTAGTGATTGAGTACCTGAAATGTGGCCAGTGCAACCAAAGAACTGAATTTTTAAATTTTATCTAATTATAATTAATTTAAAATATAAATTTAGGGGTGCCTAGGTGACTCAGTCAGTTGAGTGTCTGACGTTGGGTCAGGTCATAATCTTGGGTCCTAGGACTGAGTCCCACCTCAGGCTCCCTACTCAGCAGGGAGTCTGTTTCTCCCTCTCGCTTCTCTTTCTCTCTAATAAATAAATAAAATGTTTTTTAAAATGTAAATTTATATTGGGTTGCCAGGGTGGCTCGGTCAGTTAAGCAGTTGACTCTTGATTTTGGCTCAGGTCATGATCTCAGAGTCATGAGATCCAGCCCCATGTGGGGCTCCCTGCTTGGAGGGGAGTCTGCTTCTCCCTCTCCCTCTGCCCCTCCCCTAGCTCATACACACACACACACACACACACACACTCTCTCTCTCAAATAAACAAATCTTTAAAAAGAAAAAATGTAAATTTATATAGCACACACTGTATGAGAAAATGTGATTCTAGAACCCAGAATAGTGCCAGGCAAATAAATAGTAGGTGCTAAATAAATATTTGTATGGTGTATGGATAGATAGACAAAATTATTTGATGATTTGGCATCATTTGGCAACATTGAGAAAAGAACAGAGATAAAATTTGGTTTTATCTTACATATAAATTACTATTAAAAGTGAAGCAGTTGAATGTTGTTGGCCCTAATACCAAAATGAAATGAGAAAATGTGTCTCTAGTGACATTAATATTTATTAGTGTGTTTAATTGCTCTATGAATATGAAATCATTTAATCCTCTCAATCCAGAGAAGTAAATAATGTCATTTCTTCTCATCTTATTCATAAGGAAACTCAGGCACAGAGAGGCGAGGTAACTTATTCAGGGACACATCGCTAGTAGAGCCAGGGTTCAAATCTAGTTAGTCTGGGTTCATCTGCACTCAGCCTCAGTGATCTGTCTAGATAAACGTTGCTCTTTTCTAATGACTTCATGTGGTATTTGAGGTTAAAGCTGCAGGTCTAACTTTACAGTGGACTCCTGTATGAGGACACAATGAAAAACATAAAATATGGTGTCTTTGTTTTATTTTCAATGCATACACATGAACTCTTGAAATTTATCCAACAAACATGCATTGCATGAAACTAAGTGCCAGATATTGGAAGGTTTTGGAGCAACGAATATAAAGCAGCTATGTTACCTTTCCTTCATGAGTTCAGATACCAGTAAAGATCCATGAAAAGAGATTATGAAGTGTGGTAAGCACAAAAATGGAAATGTAAAAATAGCATTCTAGGAGCAGGGAGTGGGTAAAGAGGGGAGAGAGGGGGAGAGAAAACATTTGGAAAGAGTTGATACTAAGGGATAGGGGTCCCTATTTCCACTCCACTTTCTGCTAAGCAACTCACTTGGTTCTCATTCATGCTGTAAGACATCCAGGGATCACGGGCAGAGCTTGATTTGGATTTGACCCGCACCTATCATTTATTAGCTGGTGACTTTAGGGAAAGTCATTTCTAGGTTTACATAATGGGTTCAAACATCCCTACCCCATAGATCTCATAGTTTGTTTGTTTGTTTGTTTGTTTTATGAAAATCAAAATGAGATCCTGGCTGTTGCAGTACAGTGCAAAGTGTAAAACACTATGCCAGTTGTAGGCATTTCTTTGATTTGTTCATCTATGCCACCTAAGGAGGTGGAAAAGCAAGCTTTTATCTTCGGAACCTTGGATGACTAAATGGCAGACCCATGAATAAATAATGAATGGGGTAGGCTCCCTGGAATGTGTCTAGACTTCAGGGAAATATCTTATGTAGCATCCCAAAGGATCTCATGTGCAAACACTGTCAGTGGCTGCGTTGGCATAAGCAGTGTTGCATTTCAGAAGTCTGCCTGGAAGATGCAAGATAAAGGACGGCAAGAGTGATGTCTGGAAGGATGCACAGGTGCTAGCGTTAGGTCCACATGAAATTAGTGGATCACAGGAAGGGGAAAAAACAGAGTCCAGGAATATTTGAAAAATAGAAACCTGTGAGCTATGACTTGAAGCTCATCAATTTGGCATTAAAAAGAATCATATTTATGAAACACCTTACAGCTTTAAAATGTATTCTCAAAAAGATTTTTTCTTTCTCCTTAAAATCAATCAATCAATCGTTAACATTGAATAGTTAAGTATTTTTGCTCCCATTTTACAAGTAAAGAATCAAAAGACCCAAAGAGGTTAAATTATTTGCTCAAGTCCTCTCAATAAAATCAATAAAGAAGACAGGATATCTGACCTGAAGTTAGTTATTTCCATCATACTGTAGAAAATAGGTACAGTCGAAAGGAAATGAAGTCGGCCAAGTTGGTTCATGACTGATTTCACAGAAGAATGTGAAATTACTTTTTAACAGGAGAAGCACCAAACCCAGACAAGCTGTGTTACACAATACTGTGCATCTAGATCTATCTTAGATCTATTCATGACTCTTAATTCGCATTAATATTTAGAATCTACCCAAGATTTTCAGTGAATTAAACAGGAACATAAACATAGAGTAGAGCTTTAACTTGCCAAACTTCAACTAGATTCAAGGATTTGGGATAAGGAGTTAGTGCTTGGCCTTTCCACAGGCAAATTTACTTACTTGCTGCAGCTGTCTGCAATGGCCCGAGGCTGTCTTCTTTGTCAGCAGGCTCTGAGAATTTACCTTGAAACAGAAGTTCCTCAGGCAGCCCTAGGGAACCTGGCATCTCTTGAAATCCTCTAATCAAAGATAGCTTTTGCCTAAAGCTCTAACTAACTATCTTACAAAAGGCAAGGGAAGATAGTGGCAATTATTCAAGTGATTCAAGCAAGAGAAGTGAATTTGATCTTCATTACCTAACTTTGCAGCAAATACCTTTTACAGCAATGCTTCTCAATTTTAATCATGCAGAGAATCATCTGGGGATCCTGTTAAAATGCAGATTCTAATTCAGTAGGTTTGGAGTGGGGTTGGAGATTCTGTGTTTCTAACAAGCTCCCAGTTGATGCTGACCATGGATTTAGAAGTGAGGTCTTGGGGCACACACCTACCCACAGAGCTTGCCCCAATTCTCCGTGTGCTATCTTTGCAGCAGAGGGTCTCAAAATTTAGGCCACGTTAGAAATCACCTGAGGAACTTGGGAAAATACAAAGTTTGATTCGGTAGACATGGAATTTGCTCTTCTAACAAGTTCCTCAGATGTTCCCAGAGGCCATTCTCTAAGAAATGTCTTAGAGGAAGCACAGTTGGTGACGGAGAGTACCTGATAATAGTACACAGCCTCTGGAACCAAAAAAAATCTTAGCAGTGAGAGGTTTCTTTAACTGGGGGAGCAATGTAAAATTCAATTAAGTTCAGTCTATAAATTCAGCAAAATAAGATAAAGATGATGGGGGTGCTCACGTGAACTTCTGCATTGCTAGGCAGGAAAAGGAGCCTCAAATCTTCAAATAACACCCTTTGTTAATTCCTTCTGGAGGACCTGAGAGATAGTAGAGGTAGGAACAAGCTGAGGGTGATAATAACTGGTACTGGTAACTGAGACCCCAGGGAAAGGACATTTATAATAGGGCCAAACAGCCCAGTAAGATGTACAAGGACACAAGCAGCCCACAGCCAAAATTAAGTCATATTTTTTGTTTTCAGAAGTGGTTTCTATGGAAACTCACTAGAAAGGTTTCTCGGTCTAGAGGCAGAGATCATTTTGAGAGATGCATGGTTTTCGGTGAAGCATTGACTAATAAAGTAGCAATATAAAAGTGAATAAAATTGACCCATGGTGCAAACAGAGTTCTGTTCCTCTATGATCTCCTACTCACCTTGCTTGGATGACTCCCCCATGTTGTTCAGGGTCAATTGACATGGTTTCAGGTGCCTATCCTGAACTATAAGAGGACATAACCTGATGGAGAACAAGCTGGAGCTGAAAGGGCAGGGAATTCAGACCCAAAATGTAAGTTGCAGTCCTGGCCCAACTATGAAGTGGCTGTGACATCTTGCACCATCACTTAACTTCCCTGGGCCTTCATGTCTTTCATCACATACAACAATGGCATTAAACTGGATTAAACATAAGGCCCACCTAGCATGGGAATTCTGTGTTTGCATGACCATAGCAGTTGTTTTCTGCTCACTAGTGCCACAATGAACTGAGAAGAGCTGGGGAAACCCTTACAAACTCCTAGTTCACTGAAGAACTCATTACATAGTTTATGTATATGACCGCTGTGTGTGTAGACTTAGTTACTTAATCTCTGATTTCATTATGGCCACATTCTATGTTATGAAATGCCTTCTGCTTGAGAACTCTACCTTGTGTTTTCTATTCTTTCTGATCCAGTCATTGCCACAGACCACATCCCTGCTCTAGAGCACTGAAGTCTCAGATCTAAAATAAATTGTTGAAATTTGGCTCCTTTTTACAATGACCTTTTACTTAATCTGTCATATAGACTATTTTGGTTGGTTTGTTTGGAATATTCAGATCATTTTGTTTTGTTTTGTTTTTTCCAAACTTTATTAGCAGAATGATAATCGCTGATATCTTCCAATTTTGGAATTTGGAAGTTAGACTACAGAATAGATTTGGACCCTTTGGGTATATATATCCAAAGTTTATTTTTTTAATTATTTTTAAAAAATATTTTACTTATTTATTCATGGGAGACATGAAGAGAGAGGAATAGACAAAGGCAGAGGGAGAAGCAGGCTCCCAGTACCAAGCCTGATATGGGACTCCATCCCGGGACCGGGATCACACCCTGAGCCAAAGGCAGCTGCTCAACCTCTGAGCCACCCAGGCATCCCTATATCCGAAGTTTAAACTTCACCTCCTTTGTGACGAATGCTTTGATTCCCTTAAATCATAACTTTTTTTTCTTTTTTGATCCTATAAATCATTACTCTTTCCTCCACCATCTTTTGGTGTATTACTAGGTATAAGTGAGTAATCTTGGATAATGTATGATCTAAATTTACGCCAGACACTGAAATAATTTGGTAGATTAAAATACATACTAAAAACACACAGAGAACTTGGTAGGGATCTCTCTGTTGGATGAAACAAGTTTCAGGAAAATGACTGTCTTGGTCTGAGAAATCTGGGGATTCCCCCAGGAAGGAGATGGACAGGTGGAAAGGAGGAATTTCTCATACTGCAGCCCTGCGTCACCTAATTGATGGAGAAGTCCAATTCTGACACCACCAGCTCTATGAACTTAATGGAGCTTTTTAACCTCCGTGATTTCCAGTTTTCTCAACTCTTAAAAGGAGAAGATACCAAGCCCCAGGGTAGACAATTAAATGACACATGTGCATAAGATCCAACAGAGCTTGGTTCGGGAATTCAGTAAATATATGCTAAGAACTGTGAAAATGACTTTGGAAGAAAGTGCCAGCTGAGGATGAGTGGGGGTTGATCCACTGGCAGATGGGACACACCATAGAGATACATTCTAGGGCCAAATTTGGACAAGAGTGAAGCCTAACTTGGGAATTAAAGGTCATGGGGCATTTTCTGAAGTTAACTATTGCTAAGTACTTTCAATCCACCACTCTTTCAGTCCCTCATTTGTCTGAAAGCCATGAGGTTTAGGAGCTATTGCCTGATTATTATGCTTTACGACACACACTCAACGGAACAGACGAAACTCAATAAAAGGGAATAAAATAATTTGCAGTATTTCTTTCTTCAAGGTATAAACTACTTATTTTGAGGCACATAATTATTAAAATTATAATTGGCTATTGGCAGGTAGAAAATTGGACGCAAAGAAATGCATTATAAAAGGATGGAGAATCTGTGTATAATTTTTATTCTTCTGAGTAGTTTTGCTACTTAGTGGCTTTCAGAGAAACAAATCAATAACTATTATTTAGAGTTTCCCTCTAGCTTCCAGTGCTTTAGGAGCCTTTTCTCTATCAGTGATCCTGTAATTTCATCAATATGGTATCATTAGCACTCCACAGTTAGCAATTAACCTTTATCCAACAAGCTCAGTTATAGCTTTAGGAAAAAAACTGTCAGTCACATGGACTATGCTCAGATTTCAGTGGTATAGCTAGTTCTATTTAAGACAGATGAAACAGCTGTTAAAGTTATAGTTAGAGCCAGAGTAAGTATTGATTTGCAAGAACCAATTTCCTGTTTTTAAGGCAATCTGAGGAACCAAGGGGGTATCCGTATCAGTCATTTTTAATCTTGGTAAGAAGTAAAGTAAGTGCTCCCTAATAGGGGCACCATAACATTCTGGTTTCTTGCAAAGCTCATTAACAACAGCTCCATTTTAGAGACCAAAATAAGCATTAGTATTCGCTATAGTAACATAGCAGTTACTATATTTATAGAATGCTTTCACACAATTACATTGACCCCTGAACAGCATAGGGATGATCTATGCAGGTCCACTTATACACACATAATGTTTTTTTAATAAATACGGTTCAGTGCTTACGATTTTCTTAAAAAAAAAAAAAGATTTTTATTTGAGAGAGAGAGAGAGCAAGAGTGAGAGATAGAGCACAGATTGCGGGTGGATGACAAGGGGCAGAGGGAGAGGGAGAAGGGAGCAGGGAGCCTGACACGGGCCTCAATCCCAGGACCTGGGATTGTGACCCAACCCGAAGGTAGATGCTTAACCAACCAAGCCATCCAGGCTCCCCTCTTATGATTTTCTTAATAATACATTTTTTAAATATTTTATTTATTTATTCATGAGACACACACAGAAAGAGAGAGAGAGAGAGAGAGAGAGAGAGGCAGAGACACAGGAAGAAGGAGAAGCAGGCTCCAAGGCTCCATACAGAGAGCCTGCCATGGTACTCGATCCCGGGTCTCCAGGATCACACCCTGGGTGGAAGGCAGCACTAAACAGCTGAGCCACCGGGGCTGCCCTAATAACATTTTCTTATTATTAGCTTACTTTATTGTAAGAATACGGTATTTAATACATAAAACATATAAAATATGTGTCAGTTGACTCTTTATATTAATAAGAAGGCTTCCAGTCAACAGTAGGCTATTGGTGGTTAAATTTTGGATTTAGTCAAAAATTATATGTGATTTTCTACTTCACAGGGGTCAGTGCCCTAAAACACCATGTTGTTCAAGAGTCACTTGTATTTCCAATGATCCTCATAACAACTCACCGGGAAGTAGTAATAATCATGTCTTTTCTTCTGATTGATACTCTTGAGCAAAAATGTATTCCTGGATCTTTGTCCCAGATCTACCATAAATTTCTATATGACCTCTAAAGTTGTTTGTCTGGTTCTCAGTGTTTTCAGCTGTAATATTAGGCAGTTGGTTTAATGGCTCAAAACTCCTTTCTAGATAGGAGATCTATGAGTCCAGGCATCTCCAAATTAACTCTGTATCTCAGCAAGAATACTTTAGTATTAATTATTGATAAAATTACACCGTAATGTCCTAGCCATTGTCCTATAGTATATTTTGTACGAGTGATAGTGTTTTTAGCAATATAAATACCCTGTGTGGCACTTGTCTTGAATCTTTGCAAATAGCATTTTGTTGACTTCTTTTCTTTAAAATAGTGTAGAAGATTATTTACAGATCATACTCGCAGTAATATTAATCCAGATCTAAAAAATTGCTTTTGACCTGTTATTATAAATAACTGTAATGATTTAAATAGTCAAAACACAATAATTAAGAGGTAGACAGAGTAGGTATTCATCCATGTTATTAACAGTAATGTGAATTGGCTGGCATATAAAATGTCATTACTGAAGGGAAGAAGATTCCAGAGACAGACCTACAAATAATCTATGTATTAGATGAAAAATTCCAAGTAGAGAAGTGCTCACTTTAATTTGTCATAAACTAAATTAAATACATAAAGTAATCCAAGCTTTTGCTAAGAAGATTAATTTTTTTCAAATATATGGAGACCGTTGGTCTCAATCCAGTAGAGAAGTGACTTTTTTTTAATCCAGAAAAACATTTGCAAAGAGAAAACCTGTGAAAATGTTCCTTGGATTGTCTAGCTCTTGGAGAAGCTCTTGAGAGAAGCTCTATAGACCTTGCTCTTTCTTATCACTAGAGCTGAAAGTCTAAAGCAAATGAAATTATTTTCAGTTGCGTGATCTATTTCTAGCCATGGGGTCTGAAAAGGGTTTAAAAGGAATGGAGTTGTTTAGAGCTCACTAATTGTTGCAATTTGGATGCTTTGCTTTAAATGAAGGGAAAAATTATGATGAGGACTTTCCCTGAGTCATTTATTAAAAATTCCATGTCACTGTTTTTTCAGGTTTTAATAATGATGCACACATATAGATTAATAATGGTATTTTTTCCATATAACTGACATGCTAACTTTTTTTTGGTTTTTCAGTCCCAGTATTGAATTTTACTACTAAAATCATCAAGGTTATTATTGGGGGGATTTTGCTTTTTCCTACTAAAAGAAAATGCAAGCAAGTTTCATAATTCTAATGATAAATGTATCAAATTTATGGAATGTAATGGTCCAGTGTATACATATGTATATGTACATATATGCACTTATTCTTTTAATAAAAATCTTCTCATGACCTCAGTACACACCACAGTTAAAAGTGATATAGACTTTTTCCCAACTGTGGTTGAATTGGGAGTAAAGAACCCAGCACCTCTTCTTCACCCTTGTGGAGGTCACTGAGACATTACCACAGTGTGAAAACCAATGGGGTAGTCGACGTCCTTCCCATTTTACACAGGAAGAAACTGAGGCCCAAACATGTTAAAATACTTGGCCTCCTCACAGTCACTCATTCTCCCACCTGAGACCCATCCCAAGCTCAGGTGATAATATGATGGCAAACTCTTTCTCCCAATATCCAGCATTCTGCTCTCTAGTCACACTGAGCTATTGATTTGGGTCTGTGACCTTGAACACATCAGTTGACCTCTTTGAGTTGATGTTTCTTGTCCTGAAACAGGAAAGATGCTTGGAAACAGGCAAAGGAAGAGTAAATCTTTTACAGGATACTTTTACTTCTACAAAATGACTCCAGGGGAAATCCTCCAGAAATCACCAAAGCCTTCAGCTACAGAAAATCAAATGGAACCAAGACACTAACAAGAACTTCAAAGGAGACAAACAGTAAGAGAGACCCACTGTTCCTCTGGGCATCTGCAATGGTATATTCCTCAAATACAGACCAGAGCATTTGCAGTAGAGTAATGTACGTTTTACCACTGCGGTCTTTTTTAAAAATAATTTTCCATGAAAGTACCTAACACTAGAGAAATGGGAATTGTATTAGCCCTCTTCCATTGACCACCAATCTAGTGTATAATTTGATGTGGCTAGGGCAAACATAAAATTTAATTGCAGTCTCATATTTTATATAAAAGGTGTAATATCTACATTTCACTTTTATTTTGCCTTTCCTTTTGTATTTAAAGTTATGAATTTTTTTAATAGAAAATAATGTATATCCACTTAGCTATACTGCTAAGTTTTGCAGCAAGACTGTGGGGAGGAGAAGATGGAGGAATAAAGACATAGATCATTCTAAAGTTGAATATATGATTAAATATATATTATATTTAAATAATTTAAATATATAAGTAATATATACATGGAGCCCAGAGGATGGTACAAATATTTTCCCCATGACTCACCTTTCTGTCCATACTAATTTCACTGAAGTTGAGTGTAGATGAATTCCTCCTCTTGTTTTCCTTTAATCCAATAATAGATTACTATATGCTGATGGACATTGATAGATATTTTCTGAGGAATTTATCCTTAATCCCAAATATCCTGTCTAAACCTTCTAGCATCTCCTATGTAATGTGTCCATACCTGTGTGAACAAATATCTAGAGAAATATAGGTTAGATGCACATTAGTACATCAGTTTGGCTTTTCAAAGCATTATTTCTTTAAAAAGTTTAATCCATTGTTTTCAATAAACAAAAATAAACACATATAAACACACATGTAAAGGCATAAATAATAATTATGTATCAAGAGCAAAACTTTTGGAGCTCCTGGGTGGCTCAGTGGTTGAACATCTGCTTTTGGCTTGGGTCATGCATGGAGCCTGCTTCTCCCTCTGTCTATGTCTCTGCTTCTCTCTGTGTCTCTCATGAATAAATAAGTAAATCTTAAAAAAAAATAAAAGCAAAACTTTTGCCCAAAGAAATATATTTCTACCTGACTGAATCAGAGAGTAAAAGAAGAAAAAAAAGGGGGGGGGGGAGGTTGAAGCGTGCTGAAGGGATGGACTCCTACCTGTCCTTGAAATTACGTCATGCACAAACCTTCACCGATTTCTTTCTTTCTTTCTTTCTTTCTTCCTTTCTTTCTTTCTTTCTTTCTTTCTTTCTTTCTTTCTTTCTTTCTTTCTTTCTTTCTTCTCTTTCTTTTTTTTTAATAGATTTTATTTGTTTATTCATGAGAGACACACACAGGGAGAGGCAGAGACACAGGCAGAGGGAGGAGCAGGCTCCATGCAGGGAGCCCAATGTGGGACTCCATCCCCGGTCTCCAGGATCATGCCCTGAGCCAAAAGCATTTAATGCTCAACTGCTAAGCCATCCAGGTGTCCCTTCACAGATTTCTTCCAAACTCCTATTCAGTGACATCATGTTGGTAGTTTGGATCAACATCAGTGGGAGTATTTATGTGATAGGAATCAACATACGTCATCAGAATTTGTTTCCCCAAGCTTGGAGAACTAACTAGTGAATATTGATCAGCCCATCATTGTTTAAGATCCTGAAGAACCCAAGGAGGACTTTTTCAAGCCTGGATCGGCTGTCAAGACTCTTTAATTTATATTATATACAGTTAGACTTACTTTAGTTTACTTTTCTTACCTTCCAGTTCTTTGCATTGATACACTTAGCTAGCTGTATTCACAGAAAATTTCATAGCTAAAATGCTGCCTTCAAAAAAATCCTACGGTGCTATATTAAATATCAGAACACTCCAAGAAGACTAGAGTCATATCATACAAGGTTAAGAGGAAATAAATGATAGATATTTGAAGAAAGATGAGAGCTGGCTTGGAGTAACATCAGCAAGATGGCTAAGTAGAAAGCCCTGGATCCTCCTTCCTCCCACAAACACAACAATTCAGCAGTAACTCATGGACAATTTCCTTAATGGGAAATCAGAAAATATAAATTGTGACAATGATAGCAAAGTGTAGGGGGGTAGGGAGATGCGTTTTTTTGGGGGTAGGGTGGGGCGATGTTAAAATGTAGAAGCTTTATATATGATTGAACTGAAGCTGTTTTGTTTTTTAAAGATTTTATTAATTTATTCATGAGAGACACACACAGAGAGAGGCAGAGACACAGGCAGAGGGAGAAGCAGGCTCCCTGCAGGAAGCCTGATAGGGGACTTGATCCCAGGACCCCAGGATCACAACCTAAGCCAAAGGCAGACACTCAACCACTGAGCCACCCAGGCACCCCTGAACTGAAGCTGCTATTACCTTAACATAAACCTCAGGGTAGCTCCCCCCGCCCCCGCCCAACCAACACACACATACACACTACCTATATAGAAGCTGCACACACACACACACACACACACACACACACACACACACACAAAGAGAGAGAAAGAGAAAAAAATCAAAGCAGATCAACCCCAAAAATGGACAAAATACAGAAGATACCAAGAGAAGAAGCAGCAGAAAAAGGAACAAGACTAACAGAAAATAAACAAAACGGCAATTGTATATCCTTCCCTATCAGTAATTACTTTAAATGTAAATAGATTAGATGCCCCATCAAAAGATAAAAAAAAGTGGCTGAATGGATGAAAAAAACAATACCCAGTGGATTGGAACAAAGTAGAAGTTTGTTTCACTCTCTCATAAAAGAAGTCAGAACATAGGCAGTCTAGGCCTTTCATGGCTGCTCAACTATCACCAAGGGCCAAATTATTTTTATTTTTTGTTTTACAGCATTTTTATGTGCGTCAGGGTCTAACATGGTGCTTGAGCCTCAGTCATTATATTAGCATTCCAGCAAGCAGAAAAAATATATTGGGGAAGCAGGGAAGAGAGAAGAATGTACCCCGCCCTTTATAGACACTTAAGAAACTTCTTTAGAAGTCCCACATGATAATTCTACTTAGGTTTCTTGGCTAGAACTTAGTCACATTGTCACACTGGACACAAGGAAGACTGGGAAATATAGTTTTTATTCTGGATAGCCATATAACCAGCTAAAAATCTCTGGGGGGGGGGGGTCTATTACTATGAAAATAATTAGGAATACATATTAAGGTAAGAGAGTAGTAATGTTTTCCACAACTGTGAATGCAAGTCTTACCTATAGCCCTCTAAAACTATAGGTAACTGGCGTTTCAATGACCTCTTGTTATATAACAACCACCCCAAAACTTAGTGATTTGAAATAACAAGATTTTCTCATTTCTTTCAATTTCATGCTTGGTGACGCCCAAATGGATGGTTTTTCTGACCTACATGATGTCTGCTGAGAGCACTCACGAGACTGATTTCAGATGAGAGTTTGGCCAGCACTGGAACATCCAAGAGTTTTGCACATATGTCTTGGTAGGGAACGTGGAGATGTCTATGTGGCACATGCAAAAGTGAGGGGAGGAATTGCTGGTGGCCATCTTTGCAGGCGACTTCCACAACAGGCCAGCACTTCAGTTAGGAATCTACAGGAGACTAGGAGTTGGTTGAAGTTGTCTGTATTTTGGATAGAAGGAAGAAGAGAGGAAATTCATGGGTGATTGTGTTTCATATACAAGAGTAAAAATCACTGGCTTTCACTGATACTTCAGAGTCCCAGTGGACAGTGTATTGTAAAGGTAGCATGTAGAAATGTCCATAACTTCTGCATACAGCAGCCCTGCAAGCAATAGAATGACTCTCACATAGTATTGATAGCAGTTTAAATTGGTATAACCTTTCTAGTACAAGCCTTAAAAATGACTCCCATTGATTCAGTAATTCTGATTTTGAAGTATCTATCTTAAGCTCTTATTTTAACAAGTGTGAACACATGCACAAAAATGTTCAAATGTGGTATTTTGCATACTAATGAAAAAGTGGGAATAATTGAATATCACAAAGATTGATCTAGAGGGATAATAGAATACACTGCAGTTTTAAAGAATAATAATGTTTGAAAGGTCTTCACCTATTTAAAGTGGCAAAAGTCATCTAAAGAGGAGAATATAAATGGTATATGTACAAATTGCACGTAATTTCCTTTTTGCAAAATTATATAAAAAATGTCTGAAAGGCTATATAACAATGTGTTAATAATGGTCATATTATGGTTACTAATATTGTGATTTCTTTTTCTCAGTTGTATTTTCTAAACTTTTTAATAAACAAGCATTATTAATGTACTAAAATAATATTAAACGTAATATTAAATACTAAAGCAATTGCATAATATCCACTTGGCTTGGTTTATGTTTTCCAAACATAGCCAAGCAAGTGAGTTTATATGAGTCCTCACTGTTCTTCCCAAAAAGCAGAAAATTATATTCAAACATCCCCTTTCTGGATGCAATTTTAATTTGTGAACCCAGCCATCCATGTGGCTTGTTGCATCCCTTCTTACTATATGTTATTGTTCTAATTTTTCAGCTGTACTTTGAATAATTATAGTAGAACTAGCATTGAGGTTATTACCTCTGATAGCAAATGAAAACAAGTTCTGAGAACCTGGATATTTTCTAAAACTGTGTAGAAAGCCAGAGAATCAAAAGGCATGAGGCTCAGGGTAAAAGATTCACTAAGGTAAAACTACATTTCAAAAGGCCGAAGTACCATATATTTCCACTGAGTTTTAACTAAGTCACCAAATCAGGAAGGCCTTGAGAATTATCGTGTGTCCAGTTTGGACAGGTCGTTAAGTGAAATGGTGACCTTGGTTAGTAGGAGACACGGTCCTCGTCTTGAGGGGGAGAGAGAACACAGACACAGACGAAAGTAGCCAGCAGCCCGCACACAGCAGCCCACCCACAAAGCGACAGGGCATAGAGGTCCTGGGCATGCAGAGTCTGCAGGGGTCTAATTTTTTTTTTATGGACTCATAACAATGGACTTCTGCCTTTGTTTTTATTCTTTTTTTTTTCTTTTAAAGATTTTATTTATTTATTCATGGGAAACACAGAGAGAGGCAGAGACACAGGCAGAGGGAGAAGCAGGCTCCCTGCAGGGAGCCTGACCCAGGACTCAATCAGGGACTCCAGGACCAGGCCCTGAGCCAAAGGCAGACACTCAACCACTGAGCCACCCAGGCGTCCCTGTTTTTATTCTTATATTAATAGAAAACCATGTGATTTAATTTTCAGTATGCAAGCCTGGATAAAGTTCCCTCCAAACATGGGGCTGCTCACTTCTGACCCATTTCTGTTCCGCTGACGACCATTCTTGATAAATCCTTCTCAAAGACCCTCAGTGCTCAAGTATTGCTTCTAGAATATCTATCATCTATCTATCTATCTATCTATCTATCTATCTATCTATCTATCATCTGTCTATCTTCAATATCTATAAATCTTTCAGTGAGAGATCTAGCTGAATCTACTCTTCCAATGTTAAACTCAAGTTAGTATCTAAAACCATTCACTACACAACTGACATTTGGACCTCTGTGCCTTTCTTTACCAGCCACATTCTTTTAACAATAAAACATGTTTCCTCCAAATCCAAATCCTACCTAATCTTCAAGAATCAATCTAAATTCTATATCCTTCTAAAATTCTCTCTAACCTCACCAGTAAATGTAACTATCATCATTGACACACCTTTGTCCTCTTAATGTAAAGGTATTTGATACCATATATGTATTATTTTGGATTGACATCTTCAATATCTACTTTGGGTCATTAATTTTCTTTTCAGCCTAATTATAAGATCATTTTATATTAAAATTTATATAAGTAATATAAAAATATATTTTCATCAAAATGCAAAATAATAAAACTAACATTGTTGAGTACTTATTATACATCAGGTATTTAAAAAAGAGTTTGGGGCACCTGGGTGACTCAGTAATTTAGGTGTCAGACTCATTTCTGGCACCTTCTTGAAGCAGAGGGAGCTTGGTGGTTTGCTTTAGGAACTGTTTGGGAAAGTCTGTAGAGAGTGGACCGAAATCACCCTGCTCTTGGATTCCTTAATTATTGCTAGAGTGTCTATTATTTCTGTTCTCATCTCTCCTTCTGTTCAGAACCTTCTTGAGAGGTTCTGTCTCAATGGATAGGTAACCTATTTACTTCACTTCCTTGATACTTTTATTCACTCATTTCAGTGGGAAATTGCTCTGCGTTTTACCAAATCTTCTCAATTTAAAAGTCAAGACTCCATTCTTTTAGCCTGTACTCTGTAACATCATTCCTCTCTTGTGGCAATGAACATGAGATGCCCTGGCAGTCTAGGAAGGGAGAAGGTCCATGGGGTACAGAAACAATGGGGAAAATAGTTTACTATTTCAAAATAGCATCCCACTGTTCACATGTAGGTACATAGTCAAATATACTTTTTATAGCAGCCACGTATTATTGATAGGGTTGACTTTATATCTAACCCTTAAGGTAAGCTTTAATTTGGCTTAGCCTGTCAGGATCTTCCCTATCTTATGCTGAGTGATTGCCAGTGATAGGCCTAGATAGCCTAAGGTGGTCTAACTAGAATAAGATCAGAATTTCACTGCATGTTGAATGGAGAAACACTTTCTCCCCCGGATATAAATGAAGAAGCTAGTAATCCTGCTTCTGCTTGCAGCCATTTAGTGAAGAGTAAAGATGCCAGACCAAACAGAAAGCTGATACTTGGTGGTGGGTAAAATTCAGAGGACTGAGGGAAACACTATATCTGAGACTTGACTGTACCCTGCCTGAAGCCTGAATGATTTGTGGACTTTTCCTTGATTAAGCCAATAAGTTATTTTTATTATCTAATTAAATTTAAGTAGGTTTTCTATAATTGAATTTGAAAACATCTTAATAGACACAGATATCTTGAAATGGAATTGCTGGGTAAGGGGCATGTTATTAAAATTTTGGAAGATGGTGTCAGACTACCCTTAGAAACACTTTGCCAATGTACATTACTTCCAATTGAGTATTTTAGATTATCTGCTTCTTTGCATGTTCAATGACAATAAAATGGTATTAATCTTGTTCAACTTTGCCAGTGTTCTGGGTGAAATATAATAATGTAACTTCTCTTTATATTCCTTTATTTTCAATAGCATGTTTTATGTTCCTTAGGAGAAACTTAACTTAACCTTGAAATTAATGTTATATCAGCATCTCTTGGTTTAAGACAATCTAACTTCAGGTACCAGTTATCTAGGAAATTCAAATTTTAACTCTCTATCAGGCTATTTTTCCTCTTTCCCCTTCTTTGACACAATGTCTGGCAAATAAAAGCTACAGAGACAGACTTACCTGACCTCACAGTAGTGGAGAGAAAGGTCTTGGACTCTTGCATTATCTTCTAAATCTTCATTGGTTTCTGCTTAGGGCTGACTGCTCTGACTAGGACTGAGGATAAAGTTGGCAACCCCTGAATGCATGGAGTCCATTTTCTTGATTTTGTCATGGCCTGTACTTCTGCCTAGATGATTCAGTCCCACTTCATATCTATTTGGACCTTGTCAATATTCCCAAGGTCTTCCGACATCCCCAAGAAATTCCTACTCGGTTGTTGCCCTGCAACCCACAATTGTGATGATACTCCCTTCTGGCCACAACTATAAGCCATACCATCAAGAACTCCAACCTGTCTCATCAACAAACTTTCACAAAGATGTCAGCAAATCTAGAAGACTTCTGGTCTCATGGGATCAGAGGGTAATTCAGTGTTATAACTCTGGTGCTCTCTCTTTTACTCTCTCTGTCTCTGTCTCTCTGTAACTATTTGAACTCTGCTTTAACCAAGGAATATCACCATGGGGCTACCTTGTAAGAAAATATTCATTACATTTGACCCACTCTTATCACCACCATACACAAATTTGCAAATTGAGTATGGAGCAGAAAAGCTTTTCTGCTTTTGTTTTACTTTTCGGCTAAACTAACATTATAACTTTTGGGATTTGAGTAGGTTGAGGAGACCATAACATACTTCTTTGGGATGTCTCCTCCTCTGTAATCTACTCCTCCTTCCTTACCACATGGGCATGGCAAAAATGGGCATTCCACTCCATTTCTCTACTAATCTGACTATTTTCTTTTCATGGTAATTCACTTCCTTTCTACATTGACATTTGCCTGACCACTCCTCTTTCTGGGATCAGAAAGTACCGGGGGAGAGAAATGAAGAGATCTAAAAATGTTATTTTTCTTATAGTGAGACAAAATTTTTTCATTGGTTAATTGATAGACATCCTTCTAGGAATTACCTGTTCACAGTCCTTTCCTATGCTTGTAAGGTTGTTTATTTTCTCTTCTTAATTGTAATTTTCCTACATAGATTTATTTTCACTTTTTCACTCAACAAACACTTATTGAGCCCATTATTTTCCAAAATATGTGCTTGGTGAGAAAAACAGAGTTCATGTTCTCATGGAACTTATATTCTAGAAATGTAGAAATTAACTGAAAAATTAATGGAATTATCACTGTAATTAATGTATTATTCCAAAGTAATACACATGTTCTGAATAATGAGAATAATCATTAAGAGAGAGCAATCAAGAAATATAATGAAGATAGGGATATAAAGGGTGGCTTCTCTGAGAAAATTATATTTCAGCTAAATTGTTGCAAATATTTTTCTCAGTCTCTTGTCAAATTTGTATCGTAGTACATTTTAAAATTGTGTATACGGGCAGCCTTGGGTGGCTCAGCAGTTTAGCGCCGCCTTCGGCCCAGGGCGTGATCTTGGAGACCCGGGATCGAGTCCACTTCAGGCTCCCTGCATGGAGCCTGCTTCTCCCTCTGCCTGTGTCTCTGTCTCTCTCTGTGTGTGTCTCATAAATAAATAAAATCTTTAGAAAAAAATAAAATAAAATTGTGTATAGTCAGATAAGTTGCCTATATTTTTACTAGTAAATCTAAAACAAAAAATATATATATTGTCATGTTGATAGACGCTAAAAAAGCATTTGATAAAATCAACTCCATTCATGTAAGATTTGCACATTTCTTATTTGCTTTATTCTAAGTATATTCAGTTTGTTCATTTGTTGGCTTTATATGCTTTTTGTGTATTTTTAGTGTTTTTATTTTCCTATTATATATGGGATAGTTTTTTTTTCCTATTATATTTTCAAATTGTATAAGAAGGTTATTGCTTTATGTTCATCTTGTATTTGACACTGCTTCATAACTATTTTATAAACTGATTTTTTTGTTAACTCTTTGATTTTCTTTTTTTTCTCTTTTTGATTTTCACAGCAACTAACCAATTTATTATATCTTTATCTTGTCTTATTGCATTGCCTCAGGCTTTAAGTACATTGAATTAATAATATTAGTAGAAATACTAGCTTTATTACTGTGTGTAATTGGGAAGAATGATTATCATTATATATGATGATTTTGGTAGGATTCTTGTATATAATCTTTATCAAGCTATGGAAGCATTCTCTTTCAACCTATTAAGATTTCCATTATTATTGAGAATGGGAGTTGAATTTGATCAAATGCTTATTAAGCATCTGTTGAGATAACCATATATTTTTCCTTTTGTATCTGCTAAAGTAGTGAATCATATTAATAGATAAGCATGTGTTTAACCCGTATTTCTGAGAAAAGGTCTCCTTTGTTATAAAATGCCACTCTTTTAATATACTGCTGGCTTATCGAAAGAGTCATTGAGAAACCTGTGACTGAGTTTGAACTTTTATAGGTATCTGACTCTGATCAAGTCACTTACTTTTAATTAACTTTAATTCCCTCAGGTATAAGTACATTCCACTGTATTCACAAAGCTGTTAGGAGAAGATGAAATTATAAAATTTTTATATAAAAAGGTTTTATGTATATATAATTTATTACTTATGCTATTCAAGACAACTGAGAGATTATTCTTATGTTTCCCAGATGGGAAGCATGAACTACCTAGAATACTGTTACTGAGGATGAACTGAGTGCATTGAATTACCACTCTGGAACCTCTCCTTTTTCCCAGAGGAATTGGCTCCATCCATTGAACAGATAAGGAGCCTGGGGCACACAAGATGGTAAGTTAATTTTACCTAAGACTTCACTAGGGTAAGAAGTACTATCAGAGGATTCAACAATACTAACTGATAATTCTTGGCAAGTAGTTTGGACCACTTTTTCAAGAATAAAGATTGTATTTTGAAGGATAGAAAGAAAATGGCCCATGGGACGATAGTTTGAAGATTGTCCACTAGATGGCATTATGATCCTATCGTAATTGTCTCAACCGATATTTATTCACCAGTTAAATACTAATTAAAGAAAGATCATAGAAAGTGGAAGTTAGTGATAGTAGCACTATCTTTGAGAAAGCTATTTGTTCCTTTTGTTTGAATATAAACTAAAGGTAGCAGCAACAGAAAGCTATCTAGGAATAGTGTTTAGCTCTCACTTGAAAGCAATCATCTTTGTAAGGAAAATAATCATGCTATAGCAAATGGACAGCATACACTATCAGAAAAACAAAAAAATCAGTGAGAAATTTTATCAAAAAAACTAAACATATTTTTTATCTCAGTTGAATTGCCTAAACTCTGTGAGATAAGTGGATTCCAAAAGAGCTTAGGTAAGTATATCAATGATAGGTTTAAACATGGCTTTGAAAGGAAGCTGGGTAGTTTGACAGTGCTGAAGTAATTTTAGGCTTAACTCAAAGAAAGGTACTTATTCTGTCATCAATTTGGGCTTGCTTTTGGCAACAGGACATTTAAATGGATGGAATTTAGCAATAATAACAAATGTAATGATTATTAATTCTTATGTTCATTCTTATTAATTCTTGAAACAGAAAGTAATTGAACATGAAGTTAGGACTTTGAGCTTGGGGTCTCTGAGAGCCACATTGACCGTTCTAAACAAACTGTTTTATTCTACTGCTTTCTCTATATTTTCATTTATTCTCCACACCACCATACTTCCTCCAATATCTGTAGTGTATTAAAGAACAAAACAGTTTTATCTCTTTACTCTCTTGAGAAAGGAAGAACATTCCCAAGTTGATACTTAATCATACTGGTTAAGAGTAAAATAGAGTGGTATACGGGTGCCATTTGGAACCCTGTTGGGGATATTGTCTCCAGTAGACACACCTATACCATCAGCTCTAAGCACAGCTCTTGCCTTATCCTCAATCATACTTTATCTTATTATCATGTGCTTGAGACCATTACCTAATAAGTATGAAAGAGATAGCTCTACAACTATGAAACAGTAGACCTTTCATTAGCAGTTACTTAATGATTTTTATATAGGGAAATACCCAATAAGGAAGGAACCAATTTCCAATGACTAAAGGAGTCTTAGGAAAGAAGAAATTCCTCAAAGACATATTGTATATTAATCCGTTATCCAGAGCCAGGATCTAATAGACAAGTCCATAGATGTCAGGGATCCTAGGAGAATGTTTCCTTATTAAGTTTTTCTGTGTTAAGATTTTAGCTTCAGACTTTATCTTCAGTTTGGGGAAATTCTTCTAAGTTAATCAGTAAATGGTCAACATTTTAAGACATGCCATCCTTCTGAAATCAAAGTTCAAGTAGAACATTCTCAGTCAGGTTGCCCAGTTTTCAAGTGTTGAATTGTGCTGACTAAAGGGGCAGTGGTGCAGGGATGTAGGAGAGAAGGATCCAGCCCTCGCACAGGTCATGTGGGTAACAATAGCTCCATTTTAGGACTGCAGAGCTCTCTAGGTCCTTGTGTCAGAATTCCTAACCAATGGGAGAGAGAGAACCTTGAACTGCCCCTTTTAATTTAGTGGGAGAAAAATGTTTGGAATGTCATTTGCGTAAGTATGACCTCAACTCAGTACAACATGCCCAGGCAGGTGAGACCGGATCCACCACCCTGTATGTAGAAGTCTCAAGGATGTACTTTTCACATTTCAATTATAGAAATTCTTATCCTGGGATGTTATTCTCATCTGCACAAGGTGAGACTATAAGGTAACGGGATTCATAAAAAAAATCAATGAGCATGACAGAAGGTATGCAATAAAATACATGTTGACTCTTCTCAGAAATGACAAATCTTATATTTTGAGAATAGATTTAGATATTGTAAATAGCCAAAATGAAGGTAGCTTAGAGGTGGTGTAGAGAAGAAATCACTTAAACAGCTGAATAATTGGAAATATTGGAATAATTGGAAAGATTGAAGTTGCAGTGCTCAATCTTTTTAAAAAACTTTTATTTGTTCCTTTCAAATAGGAGCTTTTTCAGTTTTCACAGACTCCCTGGCTGTGGTAAGGGTAGCTTAAAAGAGAAAGTTGGTATTCCTGATATGGTAATGTGTGCTTCTCTCCTTTTCGAACATTCCATGAAAACAAATGTAGCTACTTAGTTAAGTTGATAGACTTTGAAAACTCAGTACATCATAACTGGATGTAGTGATTGAGGATACCTAGACCTAAAGAACTGAGATTTTGAGTTACATTCTCTTATCAGGAATTCCAAAGACCATCTGAACTTACCCTAATTATTCTGAAATTTCATAGTTTTTTTTTAAATAAAGTCTAATACTATAGGAATGTGTTTGGGGATTATTTTTTATTAAAGTGAAATTTGCCTTATTATTTGCATTTAGGATAATTGGATTTGACTTATAGGAAACATGAGAAAAGAAGATTGATAAGCAGTGTGCACTAGATTAAGATCTTCTACAGAGAATTGACTTAATCCAGCCTCTGTCTTCTCTAGTGACAAAATCACATGATTTGAACTAAAAGTGCAAAATGAAAGAATTCAACTGGCTAAAAAAGGAAAAATTTTCTAGACAAAACTCTGAGCCTTCTGTTCTGATGATCTAGGATTGGAAATCTGATATATGGCAGTTTATCCAAAGAGCTTTAAATTATCTGCTGCCCATTTTCAGGAGGAATAGTGATTTTTTCCACTGGCAAGTACCATGATCTTCTTTAAATAAATTTCAAGTAAAATTCATTGTTTACAAGTCCTGGGGACTTAGCAGTCTTGATCAAAATATTAGCAAAGGTTACCTACATAGAAAAAAAGGGAAGACATCCTCACTGAAAAATATAGCAAGTCATGGTGTAGCTCTCAGCTACATATCACTTATATGACCTCTATGTCATAAACTGTGTATATATGTGACTTATAAGTGCATGTGTGACGTGTATATGTTCGTATGATGCACACATGTACACCACACATGTATACACATGTATATTATCTATATGAAAGAATATTTGGAAATTTTTCTTTTTAAGAAAGTATTTCTATGGATTTGAACAAGATTTTCTTTCTCCACAATTCTTTGTCTTCTTATTCAAAATAATTTTCTGTGTAAGAAAGTGACTAAAATGTGCTTGTCTTCCTCATCAAAGGAAATTAGACCTTTTATATTATGAGCTTCCCTCCCTCTACCATATCAAACAGTATTAGTTTCCCATTTCATCCTTAAAAGAAGAGACTTCAGGAGCAGGAAAGAAAGGGCAACTGGTAAAAGGTATACTAGGAAAAAAAATCCTGAAATGTTGGTTCTAGTACCACCTTTGCCTGAGGGCAGGTTTGTGCCTTTGGGAAAATCCCACGACCTCTTCGGCTTTGGTTTCCTGGCATGTAGAATGTGGAGTTGAACCAGAGAGTTTCTAAAGCAGTGAACTTCTACCCAGATGACACATTAGAATCATCTAAAGTCTCTGAAGGAGATGAGTTCTTTGAATTATGGGATGGTGTTTTATCCCCAGAGCCTTCCATAGGACATGGTACATGATGCCAGATTTAGCAAATAAAAACAAAGGACATTCAATTAAAGTTGGATCAGATAAGTGATGAATACATTTTCAGCATTTATATTTATCTGTCAACCCTACGCATAAGAGGAAGTAAAAGTTTGTTTATGGAATTAATGTATACCCTCAAGGATTAGTTAGTAGGAATTTTGGATAAAGAGTGTAAAATGGTAGGGTTATATGTTTCAATAGTTTTTCAGTCATACCACATGGAAAGTATCTACTCTTTTTTTAAAGATTCACCAGCCTTGATTGGAATACTTTTTCATCCTCTAGCAAAAACATTATATCACTATTATATCAACTGTGTTTTAAGCTGTAAGTAAAGTATACCTCAATTAAAGTGGTACAAATGATAAAGAATTTTATGGATTTACTTAATAAGAGGTCCAGAACTAAATGAAGTCATCAAGGACCTGGTGTTCCCATCATCTTTCTGCTGGGATGTCATCCTTGGTGTATTGGCCTTCACTTTTAGGTTTGTTTCTGTGATTATAAAATGGCTGGTGCATTGCCATATATCATGTCTTCACACAATTACCTTCAGAGGAAAGAAGAAAGAGCAGTTTTGTATTGTAAATATCGTTTTAACTGGAGGAAAAAATCTTTCCTAGGGATTTCTATCCCCAGAATATTTTTTCAAAATCACTGGCCAGAATTGGGTCACATGCCCATGCACTAGCCCAAGGGGAGGCTAGAATGCAAATTTCCAGGCCTTTTCACTCTTCTTGGTGGGAGGCGGTTCCTGTAAGTAATGGAGCAAGTGGTTAGAGACAAACATGGAGAGAACAAAGTGCCATCCCTAGTGTCATCACAGCTAGGGTAGTTCTTTCCTTTGAATGTCATCAACATATGGTGAATTCTTGGCTGGTGGACCGGTGTGGAAGAATGGAGAGTATTTTACAATATTAGCAGGCCGTTCTTTTAAATGTCCTTATGCATTAAGTCCTGACCAAAACCAGAGACATCCACATTGGTCCCAACATAGCCCTTTAAACATGCTATCATTTAGCCAGAGTGATTAGAACTTTATTTATTTATTTTTTTTTGTTTGCACATATCTTTTTATTTATTTATTTTTTATTTTTTATTTTTATTTTTTTTTAGTATTTTCTAGACCTTATTTGTTTTTTTTTTTAATTTAATTTTTATTGGTGTTCAATTTACTAACATACAGAATAACCCCCAGTGTAGTGAGAGATGAAGAGGGACACTATATCATACTTAAAGGATCTATTCAACAAGAGGACTTAACAATCCTCAATATATATGCCCCGAATGTGGGAGCTGCCAAATATATCAATCAATTATTAACCAAAGTGAAGAAATACTTAGATAATAATACACTTATACTTGGTGACTTCAATCTAGCTCTTTCTATACTGGATTAGAGCTTTAAAAGTACACAGTTACATCCCTTTCTGCCCAGAAACACACACACACACACACACACACACACACACACACACACCTTTTTCTTTTTTCCATTATAGACCTCAGTTTTTCATGCCAAGTATATGGCACAAAATTCCACTGAGTAGAAGAGCTGGCTGCATCCTCGTTTCATGAGGGGGTGGGGGTTCCTTGCTGGAATCCATCCAGATACTCTTTTATTTTTAAGTACACTATTAGAAGGAGGGTAATACAGATAATAATTTTCTTTTGATGCCCGTGACTCCTCAAGATCCTTAAAGTGCTCTGCACACTTGTTTTAACCTCTGATCACGTGAAAGAGAGCAGTGTGTTTCAGTGCAGAGAATACTTAACTAGCTTCAGGACCTGCAAAAGAGTGTTGGCTCTGGTTTTTACACAATGTGATATGCTTTTATTCACCATGTAAATGGGGTGTGTAACTGGAGTAAATTCCTCCACAGTGCTCCTAAAGCACACATATAAAAGTGTATTTTCCCAAAGCTTATATAGAATTCCAAGTGGTGTACAAAATATGTTTAAAATGCTACATATGGAGAGAAAAGAAAGAAAACTATCATTTAAGGAACAGTTTTGCTATTCCAGACACAATGCTAAATGTCTGACATCTTTGAATTTATTTAATCTTGAAAACAACTTTTTGAGTTATTTTATAGGCTATTGATTCATCCAAGGTCATATAATCTAATGGACATCAGAGACAGAATGAGAATTATTGCCAAAGACTACTCCTGCAAAGAAAGATATGTGGAGTTTTGATGAATACACACTTGATAAGGTAGTATTTTTCTAGTCTGTATCTTTGCCTGTTTATATAAAATAGAATTTCTATTTATCATTGAATTTCAAGGCAGGTTTTAAACACACAACAGTACGCATGATCATTAGCAGGATATCCAATCAGACATATTTTCTTAAGAAAGATCTGTACATTTTCTCCTGCCCACTACCAACGATAGGCACACTCTCTGGAATTCACACCATTACACATTCCTAGCATAGCAAATCAATCATTAATTATTCACAGGAAGAACGTTCAAAGTTCTCTTCCTTCTTTGGGTGATATAACAGAGTAGTGAAAAACAAAAAAATCCTAGGTACTTAGTAGTTAGGCAGTACCTGATCTGATATCCCACTTGTCATGAGCTCTCTAATCATACAGCTTCGTCATTTCCTGAGTAAAGATAGGGTGCGGGGAGGTTATAGAGTTTTGTGTGTGTGTGTGTGTGTGTGTGTGTGTGTGTGTGTGTGTTTTCTGATGGACCAAGTAGCTCTTTAACTTTCCTGACATAACTAAATAAATTTGAATTGTAACTAAGTAAAATTGAATAGCGACTAAGTAAAACTGAACAGTCTTTGAATCTTGAGTCTAGTTCCTAAAAAAAGGTTCTGAGGTATGCATAAGAGTTTGTAGTGACTATTTGAGAAAACGGTTAGACTTTGGAGGAAAACTCCTTGAGAACACGCTAATGAAAAGTAAGCAATGAAGTCCATTTATTGCTGGAAGAAAGAATTTAAAGGTGAAAAATTAGTCCAGTGAATAAAACACTGCCCAAAGATTCTCATAGTAGGTGTGTGGGCTTTCATCTTTCTATTTTGCAGGAACTTGGACATAGAAAGTATTTAATTTGTTTTAGGGTAGAAAATTTATTTAGTCAACAATCATTCGTTCAATAATTTATTCAACAATCCTTTGTTGAGTACCGTTTGTGTGTCAGACATTGACATAGGGGCAGGAGTGAAACTATAAATTAGGATGTAAGATTGAAAATGTCACTGCAAAAAAGAGCCAGATACCAAAATTCAAGAAAAAATGGTGAGAACAAACTCAAAACCGTTTTAATTAGAGTGACCTATGAATACCAGGCCATCCTTATATTGTCCCACCCACTTCCGACTTATTATATAAACTGAAGTGAGGCTTAAGACCCTTAAAATCTGCTCACTTGAGAAAAATGTGTCTACATTTTTGGCATTTTTAACAGTGTGCAAAGAACCTGTAAGAAACGTGTTTTTGAATGGAACTAATGATAACGGGGAGCATTAAAAAGTGTGATGTTGGTCCTTTAAAATGACTTAAGTCAAAGATCTTGAGCTAGGGTATGGATTTCAACTTTGCTACGCTAGAGAGATGGCTTCAGATTACAGTGTTTAAAGTTTTAGTTCACTCTCAGAACTCTAATTTAATATTAACTTTCGCTTAGAGAAAAGTCTTTTGGAATCAAACTTGAACCAAAGGAAAACTTCCATTGACAATTCCCTAGCTAGGGGAACCATTCTTTGCCACTCCCAGAGTTCCTGTCTTGACCCTTCTCATGTCTCTTACTGATTTGTGTCTGAATGTGGAGGAGGTCAGAGCTTGATCAACTAGTACTCTGAAGCCCTAGCATCATCTAGGATGCCAAGGGTGGGCCTCTCTGTACTTGCCATCAGTGTCAAGTTAACTTGAACAAGAGAAATTCTTCTCTGACCCTAGGACAGAGATAATTGAAAGTGTATAAAAACTCAGCTCATATGAACCCTGGCTCATTAAGGGGTCGCCTTGGCTTATGCAGCTAAAAGGAGAGGTCCCCTAGTGGCTCGTGAAACCAGGAAGAAGGCTGACTTTTAAAAATGCTAACCATGTGCTTGCTTTCAAACTGAACATTACATTGCCCCGGTATTCAGAAAACTGATGAGAAGATCTTCAGTTTTAATTGCTGTGTTGGAGAGATTGAAGACACACAGAATCTCAAAATGGACCAGACACATCTCTGAATTTTTAAAAATGAACTTGTAGCCAAAGAGCTGGTGAACAGGTTTCCTTGACATCCTTTATAGAATGCCTTAAATCTGTTCAACAAAACATACTTGGGGACCTTTTGTGAAAGGACATTAAATGTCACTTACCCCAATGCCTCTCAACTGTTATGTCATGACTCATGAATACATTCAAATATCTCACTGTCTTTCCAAAGATTCCCTTTGGCCCTTCATTTCTCCTCTGGTCTAACCTCTTATTGCTAATTTCTTCAATGGGTGTAAGGATCATTTTCCTTGCTCCTTCTCTAATATGAAATTCTATAAAACTTATAAAATGAAAATGATAATGCTGGACTTGCCAATATAATAAAAGCTTTTGGCCATCATAAAAAGACTAATTTGATCTCTAATTTAAAAGAAGACACCTCATATATTTTAGCGATTTTAGAAAAGAGGCATCACCATTTTCACTTATTCTTCCTGAACAGTTCTCTTTGAGTTTTAAGTCTTGCATCTGGCTATTTTTGTTTTTTTTGTTTTTTGTTTTTGTTGTTGTATTCATCCAAAGTATATCCTACTAAGTCTGGGAAACTAACTATCCTTAGCTTAGGTTAAGATTTTTATTGTGTTTCTTTCTTTTCTTTTTTAATGTATTTCTCTAAATTGTCTCTTATTAGTTTCCCATAGCATCTAATACCCATACAGTGCAAAAAGCTCACCATGTTCCCTTGAGGATTCATATGTGTGCATATGGTACATATCTTGAAACAGTTTTTAGTTTCATATAGCGGTGCAGTCAACTGCTAGTTTCTACTACTTCTGGAAGCCTTGCCAGACCATCTGCAGACCCTTTAATTATATTTTCTGACCAGAGGGCAACTGGCAGGAATTAAATATGTTATGAACATATTCAACAAAATTTCAGGATTCCAATGCCCTAGCTCAGAAGCAATACCAGCTGGTCTTCAGTGGGAGACAGGGATTAACAAGGCCCCCACTTCAACTTCAGTGATACTTCTCTGAGTCAGCAAATACTATTTATATGTAAGAGTAGCATAACTCGGACCCTACATAAATATCAATCATCAGCTGGTCAGAGTAATAGGATTGGCTATGTGAACATTAAGAGAAAGCTTTTCTAGATGCTAGACATAACTTCTTGGGATCAAGAAGGAATTATTATGACTGTCTTTGGGATCACAGCAAATTATAGGATCAGGCTAACTAATTTCAGTTTTAAGGATTCCCCATCAGAAGAAAATACTCATTAGATTGAAGGAAACAAGCCAATTTAGCTGATCCTCCATGTAGCAGATGATCTGGATTTGAGGGTGTGTGGAGCACCTGTGAAGGTCTGTAGACCAGTGTTGATTCAGCTGATCTGAAAATGGTCATCTCCTTCCTCCTCAATAATACACCCCAAAGTGGAATGATTTACTTATGACCACAGATTATCAATTACACTCCTACAGTTCTTTATTCCTGCCCTTCCAATCATTAGTTATCATCTATAACTACATCACTTTCCTCCCTATGTAGCCCCCATGTAAAGGGCTGTCTGGAGAAAAGGGTACATATACCATATGCATGTGTTGTTGCTGTTTTTGTTCTTGCACAAGAGCCTAAAGATTTTTCATTTGTTAACAGGCACCTTCATGCTATTATTTTTTTAGTCGAGTGGCAGATGCGTGGAACATAGGCTTATGCATGAGAGGAAGGAAAAGGAAATTGACATGGAATGGGTCCCTCATTATATGAGAATGATGAGGGAAATGATGTTAGTTTGAATATTTGAGTTCAATTTCCACAGATCAGTAGCTACCTGAGGAAATGTAGTTATATGAGGAGACACAGCTTTCTCTTGTTTGTTTTCAAATCAACTTTACTAAGACATCATTTAAGTACAACACTACATTCATTTAAAACGTGCAACTCGGGATCCCTGGGTGGCGCAGTGGTTTGGCGCCTGCCTTTGGCCCAGGGCGCGATCCTGGAGACCTGGGGTCAAATCCCACGTCGGGCTCCTGGTGCATGGAGCCTGCTTCTCCCTCTGCCTGTCTCTCTCTCTCTCTCTCTCCCCGTGTGACTATCATAAATAAATAAAAATTAAAAAAAAATAAAACGCACAACCCAGTATATACACCTGTGAAACCAGTGCCCAGTCAAGATAGAGAATACTGCTATCACTCTTCAGAATTTCCTCTTGCCCTTTTTTTGTCCATCCTTTCCCTCCACTCTTGGGCCCGTTCAACACTGAGCTACTATTTTTGTCACAGATTTTTTTTCTTTCTTTTACGTTTTCTAGACTTTTATATAAATAGAACTCTTATGTCTGGTGTCTTGCACTCAACATAATGATTTTGACACTCATTCATTTTGTTGTGCACATTAGTAGTTTGTTTCTTTTTGTTTTTGACTAATATCCCATTGTATAAATGCATCACTTTTTGTTTATCCGTTACCTGTTGGTGAACATCTGGATTGTTTCAATTTTTGGTTATTGTGCATAGAACTGCTATAAATATTTGCATAAAAGTCTTTGTGTGGACATATGTTTTCACTTCTTTTGTGTAAATACTTGGGAGTGGAATGTCTGGTTCATATGTTTAACTTTTTAAGAAATTGCCAAAGAGTTTTTTCAGTTATTGAATCATATTACATTCCCGCCAGGCATGTATGAGAGTTCTAGTTGCTCAATATCCTCATCAACATTTGGTATTGTCAATCTTTTTAATTATAGTCATTTTAATGGATGTATGGTGGTATCTCACTTTAGTTTTAATTTCTACTTCCCGAAAGACCTATGTGGATTAATATTTTTGTGCTATTTTTCTTCTGCCATTAGTGAAGTGTCCAAATCTTTTGCTTATTTTTTATTGGGTTGTTTTTCTTTTAATTATTGAGTTGTAAGAGCTCTTTACATAGTTTAATTACAGGTTCTTCATTGAACAAATGCCTTGCAAACATTTCCCCCATTCTTTGGGTTGTCGTTTCATTTTTGTAACAATCTCTTTCAGAGAGCAAAATTTTTATTTTGATGAAGTATAACTCATTGATATTTTTCTTTATAGTTCATGGTATTTGTGGATTCTACTTTATTTCATTGTTCCTTATGTCTATCCCTATGTCAGTACTACACAATCTTGATTCTTGTACATAGTGTAAGTTCTTACACTATCAAGTTCGATTTTTTTCTTCAAAATTGTTTTGTCTATTCTAGAGTCATAAAATTTCGAGGAAAAATTTAAAACCAGCTTGTCATTTTCAATGAAAATGCCTGATGGAATTTTGACTGGGGTTGCTTTGAATCTATAGATCAATTTGGGTAGAATTGATATTTTAATAATAGAATCTTTCAATGAACTCATGAATTCCAATGAACTATGGATTGGATTCTTTCAATAAACTTATGAACATGGTATTTTTCTCCACTTACATGATTCTTCCTTAATTTCTTTCAGTAACATTCTGTAATTTTCAGTGAGGAAACTATATCTCTTTTGTTAAATATATTCTCTTTTTAAAAAGATTTTATTTATTTATTCATTAGAGACACGCACAGAGAGAGGCAGAGACATAGGCAGAGAGAGGGCAGGCAACATGTAGGAGGCCTGATGTGGGACTCGATCCCAGGACTCTGGGATCACACCCTGAGCCAAAGGCAGACACTCAACCACTGAGCCACCCAGGTGTCCCTCTTAAATATATTCTTAACTATTTTTGTTGTTGCTGTTTTTAGGTACTCTTATAAGTAGAATTTTTAAAATTTTATTTTCTAATTGTTTACTGCTAGCATATAAAATACAATTAAGTTTTGGGTATTAATTTTGTACACTTCAATCTTGCTAATGCATATATTAATTCTTATAGTTGTCATACAGATTCTTTAGTATTTTCATGCTGTCTACAAATAGAGTCCAATGTTCTTTCTTTCTGCCTTTATTTGCTTTTGCTATAGTTTTGGTTTCATCTATTTTTTCCTCCTTATTGTCATTTTACTGTTTTGTTGTCAATTTTTTGCTACCATTGCTTATAGGATACAATCCAACAGTACATTAAAATCTTGTCCTTGTGCAATTTAGCAGAGATCTCAAATTGCCAATCGTTAAAGGGCAGGAAAATAGCTGATGGATTAAAAAAAAGAAAAAAGATCCTGTGCGGGTATATAGTTGGCTGGAGGCAAGGCTACAATTTCAGCCCTTGTTCTGCTGTTGCTGTAACTGATGGGGTCAGTCACACTGAGGTCCTTTTGAGCTGGTTGGAAGAAGGGAAAAAATGTGTTAGAGGTGTGAGTGGAAAAGTATTAGCCAGAAAACACTGTGGACTTTTGAACTACTACTACTTGAAAATCTTCAAGGGAGTAGACCAATGTCAGCCATAGGCAAACATGACAATCAAATCCCAGTTCTTCTTCCTCTGAATGTCCACTACAAGCCGGAGAAATAGTCTCACATCCTTGTCTGCATGTCTGGACCCTTCTCTCTTCAACAGTGTTACCCTCCCTTCTCAAAGACCCTTTCCTATTCCCTAACAAAAGCTCTCAGGAAAGATCTGAATCCCTTTCAGTGATTAAAATTAGCTCTATCTACACACCTTGCTCATTATTATATTTTAACATGTCTGAAGATGCTTTGAGTTCCAAATAAATGAAGGTATAAGTACAATAGCAATACATAGAAAGGGCAGGAAATAGCATTTATTGAACATCTACTGTAGGATATCCAGGAGTTGTCATAATAAGATCTAAAATAGGATTTATAGCCTTATTATAGATAAAAGGGCTGGGGTGTAAAAGGTTAAGCCTTTTTTTACTAACTTGAAAAAAAGTTAGTATTTGTACTAACAAATGTGAACCTCAGTCACATTTGGGCTTTTTCCATTGCAGTCTTTGACTTCGATATTACTAAACACTTTCATTGTGTAATGTATTTGTCAATTTATCATTGACTCTAAAATAGTAGACTCTGCATTTGTTTGCAGAAGTGAATTCTCCATTATATTTCCAACCTCCCACATAGCACATGCAAATAGTAGGTACTCCATGCCAGCTTGTTGAATTGATCCGAATACCAACAGAACCATGTTTCTATTTTCTTTATTTATTCATTCATTAATTAAACAAATACTTTTTTGTAGTCAGGCACGTAGATCTAAGTAGGAGTCAGATAAATAAAATAAGCAATTAACTCTACACAGCAATGCAAGTTATGATTAGAGGGATGAATAAAATATTGAGGAAACAAAAAAGCTACCTAGTTTGCCCTTAGGATGTCAGCAAAGGCTACCTGAAGCAGGGATATTTTGGCCTGTAATGTCAAGAATGATGCAATGTGAAAGAAGGAAGATCTCTAAACAGAGGGGGCAGTCATGTGCAAGGTTGGAAGGGAGAGAGAGCAGGACACATTTAAGAAAATGTAAGTAGTTCAGTATATTGGGACATAGAACGTGAGACATGGCATGATGAGAGATGAGGGCAGGGAACGAAATATGTGCCAACTTTAAGATTATTGTTTTTTGAAGCTCTATCCCAAGGGAGCCACTAAAGGTATGTCATCGGCAGGTGGGAGAATTAGATTTTTTATTTTAAAAGAACATTCCGGCTTCTTTGTGGAAAGTGATTGAAAGGGGGCAGGACACCGTTTGGGAAATAATTGCCAAATTCTAGGTGAAAGATGATTGTGGTCTAAACTAAGGTAAAGAGTATGGGGTTGGGGAATGGGCAGTTCTGAGAGATAATAAAAGTAAGATGAATAGAATTTGAAGCCTGATTAATTTGGGGAATAATGCAGAAAGAGTTGATGAAGATGATTCTTGGGTTGGGGTCTGGGAAAATGCTGGACAATACTTTCATTTAATGAGCTTTTGAGCCTAGTTAAAGTATTTTCTGCAAAAGAGTATCTCCAATGAATACCATCCCAAACAATGTACTAAAATCTTAAGTTCATCATAGCTATGTCATTGAATTATTAGCCCCTGTACCCCACTCCCCCAACTAATTTGCCATATCTATGACACCATCCTTTTCTAAGTCACTAAGGCTGCAAACATCATGTTCATCATTGGTTCCTCCTCTCCTCAGCCCTCCCTCCAATTTCAGTTAGTCACCAAGGCCTGTTAATCATCCCTGACTAATGCCTCTTGAGTCTGCCCTGTCCTGCCATTCCCACTGTCATAACTCTAGCCTGAGCCCCTATCACTTCATGCCTGAACTATTTCCTAGCTAGAACAGTTTCCTAACTTGCCTCCATACCTCCAGTCGCTTCCCAGTGCAATTCATCTGGCACCCCAGGGCCAGAATGATTTTCTTTAAATACTGCTTTCATCACTTCTCCCAGCTCAAGTGTGCTCAGCACACTCTTCTCCAGACAGATGAGTTACTCACCGCCTTCCCAGCATGTCTTATGTATTCCCACCTAGGGAACCCTTGCTGGAATGTGGCTTTCTCCTAACTTTTTCCTCTACCTCTGCCTCCCTAAATAGTCCTCATCCTGTTGGGCTCAGCTCCAGTCCCAGCTTCTATGAGTTTTCCTGTCCGTCTACAGCAATCTCTCGCCCCTAAATCCTCTGACACCCAATACCCATTTTGCTGACCTTCTTGTGTTCTTCTCTAAGTCTTGCAGGCTTCTCAGGGCCGAGACAATTGGTCTCTTCTCCAGGCTTGGGTCTCTTTCTCCATGCAGTGGAAAGAAAACCAGATTCTGGTCAGCTCACAAATGCTGTTATTTCTTGCTGTCACTTGTGCTTGCAGCTGGAGACAGGTTACTCCAGTTTGATGAGTGTTTGCCCACTGTCGCTGGGTACCCTTGTTGGTTCAGGTCCCAGCAGGGACTTGTGTTAGGTGCCAAGAGCACAACTCTTTCTGATTCACCTTCTCACGCCCCACTGTTGTTACTCAAGCATGTTGTTGGCTCTGATCAGCTAGACCTGGAAAGTCTTCTGCATTAGCTACTCATGGCACAGAAATCAGCCTTCCTGTCCTCAGCCTTTGTTATTAGTCCAGTTACCTCCTGTCCTCCTGGTTGGCTCCCCTTTGGGAGGCATCCAGTCCTTTTGTAAATTAGTCCAAGTCCTCTTCAGAAACCAACATTCTCATACCAAGGTTTACTTTATATCCAAGATATTTGTGGCAACAGTATGCTTCCTTATTCTCCTCTCTCTCCAGCAAGGAATTCCTATTTATCCTACATTTACACAGCTAATAGAGTGAGCCTATCTGATGGAGGGAGGATGGGAAAGGGAGGGAATCACATAAGTGACCCTATACAGAACAAAAGTAATTCACCCCAAGATCAGCTTTAGTTACAACCTTATGCAAAGGAGAGGCCTATTACATTTTTAGGTGCCTGTACCCCAAATTACTTTTTTTTTATTTTATTTATTCATTTATTTATTTATTTTTTTTCCCAAATTACTTTTTAAAAAATCTCCTCCTCATGTGCAGATCTGTTCTTACTCTTCTGTGTCCTTCTCCATGCCTAAGGAGCCTATATCCTGCAGATGGCATCTCCAGGGCACCCTGGCCCAGTGCTCCCATGAGTCTGGGCTAATGAATGACACCTGCAGAAGTCTTCCTCCCAATTGACAGCAGTCTGGCAGGGCTCCACTGTCTCTAGCAAAAGGACTTGTGCTCTCTCCTGTTGCTTTAATTGTCCAGTCTCCAGCAATGCCACTCCTTTCCGGTGCCTTTTCAGGCTCAAGTGGTGACAGGTTTGTGTTGTTGCTCTTCCCTAACACTTCAACATCCCTCAATGACTACCTTAGTCCTGTTTCTTCATTAAACTCTCTTTGCTCAAACTGTTTTTTTAAATTTTTTTTTTTTATGATAGTCACACACAGAGAGAGAGAGAGAGAGAGAGGCAGAGACACAGGCAGAGGGAGAAGCAGGCTCCATGCACCAGGAGCCCAACGTGGGATTCGATCCCGGGTCTCCAGGATCGCGCCCTGGGCCAAAGGCAGGCGCCAAACCGCTGTGCCACCCAGGGATCCCTGCTCAAACTGTTTTTAATGCATCACCTGTCTGCCTCATGGACCCTAACTGACACAGGGCTCTCTCAAAAAAACCCAGGTGAATTTGAATACATTTGTCTCTCCCATGGCACTAATCATGGTGACTGACCACTACAAAATCACTCGTAATCCTAATTAAGATAGATATTAATGAGCCAGGCTTGTTCTTCTGTGTGAATTCAGGGCTTCTGTTGATAAACCATACTGCCAGATGTGACACCTGTAAGCAGTATTCTGATTATTGCATGGTGGGCTTGACCCTTCACGCTGACTGGTTGCCCACTTATGGTAAAGGATTCAGATTATATTATCCTATTCATTGATAGGGGTGGCACATTGAATAGACATAAGAGCCTGTCCAAAATCCAGCAAAATATCTCTGCCATCTTCCCATGCTCAGTTTTAGGACATTATGAAAGATGCTATTCTTTATGAATCTAGTTTTCCACTCTCCTAGAGGATAACCTGACAAGAGTCATTTCAAGAGGGCTGAGGCTTCAACACAACTACTTTCAGGGTAATTGAGATGATTTGTCTGCCATACCTGTTCTGTTTAACAAGGGCAATGCTCATTCTCAGAAGTGGAAGAGCCACTAGTGAGCTACCATCATCAAAGAGAAACTCTAACCAGATGCCTTAGCAGAGCTTGCTGTTTTGCTGCTCACTGAAGGCCTCAGAGACTCTTGTTTTAATTATTGTTTCTCTATAGATCATGTTCCTGAAAGAAATTCCAAAATATCTCCAAGTTATTTTAGTTGGGTATTTTCCCTGCCAATCTTAAAATCTGTGTTTCTGCTCATTGCTTCATAATGTTTCTTCCCAATTAGAAAAGGAGAGAAAAGATTTCAGGATATTTTCCCCTGGGATGCAGTGTAAATGTCTCCTGGGGACGGATTTCTTCATTCACATGTAAGGCTGCAGGATCCAGAGGGGCCACCACATGCAAATTTGAAACAAGCATTTCCAAAGCAGAAGTCCAGCACCAGCCCTGTCACACATGCGTAAAACAAATTATCCAATGGGAGCAGTACATAAATCACTCAAGAGAGAGTGCCAAAAATTCCACTGCATTCCTTCCAGAATCTAAAACCCAAACATGTTAGAGCTCCAAGCCCTTACCAAAAAATTCTGAGGGGAAAATGAACTGTGAATAACTATGGAGAAAGTGTAAGCAATTTATCCACCTGATGGGACCACCTGCTAATCAACGTTCACACAGTATTTTGTAACCAGCTATGAATCAAAATTCTTGAACTAAGTTTATGACTTAAAAAGCCAAGGAGTCCTGTCATCATCAGCACTGCTATTTACCAGTGACTGAGACAGAACCTGCATGAGTTGCTATGCTTTGTAAGGATGTTGATCTACGTGGGTTGTGTCTGATTTGAGGGAGGAGCATTTGGGCTGGTTTCAGACACTAAGATTAATGGGTAGTACAGTAAATCACAATCATAGAGAAAAAGAACCTTGGAGGAGGAGGGTGAGTGTTTTAGTTTTTCAACCCACTGTACACCCACGGAAGAGAGAACGCTGTTTGTATTAGAAATGTCTGGGAAAAGGTACTTCTATTCATCTTTTTAAGTAAATGTGCTCTTGTAAAAGGCACAGCATTTGTGCAAAACTTTTCTAAAAAGTATTTATTGAGGCAGATAGGAGATAAACTATTCTTATAGCAAAATATCTGCCCTCCCATGAGTAGAGAGTTAAATAGAGCCAAACCTGAGGAGCTCTACACAGCTGGAAAAAGAAAAGTGGGTTCAGCTACAAAACCAGTGCCCTTAAAATTTCTTAAAGGGGCACAAAGTCTTGGAGTGAGCTATAAGACTTGATCCAACATCTATGTATTATTTTACTAGAGCTGCTATAACAAAATACTGCAAACCAAATGGCTTCAAACAACAGAAATATGTTCCTTCACAGTCTTGGAAGGCAGAAGAATGAAGTCAAGATTTCAATAGAGCCACACTGGTTCTGAAATTTGTGGAGTAGTCCTTCGTTGGCTCTTCCTAGCTTCTGGTGTTTGCCAGCAATCTTTGGCATTGGTGGGATTGCAGCTGCAGCTCCTCAGTCTCTGCCTCTGTCATCACATGACACTTGCCCTGTGTGTGTGTCTTTCTTCTGATAAGGACACAGGTCATAATAGACTAGGGGCCTACCCAACTCCAGTATGACCTCATCTTAACTAATTATGTATACAACAACTCTATTTTAAATAAGGTAACAATCTCAGGTACTAGTAGTTAGGGCTTCAACATACCTTTTTCGGGAGAGGGCACAGTTCAACACATAACAATTTACATATTAATTATGGCAGGAATAAGGTTTAGAAGTTAGGAACTTTCTTCTCTTTTATTTCTTTTCTCCTTTATCCTCTCTTCTCTCCATCCTTATTTCTTTTCTTCTCTTTTCTTTTCTGCTCTGTTTCCAAGAGTAGCCACCCTTCACCATTTGAGAGAACCTTGAGGTCATATCTGTATTATACTCATGGCTTAAGAGTCATGTCCATATTTCATTCATATGTGTCTGTTGAGGTGGCTCCATGGAGGGAGGAAATACAACCCATTTTGTTCATGCTATATAAAGTATTGATCTGATAGGAGCAATGGAGGCACAGTAACGAAAGGAAGAGAAGAGCAAATATGGGCAGTGTTCATTCAAACACAGCCCAATGGACAAGCAAACTCATCCAGTGGATTTTCATATTATGGCTCCCTGGCCAGATGCTCCCTGTAACAGCCAACTATACCCTATTCTCTCTTAGCTGACAATTTACTACTTACTATCACCCAAGGAAGCCCACTTACTCTGTTTTTGTGGTTGCTAAGCAAACTTCTCACTGTAGTTTAATTTTTTAAGGAGAGATTACATTAGTTGCATTAACAAAAATATTCACACCCAGGGTTTGATAAACTTTTCCTGTAAAGGGCAAAATTGCAGATATTTGAGGCTTTGTAGGCCATAGCGTCTCTGTTACAACTACACAGCTCTGTTCCTGTGGTGCAAAAGCAGCTCTAGACAACATGAAAACCAAGAGTCATGACTGTGTTCCAATACAACTTTATTTACAAAAACAGGTGTCAGCTGGCCCACAAGCCATGGCTTGTTGACTTTGATCTAGACCATAGGACAATAAAAGGAAATGTTTTGTTTTGTTTTAGTAAAAATTTGAATTTCTCTTTTATATGTAAATCTTGGTCAGTTGGGTTAATGTGTACTGCCTTTGAGAAACAGTTTCACTTTCCAAGTGCTGACAAATACAAGAGTATGAATGCATAAGACTGAAGGGCAGATCTTTGAGGATAGTTAATTCACAAGCACATTGTTACCTCATAAAGCATCATGGCAACTGTGGGCTGGGTTCTCCCCACATAAGGATAGGATCTCATGCCCAAATCTCATGTTGGGATTTTTTTTTTTTTTAATTTTTGTTTGGGGCCTCAAAGTGCATTGAGACTAAACAGTTTTGCAAAGAAAGTTCATAGAAATATGAACTGACTGGTTAAAACTGGAAGCTAGGATGAGCATCCAGGTTTCTCAGCCCCAGTCTCCCAGCTGGTTTACTGCTTCGTAGTTTACGCTCTACATCTGTGGTCTGCTGATTTGGACTTTGCTGCTAAAAATTATCATAAAAGCTTGTGGCCTGGGATTTAAGTCATAAGGTAGCAGTAACCTAGTGTCAATGATGATGATGAGTAAGCACATGAGTTGGTACAAAGTTGCCAAGAGCACCCAGAGGCTCTTAGGATTTTTTTGTATATGTCCTTAGAAAATGTTGAATGTCATTGACCATTTATTGTCTAGGTATTTATCTCAACTTGTCTTGAACCCATGTTTTGGCTTTACAATGAATTCAGATAACAAATTCCATGTGTTTACCTCTCTTCTAGACAAGAAGACCTTCCTGTTCCTTTAGAGTCTGTTTTTATCAAAACTGCTGGTGTTGTAACTGAGAGATGCCGCAGGCTGATTATCCCAGAAAGCTCTTAGGGGAGAGCTATGTTGAGGGTATCGATCACAAAAAGGGTCTTTGGGTGCCTTACATAGCCCATGACTTCAAAGTAACACCATTGTACAGAGATTTCCCAACATTTTTAGCCACCAAAACTTGCTTGATAAAAACCAAAAAACCTTGCATGGGTTCTTAGATAATATTGACAACAGATGCACTGGCCTACTCATAGACCATTTCATTTTTCCCCACAGAATGTAACATCATATCACATACTTTTTTTTTTTTTTTTTAGTTTGGCTCCCCCCACACTAGAGCACAAACTCCATGAAGGCAAAGGTTTGGTCCGTTTATCCCCTGACACTCAAATAGTTCCCAATGCACAGCAGGCATCCAATAAATAGTGAACAAAGGAAATAATGTGGGAGGCATGGAAGCCAAGCCCAAGCCCTCGGCTTCTATCCAGTACCAAGCCTGAGGATATTTTATGCCCCTGTGGAGTGGATCATGACTGGCATAGAGCTTTTATCTTGTGACGGTCTTTCAACCACTCTGTGAGGCGAGCAGAGTGCATACCATTATTCTCAATTTGAAGATGAAAAAAGAGACTCAGAGAAGATAATGGATTGGTTCGTAGTCACCGTGGTGGAAAATGGTAATGTAGAGCGAAACAGTTGAAAAATGCACAACACATTTCAAACTATTTTGACTGCAACTTATAGGAAGGAGTGAATTTTCAATTATGATCCAGAAGGGGCCTCTTGGTGGCTCAGTCAGTTAAGTGTCCGACTCTTGATTTTGGTTCAGGTCATGATCTTAGGGTCCTGGGATCAAGCCCCACATTGGGCTCTATGCTAGGAATGGAGTCTGCTTGAGATTCTCTCTTTCCCCCTCCCATCATGTGTTCCCTCTCTCTCAAAAATGAATCTTAAAATTATGACCCAGAAAACACATACACAACTGAAACAAATGTTTTTACAAAAGAATGCCCTAATGTAATATCTTCTGATATTTTTATTCTAACTAATTTTTAAAAATTCTAGTTGCAACCACAGACTGAAAAGGTCTTGTCTCCCATCCATATATTCTTGCATAGCTTCCCCTTTCATGTCATCTCTTCTCTTCATTTTGAAAATGAAATAATAATTGCCTTCCCAGGCTCTACTTGAAGTCAGCCCAGTCTGGGGAGCAGGACAGCTCCTCTGTGCTGGAGTCAGAGAACATAAAGCAGTCAGGATACCATTGGAGGGTAAACTGAAAGCTTTTATTGGGGCAGCAGAGGAGAGAAAATCAAATCTGAACGCCTAGACGTTTTGGGCAGGAAACAGTTAAGAGACCACTAGATACGTTGAGCTGCCAAGACCACCACAATGTTCGTACAAAGATTAGACAGAGAACAGATGTGAAGTAACTAGAGTCCTTCAGAGCAAGATAGCGACGACATAAATTAACCTTGTCTAGGGCCTGACACAGGGACCACGCGCTTTTTGAAGTCTTAAGAGCGAAGCCATTTTTTATGGACTCTCCAAGGTTATATACCTTCATCCAACAGAACGAGTTTAATTAGAGCCAGTTGTTTACAGGGAAGGGAAGTGAGCCCAGTGGGGACTATCAGGGTGACTGCATAGAAAATAAACGAACGAGCCTGCAAAACAGCTGAGGTTTCCTTGAGTTCTCTTCGGCTGATAAGATTCCCTTCACCCCTCGAGATTACTTTTGTCTATTTTCCTGAAACTGGAGAAACAAAGAGGTGAAAACATTCCAGACTCCGGATCCTCCAGTTTGGCAGGGTTTTGGTCAAAGTCGCCTCTTCTGGTGGTGGGGCAGGGGGCTGTTGCACACCCAGCCCCTGGAGGACTACTACCTCGGCGACCCCTGGCCCCTGTGGCAATGCCCTGAGAACAGCCACCTAGGCCCTGGGCCGGCCTCATCCATGGATGTTGAACCTGAGGAAGACCTGGCACTGTGGTTTCCCAAAGAAGAATTCTCTACTCAGGGGAGGCCCAGCTGGGGTGGGATTTGAGCCAGAGACAGCTTTGTTAGGTCTGCATCCCAGAAGACAAAGGATTCTGTGCAGCACCGACAGGAGCTTGTGGATCCAAGGCATGCTAGGAGCCCCAACCTAATGTATTTAAGAATCACAGAGAAGGTGGGAGCTGTGCCCAGTGGGCAGTAGAGGGGGTGCGAGGGTCTGGATCCAGTTCCCCTGAACATCTGGGGGAATGTCTGCTCCTCTGGGGGAAGAACCAGGTAATTAAGCAAGGCTTGGGAGAGGGAATAGGTGGATAGGAAGCCACTCTTAATGGAAGGCACTGGGCTCACACGAGTCTCTGGCTGAATGTACTGGGTTGCAGGGGCTGGAAACAGGTCAGGGCAGACGCAGGTCCCAGAGCTACATTCCTCGTGCTTTGGGTAGCTGTCTTCCACGCCCATCTCACACAGGCTCTGGGCCTTCATGGAGAGACACAGATTAGGCCAGGACAGCCCGGGGCTCCCCATGAACTGATGGAATAGATCCAGGACAGAGAACAGAGAACAGAGAAACTGACTCCTCTCTCAGGTGGGAGAGCTGTTTCCTTTTTTTTCCCCCTGGGCCAAGTTGATCCGTGGGCGGTGGAGCCTATGTTCTGGCTGTAGCTCTCATGATCACTGAAACAAGTTCCCACTCTAAAACATCCCTTCCAAACTGCCTGAAATACCACGTAGAATTTGAGTTAAACAGTGCGGCTGAAAAAAAAATTAGTCTCCAGAGAGATTGGAGAGAATTTTCATCATTCAAATCTTTCTGTTCACTTTGCTCGTTTTCCTCTTAACATCAGATGGAGGTCCCTGTAAGTCCAAGTGATGGAACACATTTTGGAAAAGAAACTCAGTTTTGGAGTAAGGGCAGTTTCTGGGCAAGGCAATCAGGTGCAAGTTGCGCGTGATGTCTTTGGTGTGTGTGTGTTTGTGGGAGATAGGGTGGTCAAGAAGCAGATTTGAGGAAAAGGATCTAGGAGGATCCAATGAAATAGACAAGGGCCAACAGAGCTACACTTTGCTGAAATTCTTCCTAAGGCTTTAATGTACCTTGCCTTCGTCTGTTCCTTCTGTTCCTAAATCTCCACCTTGCAGAGTTTATGTTTCCCTCTGTGGGAGATGCTGTTGCCCAGGGCCGGAGAAAAGCCTTTGCTGCCTCCTGCCCCTGGCCTGAGTCCAGGTGAGACCCTCACTTGCAGTCCTGAGCAGACATTACAGCGAGCGCTTCCATGCAGGGACCACTTTGGATTCCTGTTTGCTTCTGCCCCTAACCCCTAGCTCAGGAACATAGGAGGCATAGAGTAATGTTTGCCCAAAGACTGTTTCCCCCAAGGGGTGGTGTGCGCACATTCCACACTTGTGTGTGGTCTGAGGACTTGGTATATTCTGTTCCTTCTTCTTGCGGTGCTCTCCCTTTCCACACCACCAGCAGGTGCCTCCCTAGCTATCCCTTAAGACCCAACTCATAATGCCATGGGCTTTTCTTAGTCTTTTCTGTCTTCGTGTAATTTCTCTGTGTGAACACCTAGTAATACATGTGTCATAGTGTGTTATCAGTGGTGATTTCTTTCTTAACCTTACCCACTTGACTTTGACCTTTTTGGCATCATTTGGATCTTATTTCCAGCACATAGCACATTATGTGGCACCTAGTGGCTTCTTAGAAATCTTTTGGTGAATTGATTGGACCTTATATAAAATTATTTCCAAAGGACCTCACCAACATCTCCAGTGGTTTTTCAGCCTCCATTATGGCCAGATGAGCGCCCAGCAGCAGAGACAAAAACAACACTTGGGATGGAATATGAGTAGCTTGGTCTACTCATTTCAGTTTGCCATGAAGAGCTAACTCCCCCTGCTTATCAAGTCAAACTCCCTTAATTTTCTTTCTAAACATTTTTTGAACTTGGCATCTGAAGAGGCACTTATTCATTTGGCATATTAAGAGCTGACATGTCTTTCTGAGCCTGCTGAGTAGTGAAGGATTTTCAAGAAATAAAAGAGTTTGTACAATGATTGCAACTATAATCCATAAAATGAGTTTGTACAATGATTGCAGTTATAATCCATCAAATACTTGTCGGCAATGAAGCTGTGTGGCTCTGTGGCAGATATGCTGGGTTTGCCTTTCTGATGGCATGGAGAAAATGGACAGAGGACTGAAGCATGGGGCATTTTGACTTCACATCTGATTGTCTGCCTTTGGATAGACCCTCATTGCTAAACCTGTCGGAAGGGGCTACTTGTTCCCAAGAGCTGAGGCCATTGGTGGGACAATTTGGAACATGAAGTCCTTTGCCATGGCCATTTTTTATCCTTGGTTGAGAGGGAAACTATCAGAGTTTCTCTTCCACAGGACTCAAGACCTCCCTTCCTCCTTCTGTCACCTTTTCCACCTCCCTCTCTCTCTAGTTTACTTTTCATTATGAACGTTTTCAAATATGCCTAAATTTGTGAGAATGCTATCATAAATGCTATCATAAAACCTCTATGTTCCTATCACCCAGATTCGATAATTATCAACATTTTGTTTAGCTCTGTGTGTGACCTTCTGATCACAGACTTGATTTCTCAAATCCTTTCCAGTTCTAATACGATATATGTGTTTCTTTATCTCTAGCCTCCTGTGCTAATTGTTGTCTCTCCATTATAAGGAGTATGGATGAGGTACATGTATATTCAAACCGCAGTGGCAGATCTAAGGGATGAGGTGCATTTGTGACAGGTGCTTTCATCTCTCGACTTTTTATCGATGCCCCAAGGCCATGTGCACAAAGATGCGATCTAAGGATCTAAGGTAAGAATGCTGAGCTTGCTATGCAAATGTAGCTGCAGGACATGCTCCTAGTGGATGCTTCCAGCAGAACAGTTGCTCTTAAGTTGCTCTGTATAGAAATTTTGGTGCCACCAACAGTGGCAACATTAATGTCCAGCTTCTGGAAGCCAGATATCACAGTCACCTCAGCTTCGAGACATGTATTTATTTTACATTCTTTTACGATGTCTCTTTGTTTTTGTGCACAAGGAAGTCTAGCTAATCATTTTTACTTTTTCTTTTTGTCTTACCTTCTCTTCCTTCCTCTCCCCTCTTCTCTTCTTCTCCAGGCCAAAGAAACTACTGTTAAGCATTTACAACTTTAAAATTTAAAAATTAGATGAAATGATTAAGGTTTTCTAATGTATGGGTAGTATTTAAAAATTGACTTAATATTTAGCCTTAGACCTCTCCAGCCATCTACATAGTTAAAATACCTCTGCCTAAAGCAACTTGACATTTTTAAATATCATCTTGATACTCATAGTTTTTGTATATGTCAGTGTTCCTTAGAGAGCTGGGTTACCAAGAAAGATGGGTGGAAGTTTCTGTTTTTGCTTTTTTTTTTTAAGATTTTAATTTATTCATTCATGAGAGACACAGAGAGAGAAAGAGGCAGAGACATAGGCAGAGGAAGAAGCAGGCTCCCTGCAGGGAGCCTGATGTGGGACTCAATCCCTGGACTCCAGGATCACACCCTGAGCCAAAGGCAGACGCTCAACCACTGAGCCACCCAGGCACCCCGAAGACGGGTGGAAGTTATTTAAGCCATTTAAATTGTTTACCATTTGTAATGTTTGACCAGTCCCTGGAAAAGCTTTACATTAAAAAAGCACTGTGTGTGAGCCTTATGTCTGTTAAATGTTTTACAGTCATTCACTGACTCTCAGATTGAAAACTAAGGCCTAGAAGAAAAATACAGCTTGGCTAGCATTGCAATGCAGTGACTATTAAATTTAAAATCAAGGTCAGAGAAAAAAAGGCAAAAGACAATATATATGTGATATACGTATGTAGGACCGTATGTCCAAATTTTACATCACAGAGGGAACTGATTCATGAGGTAGAGAAAGCCCCTCTGTTAATTGAACTCAATGTTTCTAATTTCAAAATTGCTGCCTTGAGTTTAGAGCTTCACTCTTAATATGTTAATGAGCAAGTTACAGCGTGTTTACATTTCTATAACATGTGTTCTACTTCATCTCAGCTATGGAGTTAACAGAACTTTGGAGAAGTGATGTAAGCTCTCTGGAACCTTGTTCTAAAAAACAGACTGAAATATTCTTAGTGTTCTTTTTGCTTGACATGCTGTACTTTAAAACCAGGACATTAGGCTAGGTCAATTTTGTCAGGTGCTGATAGCTCCTAACAAGGACATATGCATTAAAATCAAATAATTAAGTTGCCTGGAAGCTAAAAGTGTAAACATAACTATAAATAAGAAACATTCTTGTTTACCTTTTCTGTTGTGGCTCTGAGCTTAACCTCCAGGTATTAGTACATACACATCACACATATGGATTTTGGATGGTACACAGGGTGGGAATTTGGTCTGCTGAACACCATAAAGTAAAAGTACCTGGTGTTCAGCTCTTAACAAATGTTGGAAGGTTTTTTCCCTTCTTTTCAAATTAGTGTTACTTGGGGGAGATATGTGATGTGCCAATTAATATGTATACTTTTTCAATAGTTCTTTTTTCTCTTAAAGCTTTGAGGCAAAATGTCAAGTCCTCTGCAGCCAGTCACTTTTTGTAATTTTCCTCTCTATCCCAATGAGTGGCATAAACTCTGTTGTCATGGCAGGTGCATACCAATGTACCATATGGCAGCCTCTGTATCAGCCCTGTCACCAAGCCCTCCAGGAAATGAGGCTCTATATTTTTCTCAGGAAAAAAAAAAACCCAAGATCAGACACAAACCCTTGCTCATTTCCAAATTGCTGACTGCCAATCATAAAAGAATTTCACCAAAAAATTAATAGTGGGGAGATTTGGGGAATATTGTTGAGCCTCATGTTGGGACAGTCCATCATTCATTATTTTATGAATATTTAACTGAATCCTTACTCTAGGCCAGAAACTATTATAGGTGAAGGGCATATACAAGGAAAAGAAGAAAAAATTACAGAAAACAAAATAAGCAAGTAAAATATCCATCATGATGTTTTTGATGGAGCTATGCAAACAGCTGGAATTTGGTGACATGGTGAGAGGCTGGCTGGCCACTTCATAGAGTTGGCTGGGAATGACTGAGCTGATGAAGTTGTATTAGAATCAAGGACCGAATCTCAAGAAGAAACCAGATATAGATATGCAATGATCAGCAAGCAGAGAATTCAAGTGCAGGTCATAGCCAGTGTGAAATTCCAAAGGCAAGAAGGTGTCTAATGTGTTTGAAGAAGAGAAGGAAGGCAGTGTGTTTGGAAGGAGGGAGTGTGTGGCTTCATAAAGATTATTGATTATGGAGGGCTTCTTAAAGCATGGTGAGAGGTTTGCATTTTGTTCTCAGAGTAGTCCAAAATAATCAGAAGATATTATTTGAATCATTGTTTATGTTTATGCTTCACTATGTAGGAAATGAACCATTGAGAGGAAGAGAAGCAGCAGGCCTGGTGAGAGAAAAGGGTACATCTGGAAGTAAGTTTGAATAGGAGTTGCTGGTGATTTAAATCTGGGAGTTAAGAGAAAAGAGAGGATGAAGGATAACTTCCAAATTTGGGGTTTGGGCAGTTGACGAAACAACCCATTTATTGTGAGGTGGGAATTTTTGTGGGGTAAGTTCCTTTTTAAACAACTAAATGGAGATATGAAGAATGTATCTGGATTCTAGAGGGCCCAAAGACAGCAATCTGGGGTCATTGCCATATAGATTTTTTTTCAAGCCACGGGTCAAGGTGATGTCACCTAAGGTGAATGCATAGGAAAAGAAAAAGGTCCAAGATAAAACCCGAGACATCACAAAATGTATAGATCCATGAGTGGAGGAGGAGATGGTAAAGGTTCAAAAACTTAGGTAGGAGGAAAATCAGGGGTTTGTGATCTCACCAAAGACCAAAGAAGAAACAGGATATTTTCAAGAAGGAGGTAATGAGACTCAAGACACCTGATGTCATTGGACTTCTCACTTCTGTTTCCCCATTAGCCAAATCTTAAGCTTCCACCTCAAGAGAAGGCAGGTTTCTATCCCTCTTTTGCTTGTGGTCCAGGGCCCCAATGACTAGTTTTCATTTCTCCATTCTAGAAGCAACAAGTCATTTTATCCAGGCTTAGGCAAGACTTCTCTTGCCTTGTTTCTGGTTCCCAACCCAATCATTTCACAGGTGCACCTTCCCTGCAGCAAGCCCTCCCACCCAGCTGGTCTTTGTCTCATCGGGAGGACCTGACAATTGAGACAGAGAACTCAAAGGAGGTCTCAAGGGAAGAAGAGTGTAATCATACTCTGCTTTGGGACTGCACCTTTGCCTACAGATCTATTTGAAGGCTGGAGCCCACAAATAAAATGCTCTTTCTGTTATTTCTTAGGGATAGGCATTGAAATAACTATAGGGAGAATAAAGGAAAACACCATTTCTTTGGGGAAAATGAAAGTGTTCAAAGCAAACTGATTCTGCAATCCATAAGCAAGCAGGAGAGAAATCAAAGTAATATCTGACAGCTAATGAACTCATATCCCTCAGAAAAGTTACAGGAATACATCTTATAATCTACCTCTATTAGTTACTGTTTGTTGCATCATATATTAGCCAAAAATTTCATGGCTTAATAAGAGAGTATATTGTCTCATAGTTTCTGTGTGTCAGAAATTTAGAAGCAGCTTAGCTAGGTCTTCAGATCATGGTCTATAAGGAGGAGGCAGACACAGTGCCAGCCAGGACTGGAGTCATCTGAAGGCTTAACTGGGGCTGGAGAAGCCACTTCTAAGATGGCTATTGGCAGGAGGTCTACATTCCTTGTTGGGGGAGGGGGGATAGGGGAGTGGGGATTCCTTCCATAGGGTTACTTGAAAATACTCACAACATGGCACTAATTTTCCCCAAAGTAGAAAGCAGTCCAAGACAGAGAGAGAGAGAGAGAGAGAGAGAGAGAGTGAGAGAGAGGTCATAATGCTTTTTATTACCTAATCTTGGAAGTCTAACACCATCATTTTCACCACATTCTATTAATCACTAAAATCATCCCATATTCAAGGTGAGGGGAATTCGGCTCTACTTTTTGAAGGCAGGTGTATCTAAGAATCTGGGAATATCATTTTAAATTACCACATTAAAAAAATAAATAAATTACCACATTAGCTGTCTTTAGCAACTGACGAAATGGTGAGTTGTAATAACAGTCGGTTCAAAAGAGAATTGGTGAGAAAGGATGGTTGGTCCGCATCAGTCCAACTTGAAATGATTGGCTGTGTTTTGTTCCTAATTTCATATTCCAGAAACTGGCTATCTCTTCATAAGTCTAAATACTGATTCTAAGTGAAAACACTGAAATCTCTATGCATAGCCAATAAAAAATAGTATCACACACACACACACAAACCCCAAGTTTCCTCTGATAGAATCAGAATACCTATAATCAGCCATTTGGTTATATAATGTGATGGTTGCCTTATTCAGCATTATCCCTCAGTAGCGTTTAAAACATTATCATTTTGGACTGCAGGTGCGGGGAGTTGATTTAATCACACCCTCATTGCCCTTGATCATCCCCAACCTACATAAAGAAATTCACATTTTTTCCCCTTTCTATCTCCTCACACCTCTCTTGCTCTTGTGCTCTGTCATAAGCACTCACTTCAACTGGCTTCATATATGTTCTTTAATATTACCAAATGATATGTGATTTGTATTCTATGTGATTAATGTGAATGTATTTGACACACATAAAATTGTGGTACAAAGGGGATCCCTGGGTGGTGCAGTGGTTTGGCGCCTGCCTTTGGCCCAGGGCGCGATCCTGGAGACCCGGGATCGAGTCCCACACCGGGCTCCCGGTGCATGGAGCCTGCTTCTCCCTCTGCCTGTATCTCTGCCTCTCTCTCTCTCTCTGTGACTATCATAAAAAAAAAAAAAAATTGTGGTACAAAAACTAAAAGTAAAACGACTTAGAACAGCTCAGGTATTTAGAATGACATATCAGGATTAGAACTTCGAAATCTATGTATTTTTAAGCAAATATTGAGAACAAGCATTCATAACAATTTCTAGAGAGAAATGAGACTGAACATAGCTAATTTTGTAGCAGAGAAGACCAATCTCCGTCCTTTACACTGGCAGCAGGAGACACAAACATGGAAAGGTCCATTACTGAGATGAGAAAGAACATTTTGCTTTCCATCAGAACACAGGCCTATAAGGCAAGGGTCTCTGCCCTAGAGAGCTTGCAGTGTCCAGCAGTGTGAGAATTAGTGGCCTGACAAGCCTAAAATATGGTCAATAGTAATAAAAGTTAGCTAGAAGAAGCCCAGAATTTGAACTCTATAGCAAATACACAGTCCTAATCCTTCCCTTCCCCCTCTCTTTACGATTTAATACTTGGCAAGAGAAAGGTCACTTGACAATATTTATTAGCTCATTAACTGTAAGTGTCTTTGCTGCCATGGGAGATATTTTTTTTTATAACAATTTTATTCTGTTCTACAAGCTACGCTGCAGGTGTCTCTCCATTGTGTAAATGAAATGGTGAGAGCTAGCTCTCTCTTGGTATCCAAGATTCATAACTAAATGTTATTATTTTTTTTCCAGCTAGTGAAAGGGAACATGGTCAGACTGAGTCAGACTTGGCTGACTTACATGAGACCAACTAAGCAAATATCAGTGTTGCCTGAACATGGGCAGTACTTTCAAAATGATGAGTTATGACTATCTTGTTTTCCCTGTTCAGAACCCCCATTCCTAAGAAAAAGGAAAGGAAATAGAATTAACATGCACTAGTACCAGATACTATATCAGGGCCTTTATAGACACTATTTTAATTTAATTCTCCCAACAGCTATATTAAATATGGAAGAAATTAAATTGAGAAAAAAATCTTTACCACTAATAAACCAGATGAGGAAACTGAGTCTCAGAAAACTTAATTTTCTCAGTCATACAGCTGTTATTTGGGGAAGCTGGAATTCAAGACTAAGTCCATGCTTTTTCAAACATGTAATTCTATATTTAAAATATACAGTATCCTCAAACATTGCACAATTTCTCATTTGCTTTCCAGAAAAGTCTGAGCTTCATGACTCGGTCACAGCAGTAGAATAAAATAACACTGGACTTTTGATTTAAAAAGATTTATCTTATTAGAATGAGGAGCATTGATTAAGTAAACCAAAATGTATTTTTCTAATAGATTGTTTTTAAATATAAATCTGATCAGAGCTTAGCTCTTTTTAAATATTTTTTGGGGAAGAAGGATCTAGCCCACCAGCTCTGGTTGGTAGGGATATGATTCTCATTGACAAAGAAGAACCAAAAATTCATGCATCCATTCATTTCCTGCATCCACACAGGTTTTCCATTTGCCCTCCACTCTTGGTTTGACTAACTCCTAATTATTCTTTAAAGCTTATCTCAAGTGCCAACTTTTCTGAGAACATTACCTTCCCTCTCATAATAGCTCATACGATTTTCATTGTTTTGTATGGCTTGTCCCACATATTTTAATTGGTTCATTTGTCCAGCTGCTGGAGTACTAATTGAGGGCAGGGATTTTGTCTCAATCATTTCTATGTTCCCAAAACCTAATGGCTTTGGTTTAGTGGATTCTCAAGTTAGTTATTCAACGAACAAATGAATGAATGGTTATACTGGGGGATGAACATATCAAAGATCAAATCAACTTCTCTCTCTCTCTCTCTCTCTCTCTCATACACACACACACACACACACACACACACACCTTTTCTCAGGTCATCCCATTGCTTTGCTGTGAGACGAAGGACTTTTGATGTTCATTTATGTAGATCCCATATGGAGAGGACATTGCTTCTACATGATATTTATCCATAACTAGGATCCTGATAAACTTTTAAAGAAAATGGTGTTTATTGGAAGAGACATTTGCCAGCATTTGAGAACTGTCCCATAGTACCTGGAACTGAGAGCTTATATTCTTGTGAGTTGAGCAGAAAGTGTTTGTTGGAGAGTCTGATTAACCACGACAGGCCAGTTGGTTAAGCTTTTCATCATTTTTGGCTTCAAAGTTAGTGACTATTTAAAATGAATTCAGTCATTTCAGAAGGTGAGAATACAATATATTTAAATAAAATCATCATAGAATGTTAAAACAGAAAGAGTCTTTCCAGGGTTTTAAAATAATTTTATGGAATAATTAATTGAATTCTCTATTTATCCTATTCCTTTTGATTAGAATACTGTGGAATCACTTTTTTTTAATGAAAACATTAAGGATTATTTATCTAACTTTTCTCTACTAATGGGGGCTCAGAAAAGGATGTTTCTGCTTTGCTTTCCCCTGTCTTTATGATGAAAGAGGGTCTTTAGGGCCCTAGCTGAACAGAAAGTAAAATGGCTTGTGATTCACGACCAGCCCTGAGGCTGGTGGGGATAGTAGTAAAGGGGAGAGGAATGGGGTGCTCATGATATTAGGGAGAGTGGCTCTTGAGGAGAAAGCATTTATTTTACAGGTTCAGGAGAATTTATGAGATAATTAATATTGGCAGTTGTGCACATTTTGTGCAGGGAGTATTTCAGACAGCAACTGAATACATGCCAACAGATGTGAAAGTAATAGTCCTTTCGATTTAAAATGCTGTCTACATCTACACGAGGGAGAATCAAAAGAGTTCTCCTTGTTCAGTGGATGTTCAGTATAAGCAACTGCAGTTTTATAAATTACCAGCCATTATTTTATCCTTCAGTGTGCTCCTTAAGTTGCCTTTTAGAATTTTTCTTTCTTTCTAAAGCAACGTGCCTGGTAGCCAGAACAACCATATGTCCTAGAATTTTGAGATCAGTTCTGATTTAAGATAATCTATCCTGTTGTACAACTGCCCCCCCCCCCACATGTAGATCGTGTGACCAATTTGGGGTTCAGAAAGCATGGTCACCATAGATTCAGCCATTCCAGATGAACAACTGCATTCCAGCAATCTCAGACGATTTGATCATCCATGCTTGCTGTAGCACCCCCTCCGGCTTGGACCTCATGCACTATTGTTCCTGAGCAGGAGAAATGAGGAGAAAAAGAAGGGCATTGCTCTCTCACAATATTGCAGGAATACTATTCCACACAATTTTTCAAGTGCAAAGTAAATTTTTTTTGTTAACTTACACAATACATATTGTAGAAAAGCTAAAAAACATAACCAAGCTAAGCAAAGAAAAACATTCCAATCCTATCAATTATCCTAACCACAATTCCGTGTTAGTGTTTTCATGTGCATATTTAAAGACATATTTTTATATTTTTTTCTTAACTAAAAATGTGGTGCCAATATTATTTATTTACAGTTTTCTCACCATATTTCTCATTTAGAAATGTGTCACAAACATCTTTCTGTATCATTAAATACATATTTATATCATCCCTTTAATCACTGCCTAGTACTCTGTAAAAATGTGCAGTAAATTAATGAAGGGTCCTTTGGATGTTGTTATTTTGATGTTTTACTATTATATACAATACTGAGAAAAGGCACGATTTTCTTCACATAAAATATTTGGGTGGTAATATTGGACTTTGTCCTGTAGAAGTCTGCAGATCTTCCTGAAAGCTACCAGGAATGATAGCTTGCTGTAATGTATGAAAGTCCGGTCCTTACCCAAACACATCAATGACACACTAATGAATCCCACTTTAATTTTTGATATCATTTGCCATTGGCTTCTCTTGTGTTTCACAAGGATTCTCTGGTGTCCAGACCAACTTTCTTGATCATCTCGTTGCCATTATTTTTTTGGCTGGATGTGGCAAGCATTGTTCTGAGGTCAGTCTATGGTTGAGTCTGTCTGGATCGCATTTTCGGGTGGTGCATCACACACCATGTCTGCTCCCTGGCTCCAACCAACAATACTTTAAAGAGATTTTTTAAAAGGCTCAGAAAGTTTCTTGGATATCAAACAGCTCTTATAAAAATAACATTTTTATGACTTAAAATGTAAATGAATCAGAAACATATGGATTAAATTTCCTTTGAAATACCCATGGGTTTAAAAACTGGAGGGAAGAGTGCTTGCAAAATGAGTTAAATTGAGTTTTGCCAAAAATAAAACACTTGAAAAATTGTTGGGGATGTTTTGCTGATCCGTAGGTGTTCATGGGTTCTCCACTCTCCACCTGAAAAGTCTTTAGATCTTAAAGTTGGGTCACTAGATAAAATGCACTTAGGACTTCAATGGGCATTTGGGTCTCTAGTTAAAGAAGTGATATCAGAAAGTCAATTTTAGATCAAACGTTCTTGAAAAGATGCCTTACTTCTTCAGGATCTCAGTTTCCTCCACTGGCTGTGAGTCTGTGTGCAGGGTACATCCTGTGTGATGGGTGCTCTAAAAGAACTTGGACTATGTTGGTAAGGATTGATAGTATTTATGAAACAACTTCAAATTAACACCCTTCTCTTAAGTTTCCCTTCTCTGTCAGTCCAGGATTTCCAAACTCTTCTGTCTTGGGTCAGTATCCATAGAAGCGGAGCTTAAGACAAGGATTCTTGTGTAAGTGATGCATTGAGGAAGTGCTCTCAGGAGAAATCTGGAAGGAAGTGAGGGAAACAGAAGCTAAGCAAAGATGTGGTTTCAGCTGAAAACAATCCTCAGCCTGATCTTACAGGGTAGCATGAATCATTTCTCCAGTTGTTTCCCCTTGAGGGCATATCCCAAATCAGCCAGGCATGAGCTGTACCTGCCTTTGGAGGAGGCCCATAACCCCTCTGGCAGCTGGGGAAGGGTCAGCTCCAGTCTCTGCTGAGGACAATCCTCGAAGGCATCTTTCCAGTCAAGAGTATAACTGTGGGCCTCAAAAGATGATACCCATGCAATTAGGGAATAAATGCAATGGGCACATAAAGGGGATCTGGGCAGGGTATCTACTATATACATCTCTCTTTCTTAAAACCTTGAAGACATCTTTAATTTTTCTCACTCATGCTTTCCCCATATTCAATAAAATTATTTCCATTTTATTTTTTGGCAATTTTTCTTGTATTTATCTTCTTTGCCTGTTTCCCACTACAGTCCTATTAGTCTAGGCTTTGTCACCTAATATCTGGATTACCCTATCTGTTTCCCAACTAAATTCCCACTTTAGAATATCCCCTAATCCAGACTATCCCAAAGATTGCTGGATTACTATTCTCTTCCAAATACCATTTTCAAAGGCTTACGTATCAGTTGTAACTCTTAAATATATATGGGAACATTTCTCAAAATTTTAAAGATGAAGAACGCATTAAAATTGTGGTGCTCTTTGGAGCTCCATTAAATACTAACATAGAACCTTAATGTAATGACTTTCTTTCTTTCTTTTTTTTTTGCTCTATCTTATATTATACTAAAGTAGATTATAATATGGAAAAGTGAAACTTAGGAACAATAATTTGAAGAATATTGAGAGAATCTATCAATTTATTAAGCTAAAATTTTACTTAAATAAAATGACATATAAAACATTTATGCCAGTGCCTGATAAAAGTAAGCACACAATAGATATTGGCTAATATTACTCTTGATACAAGTCTCATAACTGGTCTCTCTGGTTACACATTTGTCATCCTCCAGTAGATGCTTTACACAGAAGTAGGAGTGATTATGTTTAAGCCCAAATCATATGATTGTATTTCTGCCTTGCTTACATCTCTTCCCCATGTATTTACAGTGAAACCCAATGTTTACCTTGGCCTATCAACATAGTACAACCCTGCCCTACCCCTGTCTCCAACCTCAGCTCCATCCACTGCCTGACACAGGCTTCCAGCACAGGGACCTTCCTTCCGTTCCTTAAATGTCAACCTCTTTCCTGCCTCAGGGTCTTTGCATCTGTTTTTTCCTCTACCTGGAAAGCTCTCCTCCCACCTCACCTACCCCTTGCATGACTGGATCCATTGTTAGGTCTCCGTTTAAATGTTTTCTTCTCAAGAAGTCTTTTCCTGACTGACTCATTCATTCAATAAGTTTTTTTTTTAATTTATTTTTTATTGGTGTTCAATTTACTAACATACAGAATAACCCCCAGTGCCCGTCACCCATTCACTCCCACCCCCCGCCCTCCTCCCCTTCTACCACCCCTAGTTCGTTTCCCAGAGTTAGCAGTCTTTACGTTCTGTCTCCCTTTCTGATATTTCCCACACATTTCTTCTCCCTTCCCTTATATTCCCTTTCACTATTATTTATATTCCCCAAATGAATGAGAACATATAATGTTTGTCCTTCTCCGACTGACTTACTTCACTCAGCATAATACCCTCCAGTTCCATCCACATTGAAGCAAATGGTGGGTATTTGTCATTTCTAATAGCCGAGTAATATTCCATTGTATACATAAACCACATCTTCTTTATCCATTCATCTTTCGTTGGACACCGAGGCTCCTTCCACAGTTTGGCTATCGTGGCCATTGCTGCTAGAAACATCGGGGTGCAGGTGTCCCGGCGTTTCATTGCATTTGTATCTTTGGGGTAAATCCCCAACAGTGCAATTGCTGGGTCGTAGGGCAGGTCTATTTTTAACTGTTTGAGGAACCTCCACACAGTTTTCCAGAGTGGCTGCACCAGTTCACATTCCCACCAACAGTGTATGAGGGTTCCCTTTTCTCTGCATCCTCTCCAACATTTGTTGTTTCCTGCCTTGTTGATTTTCCCCATTCTCACTGGTGTGAGGTGGTATCTCATTGTGGTTTTGATTTGTATTTCCCTGATGGCAAGTGATGCAGAGCATTTTCTCATATGCATGTTGGCCATGTCTATGTCTTCCTCTGTGAGATTTCTGTTCATGTCTTTTGCCCATTTCATGATTGGATTGTTTGTTTCTTTGGTGTTGAGTTTAATAAATTCTTTATAGATCTTGGAAACTAGCCCTTTATCTGATATGTCATTTGCAAATATCTTCTCCCATTCTGTAGGTTGTCTTTGAGTTTTGTTGACTGTATCCTTTGCTGTGCAAAAGCTTCTTATCTTGTAAAGGATCTATACCCTCAAAACTATAGAACACTTCTGAAAGAAATTGAGGAAGACACAAAGAGATGGAAAAATATTCCATGCTCATGTATTGGCAGAATTAATATTGTGAAAATGTCAATGTTACCCAGGGCAATATACACGTTTAATGCAATCCCTATCAAAATACCATGGACTTTCTTCAGAGAGTTAGAACAAATTATTTTAAGATTTGTGTGGAATCAGAAAAGACCCCGAATAGCCAGGGGAATTTTAAAAAAGAAAACCATATCTGGGGGCATCACAATGCCAGATTTCAGGTTGTACTACAAAGCTGTGGTCATCAAGACAGTGTGGTACTGGCACAAAAACAGACACATAGATCAGTGGAACAGAATAGAGAACCCAGAAGTGGACCCTGAACTTTATGGTCAACTAATATTCGATAAAGGAGGAAAGACTATCCATTGGAAGAAAGACAGTCTCTTCAATAAATGGTGCTGGGAAAATTGGACATCCACATGCAGAAGAATGAAACTAGACCACTCTCTTTCACCATACACAAAGATAAACTCAAAATGGATGAAAGATCTAAATGTGAGACAAGATTCCATCAAAATCCGAGAGAAGAACACAGGCAACACCCTTTTTGAACTCGGCCATAGTAACTTCTTGCAAGATACATCTACGAAGGCAAAAGAAACAAAAGCAAAAATGAACTATTGGGACTTCATTCAATAAGTTTTTATCGTAAAAAATAAAATAAAATAAAATAAAATAAAATAAAATAAAATAAAATAAAATAAAATAAAAATTAAAAAAAAAAAGGGATCCCTGGGTGGCGCAGCGGTTTAGCGCCTGCCTTTGGCCCAGGGCACGATCCTGGAGACCCGGGATGGAATCCCACGTCGGGCTTCCGGTGCATGGAGCCTGCTTCTCCCTCTGCCTGTGTCTCTGCCTCTCTCTCTCTCTCTCACTGTGTGCCTATCATAAATAAATAAAAAAAAATTAAAAAAAATTTTAAAAATAAGTTTTTATTGAACACCTACTCTGTACCAGGCACTATTCTAGTCCCAGAAGAGAAAGAAAAACAACCATCACAGTAAAAAGGTACCACTTCCTATCCTCATAGAACTTATATATGAGAAGAGAGAGAAAAAAACCAACATAATTAAACAAATATATGTGTGAGTGTGTGTGTATGAGAAAATACAGGTAAGAAGATGAATGCTAGAGTAGAATGATTGTTATTTTTGGTAGAAAGGTCAGAAAAGGCCTCTTTAAAAAGGGATTCTTATTTAAGTAAAGACTTGAAATAGTTTCACCTATGCCACTATATATTTTGCATTTCAGTCTCTTGTGTTTTATCCCTGTTAAAGCTACTTATTAAAATAATTCTTTTCTTTTTGTCTGTTTTTCCTACTAGATTGTAAATTTAATGAGGACACAATCATTCATCTTATTCACTTTACATTTGCAACATGTTACATAGTACCTGATGCATAAAAAGTGTTCAATATATATTCATCCAATGAGTATGTGAAGTTGTTTATTATTACTGATCCAAAAATTAGAAATCAGAGTTATTCTCAAATGCAACCTATTATACAGGAATGAAATAAAATGCTGTGTGTGAAAACACATTGTATGATGACAAAAGCTTAGAAGAATAAGGTGAATTATAATGAACAATAGTTCTGTCTCATACTTTTAGGATAGAGATGGGGCATAAATAGAAGAGAAATACCTTGGTTACCATCTTAGCAGTGCTGTGCATTCCATCATATTGCAACAATAATAAAAACAGAGCCATATTCCACCTCTGAGCCTCTGATCTCTGTATCTCCCTTACCCCCACCCATTCCAAACATAAAAGAAAGAAAAAGAGTACCTGCCAAATCTTTCAGATCTATCTCAACTTTCCCCAGTAATGCCTAAGTTATGAGAAGATAAAGTATGGACAGTGATTCATTAAGATCATTTTGGGTGAGTGGATGGGAATGAAACCAATCAAATTGTTCATGTTTGAATAGTCAACAGATTGAATGATAAAATTTTCCACTTTTGTGGAAAATTACCCCTAGATCTGGCAAGAAGCATCTTTTCTCTGGGATCTGTGCTTCTGAAAACTCCACTGTGCTCTCTTAGCTGAGCTATTCATGATGGCCCTCCAGTCCTGGGGCCAAAAAAATTTGTTTATGCAGAGACCATACCATTCCCTTCTAGACCATGCTTTAGGTACTGCAACCTCAGAATTCTTTGTCCAGACACTTTCTGGGCCTGTGCAGGGCCTTTACCATGTCCTACTTCCAAAGAGCAGTTTGCAAAGTTGATGTGCCTATCTATACTCAAGGAACCATGACCAAAGACTGGCTATTGTAGAGAGAGTGCAGAACTCCACAGCTGGTGTGTCCACATGCATGTTCTTGAGGTCCCTTGTAACATAAGATGGAGCTCAGAATGGGAAGAGGACAGAGAGATGCAGGCTGCAGGGTAGGGCTTGGGTGGAAAAAGACTGACTCTCTCAAAACTGCCATATTTGGCTTAGAACTCTAAGGCACCCAGGAACTCTCCATTTGAATCTAGCCTTTTCATCTGAGAAGTGTGATATTGGCAGAGGTGGGAGATTGTAGGCCAAGATTGCTTGTCTTGTATTGAATGCCTTGAAGCTCATAGTATACAAGTGGCTCCCTGGGTCTTGCAAATGTTGGGGTCAGGCTGTTTACTCCCCAACCTCAGACCATAAGTCTAATTCCTTCTCTTTTTTCAAATTTGTCATAGACTAAAAGGAGAAACTTTGTGTTGTCTGGTAATAACTCAGTCTAATGGTGTTATATACAGAATGTTTGTGTCCCTTTCAAATTCACACTTTGAATTCCTTTTTCCCAATGTGATGGTATTAGAAGGTGGGACTTTTGGGAAGTCATTAGGTCATGAGGGTAGAGCTCTCATGAATACATTGCTATCCTTACAAGAAGAGATGGAAGAGAAATGATTCTCTCCCCTCCATGTAAGGATATAGCCCGAAGGTGGCCATCTGCAAATCAGGACGAAGGCCCTCATGAGGCACCAAATGACAAGTACCTTGATTTTGCACTTCCCAGCCTCCAAAAACTACAGAAATAAATGTTTGTTCTTTAAAGCCATCCAGTCTATAATGTTCTGTTATAGCAGCCTAAACTGACGAAGATAGAGAGACATAGCTTAGGAGAAAAACAAAACCATGAAGCCCATTCAAAATTTGGAAACTAAGAAGGTAGCCATATCTTTGTACATACTGGCCTACGGCTAAAGAGTACCAGCCGTAACAAGGCTCCTGAGAGTGTCACACCCGGTGCTGGGAGAGATGTGTGGGATGTGCCTAATGGAGGTATCATTTCTTATAAACACCTGCGCCTCTCTGAGATCTGTATTACAGGCCCTTTTCCTAGACTCCATCATTCTTCCCTGGGGGAGAGACTTGGGAATTAGGAAATATCCAACTAACATCCTAGTGTTATTTTAAGGAAGGCCAAGAAGACAAATTAGGATTGTCTAGGCCAAGAAGTCAAGGGAAGTACAGTATCCTGTAAATTATTCTAATGGATGTATTCAGAGAGAATAGTTATGAATTCATTTAGATTACTGAGGAAAAATGATCTAGCAAATTGAATTCCAGGTGGGGTGGAAAGGTTCACAGTTTGGTCAGTGCTCTGCTAGAGACTTGAGACATGTGTAATACTGTTTTATTTCATGTTCTTTGATAACTAAGGGTATTAAACTTTGCATAATCTTACTGACCATACATATTTTCCCTTTCATAAACTGTCCAATTTTTTGCCTATTGCTATTGCTTGCTAGTTTTGAGTATTTACTTGAAAAAGCCTTTTTGTAATTAAAAAAATATTTATTTATTTATTATTTATTTATTTATTATTATTATTTTTTAGTAGGCTCTATATCCAATGTGGGGCTTGAACTCACAACCCCAAGATCAAGGGTCACATACTGTATTGACTGAGCCAGGCAGGCATCCTTGTTTATCTTTTCATTTTATATATTTTTTTAATAGAAGAGGTTTTACATTTTGTCAAATTATAATATAAATTTTAGGGGATTGTGATTTATCTTGTACAAAGTCTGCTCATTAATTACAACAAAAATAATCCTTAGCAATATTTGGTCTTTTAGCCAAGAGTGATCTATATAGCTATATTTCTTTCTTTTTTAAAAAATTAAACTTTTAGGGGCACCTGGGTGGCTCAGTGAGTAAGATCCTGGGGTCCTGGGATTGAGTCCCACATCAGGCTTCCTGTAGGGAGCTTGCTTCTTCCTTTACCTATGCCTCTCATGAATAAATAAATAAAATCTTTTTAAAAATTAAACTTTTGAGATAATTATAGATACACATTCAGTTGGTAAGAAATAATACAGAGAAATCCTACACACCATCTACCCAGTTTTTGCCAATGGTAACATCTTGCAAAGCTACAGTAAGATACCGCAAACAAGATATTGACATTGACACAGTCAAAATGCAGAACATTTCCATCACCAGAGACCTCCTGCAGGCTGCCCTTTTATATCCACAACTCCTCTCTACCACTCATACCCTTCCCACTGCTGGTAACCACTAATCTATTGTTCATTTTTACAATTTTGTCATTTCAAGAATGTTATATTAATGGACTTATATAGTATGGAATCTTTTGGGACTGGCTTTTCTCATGCAGCATACATTTTGAAGATTTATTCAAGTTGTCCTGTGTATTAATAGTTTGGTCTTAAAAAAATCCAACTTTCTAGGTATGCAGTCATACATTTTACTTGTATGTCTTTTTGTTTCCTTTCTTGCCTCATTGCACTGGGTAGAACCTCAGCTCTATGTTGAATAAGAGTGGTGAGAATTGTCATCTTTGCTTTTTTCCTAAGCTTAGGAGGGCTTCATCAGTAAGGGTCAGTAAGGATGTTTTTTGTACATACTTCTGATCAAATTCAGGAAGTTTGCCTCTATTCCTATTTTTCCTGAGAGTTTTTATTATGAATGAGTATTGAATTTTGTCAAAATTTGTCAAATGCTTTTTCTGCATTAGGGTGAATATGTGATATTTTTTCTTTAGCTATTAATATTGCATATCACCTTCATTCTTTTTTTTATATCAAATCATTCTAAAATTGCTGGAATAAGACTTACTTGCACATGGTGCATAATTCTTATTTATTGCTGAATTTGATATGCTAATATTTTATTAAAGATTTTTTGTGTCTATATTCATAAAAGATATTGGTGTGCAGTTTTCTTTTTTATATACTGTTATTTTCCCCAAGTATATTTGTAATTTTTATTTTGTCTTTTAATTTTATTTTCTAATATATAGAGGTTTAATAATTTTGTGTTTTGTTTTTTGTCTAAATTTTCCAATTCATGTGTATAGAGTTATTCATAGTATTCCCTTATTATCTTTTTGATATCTGTAGTATTAGTAGTGATAACCCCCATTTCATTTTTGGTATTGGTAAGTCTTTCTTTTTTCTTTGACAGCCTTGTTCAAAGTTTGTCAATTTATTGATATTTTCAAAGAACCATCCTTTGTTTCATTCAGTGTTGTTTTTCTGGTTTCAATTTCATTGGCATCTGCTCTTATCTTCTTTCTTTGGTTTTAATTTCCCTTCTTTTTGGTTCTTGAGGTGGAAGTTTACTGATATGAGACTGATATTACTGATATGAGACTTTTCCTCTTTTCTAGTGTATGCATTTGGGCTATAAATTTCCCTGTTGATCTTGCTTTAGTTGTGTCTTGCAAATTTTGATATGTTGTGTTTTCATTTTCATTCAGTTCAATGTATTTTTTATATTTCTTCTGAGACTCCCTCTTTGGCCGATGGGTCATATAAACACCTGTTCAGTTTTCAAGTATTTGGAGATAACCTGTGACTGATTTCTCGTTTGGTTCTGTGGTAGTTGGACAACACATCTGTAGCATTTCAATTCTAAGTTTGTTGAGGTTTGTTTTATGTTCCAGGGTCTATTTTGCTATATGTTCTATAAGTACTTGAGAAGAATGTTCATTTTGATGTTTTTGGGTGCAATGTTCTATAAGTATCAAATATCAGTGCTCTATAAATATCCTATTGTCTCATGTAAAAAACCATATTCTTACTGGTTTTTCTGTCCTCTATCATTTGTTGAGTGATGATGATGAATTCTACAACTATAATGAGTGGATTTGTCCATTTCTCCTTTCAGATCTATCAGTTTTGCTTCACATATGTTCCAACTGTGCTTGCTGCAAATTCATGATTGCTGTCTTCTGGATGGATTGACAGTATCACCATTTTATGATGTTTATCTCTGTCTCTGGTAATTGCCCTTATTCTGAAAGTTTACTTTAATATTAACATAGTCATTCCTGCTTTTTAAAAATTGTTTTCATGATATATTTTTTCTTTCTTTTTGTTTTGAACCTGACTCTATCATTATCTTTGGAATGAGTTTCTTGTATCTTGAAATGAGTTTCATGTCACATCTTTTAATTCACTTTGCCAATCTTTGTCCTTCAGTGGTTGGTTTAGTTACTACATTATATGTGTATAATTAATCATAGTCTACTGGTGTGTCATTTTACCCATTGTCTCATTTTCTTTTACCTTCTCTCATTTTTAATATGGTTGTCTTAAATATTCCCTCTAAATACACTTAGAACCACATCAGTGTTATCTTTTTGCTTTAAACATTAGTTATAATTTAGAAAACTCAAGAGGAGAAGTTAAATTTGTTGTATTTACTCAGATTTTTCAAACCATGCTCTCTCTTCTTTACTGAAATTCCAAGATTCCTTCCATTATCATTCCTTTGTGTCCAGAGAAGTTCTTATAGCCATTCTTTAAGCATAGGTACACTGGTGGATAATTCTTAATTTTATTTCATCCTTGAATATCTTGATGTTCACTTTATTCCTAAAGGATATTTTTCCTGGATGTAGGATTCTGTATTGACAGTTGGTTTCTTTCAGCACCTAAAACATATGTTGCTACTTCCTTGTGGTTCCAATTGTTTCTGATGAGAAATATGCTATCATTCAAATTGGTTTCCCTCTATACATAGCATATATTTTTCTCTGACTGCTTTCCATATTCCTTTTCTTTAGTGTTCAGAAGTTTAATTATGCTGCATCTTGATGAGACTTTCTTTGGTTTATCCTATTTGGGATTCATCAAATTCCTTGAATCTGTGGGTTTATGTCACTTGCAACATGTGAGGAGTTTCAGCCATTATTTCTTTGATACTTTCTCAACTCCTCCCTACACACACTCTTTCCCTTCTCTTTCCAGCAATCCAATGGCACAAATATTAGATATTTTATTTTAATTCCATGACTGTTCAGCTTTTCCAGTCTATTTTCACTCTGTTGTTTAGACTGGGTAATTTCTATTGTTCTATCTTCCTATCCTCTCATTCTTTCTCTGTGTCTTCTGTCCTGCTGATGAGCCCATCCACTAAATTTTGCATTTCAGTTATAGTAATTTCCAGTTCTAAATTTTCTATTTGGTTCTTCTATATAACTTCTGTTTTTTTTTTTTTTTCTCAAGACTTTGTATTTTTTTATTTGTCTCAAGCGTCATCAGAATTGCATTGTAATCTTGGCTTCTTTAAAATCTTTGTCAGATAATTCTAAGATGTTTGACATCTCAGTGTTGATGTCTAATGATTGTCTTTTTTCATTTGTTTTGAGATATTTCTCAATCATGTTATGACTTGTTATTTTTTATTTAATCCAGGACATTTGGATTAAATGAGACTAGTTTTATTTAAGCCTCTATTTTTTCTGGCTTTGTGTAATATCTCTCTGGCAGTGGGAAGTAAGACATTACCTTCTTAGTGTCAGGTGAAAATATAAGTCCAGATTCCCCACTCAGCCTTGTTTGCATGGAAGGTAGCAGGAACCTTGTTATTTTTGGGCAAACCTCAAGTCCAGTTCTTCCCCTTGTGTCCTACTGGCAGCATGGTAAATGTGGCCTCATTGCTAAGTGTAATGATAAATGTTAACTCTTCAGTAAACTTCTTCTAACAGCACTCCCTAGGAGGGGGAAAGAATGCTTCATCAATCCTGAGGAGGTGTTGAAGTCCAGACTTTCCAGGTGGTCTCCCATAACACTGAAGTTAAGGCTTCTTTAATTCTCTGTAGGAATGAAAGTAACAAAGGTCATACTTCCTTCTTTGACACTACTTCTGTAAGGGTGTTGTGGCACTTTGTTGCAACTTCTTGGAGTAGAAGTCTAGACTTTCTACTTGCTCTTTACTATATAAATGGGGCCCATGCTTTTGTGTTTGGCCAAAGTAGATTATTTAAAAGTATTCTCTTTCTAGGCTGCCCCATTCTGTTTCTTTGGCTACAGATAGTAGACTTTTTGTGGATAGTTGTTTTTTTTTTTTTTTTGTTGGTCTGTGCAGTTTGCATTCCCAGGTTGCCAGCTTCTTTAGCTCCAAAAAATGGGTTATAAGAGATAACAAACAAAAAAACCCACCACCAACATGTTTTTTGTACATACTTTTGATCAAATTCAGGAAGTTTGCAATTCATCTCATTCCTCAGGTGCTAATATTCTCCAGCCTGTCTGCCTTCTTTCTATTTTTCAGTCTTTCTATGCTTGTTTTGTATATAGTGTCCAGGAATTTTAGTTGTAATTAGAAGGAAGGACAAGAAAAAGCACATCTACTTCATACACCCTGAAGTGGAAGTCTCTAAATCTTCTTTTATTTCTTTTAGCTGTAGGTATTTTATTTTCATTTTACTGGTGACACATGGTTCTTGTTATGTTCATTCTTAAGTTTATAAATAGTTATGCATAGAGTTACTATTTCTAAGTTGAGTCTCTCTAGGTTCTAGACACTTGAATCCTCTACCAGTTCTTAATTTCTCTGAAACTTTAGGGAGAGTTCCATGAAGCACATATATGTTTGAAAAATATTCCAGAAAGAATAGCGTTTTATTATTAAATAGGGTGTTGATCCTACAACCCTATACAATTGGTGTTCTGGTGAATTGAGCTTGAGTGTATGTGATGGTAAAATAGTGGTTGCCGAATCCTGACCTCATTAAGCATGAAGTTAGAGCACAGAACCTGGAATCAAACAACCTGGCTTCTCCACTATTCTCCACAAGTTACTGAATGTTCCAGTGCCTCAGTTTATTCACCTATGAAATGCAGATAAATAAGTACTACCTGAAGTGAAGTCTGCTGTTATTCAAGCTGTTTTTCTCAATAGGCAAGATGTCAGTTTTCTCTGGTTGCTTCTCAGATTATTTTCTCTGCCTTTAGTTTTCTGGAGTTTAATTATGATATATCTTGATATGGATTTCTCTGGTTTATCTTGCTCAGAGTTCCTCCAGCTTCTTGACTCCATAGATTTAGTCTATAGTAGGTCTAAGTGCATTAATATGCATATAGTATTTGTAATAGTATGTACCTCAAAGGAGCCATGTAAATGTTAGCCATTTGTATTATTAGTGTCCCTTTTCCTCAAGGCAAAATGAAGAAAATGTAATGAATTATGGACTTCAGTTAATAATAATGTATCAGTATTAGTTCATTAACTGTAACTAATATAACATACCAAAGTAAAATGTCAGTAATAGACAAACTTGGCTGTGGCATATATGAGAACTCTCTGCATTATCCTTGCATTTTTTTTCCTGTAAATCTAAAGTTGTTCTAAAACAATGAATTTACTTTAGAAAGTGCCTGTGGGAAATGAGTGAATGGAAGGAACAATAAAGAAAAAGAAACAAGGAATGAGATTTTAAAAAATCGTTTAACAAAAAGAGCTTTATGGAAAATAGTATATTTGGGTAGCCTTAAAACATAGCTCTAATAATTTATTCTTTTCTTTTCTCTTGGAAAAAAAATAGATGCAAATAGAGGGCAAAAAAATTAAGACATTTTGTAACTAAGCTATCATGTGGCCAATAGCATTGATTTTAGTTAATAGCTTATAATCACAATAATCAGGCCAGGGCCAGTGAGCCAAGATATTGGAACTATTTTTCTAATAGAATAATTGCCTTCATTCAGTCCAGGAAAATATTTGTAGGGGAGGTGTGTGGTTAGAGTAGTAAATAAATCCACTGAAATTACTCATTGTTTTATACACTTATGGCCAAAGGAGTACACAAATAACTAGCTCATATGAGAAAAACAAACCAACAAAAGGAGGATATAAACTATTTTTCACAATTGTGTTGATTTGATTATTGAGAGGTGTATTCAAATTCATTTTGCTATAGTCATTATAAAGCAAAGCATTTGTCATTCTAATTGCTAATAGCTTTCCATAATGCGGTTAAATGATAATTAACTTTTTATATTTGCAAATCTTGCTCAGTAATCTGATAAAGATAAACCTATTTTGCATTCTTTAAAAAAATTTTCAAAGCATTTTTACGTGTTTAATAATTTATTTTTTGCCAATTGAAATAAAAGTTTGTTTTTTCTTGAACACCAATAAAAATTAATTTAATATTAAAAAAAGTTTGAAAAAAAAATAAATAAAAAAAAATTAAAAAAGTTTGTTTTTCCTCCTTATAATTTCATATATTTATTATCAAAATTACAAAACATAAAGAAAAAGAAAAAAGCTACCCATGGTCCTATCATGTTAACTTTTTCAATGTATTTCCTGTTGAGCTTTTTATTTTTGAATTATAATTTGTGTTCTACTTGACAGTTTACCATAAGCCTTTTTCATGCTATTAAAATTTTTTTAATAATCACTATTTAAGTATTGTGACTTCACTTTGCCTTGAGGAAAAGGGACACTATATTATGATTTATTAATTTATTAACCTATTGGATATTTAGGGTTTCTCTGAGTGATAGTTTAGTCACCTATATTTGTTCCAATTTCAGAAGAAAAGCAATAACTCACTGACACTTTGTGTCTCTTTATGTGATGTGACTGTAGCAGTCTTATATTTGAAACCCAGGAAAGAAACACTGGAGTCCAAACAAATACATAAGTCTGAAATATAGAAGTACTTTTTAAAAAATTTGCATTTGAATATAGTTGACACTCAATGTTACATTATTTTCAAGGGTACAGCATTGTGATTTAACTTCTCTATACATTAGCTGTGCTCACCACATTAGCTGCCATCTGCACCATACAATGCTATTGCAATATCATTGACTATATCCTCTCTATGCTGTGCCTTTTATTCCTATGATTTATTCATTCCATGCCTGGAATCCCAGATCTATCACTGCACTTCACCCATTTTGCCCATTCTCACATTCCCTTCTCTCAAAAGGTAATTTTGTCCCAAAAAGCAACCACCAGTTTGTTCTCTGTATTTATAGGTCTGATTCTGTAAAGGTATTTTTTTTAACTGCCACAGTCATTCTGAATTTCATTCATCTCTCTTAACATCCCAAAGATGAAGCACAGGTCTTTTTCCCTATTTAACAAAGTAGCAAACACACTGCCTCCTGGTGTCCAAGACCATTGTTTATAAATCTAGACTTCTAACTTTAGCTTCATTCTCTCACAGGGTACCATTCTCTCTCTCTCTCTCTCTCTCTCTCTCTCTCTCACAAGATTATTTATTTATTTATTTATTTATTTATTTATTTATTTATTTATTTATGACACACACAGAGAGAGGCAGAGACACAGGCAGAGAGAGAGAAGCAGGCTCCATACAAGGAGCCGGATGTGGGACTCAATCCCGGAACTCCAGGATCACACCCTGGACAGGCGCTAAACTGCTAAGCCATCCAGGCTCCCACAGGGTACCGTTCTCATTGGGAGAGCAGTGTTCTGAATAATCTCTTAGCCATGTTCACATTGCACTTTACATTGAGCTTGAAACTGAGTCAATGATAATGTCTGGTGGGGCAAAAGCAGGCATGGTAAGAAATCCCAAACCAGTCAGTTTCTTAGGAAGCTGGGAGACAATAGATTCTCCTTAATTTTTCAACCTTAACATCCAATACATTGCCCTGCAATATGATGGGAGTCTTTTCACATAGTCCTACAAGTCCTACAAGATCTCTATGCCACTTAGGTGAACACTTGTAACTCTTGATGTTCTGTCAAGTATTATAATGTCATGCTGGGTTTGGATACAAACGCCATTCCTCAGGCCACCAAATGTACATCCAATGCATTGAATTGGGGCTCCTTGGCTGGCTCAGGTGGTAGAGCATGTGACTTTTCATTTTGGGGTTGTAAGTTCAAGCCCCATGTTGGGCATAGAGTTTAGTTTAAAAAAATAAATTAAAATAATTTATTGTTTGTATGAAACACAGAGTGATGGACCTCAGCAACTAAAGTGATTACATATTTCTCACATTCACCAGTCTAATGACATTGAAAATACCATCACAAACCAACACATGTTTAAACAGAACTTGAGGTTCTCCTAGGGCAGCCATCATGATGGTTCTTCCAAAAGTGTTCGTGTTCCTCATCTGGCTGAGCCAAATCCATTGTTTATTTGTTTGTTTGTTTTTATATAATCTCAGGGAGGAAAATGTTCTCTCATTTTCCATTTAAAATGCATAAAATGTCAACTTCTACAGCATGAAAATGCCTTTTGACTTAACAATGTTGACCTTTTTTTTAAACTAAAAATCGTTCTGCAATTCATAAAAGGATATCTATGGATTATATTCATTCATTCACAGAGTAGTGATTAGGAACCTAGTGTGTACTGGGTGGTATTCTAAGTGCTATAAACAAGGCAGAGAAAAATCACTGCAGTCATGAAGAGTATCTTTTTCAGAGCCCAGAATTGATGAACCACTGTCTTCTGAGATAAAGTTGGTAATGCCAGGAAGAAAACTATTGTTGGAGAAAGACACTGGAAATTCTTTTTACATTTTCCCTCTGAGTTCGACTCTACTTACTTAGAGTGACCAGACACTGAGACACCACAGGAGAGCATCAAAATCTTCCAAAATGAGAAAGGGAGGATATGAGACAGAGTTCACTGATGCAGGGATCAGTGAGCAAGTTTCAAATTTTGTGTATGTTGGGAGCTGGGAAGGTTATGGGTCACAAAGAGAAAGGAAATTGTTTAAAAACAAACAAGCAAATAAGTCAAGACTGGTTTGGTTACACTTTATAAAAAACACTACCAAGTATGAAAGAGAAAAACAAAGTCTTAATTTTCACTAAAATCTAGATATAAACTAGAGTTTTAAATCAGAACAAGAACCAAGTAATGTCAGAGTAGAAGCAGAAGTCAAAATGCTGGGTTTTATGGCTCGTTTGAAACTATGAGGTTGCTCAGGCTTTTTTAATTTTGTTTTTATTTTAATTTCTTTTGGTGTTGAGGGGGCACTAGTAACCAACACTTTAGAAACTACAAAAGGGTTAGTGGGATTGAGGAAGGTTTATGGACAACTAAAGATCCAAATAGAACTATCACTAATTTAGAGGGTTAGTCCTATGCTTCCTATTGCACTTTAAAGATTAGAAAAAGACTAGAGCCACAGCTTTGGAATTACTCTGGATCTTGTCTGCATAGGAATAGGAAAGTCACTGGGAGGTGGCCAAATACTGTATGGGAATTCAGAAGAGAACTTTGAAGAAAAGAAAATAGATTAATTTTGTCCAAGGAAGACAGACAAATAAGAGGAGGGGAAAAAAAGAGAACTAGAGCATAGTATAGAGATAGAATATATTAATCTGCACTCTTTGAAAAATGAGTCTCTCATCATATCCTTGAAGATAATATTTTGACAATTTACCATGTTTGTGTTGAAAGAAGACAAAGAAAAGGACAGGTTCTAAAAAAGAGATTTGATAAAAAGTTGGGAAAACATGGAGCTTTATAAACTCTCATGTCATTAAATATTAGGGTTTTGTTGAAATTAAAAAAAAATGAATTGTGAGCCTGGTTAAATGAAAGGAAATAAAATAAAGAATGGCTCCCTATTTGATTGCAAGGTTGCCTATGGACTTTTGCCAAACTACATACATGCATTACCAAAAAGATGCCCTTCTACCAGACTACTCAAAGCATCTTTGTTGAATTGTGCTCTTCACATGGTTTGGCTTTTTCTTTCTATTCTTTCTATTTTAACACATCAAGAACTATTTTTCTTATATGCCAAAGATTTTTTTCCCTTTTAGATGAAGGCAACACTGATCAATTTCCCTTAAAATTTGAAATGAAATACTGTAAGTCATGAAGATCATCTCTCTGAGTTATATCAATTGTCAGTTGTGATGATCTATATACTCATCCTGAAGTGTGAAGGAGTTTTCTGGAAAAGTCTAAGCCTCTAAAACATTGAGTTGAACAAAAATCTCGGATTTCCTTCATAAGGAGGCAGCATTTCAATGGTGATCTCAAGCTGAGAAAGATAGGAATTGTTGCTTGGCTCATCAGGATCACAAATAATAGCTGGGCACGAAAAGCGATATAGTCACTAGATATAATCTGAAACAAGAGTTTTATCCTGCATGCTTACAGCCTTACTGTGACCTAAATTACACACATATGTACACACACATACAATTTCCAATGACATCGGTCAAAACTTCCTGTGAGCAACTGGGAAAGAGACTTGGCCTAGAATTCCAAGAAACCCAACCTAAGGTTTTAAACCATACTCATTCCCAGTGCTTTCCAATCGATTCAATTTCCAACAAAATTATCACTGTCCCTGGTTTCAATAGCAAACAGAAGGAAGAATTGAATTGGGAAGGAGAAAGATTTTGTTGAAAACAAATGACATGATTTTGTGAGAACATTTCATAAGGGCCCCCAAAAGATAGAATCCAAAGGTGCTATTCTCAAGGTCTGTCAGGTTACCTGGGCACAGATGTTCCATGCAGCTAAAGTAGTGGGTGAAAATGATCAGGGGTGGGGGATGGGAACGAAGGAACACTAATGCCTCCTCTTTGCTTCAGTCTCATTTTCTTCCCTGAAACCAAAGCTTGATTTGCTTTTTGGCTCAAGGAGCAGAAGAGGACAGAGGAAGTCACAGTGCATTTCCATTTCTTGTCCAGTTTCCAGTCCCATGTCAGTAGAGTTGAACCTTGGATGGCCTAGCAACATCCCCGTGGAGGTCTCCTTGGCAGAGAGAGGGAAGATACTTGTGTTGGAGGACAGCCTTCTGTAGCTTTCAGCCCACAAACTGTCCATCCCCTCTGACCCCTGTCAGTACTACAATGGGAAGAACAAGATAAAGAAAACTCCTTTTCTCATCAAAAAGACAAGAATTTTGTATATAGCAGTCACTAGACAGTGCCTCCTTGGCTAAGGAACTTGTCTGCCAAAAAAAAAAAAGGCAAAAAACAAAACAAAAAACAAATAAAAGCAGCCCTGTGACTTGAACAGTGGGTGGTCTAAGTCCACATACATAGCGGCTTCTCCATGACTGACAAATGTCACAATTAGTGGATTAGTGGGTCAGTCATATGAAAATACCCCTTAAAGATAAATGGTTTAGAGTTAACATTACTGACACACCAGAAGGCTTATCTCTATTAGATTTTGGATTGCATTAAAATGCAAAATTATTTAATTGCCAAAATTTATCTACTTTTTCAAAATAGGGTTCTGAATCAAGGTGCTGAAGAGAATTGCCTGTGATACAGGGAGTTATTTTTAAGAATAATCAAGAAAAGAATTCAGATCTTCTGCTGGTTATTTCAAGCTTAATGGTTCACCTTTGGTAGACACAGTGCTTGCATTAGATTATACACAAGTTGGCATGAAGTCCAGAAAGCTTTGAACAGATTGTTCTGAAGCCATATATGTTCTCAAGTAAGAATCAGGGGGATGTCTTTTGCTAACAAGTAAGAGAAATGGGAGAGGAAATAAGTTCCTCAAGATTCTAGAGAAATCTATGGATATACTCAGGCCTTCCACCACATTTCAAGCAACCTCATCTGAAGATTCTATTTCTTACTGAGTTAGCCTTGAAGTCTTATCTGGAATAAAACCTGAGAAAACTCAACATTCTGGAGAACTCTGGGGCTTGCAAAGAATATCCACAGTGTGTGGAAGCTCTGCTTTCCAACTGAACCTCCTGGAATTCTGCGACTTATTTTAAAATAAAGCAGAAAGTGTAGACACAGTCTGTCTCTCTCTCTTTTTCTCTCACTCTTTTATAAACATCTAAGCAATATAGAAATAAAACAAGGGAGGAGAAACTACAATAAATCTTGAAAATGAAATACTTAAATCTCAATGCAATGGAAATGTTCAGAATAAAAGACACATAGAATATAGTTCAAATGGAACCTGGAACGAGTAATGCATAAGGTTAAAGACATACATACATATGTACATACATACATACGTACCTATATACATACAGATAAATGAGACAGCACCACTTAGTGGTTACAGTTTAAGATTCTGGAGTCAGACAGATATGACTTTGAATCCCAGTTCTATTATTCATCAGATGTGTAGCCTTAGGAACATTACTTAAAACTCTTTCACCCAAGTTTTTAAAATTTATTAAAGAGAATAACAAACCAATCTCATAGATGCTCATGAAGCTTTTCAATAAAATGATGCATGTACATAACTAGGTTTGAAGCCTGGCACAGGTTAAATGCTCCAAAAGTTGGTAAGAGTTATTTTGAAGTAAAGTAGTCAGAGTCTAAAGGAAAGTGAAAAGAAAAGGCGATTTATTTGGTGGACAGTAGCAGGAAGCAATTTATATATAATAAGAAATAGTATGGAAAAATGCCAAAAGGTATGGTGACCACATTACCTGAAAAAGCAAATTAGTACACATGACTGGAGAGCAGGAGAGATTATTGCTGTTAGTGTCATCATAGAAATCTGGGAAAGATCATCACTGAGTGAAAGCATAAATTATATTGACAAAAGAGTAAACTTTTCACTGAAAGCTATAAGAAATTAACATCTTTTCACAGGTTCTATTTTTGGGTTACCACCAAATCTAAGCTACTTAAAGCTTCATAAATTTACTTGGCTCTTTTTTCTTCTCTTTGCATTTCTTGATGCACAGATTCTGATCATTTGACTAACTGTTAACATTCCATCAAAAGTACTTAAATGAAGAGATTAAAAACCAATTTTGATTTGCTAGGTGAGTATAATGGCTACCAGGAGATAGAATAGAGAATCACCGCAATCTCTCCATCAGAAAATACACTCTAACAGCAGAAAATTTTGATTTTAGATTTTCGTGATGACCTTAGACGCTATGCCTACAACTTGTTTCTGCCCCAAATGAGTATGCCTGATTTCATGAAGTGAAGACTTTCAGGGATTATAAAGCATAAGCATTGTGCTAGGTGGAAAGGGAAGGTAATAAATATGGTGCTGGGGGACAATAAACTAAAGTAAAAAAAATGTTAGATATAAAATAAGTACAAATAGAGCTGTGAAGATTGAGTAGGGAAAAAAGTCATCACTGAGGAGTGACTTATAGCTATGACCTAAATGGTCTAGTTGGAGCTCCTTCCAAGATTGGAAGAAATAATGTTCTAGGCAGACGGTATTAAGGCTCTGGGCAGCAACCAGCTCTGTGTGCTGGAAAAAACAAAAGAAGAAGTATGTCCAGGGCATAAGGAAATGAATTAAAAATAAAATTATTTATAAGGTAAGGCTATGTAATAGTTAATATTATTTAAGCAGAATGAATTAGTGTACTATTATTGCAGTCTGCTATAAACTGATGTATAATTTGACATGGTATCAGAGCATAATTCAGGGAATTTATAATAGTAATCTTCCTATTCCATCCCTTCAATCCTTTGTGTGGTTGTTATCATATACTTTCCTACTGCACATTTATACATATCAATATTTTTTCTTCAAAGATTAATCGTATTTCAAATAATTCAGAAACAGTAGAGAAGAAAAAAAGAAAATATCGTATAGTTACCTAAATATTTACTAATTCCTGAATCCTTTCTTCTTATGGATCCAAATTTCTAACATATAATTTTTCATTAGCCTGAAGAACTTCACTTAGCACCTATTGTAGTACAGCATGCTGATAAAAATTTTCAGCAAGCTAGGAAAAGAAGAGAACATCCTCAAACAGATAAACACATCCAAAAACAGTGCTACAGGTCACATCATATGTGATGGTGAAAAACCAAATGCTTTATCTATATGGCTGGGTGCAAGGCATGGATGTTCACTCTTACCTCTTCTGCTCAACTGCAAATTTTAACCAGTACAGTTAGGCAAGGGGAAAAAAAAAGACATCCTGACTAGAAAATATAAAGTTGTCTTGATTCATAGACAATATAGTCATCTATGTGGAAAAACTAAGGAATCTACATAAAAGATGTGAAAAGTAATAAATGAGTTTAGTAACTAGAAAGATACAATGAACAAATACATAATCAAAACTTGAAATTCAAAAAAACTATTACAATAGCATTAAAACAAGGAATACTTAGGCACAATCTAACAAAACATTACAAGATTTGTTTGCTGAAAATTGCAAAACATGATGGGAAAAATTAATGTCCCAAATATAAGGTTATATTGATGATCATGAATCATTAAAGATCTGTACAATTTGAAATCTGTACATAAGTTTACCTTAAAAAAATTTTAAAGAAGAAAGATGCAATAAAAATGTTTTTAGTCAAACAAAAATGAGGTAATTCATTACTAGCAGATGAACACTAATGGAAATACCCAAGGTCATTTTTCAGGCAGAATTAACAGGTGTTGATGAGGATGTGAGCTCATAAGCTGCAGGCAACAATGTACATTGCTACAATCTTTACAAACTGTTAGGTCTTATCTGTAAAACCAATGACCCAGCAATTCCACATCTCTCTCTACCTAGGACTATACATTTGTAATGGATTTTGCAATAGAGGATATTCCATGTGCATCTGCAGTTCCCATAGAAGATTTTAGAACGAGGTCAGAATATAAGAAGTAAAATCTCCATTTAGATGGTGAGACTGATAGATGCTATCCTATGATGGAATCTGGGCTCCTGAGCACAGCTGAGAATCAGGGAAGGTGCCCAGGAAGGAGGTGGTGTAAAGGGAGAGCTATAGACCTCCACCAGCACTATGTGACCTTGTATGCTTGTCCTAACTACCCCTGTGGCTCTGTTAACATCCACACAGTCACAGCCCTGGACTTGCCCAGTAACTTACTGACACCTGACAATCCAAGGCTAGGGAAATATCTCCTGATTATCACACTAATTCATTTTAATTAAAACTAAATTTGTTCTCTGATAAACCAAAAATCCACCACATTGTTTACCAATGGCACCCTTCTACATTCAATTTTTTTTAACTCAAATCCTTGTCTTTTCTTTCCAAAGCATTAAATCAGCATTTACTATGATCCTAACACTTTCCTGGCACAGCAGGCTGAACACAAGGTTATGGCAGCAGCAAAGGCAAAGGGAATGAGTTGAATGAGAAAACAACATACTGTTTGGGAAATTAAATGTAAGCCAGTCTCACCGGACTTTAGCAAGAAATGAGCTGGGTGAGGGATGAAGCTAGAAAGGTCGACTATGCCCAGATTTGAAGGATTTCGCACATATGCTTGGATTTTCAACTTTTTCTAAAGCAGTTATCATGGGTTTTTACTACTTCACTCATACTTATAAAGATTGTAGATTCCAATTATTTTTCCTTTTTTTTCTTAGTTAAGATATTTTGAAAGGCTAATGCTCTCCAGAAGTTCAGAATTGTCTCTCCATATATATATTCACATGAGGAATATAAAACTATATTTTGGAAAACAATGTGAGATTTCTTCTATTTAATCTGTGCTTGACAGAAGAAAGGATCTGGTTTCCTCTCATTGAACCTGGGTCTCATACCGTAAGCACTGATCCAATTACTACCAATACCATTCTTCACAGACTTCAATATCTTTAAAAACTCTATCAAAGGATGCCTTAATGAAAAAAGGAATTAAGTCTATCTAAAAAGTGAAAAGAAAGCATTTCATTTAATTTCTCTTCTGACTGTGTCATTCACTCTTTTACTGGTTCTTCAAGTTTAAGATCTCTGTTACATTGACCATTCTCTGTTCTTCCAATCTGTCTATGACCTTTGGTTTCTATTTCTTTTGCAATCTAGATAAGACCTATGGATAATCACTTCAAACTCTTCCTGTGTATCCTTTAGTTTTTTGTTTTTTTTTTACCTCTTTGTATTTCTGCTTAGTAAATTCCAAATAAGTATCTTCAGATCCAGAAGGTGAGAGAAAAGAAGTGAGGAATATGGAAAAACAATTAGATAGGGATGAGACTAGAAGTAGGAAGTCCACCACAATGCTTACCTGTAATCTAGGCAAGAAATGAGAAGAGCCTGATCTATGGCAGGGGGACATAAAACACCAGGATCGGATTCTAGGGACACTAGCAAGGTGGTATTAGAAAACTTTGTTTCTTGCTTTTTCAGCTGCATATTTCAGTTATGTTGACTAAGATTGGTGACAGAGAAAGAGTAGACTTTAGTAAAGAGGATCGAATCCACTGTAGCTAAGAATTTGAAATCCTTGTAAGGCCTCCAAATAGATCTTTTCAGGAGTTTGGGAGAGATGCTGCAGGATGCATAGGTGACCTATGGGAGTCATCAGCAGCAGGCGGTAATTGGAGCCACGGGGTTTAATTAACCTATAAAAGGAAAATATGTTGAGAAAGAATAGGAAGGACTCAAGGACGAGAACAGAAGAGTCCATTAAGGAGAGGTATCAAGAAGCCAAGGGTAAAAAGGAAATCACAAAACTAAGTAATGAGCAGAACCAAATACTACAGAGAGTTCAAGAAATATAAGCATAGAAAATGTCTTTGGATTTAACAATAAAGACTCATTATTGACTCAGTCAAAATATGAGATCATATTTAAGGATGGAAGCCATGCTCGGAATACTTTGAGAAGTGCATATGATGTGATAAAATAGAGATAGCTATTCAGGAACCCTGGCTGTAAAGGGAAAGAGAACAAGAGGAGCACAATGCATGGATGAAGCAGTATTCTAAAGGTGATAACAATCTAAGCATGCTTGGAAGTTGATGGGAAAGAACTGGAAGATAAGGAGAGATGGAAGATTTAGGAGAAGTTGGGAAACAGAAGGAGCAAGGACTATGAAGGGTGGAGGGGACAGGAGCTAGGCATGGGCAGGAAGATTAATTTAAGACTGAATAAGATTTCCCTGTTTTAATTTAAAAGGTAAGGATTAAGGGTGAAAATGGTCTGGATAGGGAGCAAGAAGTAGTTAGAATTTCTTCCTAGGGGCACCTAGTACTTTTTTAAAAATTTAATTAACATACAGTGTATTATTAATTTCAGAGGTAGAGTTTAGTGATTCATCAGTTGCATATAACACCTAATGCTCATTATATCAAGTGCCCTCAATTCCTGCCAGCCAGGTACTCTACCCCTCCATTCACCTCCCGTCCAGCAACCCTCAGTTTGTTTCCTATAGTTAAGAGTCCCTTGGGGTTGGTCTCCCTCTCTGATACTATCTGATTTTATTCTTCCCTGCCTTTTCCTATGATCTGGTCTTGTTTCCGAACTTCTACATATGAATGAAATTATACAATAATTGTCTTTCTCTGACTTATTTCACTTAGCATAATATGCTCTAGTTCCATCCGCATTGCAAATGGTAAGATTTTATTTTATTTTTTTGATGGGTGAGTAATATTCTATTGTGTATATATACCACATCTTCTCTATCCATTTGGTGCCTGCAGCACAATGTTTATAGCAGCAATGTACATAATAACAAAAATATGGAAAAAGCCCACATGTCCTTTGACAGATGAATGGATAAAGATGTGGCACCTATTTCTATTATCAGTTATTTTAAGGAAGTGAAGGGAGAAAGTCAATGTCAAGAGCTGAAAGAGACGAGGGCAGAGGAGAAGGAAAATGAAGATGAGGATCCAGCCAAGGTTGGTGACTATAGATGTGTTATTTCAGATCGTTAACCCTGCTTTCATAACAGAATCACCTGGGAAACTTTAAAAATACTTATTCCCAATCTTTCATCCAAGGAATACTGATTTTTTCTGGGCAGAAGCATTTTTGAAAACTCCCTAGGTGATTCTAGTGTACAGCCACAGTTCAGAAAGTACTACTCTGATCCCTTTGGTTTTGTGAGTTTGCAGCAGCAGGGTTCAATAGTCCAGGTATAAGGCAGTGAAAGCAGGTGGTCAAATTGATCAGAGTTGCAGTTCCATTGGACAGATTCAGAGGAAGGACAAGGGAAAGATATTGAAATGGGGGTGGTCTGTAGAATCTAAGATGAGACAAGAAATGGAGACATGAGGTAATAAAAAGATTATGAGAAAATAGAGTAGCCACAGATTGGTGAATGAGTAAGAAGGAAAGAGTAAGAGGGTGATTGATCTGGACACGATGAAGAAAGGAGCATCCCCTTTCAATTTTCTGATGATGTAAAGCTACTCCTTGGGTAATATGCTCTTAAAATACTTTTTATTTATCATTTTTTAGAGAGAGAGAATGAGAGAGAGAGAGAGAGAGAGGTGGGCGGATGGGCACAAGGAGAGGGAGAGAGAGACTCTCAAGCAGGCTCCATGCTCATCACAGAGTCCAACTTGGGGCTCAATCTCATGACCCTGGGATCATGATCTTGCTGAAATAAAGAGTCAGATGCTTAACTGACTGAGCCACCCAGGCACCCTGAAAATACTTTTTAAAACATTTTGGTGCAAAACTATAAAAAATAGAAAATAAAGTTTATAAAGAAGTGGCAATGAGGTCAATGCTTAACGTATGGAGGAGCAGAATATGTAGATACTGGGGAAGAAGTTTTCAGTAAAAATACATCTATAACTATTTATATAAAGTTTCTTATTTTTCATGTATCAGTATAAGTTTATTAGTAATTGAGAATATTTAGCAACTAAGGAAGTGATTGGAATCTTCAATTTTAGTGTGTATTAGGGAATAGTATGATTTTGAGATAATTTCTCCTCTAGAAGTAGGGACAAGAATAATGCTTTTCTCTAAAGAAGGGATGTGATTAGTAAAATGTAGGGACCCTTGCCATATTGCTATTAGAATCACCTTAAGTAATGTGTGTATAGTGTAAGGTTTTAAGCAATAGAGGCCCAAGAATGAGATGAATTATCGATAAACAGGCACAAACAGACCTTGAAACAAAATCCATTTATATTTCTGTAAGAGTATAGGACAAAAATGTGAATTATTCTTAACAGTAAGATGGGGAAGGCAGCAGAAGCCTTTAGATCCTGCAGCAACACAAGTGACAAAGTCTTGATAACAGCCCAAGAGAAGAGAAAGAAAAAGGAGTTCTAAGAATGCTCACAGTATTTCACAAGGAGTCCTAGAAAAAAGATTGAGTGTTTTTCATTGGAATTTTTCCCCATTGTTCTCTCTCATTAAAACTGGCCCTGTTTTGTCTCCCTCTGATACTGTTTGAATTGTAGATTCTGATGTCCTTTGAACTTTGTTCTTTGATAAAAGTTGGGCAAAAAACACATGCCACACACAACTGTGGACCTGAGATGTGAGACTCGTGATAGTTCTGGAGAGAGCTTCCTGCCCTATGCCAAAAAAGGAAGACAACTGTTCAAACTGACCAGGAGGCAAAATATTTCCATGGTTAGTCATTAACATTTACTAAGAGGCATCAATGAACTGCAAGCTTCTTAGATTCAAGGAATATTTCAAAAGATCCTGTTTCCCATTCCCATCAGGCTGACAGAGCTGAAGGACGCAGCTCCCAGGATTGGTCCCCATCAGGACACTTCACCAATATGGTTTCTGGAAAAAAGGCAGTTTTTCTGTATGCTTGTCCTCAAATGATAGGGCTTCTGAGGAGGCTAAAAGTAAACATATGACAAATTAGGGAGAATATGGTAGAGTTTTGTTTTCTTCACTCTAGATTTCCCCCATGACTTTTTCTTCCTTTTGCAAACGTCAGACTATAAATCTAGGCACTTATGATTCAGAGTTCTTTTTGATTTGAACACTTTTATAAAGGGGAAAGTTTTAAATAATTGTGTTCCTTTTTTCTTCCCAACAGGCTGTGTCTCTGAGTCTGAGTAAATTTTTGGTGCCTCTCCATTAGAACTAGCTGGCTTGTATTGCATTCATGTTACTGAGATCACTCTTCTTTCATAACTCAAATACATAAAAACTAAAATATGGCTCAAGGGGTTTCAACTGAACCCCATATAATTGAAGGGAATTTTTGAACACAGCATGTAAAGTCTATCCTGTTCTTAGGGTTCTGATGTGACAGCAAAGCATATTCAAGAAGAATAATGCTCCTCACTTCTAATGTGAAACAACCCAGGGAGCTGATCCATTGAGCTCCATTTGAGAGGAAGACAAAGGTTGGGATCCTGACTAATGCACCTTATGCATCCTCTGACCCAGGAAGTGAAGTAATGATGAGGTGACACCTAATAATAGGAAGGCAGGGAGTGAAATCTTCTTCATGACTAGGTCTCCAGGGAGAAGTGGAGAGAACTCTCCCTTCTTTTGTTTTGTCAAACATGCTGAGAGAAGGTAGATTGGATTGATTGAATGTTAATATACCTGAAAGACAAACACAAAAGTAAGAGAGTGGTATGTTTAGTTTCTACATAGCCACCAGAAACATTTTTCAGTATCTTCCCACCCCTAACTCAACAAAGAAGGACAGATGTGCACCTATGTTTAATATCAGTTAGATATCAACACAATTAATCTAGTAATTGGTAAGTTTCCTAACTTTGCCAGAGAAAAATGGTTTTAATAATGAACCCAACCAGGCCAGTCAAAATTTGCTATATTTTGAATGTCTACATCATTCATGGACTTTTACCTTCATAGAAAGTTCTCAAATCATGTGGAAATAAGGACATAAACCACACAACTGTTTGTATTATTCATAGAGTTAGCCATGTTTTTCTCTCTGTGTAGCTGTTTTGATGGCAAGCACCAAATGATACTGTATATTATTTAAAAGTAAGGACAACTTCACATCTATTAGGGTAGCTAAAACGAAAAATAGTGACAGTACCAAATGCTAGCAAAGGTGCAGAGAAAGTGGATCTCATACATTCTTGGTGAGAATGTGAAATTGTACAGCCAATTCTGGAAAGTAGTTTGAGTTTCTTGAAAAATTAAACATACATGAACAATATGATTCAGCAATCACAAATACTCCTGGGTATTTACCTCAGAGAAATAAAAACTACATCCACACGAGGACTTATTCATAAATGTTCATAGCAGCTTTAAAGGTAATGGTGAAAAACTGCAAACAACCTAGATGTCCTTCCATGTAACAATGGTTAAGCAAGCTGTGGCATAGTCATAACATGGACTACTATTCAGCAATTAAAAGGTCTGAACTACTAACACACACCAGGGAATTGTGCTACATGAAAGAAAGCCAGTCTCAAAAGGTCATATACTATACGATTCCATTTATATAATAGTTTTAAAATGATAAAATTATGGAGATGGAGAACAGATCAGTGATTGCCAGGGGTTAGGGAAGGGTGGATGTGATTATAAAAGAGTAACATGAGGGAGACTTTTTTAAATGATGAAACAGTTCGCTGTTGTCGTGGTGGTGGTTACATGAATCTACACATGTGACCAAACGTAAAGATCTGTACACACACATGCATACACACAAAATACAGGAAAAACTGGTGATACCTGAATAAGGTAAGTGAATTGCAACAGTGTCATTTTCCTAGTTTTGATACGGAGCTCTAGTTAATGTAAGATAATACCATTGGGGGAAATTGGGTGAAAAGTACATAGTACCTCTTTAATATTTTCGCAGCCTTCTGTGGATCTATAGTCCCTTTAAAATAAAAAGTTAAGAAAAAAATGGAGTATAATAAGAAAATGGGGCCACCTTTTGAAAAACTGTCTGAAAAATGTGACCAAACTTTTTTGTGGAGATAACAAAGCCAAAGTGACAACTTAGAGATCTCTATGGCTATAAAAATGGAAATTATTCCCAAACATAAACTGATCCCTTTGTATGAATACTCTATTTTTATGTTTCTGGAAACTGACTCAATGTGTTTATTGACACTTTCTTCTAACTGTGAAATGTCTGTTTTTCCTAATGAAAAGTGTTCCAGAAAACCAAGCAATGACATATATTTCTGTACAGCTTCAGAATGCTATTCTATTGTTTGCTTTGTACCCTTGCCACATCTACTTTCTGAAGACATGCATCAGTTGATAATAGCCACTGGGGGTCAGACTTCCACATGGCCCTTACCAAACATATGATTTCATACCCAGTGCAACGGCAGAAGCCCAGACCTACAGATTAACAGAACTCAAACCTTCCTTCCTACTTGTAAGCCCACCAGAGCAGACAGAGATATATATGCTCATGGTAATTACCCAATTCAGAATGCAAACATATTCAGGGATGGGATTGTGGAAGAGATAACAGAGTAGTTTTATATAAATCTTGATTAAATACATCACAGTTAAGGAGGAATTCAGCAGCAGGCTAGTGTTTTCTTTAACCTTTGGAGATAAAAGCTTCCTTTCTACAATCTAGGCAAGTGGAACTCCTCACTTTAGAAGCCCTACACTGGCCCCTGCCTAGCCATGCCCTTCAACATGGCACAAGAATCTCAATTCTTTTCCAAAGGACTGATGAAATCCTAAATTTCTTCCCATTAGCTAGTTATTACAGAGTGTAATTTTGGGCAATAATGAGCTGAAGATAGTTCTGAAAGAGGCCTTAACAAAGAGAAGATATTTGTTTCCTAGGGCTATGGACAAGGAGCAAAGTTTAAAAGGGGGACTACTATGAATCACAAAAGATAAAAGAAGAGAAATAAACTAAGATCAGAGTTGTCAGATTCTAGAAATTGGTTTGAATTCTTTGAGTTCGAACAACATATTGCTGAATCTAATTGCCAGGACATGACACAAAAATACCAATGGTTGAGCTTCTGCATTGCAATATGGTGATGACAGGGACAGGCTCCAAACACTGAACCATGTACACTGATCCAGAAAAGATGTTGGTAATCACCAGTTTGCTAGCACTGCCTCCAGTCGGTTCTCCTCCAAAAGATGGAAGTGGATGAGTCACAAGGGGACTCCTGTGTTGCTGCCTTTACAAAACCAATTACTCCAAGGTCAACACAGAGAGGAAAGTGACTGTACCTTCCTAGGGACTAGCGAAGGTATTCTGAAGTGGTCAATGTCATAAATCAGGCATTACTTGATCTAGGGGTTCTTCAATGACTGCATCTTTCTTCTCTTCCTATATTTCTAAGTGATATCCAGACTTTGGGACATACATGTCACTGAAATGGTCCCAGAGACTGTTGGCACCTGTTCTCACACTCTGAGAGTCTAGTTTAGCTTTTACCATGGCATTTCCAAGATTCCTTAGTGTCTCCTTTGCAAACTTACATATTCTTGCTTTTCAAGGTGAGTTGTGATGTCATCATTTAGGATTGAAGAACACTAAGCAATCTAGCGCAGATTAAAAGAATTTTCCTGAGTGGCACAATACACAGCTGGGATCAAGTGGCAATAAATACGGTGGTGCACTAAGTGAAACAGTAACAATTAAACCTGTCAACTTTAACTGAGGTTGAGAAAACAAAAGATGTTCCAGTTTACAGTGGCCCCATGCCAGGAGACTGGCTGAGACTGGAGAAAAATCAGACTGCAGACTGAAGAAGGCTATCTTCTAAGAAGAATGTGCTAATGAAAATTTTCAGGAACAGCAGCTTTCTCAGAGTCTCTTCCAGAACGTTAATCAGCCAGGACCTCAAAGTACTGGTCAGTAAGTATTCTCTGGCAGGTGCAAGAAAGAAGAACACACAAAATCTCCCCTGAGCAAATTTAGACGGAATAAAATCTGATGTTATATGCTAGCTGTTAGCTTTTTTCAATAACTATAAATTAACTTGCATTGATGAAAGATTGAAATATCACCTAGACCTTTGAGGATATAAGTATAGTTTATGGGGGAGGCAGGGGCAAAAAAGGAAGAATAATGCTGCCTGGAGAATAAACTTGAGGTTTTCTGGCCTACGACAAGATTAAATAAACGTTCTTTGCTGTTGGCAAAAAAGTTAATTTTAAGTCTCAGCTTCTATGAGTTGATATCAATCTCCTCTTTTGATCAAAATCCAGGCTCTAAATATTCTTTTGAGGAGTCGGGTAAAGATTGTTATTCTTAATAAGCTTTTTAGCTAGCTATGACTCCAAAAGTTCTGAGCTGTATAATCAAGTATGATGGAGTCAAGCTCACATGTAGCCATAAGAGTAGAAAGCCACTTTGTCAAAATCTACTGTATCTGAACCCAAACATGGAGTTATAAGGCTGAAATGCTCATTTTTATCGTCCCTTGTGTTCAGACAGGAAAATAACCTCAGTTTCTGACATAAAATCTCCTATCCTACATTAACAGATATTCAATATTTTTGAGGGCACCAAGGGTTGGTGGGTTATGGCAAAGCCATGCGACATAATGGATCCAAACAGGGGCTTTGCTTCCCCAAAGATCTGAGTGCTGTTCACTTAACTTTATGCACAGGCTACTCAAATTTCTGAAGCACAGTTCCAAATTTGTAAGTGGAAAGACTCACACGTATTCTATAGAGTTGACATGAAAATTGAGGAAAATCTAAGAGCTTGCACATAGTGGGTTTCTGTGGATGGTAGCTATGATTCCCTGAATATGTTGAATGGATACCCTTGAAAAGTGATCAGGCTTGAAATTATTGTGGGGAAGCCTCAAGTCATAAACTGAATTTGCTGCCTTTACCTTTACATTACATTTCTAAAATGTCAGAAGTCCTTTCTCTCTCTTTTTTCTTGATAAAGTTTTCACTGGACTCTCTAAGCCAGAGTATGAGTTTCCTTTCAAGAAGTGCTGTTTTCTCTTCATGCAATGACAGAAGCGTCAGGAAGCAGGCAGCAAACTGAAGTCACTAGAGATTTCTTTGATGCTAAGGGCTTGCAGTACACGCTTGTCTCTGCTGTGGTTGGTTTTCTTGTTATCTGCCTCTTCTGAGCGTGACTCTTCTCTCCTCCTCCTTCCCATCATGGAAACTAATGTGACCTTGAAACGTTTTTGTGCCATTTCTCTTCTGGTGCTATGTCATGCAGTCTCTGTGGAGAATTAGAGGTAACTTTAATTCATCTTTCATTCCTCACTTTTTGTCCTCCAAACTTGATAACTGTTTCCTTCCTAGGAAAGATAAAATTCCAGAGCCTCTCCTCCTGTTGAACTCCATTCTCCTTTCACTTCTGAGCAGTGAACCACCTCATAATTATTATTCTTCACATGAAACTCTCCCATTAGACTTCCTGTTCTTTTATTTGTTCTTGTGGATAAGAGGATGAAATGTGAGCTGGAAGATAATATTATAAAGTCCATTTTCATCTAAACGAACTAGGCACCAAATTAAGGCTTCAGGGTCAGTCAGGCTGGGGAGGGCATGGTGGGGGGAAGGATATATACACACACAGACACACATATATATACATACATGGGGGAGAGAGAGAGAGAGAGAGGTGTTTAGTAGGGGCTTGTAGGGCTCTGGCTATAATCTTGTTTGGTGTAGAGTAGTTGAGTGAACACAGAGATATTGAACTTTGTGATGAACCAAAGCATGGAGAGATAATTAAAGTAAAAATTGAAAGAAGAAAAAGGAAAATTATTCTAGCATATTAGAGTTATGGACTAATGCCAAGAGAACAGAATTTAATAGGAATGAATTCAAATCTGTACATTTGATATTTAAAAGCAATGCACTATAGTATGAGACATCTTTTAAAAAACATCTTTTAAAAACCCCACAGTGATGGGGATATATCAAACAAACACTGGAGTTATCTAAAAGCTCCCAATGTCAAAACTGGAACAATATGAGTACCATGATAAATAAATAGTGTCAGATTATAGCCCAAACATAAAATAAATATCCATGAGTCCATACTAATATAAATAAGTGATTAAATAAATTAATAACTTTGAGGGAAGAGAAAACTCCTATATAGAAGAATTCCAAAGAACTAGTGCAGATACTCTATTCTCATGGTGGAGCAGAACTCATAACTCCTTACATGTAAGCTCTGCATAGTGCCTTCCTTCAGAAGAGTATGGTATGGAAAGGAAGAAACAAAGGTAACTTTGTAGAGGAGAAACCTGATCAGTCAGGTAACCAAGGTCAGCTTCAATAGTGATAAGTCATGTCGATAGTATGTTACTCTTGATATGTATGATGAGGATGACAATTTACCTCTAAGGTCTTTGTCCCCAAAACACATAACCCCAGTCTAATCATGAGAACATCCGATAAATCCTAATGAAGGGGCAGTCTACAAAACACCTAATCAGAATTCTGCAACACTCTCAAGAGCATCAAAAACAAGGAAGATCTAAGAAACTGTCCCAGGCAAGAGGAGTCTAAGGAGACAGGATAATTAAATGTGAGGTAGTATCTTGGATGGGAACCCTCAACAGAAAATGGGCATTAGGTAAAAATGAGGGAAATTTGACTTCATTTTTAAAATATTTTATTTAAATTCAACTGGTCAACATATAGTATAACACTCCGTGTTTATCCCATCAAGTGCCCTCCTTAGTTCAAGTATAGATTTTACTTAGTAACGGTGTACCAATATTAATTCACTAGTTGTGACAAGTGTACTATACTAACAGAAGAACTCTTCTTAATGTGAGCGCAATTTTTCTATACTGTTCTAAAATAAAAGGTTTATTTCACAAAAAGTAGTTGAAAGGTGAGAGATAAATTAGATCTTATCTTGAAGCAGCACATGTGAAAAATATTTGGGAATGTTAACCAAAGTAAAGTTTAATAGCTAACAAAGTAGCAGAATTTTGCTCTGCAGTGTGGACAAGGTGAAGTGCTGTTGTACTGCACCTGGGTGCAGATGGAGTAAACGGTGGACCAGCAAGATGTGAGGAAAGAGAGTTGCTAATGAGTAGCAGTAGCTCAAGTAGAAGAGGGAGAAAACATAGCGCTTCATACTCTAGAGGCTTGGGCTAGAACCTTTGATTAAACTAAGAGACACAGGCGCCTGGGTGGCTCAGTGGTTGAGCATCTGCCTTGGCTCAGGACACGATCGTGGGGTCCTGGGATGGAGTTGCACATCCAGCTCCCCGCAGGGAGCCTGCTTCTCCCTCTGCCCAGGTCTCTGCCTGTTTCTCTGTGTCTCTCATGCATAAAATGAATAAAATCTAAAAAAAATAAATAAATAAAATAAAGCAAGGGGCGCCTGGGTTGCTCAGCGGTTGAGCGCCTGCCTTCCGCTCAGGACGTGATCCCGGGTTGTGGGATCTGGTCCCGCATCCTGCTCCTTGCATGGAGCCTGCTTCTCCCTCTGCCTGTGTCTCTGTCTCTCTCCATGTGTTTCTCATTAATGAATAAATAAAATCTTTAAAAAAATAAAATAAAGGGAGAGACACAGATTTTACCTCAATCAACTAGCCCTGTCCACATAAGCAATGGGAGATAGAAAAAGAGGGGGTATACATACAGAAAAATCAGAGTAAATAGAATATACTGCATATGATGTTAAAAAAATCCAAATGCTACAGTTACTTGAAAAAATGTGAACATCTAAATTTATCAGTTAAAAGACAGATTAGCATAATGGATTTTTTAAAATCCAGCTACATGTTATTTATAAAAGTCATACCTGCACATTGAGAATTTAAAAATGGAACAAGTTATATCAGAGAAATACTGACAACCACAAAACAATATCAAAAGTTAGAATATCTATTAATAAAAGCCAAAACACACTCTTAAGCAAAAAACACTGTTAATTCAGTTAGTATTCAGTTTGACCGATTATAACTTAAAAACCTTAAATAACAGTAGCTTAAAAGTAATAAAAGTATATGACTTTTATGCTCATAAAAAAAATAGGCATTCCAGGCTGGGATGACAGACTTCAGATGTTACCAACACAAATCCAGTTGAGAGCTGGGATCTCCCTGGGGAGACATATTCCCAATGATCACTTCAGATTTAGGTGTAGAGGACAAGGAAGAACTTTCCAGAAGGGGAAGGCAGAGGCCAAAGAAAAAATGCCTGGTAAGAAGTGGAATCAGGATCTAATCAAGGAATTTTCTGTACCACACAGAATAGGAGGCTTTCCCCAGCCCTGCCCAGCAGAATTTGTCTAGCCATTGACCAGTGATGACTGTGTCTCTTCTATTCTTCCATTTCAAAACAGGAATTTTTCTTGAGATCTCCCTGTTCCTGCTTCTTTGTTGTATATTGGGCATGTGTATATGAGATACCTATTTATCCAGTTCATAAGTCATGAAAACAAAGTTACATTCAAACCTGAAGGAAAGGCTGTGCACAAACCAAGCATCTTAGATTTTGAGCTGAAGATAGTCAATGAATGGGCCTTTGGGTTGTATTTTTGGGAAGAGGGTGGTTTTCTTCTGAAGTATGAAAAAAAAAGGAAAATATATATTTAGAGACAAAAAGGGTAGACTTCAGAGACTGTTTTTTTTTTTTTTTAAGATTATTTATTTGAGAGAGAGAGAGTAAGTGGGAGGAGGAGCAGAGGAAGAGAGAAGCCAAGTAGACTCCCTGCTGAGCATGGAGCACGATGCAGGGCTTGATCCCACGACCCATGAAATTATAACCTAAGCTGAAATCAAGAGCTGGATGCTCAACCCGCTGAGCCACCCAGGTGCCCCCAGAGACTGGTTATTTGTTCACCAAATCCATTGTCTCTTATTCCAGCACACAACTAAATTTCATTTCCCATTCATCCTTGTGGTTCTAGTCAAAGAATGTGAATGGAAGTGATACACACACTTCTAGGCCTGGACCACAAAACCCTCCTCTTATGTGATCTTCCATCCTATTTCACATTCAATCATCTTATTGTAGACAAGATGGGGACTTTGGAAGCCAGCTATTGAAGAAGGTGGAGCTGTAAGATGAAAGAGCCCCAGATCCCTGAATCATTATGTGGAAATGAGCTAGCCTTTTGTTTAGAGCTGCATTTTACACTTTATATAAGCCAGAAATAACCTTCCGTCCTGTTTGAGTCATTATCCACTTTTTAAGACTTTTTTTTTGAGGAGTTATAGGTTCACAGCAAAACTGTGGGAAAAGTACAGAAATTTCCCATATGTCTCTTGCCCCCACACATGTACAGCCTCCCCCTTAACACAATTCCCGACCAGAGTGCTCCGTTTGTTACATCGACGAATTTACATTGACATAATAATCACTCAAAGTCTAGCTTATACTAATGTTTACTCTTAGTGTTGTTCATTCTATATGGGTTTGTACAAATGTGTAATGGCATTTATCACCATAGTATCATACAGAGTATTTTTACTGCCCTAAAATTGCTCTCCGTTCCCCCTATTCTTCTCTTCCCCATACCTCAACCCCTGGCAACCACTGATTTTCTCTCTGCCTCCATTGTTTTACCTTTTCCAGAAGGTCTTATAGTTGGAAATATACAGTGTGTAGCCTTTTCAGATTGACTTTTCTAGTTAGTAATATGCATTCAAGTTTCCTCCATGTCTTTTCATGATTTAGTAGCTCATTTCTATTATATATTCTTTTATCTTAGACAGAAACTAGTATTACCTTAACTGTTACAACAAAACTAAATTATAAATTCCATGTGGGAAAGAATTATATTTTCATCTTTCTTTGACATATAGCAGTCTCTTCTAGAATCTATATAGATATCTAATAAAGTATTCCTGATATTTACTGTAAAAATAATACTGCTTGATCTTATGAAGAGCCTAATCCTATCCTAGCTTTTATTCCCATATATTTCTCAACTAGAGTCCCCCTCTTAGCCTTGTAATCCATTTCCCAACTCAGTCTTGATGTATACTAATTTTTATCTGATATTTTTCTTTCCATAAAAACTTCCATTCCACTGTTTGGGAGAGAGAGTGGATTGTTCTTCCAATGTCTATTGTCCATTTGAACCATACTAATAGATTTTGAATTTTAGCTATGTATATGTGACCAACCAAAATAAATATTGTGTTTCCCAGCATCTCTTGTAGCTAGATAGAGACAGTTGGTTAGGTTCTTACCAGTTGGATACAGACAGAAGTTTGCCATTTCCAGGAAGTATCCTCTTTCTTGATTGCCAGAACGCGGATATAATTGCTAAAGTTCCAATGGCATCTTGGACCTTGAAGTGACCTTGGGGATGGAAGCTAAGCACGGCAGAGATACAAGAGAAAAAGAGGCAGAGTTCCTGTCACTAAGGAATAGCATATCAGCCTTGGATGACTGCCTACAATTTTCCCCCCAAGGGATATCATATTATTTATTTTTGTATAACTTAATTTATATCTAGCATCAACATTCTTCCCAGCAGCAGAAAATTTAATTAATTCAGAAAAAACTCAGTCAGAATAACACATATATTAGGCTGCTGGAAATTGTAACACAGCTCATTAAAGCTGTTTTTTTTTTTCAGTCTTTTTTCTATCATTTTTAATAGTTTTATTGCCATGTCTTCTTACCCATTAATCTTTTCTTCTTCGGTATACTGTCTGCTATTAATTCTATCCAGAGTATTTATTTTATCCTAGCTATTGCATTTTTTTCATTTCTAGAAGTTTTATTTAGGTCTTTAACATTCTCCATGTCTCTACTTAATCCATTCCAGGATTCCACTACTTTCTTGAACATATAGAATATAGTTAGAACTAATTCCTCAACTAATTCTATCATTTATGTAATTATAAATCTGTTTCTATTGATACTTCTCATTATGGGTCATATTGTTCTGCTTTTTGTATGTTTAATAATTTTTTACTGGAGGTCAGACGTTGTGATTTTACAGTGTACTGGATATTTTATATTCCCACAAATATTTTTGAGCTTCTTTTCTTTGAATATGGTTTTTTGAAAATAGTTTGATTTTTTGAGGCTTGCTTTTAATATCTGTAAGGTAGAAACAGAGCAGCCTATAGTCTAGGGCTAATTCTATCCCATGACTGAGATAATGGCTTTTTGAATGTCTCATGCATTCACAGCTTTTCCTTTTTTCTGGTGTGAACACAAACTATTTCCGTGTCCTGAATAAGTTCCAGAGATTCTTCCCTCTTCTCCTTCCCTCTTCTTCTTTCTTCCTCTTTGGTAACATGCATTGAGCAATACCCAGAAGATCTGAGAGGATCCTCTGCACATCTCCAGAACTTGGCCTCCTTGCACCTCTCTCCTCTGTGATATTTGGTTCTATGACTACTCCCGGGCCTAGCCTTTCTGGATTCCTAACTCTATCTTCTTAACTCAGCCAGACTTCTGGGCTCCACCTGGTTTTCCCTCCTGCACCACAGCCTGGAAACTCTATCCAGGCAGTAAACTGAGGTATCTTGTTTGTTCCCCCTCTCTCAAGGATTATGGTCCTTGTGGCCTGATGTCAATGTCTTAAAACCATTGTTTCAAATATATGTCCAATTTTTAAATTGCTTTATATAGGAAGGTAAACTTAGTTCCTTTTACTTCATTTACCTTCTTCAGAAGCAGAATATCTTATGTTCTTTTTCAATTCAGCATAATACGCACAATTCTAATTGTATACTTAACTAATATAATCCTATTTAAACACATCCACTAGATTTTAATTAGATGTCTATGATTCTAAAACTTATCCAGAAATCAATACATTAGTTGAATTTATTTTTCCTGGGTAGAGGAAAATAACATTTCTTGTGATGCTCTAAGTTTATGTAATATTCAGCTACTGAGGAAACAGATTTTATTTGAGGACTAATTAATGAAGGAGCAACTTCTCTCCCAGAGCTGTAATTGGGCTCTTCAGTAGTTAATAGGTTTCAATTAGTGAGCTGGTTCTTAGATATTGACATTAACTCTCAAACTCAAGCTATACACACACACACACACACACACACACACACACACACACACACACAAAGTGAAAAACAGAATTGTTTCTCCACGTGGATGGAGAACTTTCTAAGCATATAAACAGAGAAAGCATGCACATCACCCAGACTATTTGGTCCAAGTTTCATCTTTACCCTTCTGCAGACCCTACTCAGGATGCTGCTTCTATGTCTTTTTTAACATGTCCTACTATCACATTATTTTTATTCAGTATAGTCCATACTTCAAAGATGGTATAACAAAAGGAGCACCAAAATCAGACAGATATGGAAAGTTTGTTTTGCACTTTATTGACCATGTGGTCAATGCACATTACTTCATCACCTAATTTCATTCATTATTCATCACCTAGTCTTAGTTTATCTCATCTATAAAATAGAATATTACCTACATCACAGAGTTTTTGAAAGGACTAAACAAGATAACTTCATGCATGTAAAAGCATGCACTAAATTGTTTTATAGAATGTGTGTAAATATTGATGAATTTTCTTCTTTTATACTCAACGTTCTTTTTTTTTTCTTTTTCACCCTCTGTGTTTTTGAAAAGAACCATCCAAAGAAAATAGTCAAAATAAAGACACATTAATGAGGATCATCTTTGTATTTTGAGGGGCTAAAAATAAGATGTTACTTATAAAGATGCTTTAAATGCATTTTAAACATTATCCACCTTTGATCTCAAAAGCAAATGTCACTCAAATGCAAAGAGCAGATAAAATGATCCATAGAAAATGCCAACTCAGAAAGTAAGAAATGCAGCTTTTGAAATGAGCATGCCAACGTCCAAGAAGTCACTTCAGAAACACTGTGGTCTTTAGGAATTTCTATTCGGGCTTGCATCTAATGCAGGAGGTAATGAGAGGTCATTTGAGTTGTCTGTTTAAGCAGCCAAGAACTTTTATTGCTATTCTCAGAGTACAGCCAAAGACTTAATCCTCATCTGTAAAATAAAGATATTTGATTAGATAACTTCCAGCTGTAAAAATTGTATGATTAGCTAATTATTCATTACAGAGGTCTAGACCTTTAAATTGATCTCACATGAACCAGTTTATGTCAATTTAAGCCTAGTGAAACCAAGCCATAAAAAAAATTTGTCTTGCATTTTATCTTAGCTTTACAAATAATGCACTATAAAATTATTAATTATAATAATTAATAATAATAATCGATAAGGATTTTTATCCTAAAGGTAATTTTAAGATAGAGGAGCCAATAGTTTCCCCAATATGAACTGCGTTTATGAGGTGTAGATAGCAGGAAGAAGTAAAAAAAAAAGGAAGAAAGAAGGCTCAATCTTCTTCCACTACTACTTAGCACCATCTTCTTTCTGCTGGCAATAACAAATGTGATACTTTTTTTGTCCTTTTTGTCAAATAAGAACAAGCCCCTTATCTTTGGGCTGAATTTTTCCAGCACTGAGCATTTCCATCCAATATGTTCCATTAAGGGCAGGAGGAAGGAAGCACAGATAGAGAATCTCTCTTCCAACATCCTAACACCACTTTCAGCATTTCCTCAGTGGCATATGGGATGTGACTTTGTCTTGAATACCTCCAGTAAAAACCTACTGCCAGCCTTGGATACCTGAAAATAATAGAAGGAAAAACATTACAGAAAATGTTGTTCCAGCAGTCATTACCTTTCTTTTCTTTTCCCCTCCATTTCTTTCTATAACAAATTAGCAATGTTGCCATTTCTTCTGACTCACTAGTTCTATTTTTTATGGCACTCTATGCATGTTTTAGCACCTGCTATCACTGAAGCCATGCTACACTGAACAGCACCAGCATATTTACAAATTCTTAGAAGTCAGATGGAAACATGACCCCGATTGAAAATCTGCACAATCCTTCCCTATGGGGAAAAGCTCTCACAGTTTTATCTAAATATACAAAGACTACTCCATGACAATCAATCTAATTATGGGCACAGAAGGTAATACAAATTGTATCTATCTCACCATGACTGTTACCTTGTTAACCAACACACTCTTCAATCAATGATAGAAAGGATCCTGCTGAAAGAAAATTGGATAAGAGGAGCCCAATGTTTCTCAAATATTTTAAGTGTGTAATTGAATGTGACCACATTAACATTACAATCAATCTTTGTATTTAAAACTACTACTTTGTGGAAATTTTTATGACAACAAATTTGCTTGTTGGGATTCACAATCAGTCAATCAATCACTAGCTTTCATTTTATCTTGAACCAAAGGATGACTGCACAGAACTGGGCTATACTCATGGGAAAGTCTGTCAGTTCAAACATGTTTCTTACTGGGGACTAAAATATATGATCACATGGAAGAATGCTTAAATGTACACTTCATTCTTCCATTTAGCAAATATTTATCAAGTAACTACTACGTGACAAAATTGGTCTTACTCTGGTGGAGTATTGATCACACTCTGGTGGAAAAAAAACAGATAAAATCTCTGCCCTCATAAAGCTCCTTTGTAGAGTCTAGTGGGACAGAAAGTATTAGATATACACAAACCCAAATAATAAAAGAATAGACTGCTGTGGAAGAGAACAAGTTTAGTTCTCTATTTGGAATTGCTTTGAGGAGAGAAGTCACATAAATTCTCTCTGAGAAAGAAGCATTTAAATCAAAACCCCAAGGAGGAGTTGGATTTAACCAAAAGAAATGTTCAAAGGAAGACATCCAGGCAGAGGAAACATCAACACCATTCAGTAGTGCTTGGAGATTCAAGTTTCACCAACAGAATCAACCATCAGGTGAGATAATTATTGTGTTATGTTTCTAAAAATTGGAAATTTCCTGCATGACATCAGGGAGTTGGATCATCCTTGTGTATGGAATCTACAAAGAAATACTCCAGTGATTCTCTTGACTGGGATAAAATTTGACATTTATAATAGCTAAAAATAAACTCTAGCTAGTAAAACTGGACCATATAATTTCACAGAAATTAAAGCAGCAGCTTCTATTTAAGATTATATTGTCAGACATACAGGTCTTGCCAATAGAATCAGAAAATCTTAGAAAATATCCAATATCTATAGGTATTTCAGACTTGTGAAAGGACATCCAGATTGACATGCTTCTTTACAATAAGACCACACTGACATTCAAAATCTCTTTTAAAAATGCTCAGAAAATCTTATAAAGAACGCACTTATAATTCAAATTCTGTGGAGTTACATCTCAAATTTCTGCAAATACATAAAGAAGTCAAAAGCTGTATTATACATAACAATAGAATACTACCTGTCCCTCACTTAAGTTTAATAATTTGTAGACATTAACTTCACTACATTTTTAGAAAAACATTTTCCAAAGGGTATTCCATAGAACACCAGATTCAAAGTATATTAATGGATGTTACTTTAAAAGTGCATAGAAATGCCAAGTTAAAGTAAAAAGGGTTGCTGCATAACTCTTTAGCTCTCCTAATATACTAATGATCACTGAAAATATCAAAAAGGGGATTCACCACGAAGTATTTGTTAGATAGATCTATCTGAGGAATGCTTTCCCATGGATTATCAATGGAAATAAGCATTCTGTGGCACATTTTTTGGAAATGCCACACTAGTGAAAAAGTTCAAGTTGAACTAGTGGAGCATATATTGGAATCATTTTATATGGGGTTTTATAAAATATTAGCACAAAAACTTGCAAGTTTCATTTTTCAAATTTAATAGTTAGAAAAAATAATTGGTACCATTAAAAACTAATAATGATTATTAATAATATCCTTGCTCCAGCCAAGTTCATGCAGACTTAAATGAGGACATATGAGGCCATTATAGAATGTCATGATGATCTGTGCTGCATCTACCTTTGATTTATAACAAAATTCAGTCTTTGTTAGAAGCTATTACACTAGGCCAATTTATTTTCTGCCACTGTAGTTACATGTCACAATGTGTAAAAGGGCACATTGACAGAGATAGCACAACCATGTTTATCAGTCTTGAGTGTGTTTTTTCCAATGTTAGTAGACAAGAACATGTCCAGAGCTTAATACCTATTCTAGAACTATCTGGCATTGATTTGTCAACCGAAATTTCTAAAATTTTTTTAAAGTTTGAAGATGCTTTTACAATGCCAAATTTTATTAGAGTCAAAACCTTTTTTTTTTTTAAAAAGGACAAGAATTGAAAAGTCGAAGAAAAATAGCCAACATTTGCAAAGCTATGTGGAATTGATGCTTTCGTATACTGTAAGAGGTGTAAATTGGTACTTTTTTTTAAATATTCATCCTGAAATTAAATTGGTACTTTTTAAAAAAAGTAATTTCAATATGCCTTAAGAAGCACTCCATTTTCATGGATATATCTTAAGAAAAAATATAAGAAAGTTTACAAATACTCATCTACAAACTGGCTTGGCACAATGCTGTTTGAAATAGAATATTGAGGACAAGCAAACATGTCTGTCTCCTTTTAAGTTTTTGTCCGATGACCTATCTAGAAACATGCACTTACCTTTTACAGGGCTGAACAAAAATCACTACAAGATTGGAAAATTTTTTACACTGGATATAGTGCCATTGTGAAAAATTAGATTTCCATTAAAAGGAAGAGGAGGAGAAATGATGTTGAGTTAGCTGTCTGCCAGTTTCTGCCCCATCGGTCAGAGAAAGTTGTATTTGTGAGCACTGGAGCTGCGCTATGAAGATGGTATTGGAATTAGACATGTGGAGAGAAGGCAGGTATTGAAAGCTTATGGGAGTGCAGAGATGGAGAATCTCATTTTGTATTCAATGAGAAGACACAATATACATTGAAAAGAATCATTACACCAGTGGTGTGAATGGAGGTGTCATGGAAAGCAGCAGGAAAATCATAGGAAAAGTAGATTGAAGTGTCTCTGTGAGAGGTCTTGGGTACCAAGCTAAGGTTGTTGGATTTTATTCTCAAGATCCAATTGAACCAGTGAAGGGTTTTATGCAAGGAACTAATGTGTTGCATCTGTTACTTAACACAGATTAATTTGGCAGTAAGAAGAATGAATTGGAAGAAGCAGAGGGTGGAGATGGGAAGAGGAGGATATAATTTCTGAATTCAAACTGTGGCAGGAAAAATGGGTAAAGTGGATGGGAATGGGGAGGATTGATCAATTGACACCACAAAATACATATTTCATTTCAGAACTCATTCATATCATTGCAGAGTCTAAATGTCCAGATATAATCCTGTGCAATATAAACACTTTTACAATCTCAGCAACAAAGGTCTCATGCTCAGCAACAATAAATGCAACTGTGTCTCTGTAGAGGGACCAGATGTTCAGAACTTTAAAAAATATAATGGAAAACCTCTAGAAATATGAAAAACTAAAAAATACCTTGATACATCCATTGTTTAAATTTCTATACGATGAATTTTAATTTTATTCTAGACTCTATTGCACAAAACCCAAACTTAATAAGCCATATATTTGCAACTTTGAGACTAAGCTTAATGTGAAATTTGGAGAAGTTACTAAATTGTTAGAAAGCAGAAATTTCACTGTGACTTTTTTCAGTTAAGACTATTTGACATTGATTTGATTTGATTTCTAAAAAAAAAAAAAAAAAAGTGCGTTGAAATCCATGACAGACATGTTATTTATGGAGAGCTTAATATCATAAAGAAGCAAGAAAATCTGAGTCTGTGGAAATAATTCATTTGACCTCTACTGTTCTTCCATGTACCTCCAAAGCACTACTCCACTAATTTTTTTTTCTCTTAAATTGTGACACCTGATACTGAAATAATGTAGTCTTATAGTTCAAAACACAAAAATCAGTCAGGCACTAAGGTTATTGCAATTTTTAGCTTATTTGCTAACATTTTCCTTCTGCTCCATGTTTATTTTTTCTTCTTTTGCTGCCCCTGACTCAATTTCGAGAGATCCTGTATTTTTTTTTTTTCTCTTTCAAGCTTACCAACAAGGGCAAGACCTGTTCTGAAGTTCAAGAGAGGGTACTGAATGGATGTGACAATGCATTTGCTGAAAATATAAGACGTGTGCTTAAAAATGATTATTACCTGCTTTTATCAAGCTTCCAGAACTCCTAAGTTCACACCTTCAATTCCAAGTAGTTAGATAGTAAAATTGATGTGAAAGAGTGAGAAAATAGATAATTTCCTTAGAGAGAAAAATCCTTTTGCTAATAATTACATTCTCTCCACGATGCATACCTTTCTTAGCATTTCCAGCATTAATGTTGCTTCATGACATTTTAACTATGTAATAATCTCCACATTATAAGAATATGCTCAGAGTTTAAATCAATCCTTAACAATTAACAAGATTTTATTGAGCACTCACTATGTGCCTCTCACTGTGCTGGCCACAGTTAGGCCACAGAGATATTTAAGACATCTCCCTCTACTAGAGGGGATTAAGGCCTAGTTAGAGAGACTGATAAGATGAATGCTGAAAAATAAGTTGAGAACATTTACAGATGATTTGTAATGTGTTAAAGAAGAATAATGGCAATCACTACCCTTCAGTGGGTGCTTGTTGTGTCCCAGTCCTCCACTTAGGCACTTTAATGTATTGTTTGGGGTTCTAGTTCCAAGGGCCATAGGAACTCAGAGAAGGTGAGATAAGTATGGGCAAGAATGGTTTGAAAAGAGGATGAGGGAGTGAGCTGCATTTAAGAGAAAGACTTGGACCTAGAAAGGTACAGAAGATGGGGAAGGCAGTCTTGACAGGATTGTCTGAGGAGCTTCCTGATAGAACCTGGGGCTTCAGAGTACTAAGCAGTAGGGATTGCAAAATATCCCCAAGTGTTTACTCCTCTCTCTCCATGTGCTTTGTCATGTGATTTGCAGTTGGTCTCATCAAGAGATAAGGTCTACTTTCCACACTCTGAATACTTGTGACTTGCCTTGTGACTTGCCTTGTGACTTGTTTGCTCTCATTCGGACCCTTGCCTGTTGCTATGGGGACAAGCCTGTGCCAATCCCACGGATCATGAGAGACCGTGTGGAGCAGAGCTGAATCAGCCAAGCTTCAGTCATCCTACACCAGCCAGCTCCATGCTGACCTGCCAGCTGGCTGCTGGTTCAGGAGTGAGCTCAGCCACAATAGCAATGATAGCTATTGAATATAAATAAGCAATTGAACTGAGAGTAAGGCCTTAGTTAAAAAGGAAAAAGAAAAAAAAAATCCCCTTTGGTATATGTTCTTTACAGGCCGGCAGAACACCAAACTCCCATTTATTTTTTCTTGCTTCACTTCTTTGTTCTTTCTCAGTTTCCTTTGCTGGTTCTTCCTCCTAATGCTGGAGTGGCCAGACCTAGTCCCGGGCCTTCCTTCCAGTAGCTTATTAGTTTCATCTGGCCACTCAGTTCTTAATTCCATGTGTGTGTCTTCAACTCCAAATGCTAGATCTTTAGCCGAGATCTGTCTCACAAAATCCTATCAATTGCCTGCTTCTCATTTCCACTCAGAAGTCTAGTGAGCATCCTAGAATCAGGATATTCAAATCTGAGTTCCTGACCTTTCCTCCCATCCCTAGTCCACCATAGCCTTTCTCACATCAGTTTGTCAAGAATGTGTTCCTTCTACCCTACAGTGCAGGGATATTTTTATCACTGAGGTTTTCCCAGCTCATAGAGCAGTGCTTGTCCAAATAGCCCTCTGTTAAACAGATGAATATCAGTTAAATAGATGAATGCATGACGATGTGATAGATATCAATGTTTTGGAAAAGGGACAAAAAAAAAAAAAAAAACCAACCATCACAGGTATATTAGGCCTCAAGTCCTAATTGTTCTACTTGGTGGCATGATACTTTGGACAAGTTGTTTAACATGTCTGTGGTTCATTTCTCCCTCTATGAAATGGGGATAAATGACTACCTACCTCACTGGGCTGTTATAAGGGCTCAAAGAGTAAATTTATATAATTAGAGTAACACCTAGCACATTATAAATGATAAGTAGTACATTTTATTATCAACAGTACTGATCTCATAGATTTGATGTAAGCATTGGGTGAAATAATCTGTGTAAAGTTCTTAGCACAGTACTGCTCAGTTGATGTTAGTCAATGATCTAGTTTCTATGTTTACAGAATAGTTGTTTTTCTTCCCCAGAATGCTGTTGAAAATAGCATACCACATTTAGTGTACATGTGTTTTTAAAATAACTTTTCCTTTGTAGAAATCCATAATACTCCCCACCTCCACACTATTTATTGATTTAGGTAAGGTCTCCTTTTCAAGAACCTTCCTGGTTAATGGGTGTTGACCACTTTTCCTCTTTCCCTAATGTACTATCCCATGAGTATCACTTTTCTAACTAGCTACCATTAGTTTCTCTACTGAAAGGGTTGTGAGTGTTTAACTGCAGAAGTTAACACTGACCAGGAAAGACCTTGCACTTAATATGTTCTTTAAAAAGAGATTGGTAGTATTCTTTCATTATGGATTAGTCTTTTAAATCCTAGAAATTAGCTTAGATAGATAAAGGCAGAATAATTGGCATTTTCTTAGTGACTTTTACTTATTCTGTTTACTAAGCACAGTGGTTTCCAATACATATTTGCTATCAGGTCTAATCCTGAGAGGAAAGGAAGGCCCTTATTATGCTGCTAAGATTCATTACTTCAGACATTATGCTGAGAGAGAGCAGAGAAGGCACTTGGAGGGAATTGCTTTTCTATAGGTCATTGGAACATCTGATTATTGTTCTTTGTTTCATTGATCAGTATGGACTCTATCTTTGCAGATATGAACAATTACTAAATTCAGTGAAAACAAGATTAAAACCTCCACCAAGAACTAGAAAGATGATAAAAGAAGATCTCATTTTGCTATTCCTGGGAAGTTTCCCACTAACTGAATTGGTAGCTTTTCACTCATGCCCCTCCCCAAGTCTCCTGTGTGTTCTTTCTTCCCAGAAGAACTGAGTCTATGATATTTCAATTCCAGAAAATGATTTGTTATGTTAGCATGATATTTACTACCATTGCTTGATATTTAAGACACTCATTTTCCCAATCCCCTCATCAGAGTAGACAGTGCTGATAACCTTTCTAGAGGGCCTGTGTCACCATATACTGAACTGAATTCACAAATATGATCTCAATTTTTAAGTCAAGGTGAATGGTAAATGTTAGAAATCCATTATGCAGATACAAGTGCTAGTTGGTTAAAAGTGTCATTACATGAACAGACCAGAATTCATCAAATTTCACTGCTGAAGGAAGTTTAAGATATCCTTCCGTCAACTCTAACACCTTTGCTAATGTTTATATTGAAACCACCACTAAAATCAGACGTGTGTGTGTGTGTGTGTGTGTGTGTTGTAGGGAATATCCCAAGAAAAAAAAGTCCAACCTCTTCATATATATGACAATTGTTAGTATATGAATGTAGACTTAAACCAGTTTCTTTTTTCAGAAATGAAAACCCAATTCTATTAAAAACAGGTACATAATTCACTGTGTGAAAAAAGCATTGAACTAATCAGAAGGCTTGGGTTAACAATCTGTTTTTTTCACTTACCAGGTATGTGACCTGAGGCAAGTCACCACATCTCCCTGGGATTCATGCAAGAATAGTATCAATTAGGATAATTGAGAATCATCTCAGGTAAAAAAAAAAAAAAATTACCACTCTGATTTCTCTATAACACTAGGACTTTTTGGTTCCTAAACTTCTTCCAGTGGCCACTGCAGGCAACTAACTTGCCTCTGCAAGAAAAGATTTTGGGGAAATTTTTGCTAGATAGATAATCAATCCTGGAATAGAAATTTAATATGTTGATATTAGGCTGTTAAGCATAAGTTTAGATTTGCCACAATTATACTCATTCAAATGAAATACCCAGATTTTTTCTGCATTTGGCTATTAGTAGAAAGATGAAATATGGCAAGACAATTCAGATCAATGCCCTTTTCCTGAAATGGACATTGCTTGGAGTCAGTGTACATCCAACTGGAGATAAATTGCTTTCTACTGCCTCCTCTCTCATCCTTTCTGCACGATGATCGTAAATGTTCAGAATGAAAAAATAAATAAATAAATGTTCAGAATGATGACCTCAAGTTACCGCAAGATGTCCAGGCACCAAAAAAGTAAATCAAATAAACTATGCTTAAAATACTCCACCTATTAAGAAAGGGAAGTATTGAGTGTCATAACAAACATGTTCAAAGGCACGTTTTATTTTATTTTTTTAAAAAATTTTATTTATTTATTCATGACAGACACAGAGGGAGAGGCAGAGACACAAGGCAGAAGGAGAAGCAGGCTCCATGCAGGGAGCCTGACGTGGGACTCAATCCTGGGTCTCCAGGATCACACCCTGGACTGAAGGCAGCACTAAACCACCAAGCCACCCAGGCTGCCCCTAACGGCATGTTTTAAAAAAAGATTACTTACTAAAGCAATAAACCCACAAATATTTATTGAACATGAATTTTTCTAGGTATTTCAAAGTTTGAGATATGGTTTTATTCTCAACATGTTTCTTTTTTTGTAAAAAAGCAATGTCAGAGTCGGAAAGAAAACTAATTAATAATGTTTATGGTTGCTGTGGTGAACTGACACTCATCATGTGTCATAAATTACTTCTAGTGTGATTTTCTATGCTACAGAGTACAGAAGGTTAAAAACTACATTTCCTAGACTCTTTTCAAACTGGAGTGCTGCAGGCAAATTTGATTCTTACAATAAGAGGTATTACATGAGAGTTGGAAGGCAGAAGTTAGATAGTCGTCTCCTCATCACGGCCAGCTAGAAACCAGGTTGTGGAGATGGGTTTTTCTGTAGCCACCTTGCAGTGTCCAGTCACTAATTTTGTGGGTCTGGAAAGACAGTTCAGGAGGTAGCATCATCTGCCAAAAATCTGAATTCCTGTTCTACAAATGGGTAATAAGCCTCATAATTCCCTTGGTGCCCTGTGCTGTGAACAGTGCAACAGATTTTCCTCTCATGGGCCAGTGAGGAGGTCTTGTTGGAGGTTCTCCTGGATACTTAGCCTAAAGCTTATCCTGCCTACCCTTGGAAAAATTCTGTGAGCACCAAATCTCTGCTTCTAAACCCCTTTCTACTTAAAATATCTAAAATAATTCCTGCTTGCAGCTGACTGACAAATATTTGTAGACCAGTGATGCGGCAGGAGTTCAGAGAGGAGACTAAACAATGAAGATAAGATTATAAAGTAGGGTTTGATGGACTAGGCTGCATTTAAAAGGCTAGGTTAATGAAATTCTGATGATACTTCAAAATGTTTGGGTAAGATTTAAGTGTAGATTCATACATGCACATTATATATGCAGTTGATTTGGGTTTTACATCAGACCGTCGATTAGAAGACCATAGAAGAAAAGAAAAAAAAAAAAAGACCATGGAAGATCCTGAGAGCCACTGCTTTTGGACACTTTGTTTTACTAACTTCGATTTAAAGAGATTCTTAATTTTCTAGGCTCCAATGAGATGATCTCCAAAAGAGCAGTTTCTGTTGGTTTAGCCCCAGACCTCTATAGTAAATTTTGATGATCAAAATGTGTTCCAGATAGTTTACAGATAATGTCAAGCCAGCAAAAGCCAGAAAACTATAGACTTAAGGATAAAAATTCTCCAGAGCCTGACCCCTTGTGCCAAAGTGCTATAAGTATTGAAGTTTGGTCTTGTGGCTTTAAGGCCACAAATCACAAAAGGTCAAGTTAGGAAGCTATGCTGGGGGGATTCTAGAAATTATGTTCAAATCAACAGAAACCTCCATCAGAATGGGAAGCTCCAGTGTGCTGCTTTCATCTTTTTCTGACCAAGGGGACTTTTCCCTGGCTGCTCAAATGTTCTACTTTTCTTAACTTCTCACTCCCTCCTATTTGATGAAATCAATTCATTACAGTAAATAAATGGTCAGATCTTAAGCCTTTTCTGTGACCTTCTCTGAACCTTCACCACATCTCTGTAGTGAAAAGAAGCCCAGGTCTGGGCTGGTCTCATGCATTGGTAGCTTTTATGATTGGCAGGGGAAGGAATAAGAAGGCTCAATTCCTTGTTGTATCACCCCACCCATAGCCATACTAGATCTTCTTGGAAAAAGTCACTCAGAGCTTTTTTCCCCATTCAATACAGATTGACTTCCAGATAGTGAATGCTTTGTATTGTTATCACTTATACTCTGGACTGAATCCAAAACATAATTTTAGGTTTTTTGAGACTTAAGAGAGAGCATAAGGCACTAGATACTTACAGATTGAGAGACTGAAGGTATACCTGTAGGATGGGTGAGCATATTGAAGAGGCTGGGCTTCCTAAAACACAAAGAAACAAAAAACTTTCTAAGTTTAAGGAACTTAGATTGGCTCACTCAGCAATATGTTTTAGTATTTGTTTGCTTTGTCTTGTTTCTGATAAAAGGAATTTCCAATTATTGAAGAATAACCCATTATTTAATCTCTCCAGAAATTCAAGGAACATTCGTTTTTGTATCCTTCTTGCTATAGATCAATCTTGAGTAAATGAAATTTTGGCTATCCTAGCGAGGAGGACAATGAGAGTCTCTGTAGGAAGAGAAAATTCAAGTTTAAAAAATGGAAAAGAAGGAAAGAACAAAGGGCATCATAAAGATGAACATACAGAATGAGGCTACATAGCTAAATAAAGAAAAAGGAAAGGATTTTGAACTATATAGTCTTTCCTAATCTTAAAAAACTTATGGTAGCAAACTTGTTTTTTAAGAGTTGTATTGTTTTAAAAGAATTTTCCTACAATATTTGCTGTAATAAACTTATTGTAAGTGACAAACTGTATGTGTTTGTTGCTTAGCCACTTATAAGTCTTTCCCTATTCAAAGATTTTTATGTTAGAAATTTAGATTTCTAAAGCTAATTAGATTTGGCAGAGAGAAGGCTTATCATATTGGAAATATTAAAGGTAATGCTGATTTTTGTGTGGTGTATGGGGATTTGTTGAGGTGAAATGTAAGTACCAGGAAATCCCCAAGATCAGCACTTGCAGGGCAGAAATATTTCATGTTTGTTAAATTAAGAAATGGCATTTGACATTGGGTTCTTCCTCCTTAACTCACAAGCTGCTGAGTTAACTCAAATCTGTACTAATTGGGGGTTTTGTTTGGCTCAAAATTATAGGCTTTACAAAAAAAGGCACAAATGTCCATATATTACACGCCATTCCTAATTATAAAATACAAATGACAGTACTGAATTGGCTCAATTTCCCAATCCAGATATCACATGTGGTATTCAGTACAATAAAGACAAAATGTATTGAAGGTACTGGAAATATAAAACTCTCATTTGTCAAATGTATTTCATACATTTCATCTTTGAGTTTCATATCATAGGTTTGTATGATATGAAACAAAGCCAATTTCATATTTATTCCATGTGACTAGAACGTGACCTCTTCTGAACTTTGAAGACTTTTGGGATTTTGTGACATTGAAAAGTGTAGCATTGGCAGAGACATTTTATTCTTTTAGTACAGCTCCTTTCTAGAGAGCTTATTAAGCTCAATGAGCTTGCCTCTGCTAGAACCATGGAATAGGAACTCAGAAGAAGTCCTCTGCTTTTTGGAAAAGGCATGAAAGGGGACTTTTATCTTCCTTCTGAAGGAAGATTTAGTCACCTACACACAACACCAGATATCCTAACCCTACTTAACTGGTATCAGGAATTCTCTACTATTGTGTTGTTAAAATGGACAACATGAGGAGAACATATCAGAATCAACAGGAGGCCAATATATTTTCAGGATTCCATGTCCTGGTCTATTCTGCGTTATATGGGCTAAAATAGAGATGAGAAAGGATTTCACTAACTGACAGTTATTCACTTGGGTATCTATACCTCATCTTTCTCCAGAAGAAAATATTAAGTTGCTGTCAAGAATACAAAACACATCTAGTCCAGTCTCCTCGTTTTACACACATGAGGAAACTTGGACTTAAGAATGCTCAAATGACTAGTCCAAGGTTCCTCAGCCCCCTAGTAACAAAGACAAAACCAGATTTCACACAACCTCTGTCCTATATTCCCTGCATTTCTATCTTACATTATTTCGTTCAGTTCCCAAATTTTCTATATAAAAATGAAGCTTGAATTTTCAGCTCAAGCTTTGTGTTTGACATCGTCTCAGCCTTCGCAGGGACCTTGTTCAGTTCAATTGTTTGTTTGCTTGCCTGTATCATCTTTGATTATTGGACATCTGTCCTCTACTTGAACTATTACAATGTCAGAGAATGCTTATTTTTCTGAGACAGGCCACTCCATTACTGAGCAGCGCTACTTCTGTGAAGAATTCTGTTTTATTTTGAGCAAATATGCCAACCTATAATTTCCATCATTTGGCCAATGTTTGTTTCCCGATAAAAGGAAAATGGCGCACTTCCCTACCCCAGCACAATAGAAGAGCAGATCTTCTCCCTGGAGTCTCTGTACTTGAATCTTTGAAATTTAATAAGGCATTTCCATCCCAGAGAGCATTCCAAAAGAAGTCTCAAACCTAAGACATCTCTTCTGTTCCTGTGAGATTGACAGTTGCCATGGGAATGGGGAGGGGGTGCTGTCCTCAGGCACTCCAAGATTTCATCCCAGTACGGCTCCTGCTGGGATGCAAGTGCCTGCTAAGATTTTTATAGAGGTCGATCTACAGGGCCTAACAGAGGAAGTGCTAGGTCCCTCTGCACCAGAGCAAGGGAACATGATTTATTTAGTGCTTATTGAGTGGCTCTAACATCCCTGCCTTGCCTCCCTCACAGAATAACACAGAAATTCTGATTTTATTATAACTCCAAGTCTCTTGATTTCAGTCAGAATTCTTGGGTGGATTTCAATAGTTTATAATTAAAAGAAGAGAGTAGTCCAATGAACCTTTAGCAGATCAAGTACCCATAGGTCCAAGTGGATGCATCTAAAGTGCAGGTCAGACTCCAAATTTATGTTTTTAGTTTTTCTGTGCTGTAAACAAAGCTGCTCAAACTGGCTTTAACAGGATCTTCAGTGTGACTCACTCAGTGTTGAGAATTTCAGCTGAGAATACAGTTAGTGCAGTACGCTATTTTGCAAACTAATAAGAAACCTGACTCTGTCTTTGGAGGGACACACCACCCAGAAGACAACTCGGCCATTTTGCACATAAATAGGAGACGGACAGCCTAATACAGGCAGCCAGGAGCCACCTAATGTGAAATCCAAGGCTGGATTTTGTATTGATCTTGGAGTGGGGCAGGGAAGAACATTCCTTATAGTGAAAGCCCCATCTCCAGAGACTCTGAACCACTCCAGGGAAGACTCAGACCCATCCATCACCATTATTTTGTCAGGAAATAGGAAAATTGAACCTATGTTAAGTCCTTAAATAGGTTTAGCAATATCTTTGCTAGTTTATAGGCAGAACATTAGCTTGCATCATCAAAGTCAATGTCTTGCCTAGGTATGCTTGATTATATAGATGTGGTCAGGAGATAGACCATTTCTAAGACACCTCCTCCCAAATACATTCTTATATAAAAAAGCATCATCTTCCAGAGTGGCAGTACTTGGTAGCTCTGGTAATTTCCTGGAAATTTCAGAGTTCCCGGTAAAAAGTCATTTTTCTTAAATAATAGGGATATTTGTCATTGCAGGCCAGAAATTACCTGAAAACTAATGTCACCAGCCAGTTCCTCATTGTTAGGCAGTTGCAGGATGTCTGTGATGTGTATGTCATATTATGGGTAAGACGTTTAGAATTTATTAGGAATTGTTTAAAATCTAAAGATATATATAGTACAATGAAAAAAATTTTAAAATACAGTGAAATCTCATGATCCATTATTCAACATAAGAAATAAAAAATGTGCATAAATTTGAAGCCTGTCTATATTACCTCCAATCTCATCTCCCCAGACCACTGTAAGTAATCTCTGTCCTAAATCACATGCTTTTCATTCTCAAGTATTTCTTTGAGGAAATTAGTGTATACTATTGACTTGAAGGTTTATAAACTTTACATAGGGTTTTTCGCACATCTTTTTCTGTAATTTGCTTTTTCAACTCAACATTATGTTTGAAGTTTCATACACATTGATAAATATAGCTTCAGTCCATTCATTTTAATTTCTGATTAGTACTTCATTTATTTTTCCATTCTCCTATCAACAGACATGTAGTTGATTTTTATTTTGTTTAAAGAATGTCTGCTTTCAACTTTTTAAGATACTGTCAAATTGTTCTTTTTTTTTAATTTTTTAAATTTATTTATGATAGTCACACAGAGAGAGAGAGAGAGAGGCAGAGACACAGGGAGAGGGAGAAGCAGGCTCCATGCACTGGAAGCCCAACGTGGGATTCGATCCCGGGTCTCCAGGATCGCGCCCTGGGCCAAAGGCAGGCGCTAAACCGCTGCACCACCCAGGGATCCCCTCAAATTGTTCTTAAAAGTGCTTATACTGGGATGCCTGGGTGGCTCAGCGGTTGAGCATCTGTCTTTGGCTCAAGGCGTCATTCTGGAGTTCTGGGATCGAGTCCCACATTGGGCTCCCTGCATGGAGCCTGCTTCTCCCTCTGCCTGTGTCTCTGCCACTCTGTGTCTCTCATGAATAAATAAATAAAATATTTTTTTAAAAAGTTCTTATATTAATATATATTTAGATGGGAAATGTTTTAGAGTTCTTAGGTTTTATATCCTTACTAATATTTGCTATTTGTTAACCTATTAAAAATTTTATCAGTCTAATGTTACCTTACTATGGTTTTAAAACCTGTTTCTCTGATATCTAGTGAGGTTAAGCATATTATTGGTAAGGTTTACATCTTTCATACTAACTTTTCTTTCCTTATTTTATTCTCCATTTCTTACATTAAATATTGACTTCTTTTTCTCTGTTTCTTTTTTTCCTTTCACATACACCCACATCCACAATTATACACACACACACACACACACACACACACACCAATACTTTCTATTGGTATGTATGTTCTGCAAAGCAGAAAAACATAGATGTATTCTCAATTCTTAACATAAGGTCTGGTGCAAGTTAGGTGCTTCATAAACATATTCTAAATTAATGAATTTATGTTGTTTTTCAACTTCAAATTCAATGCATGCATGTCCTGATGACAGAAATTAACAACTAATTAGTCTTTCTGACTATAGTGACTTTCTGCTTACTCATCTATCCTGTACACCAGGATCTTCCTGAAATACAACATTCATTTTGCCACTTCTATGTTTAAAAATCTTCCATGGCTCCCTGTTGCTAAGCAGAACAGGGTCAAACTCTCATGTAGGCAGTTAAGGCCTTTCCTCAAATGAAGCCCCTTTGTCAACTCCATTTTATTTCTCATTATGACTCCAACCTGAGCCCTCTGCTCCAAGAAAGTTGGTCCCCTTCTTCTCATGAGACAGCTGAGTGACTATAAAGATTATCTTTAGAATCTCCAGAATTTTGTGCATGTGAAAAATGTTGTACATTTTTTATTGGCTTGTAAGAACTTTGAAGAGCAGAGTCTCTATCACCTGAAACACAGTAGAAATAACTGTTGGTTTTTAGGTGAATGGATTGTTTTCTTGGTTTCCTGAGGTGAATTGAACATATAGCATAAAACAAGAACTCAGCTCTGCTACAAAATTGATTAAATGAATGTCAAACCTATCGGGATTCACATTATAATTTCCATGATGGAAACATACTATAAGTGGGTTCCAGGCACTGTACTGGTTAATATTTCCCTGTATACAAGAAAAAAATTATTGACAGGTCTCTGTCCAGAAGGGATTTAGAGCATGAAAGGGGAAAAATTAAATATTATAACATCTACCTCTACACCTGCTTCTACTTACACATCTACAGTATGTGTTCTACAAGCACAGTTGTGGAAAAACTTACTGGGCTACTTAGACACTAGCAAATGACCAGAAAACATGATCTTCAAAATGGCACCTGGAAGTCATTCTTCTACCTTACAAGGATCATCTATTTTATTTCAGAAAGTGATAAGCTCCCTAAGAAATAAGGCTCAGAAAGGACTAATGGCAAATAGCTGAGAACATTCCTTCCCTTCCTTCTTATATCAACAACCTCAAAACACTGTAAGGCAGTAAAGGTCACTGATATCAGAAAGTTCATAAAGATCTGAAGTCAGTGCAGGATCTAGAGTCCAATCTATTTTTTCTTTTCCCTTTATTTTCTATTGGCAAGTACCCAACATATCCTTTTTACACTTAAAAGCAGATGCTCTATACTGAGGGAAAGAATAATGAAATCAGCAGGTCAACAAAATCACATTTTGTTATACCCACTAACACAAAGAAGAAATGAAGGAATTACAGTACACACTCTCCCAAATATATCTAGCTTTAATGTCCTATGTCTCAATGATTCTAAAGTTAGAAGTGACTTTGGTGTACTTTGTATTTATTGGCGGACATGTTTATTGACAGATCCTGTCTTTAAGGGTTTCTGCATATGTACTTCAAATTTTGAAAGCATAAGTACAAATTATTCTCAAAATTTAGGTAGTAGCTGAAAGCACACAAAAAAATCACTTTTAGTAACCACCCTGAATACTTGGTAGAATTTCAAAGTTTCTAATAATTTCAAAGTAAAGCACTTGGGTTTTCCTGTAGCCTGTACTTAAAACCAAGAACTTCCAGCAAATGACTGTTCAGAAGGTAAAATCCAAGGGGAGAATAAACATCTCCTTACTGTAAAACTGCCTTTTCAGTTAGCTTACATTCTGTTCAAAAGTCTGAACTACTAATTGGGCTGATTATAAACCAAAATCCTGAATGTGGTTAAAATTGAAAAGACAAGGAATAGCAGGAGTGTTGGCAAGGATGTGGAGAAAAAGGAACTTCCATGCATTGTTGGTGGGAATGCAAACTAGTGTAGTCACTGTAGAAAATAGTATGGAGTTTCTTAAGAAAAATTAAAACTAGGACTACCATATGATTCAAAAATCCTACTATTGAGTATTTACTCAAAGACAACGTAAACACCAATGCAAAAAGATTGCAGCATTATTTTTTTAACATTTTTAAAATTTATTTATTCATGAGAGAAAGGCAGAGACAGAAGCAGGCTCCATGCAGGGAGCCTGATGTGGGACTCAATCCTGAGTCTCCACCATCAAACCCTGGGCTGAAAGCAGGCTCCAAACTGCTGAGCCACCCGGATTGCCCAACATTATTTACACTAGTCAAGATATGGTAACAAACTAAGTGTCTATCAATAGGTGAAGGGATATAGAAGACACACACACACACACACACACACACACACACACAAATATTATGCATCCATAAAAAAAGAATGGCTCTTGCCATCTGTGACAACACAGATGACATAGAGGATATTATGCTAAGTGAAATAAGTCGGAATGAGAAAGACATATACTGTGATTTCGCTCATATGTGGAATCTAAAAAAAAAAAAAGAATAAATAAATAAATAAAAAGCAGAATCAGGCCTATAAATATAGAGAACAAACATGTTTGCCAGAGGGAAGGAGGATGCAAGATAAGCAAAATGGGCAAAGGGGAGTGGGAGACACAGGCTTCCAGTCATGGAATAAATAAGATAAGGGAGTAAAAGGCACAGAATAGAGAATCTAGTCAATGGTATTGTAATAGCATTGTATGGTGATAGATGGTTGCTATACTTGTGAACATAGAGTAATGTATAGAGAAGTTGAATTACTATATTGTACATCTGAAACTAACATAGCATTGTGTGTCAACTATACTCAATTTTTTTTTAATTCAAATGATTCCTCTAAACAATCCACTTCTGTAATTTCATTTCTATTTTTAAATTTTCTTTCACATATTTGGAGGGCACTTGCATTCTTGCTAATTACATATTTCAATTAATATTGTTTCTATATAAGGTATGCCTAGTTTTACTGAGTAAGAATATAATAAAATACGTGGTAAAAATGCCGAATGTCCTAGACAAATGCTGTATGGAAAGGGAAATCTTCATTGTCAGTTGTTATTGAAAATATTATTAAGTAAACTTAAAAGACCTGAGATTCTGAGGGAATGAAATAGAGAAGTAATTCATTTTGATTTATAATGGATATAGGAATAAAGACCAGTTGTTTTCTGGAAAGCACAAGCATAGATAAGGTATAAAGTATGTGTGAAGATCATTAAGTGGTTTAAACACACAAAGGTTTACTCTTCTAAATAAAAGACGGTTGGTATGGAGACCTCAAGAAATTATCTGAAACCAAAATACCTCTTGCATCTGCTCTGCCACTGTAGGCTTCACCTATCAACTTTACACCCCAGACCTCCCAAAGGAAGAAAGAGGGAAGGGGAAGAAAGACCTACGTCTACACTAAGTTGATTCCCTTTAAAGAGACTTCTCAGCTGTCCCACACAATAATTCTGCTCTCACCTCATTGACCAGAATTCAGTGTCATAATTGCTAAAGGAGGCTGTGAGATGTAATGCTTGAGCTGAGCATGGTAGGCAGTGAAATAAAATTGGGATTTTGTTAATAAAGAAGTGGTAGACACTTGATACTGTGTAGGTGACTAACAGTCCAGCTTTGATAATCAAAAGGGGAAATAAGCAAATGGAGCATTAGGAAGGAAGAAGCAGTGCATGAGATTGGATGATAACTTTCACAGATCACAAATTTATGTGGTATAAATTCTATGGCTGCTGGGTCATTGAGACTTGTAGGGTCATTTATAGTACTATGTTGAGTAGCTGAATATTAAGGAAAAAAATGAAAGAATTTATAATATCAGTAGTTTTCAGACTTTTTCTCAGCAAGAGGATTCTTTTTTCTCACATAATTTTATGCAAATTCCCAGATAAGAATAATGAAAAGGAGAACTTAGCAATTGAAATGAGAATCGTGAGCTGGTAGTTCCATACCTTGGTTTTCCTTATGTTCTCCAATATGACCTCTGAGATACCTAACAGCCTGAGGTATGACAGTGTGAAATCCATGGGTCTTGCTTTTTGACCTGAACATTTTAGGGTTTGATTATTAATACCAGAAAAGGGGTTCTGTAGGCCTATTGTCCATAAACCTTTGTCTCTCCCTTCTAATATCTACTAACAAAGAATTTGGAGAGAAAATTTCTATTTTATTTCTTATATGAGAAGAAAATCAGATTTTTATTTTTTAATTTCTATTCGAAGAGAAAATAAAATAAATAGAATTCTTATTTTTAAAAATTTCTATTTGAGGAGAAAACATGGGGAGCCTTCTACTATCTGACCCCTTTTTGCATAAAACTTAAAATCTGGCCCTATTCACAGGTCTTCTTTGGAATTCTTTGCAAGTATAGATGTACACATCATATATACTTTGATATTTACTAGACTAGATAAGTAGCTAAATTTGATGCATACGTTGTTAGGGTTTTTTCACCCTAATAATGTTTCCCTCCCTGAAGTGTTAACTTCTAACCACCACAAAAGCATATTCCAGATAATCTATGTCCTATAACACCTGATTTCTATACATTTCTTAGTTAATGGCTGGATTCTATCCAAAGGTGAATATTAAAAGGAGAAGTTTGACTGTATTCCATGTAGTCAATTTAATATGGTCATGGAGAACGGGAAGATGTTTTCCTACAGGAATTTTAGTGAAAGTGTTGGAGTTTAAATTTCATGTGTGGCTTTTCCTTTATGAGGATTAGCTGCTGTACAAGACTGAAAAAAATGCTAGGGAGAAGTAAAATTATAGATAGAGATAGTGTAAAACCAAGGGTGGCTTTTGAGTCACACTTAATAGGAATATAGAACTCTTTACACTTTCCAAGTTTTCTCCATTCTATTGGGACTCTTAAACTGAAATAATAATCTCTTTTCCCCTTTAAATAATTCTTGTCCTACTTTTAAGACTACTAGGGGAATAAAATAAAACACATGCAAAACTTAACATCAGCATTACTAAAACATATGTAACAGCATGTAGAAACTCGACAGACCTTGTAAAAATCCATTTAAGACCACAGAGAAAATCATCTAAAGTACAGACCAAAATGTATTTGAATGAAAAGCATGGGTTTGGAGGGCAGGAAACTCAGAATTTACTTTTAGCTTTTTCATTGCCCAAATCTCTGTCTTCTGTGTAATCATTCTTATCTACCTGAGTTTTACCCTGGCCTTTTATATAGTTGAGTGACAGTTTTCTCTTGTGTTCCAGAGATATTGGGAATGCTATGGTCAATTCCTTAATATTCTTAGGTTAAATGAGAGCAGGTGGCTAAATAACTTCAGACATTACTGCTGTTGCAAATACTGACAAAATACAAAACAGTATGGCTCTCATAGCCTTGTGGGCCTGGCATTAGACGTAAGGTCATTTGCAAAACATACAAGTTTATGATTACCTGCTATTCTCCCTGGATCCATAGTTCTATGGCCAGATTCCTTTTGGTAGATCTAGATCATTTAATCTTCCCTTCATCCTTGACTACCAAACATTATTTCCTTCATATTTAACCAGAAGTTTAAAAACAAGAATTTCTACATGTAATGTATTTCCTTCTATTCTAAAATCTAATGGATTCCCCTTGTGAGAACTCAACGTAGTAGGAAATGAGGTGCTACAAATCAGTGGGCTTTAAGATTTCTCTCTTCAATGCTTAGGTCACTGGGGCCCTTTCTTTCTAAATACTAATAGTTCCAAGCAGCCAAAGAGTCCCTAGTCCTTGACCTTGAAATTTGGGCTTGGATCCACAATCTTCAGAACTGGGAGTCAGCCCAAGTATAGCTCTTGTCTGGCGGTAGCCCAAAAGTTTGGTTAAACTCCTAGAAACAAAATATCCATAAACAAACAAAATTAACTAATACATTACTTTCATGACATTTGAATTTAAATCAGAGTAATTACTTTTAAAAAGTCACATAAAAGTATTAAGGAATTTTTCAATTTGCAAAAAGATATTCTTTGGCAACATAATGGTTTTTAGGGACACAGTGGATTAGATCTTAAGGAAAGTTTTGCATGACCTCCTATTAAACTTGGTTCTGTAATCACTCTTGACAACTCCACTATGTAAGACTGTGGTCAGCAACAACCTCATGGGCATGCGACCTCTGCAGTCCCCCAATACCACATGTTTAGAAGAGCTCCATGCTTGGTTGATTGCTCTGGTGTAGTCTTCTTGAAATTCCCCAAACCTAGGTTTTGTAAGTAAAGTTTGATGTGAAAATGAAGCATGAACATGAGAAGAAGAGATATATACCCCCATTTTTTGTCTCTCTGTTTGTATTCAGTGTCCACCATGAACACACAATTACTAGGGACCCACAATGCATGGGAACACATTAATACTCAAAATGAGTGCAAGGTAAGCTTCTTATATCTATGACTAAATAAGCAAGCATACTGACAATCCTAAGAAGGGACATTTTTTATTAGAATCAAGCTTGCTTTGAATTCAGAAGGATAAAATGACAGGACTTAGTGTCATCCTCAAAGACTTAAGGATGCAGAGGTAGTCCTCATCACATCCCCATTGAATTCACCAGCCTGGACCTTGTGAAAACAGGACAGAACATGGCAGATTATCATGGACTACATAAACTTAACTAACTGGTAACCTCAATTACAGCCAATGCGTTGGAAGTGGGTCTTCTACTAGAACTGATTTCTGGATTTTGGCATACAGCTATTGATATAGTATATGCATTTTTTCAATGCCCATTAAAAAGCTATTTTCATTCACATAGAATAAACTACAAAATATATTCATAGTTTGTTTTAAGATTTTGCTAACTTTCCTCTCTTTGTCATAATAGAATCATAAGGGACCTTGATAATCTTGATATTCTGCAGTGTGTCATGCTGATCTTCTTAGAGTGATGACATCATGCAAATTAAATCTGGTGATTAGGAAGTTGAAAAGTATTCTGGATAAAATCTGGTATGATACAAGAGTGACAGAGAGTAGAAGATACTCTGCACATATTCAAGGATCTTCCAAAATCTTTGGTAACCAATAGCCTAGGGCATTTGAGGATATCCCTCCAAAGTAAAAAACAAGCTTTTTCACCTTATACTTCTGACTACTAAGAAAAAGGCACAATACTTGAAAAACCTCTCCATATTTTAGAGAGTGCATATATACACTGGGAAATATTACTCAACACATTTGTTGAGTGACTTGAAAATCTGCCAATTTTGAATGATGACCAGAACAAGGGAGGCCTCTGCATCATGTTCTGGTTCTGAAGCGCTTGGTCTTGTTACTTGGATCATATGACCTGGCCTACCCAAAATTGCTGTAAGTCTCCATAGTAGGTCAGAATGGACTATAGAATATATCCCAAAGCACCAAAACTTGAGTAGCAATGCAGACTCCTAAGATTTCAGAGTGAGTTCATTGCCATTAGAAGAAGAGAATTATTCACTGTGTAAAAATCAGCTCCTCAGAGAATTGAATAAGCAAGATGGTAGAATAGGAAACTCTGTTCTATCACAGAGATACATATACTGTGCAACAAGCATTTATGAAAATTAAATAAATCAATTAAAAAATAATAGTAACAAAAATAATCACAAAACCAAGAATAGCTGCGTTGAAGCACATGAGAAGAGCCATTGCATTTTATCCACAACAGCTCTAACCCAAGCCAGCACAGCATGGTGCAATGAGGAGAAAACGCCCAACTGGTGGCTTTGCCCTTAGAAAGAGAGACAAGAGTGGACTGAATGTCTGAAGTTCTGGCTATTCAAGGGGCTGCCTGAGGGACGGGGTTTCCGTCTCATCTGACTCAGGGCACCAGAGGAGAACTGGCCTTGAGACCAGTTAAGGCCTCAGGAGAGCTCAGCAGTTTCCATCAGCACCAGAAGACTGCAGTGCCACAGACAACTTTAAGATAGGTCATTTGACTTTCTCAGACTGACTTATTTTGCTTAGCATAATACACTCTAGTTCCAACCATATTGTTGCAAATGGCAAGATTTCATTCTTTTTGATGGCTGAGTGATATACCATTATATATATATTTATATATATACCATTATATATATTTATATATACCATTTTATATATATATATATATATATATATATAAATCACATCCTTTTATTTAAAGATTTTATTTATTTATTCATGAGAGGCACACAGACACAGAGAGAGAGATAGAGATAGAGAGAGAGAGAGAGAGCAGAGACACAGGCAGAGGGATAAACAGGCTCCATGCTGGAAGCCCAACATGGGACTCGATCCTGGGTCTCCAGGATCAGGCCCTGGGCTGAAGGCAGCACTAAACCACTGAGCCCCCCAGGCTGCCCATATCACATCTTCCTTATCCATTCATCTGTCAATGGACATCTGGGCTTTTTCCATATCTTGGTTATTATGAACATTGCTACTATAAACATTGGGGTGCATGTGCCCCTTTAAATCAAAATTTATGTATCATTTGGATAAGTACCTCGTAGTTCAATTGCTGGGTTGTAGGGTTCTATTTTTAACTTTTTGAGGAATTTCCATACTGTTTTCCAGAGTGGATGCAACAGTTTGCACTCTTAGCACTCACTCTTGTGTGCAATTTAAGAAACAAAACAGATGAACATGGCGGAAGGGAAGGAAAAGTGAAATAAGATAAAAACAGAGAGGAGGCAAACCATAAGAGACTCTTAACTATAGAGAACAAACTGAAGGTTGCTGGAGGGGAGGTGGGTAGGATGATGCAGTAACTGGATGAGGGGCATAAAGAGGGCATTTAATGTAATGAGCACTGGGTGTTGCATGCAACTGATGAATCACTGAATCACTAAATTCTACCCCCGAAACTAATAATACATTATATGTTAACTAACTTGAATTTAAATAAAATCTAAGACAAATAAAATATCTCAAAAAAAGGTCATTTGAAAGTATGGAGTCAGAGGATCAAAGAAAAAAGAATGAAAACTAAAGAAAACCTTAGAGACTTTCAAATGAATCAATGTATGCATTATAGAAATCTGTAAAAGATGACAGAGAAAAAAGGATAATTTCTTATCTGAAGAAATAATGGCTGCAGACTTCCCAATCTGAGGAAGGAAAAGGATATCCAAATTCAAGAGGTTCAAGAAACTTGAACTAGGATAATCCTCAAGAGACACACACCAAGACATATTATAGTCAGATTGTTAAAAGTCAAAGACAAAGAAAGAATGTAGAAAGCAGTGAGAGAAAATTGACTCATCACATACAATCTCTTACAAGATTATCAAATGATTTCTTAGCAGAAACATTAAAAGCAAGAAGAAGAGCGCATTTAAAATGCTGAAAAAAAAACAAAACAAAACAAACTACCAACCAAGAATACTATATACAGTAAACCATCCTTCAAAAATGAAATAAAGACCTTCCAGATAAGAGCTGAGGGAGTTCATACCACTAGACCTGCCTTGTAAGATGCTAAAGAAAGTTCTTCAGGTTGAAATGAAAGGATGCTAAACAAGAACACAAAAGCATGCAAAAATCTAAAGCTCTCTGGTAAAAATAAATAAATAAATAGACAAATACAGAATCCCAAAATACTATATTGGTGGTACATAAATCACTTTTAATTTGGTGTAAACTTTAAAAGAGAAAAGCTTAAAGATTATTGTAACTATAAAACTATGTTAATGAATACAAAATATAAAAAGATGCAATTTATGATATCAATAACTTAAAGAAGGAGGAGATTAAAAGAATAGCATTTTGTATTTGATTGTAATTAAGTCATTTTCAGTTTAAAATAGATTATGATGGGGTGCCTGGGTGGCTCAGTTGGTTAAACATCCAACTCTTGATCTCAGCTAAGGCTTGATCTCAGGATCATGAGTTCAAGCCTTGCATTGGCCTCCATGCTAGGCATGGAACCTACGTAAAAAATTAGATTATTATAAGATGTTTTCTACAATCCTCTTGGTAACCACAAAGGGTATATTTAAAGAAGATACACAAAAGTAAATGAGAAAGGAACCAAAACATGTAATCCAAAAAAAAAATCAACAAGATATGAAGGCAATTATAAGTATATATGCATCTAATAGAGATCACCCAAACATATGAAGCAAACATTGCCAGAACTGAAGGGAGAAATAGATAGTAACAATAATGGTGGGAGGTTTCAATACCCCATTTTCAATAATGGACAGAATGACTAGACAGATCAATAAGGAAAGAGAGGATGTGACTAACACTACAGATGGATTAGATGTAACAGATATAAATGGAACACTTCACTCAACATCAGCAGGATACATATTCTTCTCAAGTGCATATGGAACATTCTCTAGGATAGGTCCCATGTTAGGCTACAAAACATATCTTAGCAAATTTAAGAAGAGTGGAATCATACCACATATCTTTTCTGATCACAATGAAATGTAACTAGAAATCAATAGCAAAAAGAAAACTGGAAAATTCAAGTACATACGGAAATTAAACAACACATTCTTCAAAAACCAAGACTGAATCATTATGAAATAAAAAAATATGAACAAAACTATAACAGTAAGATGATTGGATGGAATTCAAAAATGTCCCAATAAATAGGAGCTGAGAGGACCAGATGGCTTCACTGGAGAATTCTACCAAAAATTTAAATTAACACCAATCCTTCTCAAACTCTTGCAAAAAATTAAAGAGGAGGAAACACCTCCAAACTCAATTTAAGAAGCCAACATTATCCTAACATCACATTTAAACACTATAAGAAAAAGCCATAGACCAACATATTTGATGAATGTTGATGCAAAAATTTGCAGCAAAATACTAGCAAACTGAATTCAACAACACATTAAAATGATTATGCACCATGACTCTTGGGATTTATTTCTAAAATGCAAGGATGGTTCAATATTGGAAAATCAATCAGTACAATACACTACATTAATAGAATGAAGGGGGAAAATCACATGATCATTTCAATTGATGCATTAAAAATATTTGATAAAATTAAACACTCTATAATAATAAAAACACTCAACAAACTAGGAAGAAGGAAATTACTTCAACATAATGAAGGTCACATATGTAAAACCCATGTACAAAAAGCCATTACGTGGTCTACGTCCATTATAGATAGAATCCATGGGATCAAGAACAAAAGAATTGAGGTAGGAGTGACCATTCTTACAATCATGTTCAGTGATCCAGTTTGGAAATTTATGCTTTTTGTCTCTACACCAGGCTCTGTTGGATTATATGTTCTATTCCTGGAATGGAAGACTTATACCAGGGGACAGAGTGTGGGTTTCACTAATCCTAAAGTTACTGCTACCACGTAGTCATTTGGGGCTACTCATGCCAGTAGACCATAAGGTGAAGAAGAAATCCTAATTGGAATATTTGACTACCATTAAGAGATATTGTCACTACTGTATAATGATGTCAAGGAAAAGTACATCTGGCCTTCAGGAGATTGACTCCGGGTGCCTGTTGGTACTTAGTGCCCAGTAATAACCATGAATGAGCAGTTGCAGCAATTGAATCTGGCAAAAATAAAAAAAAAAATGGGAGGATTAGAAATTTCAGAAATTAGTCTGGGTCATCTTGCTGGCAACCAAAAGCAGCTGAAAGCAATCTAGAAGGCATGGTAGAGGAAAACTATGAACACTACTAGTGAAATGGGGACCAGTTAAAGCAACAGGGACCACAGATGGCTTCACTTATCTTGCTATGCCTTCTTTTCCTTAAATGTTGTGTGTCCACAACTTTGAAGCATTCCTAACACAACAAAATGAACTCAATATGGGCCATGAGTGGATCTGAGTAGTACAGAGGAGGATTTCAGCCAGTGCCTTTGCTGCTCAGCTCCTATCCTCTCAATGTTTACTGTCCCCAGACATATCTCCAGGTTTGTACATGAAGCAGAGCTTCATTTTTTTGCAAGTCGCTCTGCCTGAGAGCTATTTCTGGCCATCAGACCATGTTAAGCCCATGTAGGATGGGCTAAGAGGACCTGTGTCTAAAAGTTTTGCCAGTAGCTCCAATAAATGACAGACAGGAATTAGTAGACACATACCTAGGCTTTCCTGCTTTTGTGTGGTGCAGCTCTGAATAGAGATATGGTTGTCATTCAGTGGTCATCAGTGGGCCTGAAGACTAATTGCTCACAGTGGCTCATTGCTTATTAACACCTTTCTATTGCTTTAATTCCCTTCGTTCTCAAATGGCCTCCCAAATAAACTGGCATTCAAATCCAATTCTTGGTCTGGTTCTGAATGACTATAATTTACAAGAGATTTTTAACCCAGGTCCTCCTGAAACCAAACCATGAACTCTTAAGCACTGTGCTAACCTGCCATGTCCCTTAGAATGTGATCTCTGGACTAATTCCCTTAGAATTAGCTGATGACAACTGTTTAAGGTGAAGATTCTCATATAGTCAATGATATTGTAATAGTATTGTATGGTGACAGGTGGTGGCTTCTCTTGTGAGCATAGCATAATATATAGAGAGGATGAATCACCACGTTGTCCACCTAGAACAAATGTAACATTGTGTGCTAACTATATTCAACTAAAAAATTAAAAAGAAACGGAGAGATAAAAGGAAAAGAAAAGAAACAAAACAAAACGAAACTCAGGCAGTGGGCCTTAAAAATTCTGGAGCTTAAAAATGACTTTAACATTTTGAATCTCAGTTAAGATTTCCAAGGCTAAGGAGGATTCTCTTTCCACAAGCAGTAATTACATATCATTTCAAGTCACTTAGACTGTCCCTAAATTATTTTCTACATTCTTATTTCAAATATGTATGTATGTTGCTTATACTGTATGCTTATGCTTATGAACAGTTTAGTATCTCAGAGTAGATCAAGAGTATTCAATGAGCTAAAGTAAGAAAATTTTCTAATCATAGAAAAACAAAATCCGAAGAGAAGAGAAAATATCTTAAAGTAATGGATTTTTTGACCCTTCATTCTCTATCTACCAACTATTTCCCATGAGGCCCTGAAAAGGTCAGTTTAACCTCTTAGTGTCTGTGCTTCCTTATGTGTTAAATGAGACTCATAACCCGTATGATGTAAGGGCACTAAACAGATGAATTATTTAATATTAGATGATCTATAATCTGCCACACAATATTATTTTGAAGATACCCATACATTATTGATTGCTAAATCCACTTATCTTACATTATTAGAGCATGCAGTCTCTCACAAATTTCACATATTGTACACACTTTTTAATAGGTGGCAACACATTACATGCTGTGAGATATTTTTAGCTAAAGTGAGTTAATCCTAACTGACCTGCACGGAAATGTTTTAGGGCTCTGTGAATATGATAAACCTAATCTTCATAGTGGATGATAAATGGTACTGTATTTATTTGTAGTTCAATAAAGCTTTGGCACTCAGGGATTTAATATCCTAGTTTGTATTCTTTATAAACAATCTCAGAGATTAATGTCACAGAGTAATCTGCAGTTCTGTGGTGGCATAAATTTGAATTGCACACATGAAGAGCATGATATGTGGGAGCCAGTCTCAATGACACCGAGGGAAGCTAGCTAGCTTCTTTTCATATGTGCTCACTTTACCTCTGTTCTTTTCTCTCAGATGCAGTAGCTCTTCTTAAGTGATAAAACCTTAGTATATTTGCAAAAAAATGGCTCTTCTGGGAGAAATAAACCATTACTAGTGCTGGTGATGAAACTGAAGAAGTTCATGAAGTGCTTATTCTTTAGCCAGAGAAGAGAGATTTTTAATAAATTAAGGAGTGGAATGTTGCACTTGGCAGACTTAAATCCATGGTAAGATGGAGTCCACCAAATGGGTATATGGAAACCAGAAAAATCACTTCGTGAAATTATTTAGCAAGTGTCCTCATCAAATGAAAATTTCATTCATTTGTATATTTTTATTCTTTTTATAAAAAATGGCTAAGGGTCTGAAGGTCGGAAAAGAAGTTTTCAATTTCAATTTTACTTTGTAGCATTTTATAGGAGAGGTTATACATTATGCTAGTGTTCTTTCTCTTTTATAAATTTTAATAGTGTTTCAGTTAATTTTTCCGCATTTTATAGGAGGAAATTGCAGTTTCCAGATAAAATTGTTACCTCCTACTGTTTGACGTTTGAACCATTAAGCCCCTTATTTTGTTGCACTGTATGAGCACTTCAGAAAGAATGTTAAAAATAGAGATACCTGACATGTTTCTATTGATCTTAACTTGAACTTGAGTATTTATAGAGTTTTTCAAAGTGTATTTTGTAGAACAATTGCCCTCCTTGAACAAAGAAGTCTATGATAAATTAAAATTTAGATATATACCATACTCTGTTCCCATGTTAGAAAGCTAAAGAATATATTCACCTACTTATTAAATGTGCTCAGTAGCTCTATAGTTTAATCTTCAATGGTTTAATTTTATTTATCCTGGAGGAAACAGTCCTCCAGAAATTAAAAAAAGAGAGAACAATTTTTAATGTCTTATGAAGCCAACATAATTTTGATACCACACTATAAATTTTTTTTTAAATTTATTTATGATAGTCATACAGAGAGAGATAGAGAGAGGCAGAGACACAGGCAGAGGGAGAAGCAGGCTCCATGCACCGGGAGCCCGACGTGGGATTCGATCCCGGGTCTCCAGGATCACGCCCTGGGCCAAAGGCAGGCGCCAAACCGCTGCGCCACCCAGAGATCCCTGATACCACACTATAAAGAGAAAAAGCTATTTAAATCAGTTATCAGCTTTTAATCTCATTCTTAAGCAAGTTGGCAGATATGTCATCATTCAATGTAAAACAGCAGTGCTAATGAAAACCCCTGCCACAATGTCTCCAGTGCTCACTATAGAATGGACACTAAGTCTTCTAACCATTGAAACAAATTCATAAGCGAAAGCTTTCCAAAGTGAACAATTTCCATAAAAATAATATGAACAATTATTGTGCTAGAGATTGTTGACCACTAAATTTTGTTGATTACTGAAACAAAATATACCTACATCTCCTTTTTCAGACTTCTGGATTAGTTTAGTTGAAGAATCATAAGGCAAACTGTATAAAATTTTATTCATTTGCACGTAGTTTTCCTTTTTGAACCATGATGTTTTCAATTCTTTGCTACATTATTGCAGTTATGATCCATGATCCTCCATTTCAAATTATGTTGTTCATCAAAGCTTCCTTAAAGTTGTCCATAAAGAATTGACTACATAATAAACCTTATAAAGTCAAACTTGTGAAATAAATTTATACAAATAAAAATCCCTTTTTTCTTCAAAACTTTCATATAAGAGTTAGTTTTAAAATATTTAAAAATTCACCATTGCTGTTTGCTTCTATTAGTTACATCTCTGTTCTTCAGTGAGATTTGCTTAAGGACTCTTGCTTATTTTTTGGTCAAGTTTTGAGATCATACATTCAGTATGATTTTTCACTATATTTTGAGACAGTCTATACACTTGATTAATCATCTATCCTCCAAAGATTTGAAGACTTCACATGTTAAGTTTACCCTGCCCCAAAGGAATTTGGGGTAACCTTTACAATTTTTTTTCTATTTCAGTCACACTTATTGGTATGTTTAGGTTTTCTGTATTCTTTTTAATAAGTATTGCTAATGTTAATTTACCTAAAAAGTATCATTTCCAGATTTGGAAAATCCAAGAAATATCTTTTATTCGTGGTTATAATGAAACATACCCTGTACCACTTTCTCACTAAACTTTTCCTCCTGTTGGGAAGGAAAAAGAGAGAAAGAAGAAGAGAAAGACAGTGACAGTGGTAAGAGCAGAGGTAGACTGAAAGAGATCCATCTTAGGAGAATGGAATATAAAAAGTTGCCTTATTATTCCTTTCTACAGACCTTTTATTAAAAGGCAAGTTATTATATAAGAGAAGTGAAGGTAGATATACAAGGTAAATGATGTGCTCTCAAAGGTTTAGGCAGGCCACCGTTACTCAAATTTCTTCAACTATGAAGAAAACATTTATATTAACTACATTCGACTTTTGGTATGAGGAATAGATAAAATATTCTATATTTCTCTGAAATACAATAGTATATAAATATGACTACTAGTATTATTTTATAAATTTCATATGTTCCAATCCTGACTCATCTTCCTCTACAAATTCCATTTTTAAATATAAAAGATTATTTTTTTCTTGGGGAAGATGACCCAAAATAGTACAAGTTATTAATGACAGTTCTGGCTGACCACAGGACTATCTAAGAAAAAAAGTGCTAATAAAATCAGCATATATATATATATATATATATATATATATATATATACACACACACTCACATATACATATATATACATATATACATATATATATACATACACACACATTATTACTGAAAAGTAGTTATAATCACCAATATTGGTCTTCTAGGCTAAGTTTTAAATAATATTTTGGCAAATAGTTACAACTTTGGAATTACTACTACCCTCCTTAAAAGAGTCAGTACTAAGTGTAAAAAGATGAATAAATATTTAAGAGATGTGATATCTTGATAAATGTGATCGAAAGAGAGAAAGATAATGACTTTCAGCCCAACTACAAATCTTCTGTTCATTAACCCTTCTATCTAACCTCTCCCACTCTGGCCATTATGACCTAGGCAATTTGTGGTTGGTTCTATGGTGATAGCTGCTGGGAAAGTTATTTGATTTTTTCCCTATCTATTTTTAACATCATCTACCTCTTGTTTTGCATTTTATCTATTGTTTTGTTAACTGTGGCAACATCTTGCTTGTAAAGAGGGGCTTATACTTCCTGAAAGTCATCATTTTAGACATTCAGCAAATTTCTGTAACTTTCTTATGCCTATATTTCTGTGGCTGGTAAGCAGTGTTTTGGTCATTAAAAGCATGAACTGAGAACCAAGAAAAAAAAAAAAAAGATGTACTTGCTTGAAGCTCAAAGTATTAAGACCATGGAAATATCATTCTGCAGCTCATTAAAACATCTATGGAAGTGTATTTCTCCAGAGAAAAATAACCAAGTAGGCACCAATTTTCATAGCTAGAGAGAATGTGAAGGAGGGGGGAAGTGCTAGAGGCCCTGTAGAACTTTGGATTCATCTGCATATCAGATGTTCCAAATTGGGGACATTACATTAAAAATGAACCTCATGAATTTCACAAACTTGTTTTGGAGAGTAGGTATGACAAGGAGGACCATCTCATGAAAGTAAAATATTTAGATAAGCAGAGGCAACAGATGCACAATAATGGCTGTGCTACAGAGGTGCAAATCTAATTTTCTCATATCTTCCTTCTTCCTCACTAGATAACCCAATTTCTTAAGATAAAATGACAGAGATAGTTCAGCAAAGACGAAGAAAACCAGGTGAATGACTGTAAATAATTGACATGTACTGTGAGGCACATGGAGTTACATGACACTTGGGAAACTAATATTTGTATAATATTTAATTTACAAATCACCTTGAAACTGAATCCTTATGTTCTTCCTATGCTAGGGGTATTATTTTTGAATGCTTTTCCACTTTTTAAATGGAATAAACAAGCCACGACTTAGAGATATTCAATGACTAGTCCTTAGCTTTATAGCTACTATGCACAGAGCTTGGACTCAAACCCAGGTGGACTAGGTCTAAATCTCATGCTTTCCCTGCCTTTAACAGTCATCAGTGTTGTGGGGAGATACAGTCCACCCATATGAAACAACAGAGAATTAAGCAGAACACATAAGGGAAACACTGGGTGAGTGTCCTCACTCTGCTGACAAAGTGCAGCTGGTAGATCCACACTATATATTTGTCTATTAGCAGCTGACTCAAGCAACACTGAGGCTAGCTTGAAGGATTCTTATTGACCCTATATAGTGGTATACCCATATGAAAAATATTGTTACATATGTCTGTAAAACATGTATCCGTTCAGTCTGCAAGCAATGCTTGGATTTACTTTCCACTTGTGGCTAACATATGGATCTAGTGCAGCTAAAGATTCTTCAGACCCTTTCGGTCCTGGCTGCTCTCTACCTCAAAAGGTAAACAAAATCTTATACCTCCCTCCCAACTTCTCATGCATCACTCATGTATTTTTAAAATCATTATTAAAATACTTAAAAATAGAGCATTCAAAGGATCCCCCCCTCCACCCCGCTCCCATGTTTGGAGAACTATATAGAGTGCTCTCTGAGCTTGGAATTTGGACTCAAAGACTGACCATTTCTTATAACCATCATTATTCTTCACTGAATTTTCCCAAAAGGTATAGAAGTTGGCTCTAAAACATTCAGATCATCAAAAAAGATGAATAGATTTTCTAGGTGACTCCTTGGCCTGTTACAAATTACTTTTTAGGAGAGGATGTAAGATTCTTCTCTCCCTTATAATAAATGCCAGGTCCTAGATCATTGTTTCTAAACTATGATTAGAGCTGTCCTGGCAGCCTCATGCCAGGTTCCCTCAGCTTTCTACATTAGCATATAGTTGCGTGGTTTCTTTATTCCAAGAAAAGCCCTGAGACAACTTTGCTGTCAGAAATATGTTTTTCCCTAAGTGGAAGGTCAATAGCACCTCCATATCGCCAGCCGAGAAGAAGAAATGAGATGCCAAGTGTGACACCCACTAATCATCTACTTTTCAGGACTTGATTGGATAATTTTCTCCAAGAATGAAGAAGCTGACAAAAATGCTTTCAAGATGGAAAGAGGGCTTGTAAACCTGCCTAACATTATTTTCTGCCTGAAAGCAATCAACATCTGTTTTCTTGATAAAGTAACCAGGTTCATATTTGAGGAGAACAAGGCTATAGTTGGCCTCCAATTATTGATTCTTCTTGAGAACATTGCCCAAGGGCACTCTGTGCAGTGAAACACTGAACTTTACCCCAAGCCCTCTAGATTCCCTTATACAGTCTGTCAAGAGCCCAAATTCCATGTCATGAGACATTTTTTTCATGCTATAAAATGTTGGAAAGTAGGTAATAGCTGTTCACTTTGATTGAGATAATGGTATAGGCCAAAGCTTAAAGAAGAGACTCTTTCTCACATATAGATCAGTCTTACTCCTGAATAGCCAGAAGTCAATTCCTTGGACTTAGATAAGTAGATAGGTCTAGAAAGAGATAGGACTTTTGTCTTGTGTGTAGCCTATGTGTGTGTGTGTGTGCGTGTGCATATGTGTTTGTGTATTATGTCAGGTCTTACTATCATACTTAGAACACTCAGACTCTAGGTTCTTGACTAACAAAAGCTAATTCTATTATCTACCATTTTATAACTACAATAAAACCAACTATACTTTTATTCATTTATTCAGCAAAATACTTTGAGTATCTCTATGTGCCAGACATTTATTCAGACACTTAAAAAAAAGATCAAGAAACAGAAGACAATAATCCCTCTCCTGCTGGAAACTTAGATTATAGGCAATAAATAAAAAAATATAGTAAATAAAGAGATTCCACAAGGTGGGGGGAATGAGAGTAATGGAAATCAGAAAAGCCACCCAGGTAGTGAGTGGAAGGCTTTTGCAATTTTTAAAAGAATAATCAAGATTACAACTCACCAAGAAGGTGACATTCGAGCAAAGACTTGATGGAGATGAGAGAGCTATTCATCCATCCAGATTCTCAAGGAAGCGTATTCTAGGGAGAAGAGAAAACCAGTGCAAGGGCTAGAAGATCAAGAAGGCAAAAGTATGCCTGGGAAGTTCAAGCAGCATCAAGGAAGTCAATATGCCTGAAAAGGAGTGATCAAGCAGGGAAGCAGCAAGATCTAAAGTCAGAGAAGTGAGTAGATTTTCGAAGACTGAGAGGGCAGAAAAGAGCATGAATTAAATTATGCAGACCCTTATGACTGTAGTGAGAACTTTGGCTTGTACTCTAAGTGAAATGGAGTCTTTTACTGGGTATTAAGAAATGCGGCCATATGACCTGACTTGCCTTTTAAAAAAATCACTATCTACTTTGTTAAAAGAGATGGTGAATATCAGGTAGTAAGTGTAGAATCATGAGTTGTTTCAGGAGACTACTGCAATAGTCCAAGCAAGAGGCTCAGGAAAGGGTGGTAACAGTAGAGGTGGTGAGAAGTGTGGGACTCTAAGTACATTTTGAAGGCTCAACAGGATTTCATCTAATGTCAGATGTGAGGTATGAAAGAGTCAAGGATGACCTCAAGGTTTTTGGCTTCAGCAACTGGAAGGATGGAGATTATGAACTGAGATGGGGAAAACTGTGGGTGAAACAAATCTGGGGGAAAATATCATAACTCCAGTTTTGATATTTACTTTGAAATGTTTATTAGTAACCTAATGGAGATGTTACATAGCAGCTATATTTATACATGTAGATTTCAGAAGAAAGATAAAGTGGAGGTATAATATTAAAATATCTATGGTAATTAAAACCATACTGCTAGAAGGTATCACCAAAACAGTAAATGTAAAAAGAGAACTAAAGACTGAGCCCCAGTACATGCCAAAGTTAAGAGGTCAGAGATAAGGAGAGGAACTAGCAAAGAACAAAAAATAAGAGAGAGTGGTGTTCTAGCCTCCAACCGAGAGAAGAGAGTTACTAAATGTACAAATGTGAGATTAGTAAGGTGGAGACTGAAATAAACCACTGGATTTAGCAATGTAAATCTCATTGGTGACCATGATAAAGGCTGTCTAAGAATAAGAATATAGCTGGTGACAACAGATTTAGAAAACCTGTGTAATTTCTTTGCAAATAAGTACAAAAGTTGTAGTAGAAGCTGGTTAGGTGGGGGGGTGGGGGGTGGGGGATGGAATCAAAGTAAGTCTTTAAAAATTTTTTCTAAGATAGGAGAAATAATGATGTTTTCAAGTTACGTTGATGGGAAAGTTCCAGAACACAGGAAAAAAATTAATGAAGAAGTACTTTGGGGTAAATGTAGGTAGCTGAGATATGGCACCCTGGATGGATTGGTTATAAATGGGAGCATAGGTATTCTATCTATGGTTACAGGTTGACAGAGTATGTGGGGACAGATATGGATTAGTGGATAAATGTGATAATGTGAATCTTTTGAATGCTTCTGTTTTCTGAGGGCAGTAAGAAGCAAGCCTTTTGGGTAAAAATTATAAGGACAGGGAAGGAATTTTTGAAGGTTTGAAAAAAGGAGAAGGTGGGATATAATTGTTTATGCCTTTTATTCTTATAGTGAGGTCCTTGGGTCAGCAGCATTGGCATCACCTGGGAGGTTGTTAGAAATGCTGAATCTCAGGGCACCTAGGTGGTTCAGTCAGTTAAGCGTCTGCCTTCAGCTCAGGTCATGATCCTAGGGTTTTGGGATCAAGCTTCATGTCAGGCTCTCTGCTCAGTGGGAAGCCTTCTTCTTCCTCTCCTTCTGCTTTCCACTCTGCCTACCTGTATTCTCTGTCAAATGAATGAATGGATGGATGGATGGATGGATGGATGGATGAATAAATAAATAAATAAATAAATAAATAAATAAATAAATAAATAAATAAAATCTTTAAAAAACAAAAAAGAAATGCTGAATCTCGGGCCTCAGAACTACTGAATCAAAAAATGCGTTTTAACAAGATCCCCAAATTTTACATGCATGTTAAACTTTGAGAAGCTCTGGTCTTAATAGTCTGTCATAGTGGAAGGAACATGAAGAGTATGAGCTTTGACCCAGACAAACTGAATTCTAACTGCCATTTAGAAATCATGTGATTTTCAGAACGTTACTTAAACTCTGTATATAGGTTTCCTCATCTATAAATTAGAGAGAACTATTAATATAGTAGGTGGTGGTGGTAGTAGTTGTAATAATGATCGGTAACATTCACTGAGTGCTATATCAGTTAAAGTCTTGGCAGCAAACAGAATTCACTCACATGGTTTCAATAAGCAGTTCTCAACTCTGGCTTCATTACCTGCAGAGCTTTTAAACAACATGAGCGCCCAGGCCCCAACCCAGGCCTGTTACATCAATCTCTAGGGATCAGGGCCCGGGCATTTATAGTTTTCAAAAGCTCCCTTGGTGATGATAATATGCAGGAAGAGTTGAGAGCCACTGCTTTAAGTGAGTAGATTTTAATGAAGGAACTACTTACAGAGATTTGGGCAGAGTCAAGGAAACACAAAATGGGATGTTGAAGCACTCAAGGAGCAGCAATAGAGAGAAGGTGTTAACCTTCTTGGGCTGCGGGGACAGAGGGAGCAAATAGGGTCACTGCAGCAGTGGTGGAAGGGCCACCAGGTGGACTTTCTTAATGGAGGGACTGGGTTTCTGCCAGAGAAGTAAGCAGAAGAGGGTAGGAAGGAAATTCTCTAGTTGCTCTCTTTCCTCCCATCTGGTTCCCTGATACTTCCTCCCATTGGCTGGCCCCAAACAGAAGCTGGCTAGCAAGGGAACCTGGGTGATGTGGTCCTTTCCTTCCTGGGAAGGGACCAGGAGAGAGAGAAGACAGGAAAATGAATAGTGGGAAGCCTGGTATTGTGAAGAATCAAATGGAGAATAATCAGCCCAAGCACTTACTATGGACCAGGCTCTCTTCCAAGTGCTTTGCATGTATTAACATTTTAGTAAATGGCTTCATTCTTTTTCATTAGAATCCAGTACTTTTTTATTGAACAAAAGATACGTTCCAGGTCAATTAATTATTAGAGACAGTTAGATATTTCAGAGTTTTCAGATGCACTATCACCAGAATAGTGCTTTGAGTTGTTCTGCAGTAGTAAAGGCTAAAGCTCAAAGCTCTGCATGTGCATTCTCCAGGCCAGCTGTGTGCACCTAGCAGATTCTTGGTAATCATTTGGCTACAGGAATACAATCTGGGTGATGAAATGACTTGTCTTTGTAATTTGTCTTAGGGAAATATGATAGAGAAAGACACAGTGGGCCTGCAAGTTTAGATCCTTCCAGAAATCTAAGCTGCATTACATGAACTATATGAAGAAGTCTACAAGACCCACACTACTTAGCAGTGTTCTCTGTTGAAAGATATATATTGATATAATTAACA